>NC_134778.1:52847699-53065199 GCF_046742065.1 Oratosquilla oratoria | reverse complement strand
ATCTTAAGACACAACGCTTGTTTTAGTACACAGACTGAATAACGATAAATAAAGATAAACATAAAGATAAGTAAATGAAGAGATTTTTTTTATCTTTTGGGTCGGGAACCTTGTATATGTGATGACATGAACAAATGGTGGAAATAGTGCAAGGATCAACAGGAAGCCAAAAACGACAATTTTTTTTTTCTAAAATAACGAGAGGCCTCGTAATTGACGACTAGAACGTAAAACCTTATACACTTCGGTGCAAAAAAAAAACTTTCTCCTTATACGTATTTACACAACAAATGCACCACACCTCCAGAGTGTCAAATTGTTTATCCACGGGTAATGGGGTCCATAATTTACGGCCTCCCAGGTTCCCTCAAATTTGGTCAACCCCAATTAACGATTGCCTCGTCTTGCCGGCGCCAAATATGGCCGCCATCTCTGTCGCCCGTCCAGCGTCGTTTGTTTACATCGAGGTTTGCTGGCGTCAATTGACCGCGTTCACCGCTGTTCCTGCCGTGAGGTTCACGGCGGAACAGCGGAACGCCGGAACGAGAGAAGGAACGGAATTTCGGCTAGGACAGGCTTGGGAATGGAACAGTTTTGGGACAGAGGTAGGTATGGGACGGGCGTGGGACGGAACTCTTCTGAGACAGGACTGTCCTGGGATGAAACTGCCTTGGCACGGAAATAACTCGGAACGGAACTGGCTTAGGAAAAGGGAAATAAAGGACGGAACCTTCTATTGACAGGGGACGTGCCCCCCCTCCCCTCCCCTTCATGGGGTCTCCCGAAACCCACAAGGACACCGCCCCCCCTACCCCCCTTACCCACACCTACTCAACTGATCTCGTTAACGACAGACACTCTCTCTCTCTCTCTCTCTCTCTCTCTCTCTCTCTCTCTCTCTCTCTCTCTCTCTCTGTCTCTCTCTCTCCCTCTCTCTCTTGCTCTTTCTATGAAACCCCTTCAACACGGCGACGTACTGGAAGACTTTCTTTTACCCGACACCAGATGATATCAATTAGGTTAGAGGGAAAGGGAACCTCCAGCAAGCTTTTACATAATCTTATTTTATTCAATTTTTTTTATTTATTATTGTTATTATTATTATTAATTATTATTATTTCATTATTGTTTTATTATTCTATTATTAATTGTTATTATTATCTTATTATTGTTATTATTATTATTAATTATTATTATTTCATTATTGTTTTATTATTTCATTATTAATTATTATTATCTTATTGTTATTTTTTTATTATTATTCTATTATTTTATTATTCTTTTATTATTATTATCATTTTATCATTATAATTACTTTATTATTATCTCCTCCTCCTCCTCCTCCTCCTCCTCCTGAAGAAGTTCAAGACCCCCATAAGTCATCGCGTGGCTGCAGGAGGGCTCGTGTCCTTTGGGACTGGCCAACCTCGGCGACATCACCTTCCAGTCGAGTCGCGCGCTCCCTAAAGACGACGAAGGCGCGGGTGGCGGGGGGAGGGGAGCTAAATTTGGTACGCGTGGGAGTGACTAACAAGTCTTGGTCGAGAGAATGTTTGTACTCTGTGCAGTTTTGCTGTAGTGTTACATTAGTTTGCTTTCGTATGTGTGTACATACATATATATATATATATATATATATATATATATATATATATATATATATATATATAATTCACTTATTTCATTCATTTGTATGTGTTACTTATCTGTTGGTGTATTTATGTATTTACTTTATATTTGTTTTTATTCTCTCTATCTCTCTCTCTAGACTCTCTCTAGACTGTCTCTCTCTTTCTAGACTCTCTCTCTCTCTCCGGCTCCATTTTGGGTTTACAGGAGCCGCGACTGAGACGGATTTATTGTCGATGCGTAATGAGCTGATCCTTCAGGGGCGCTCCCGGGGGGCGACGACAGGTTCCCGGGGGGGGGGAGTAGGGGGAGCTGGGCGGGGGGGAATGAGTGGGACAAAAGCCCCTCCCGGACAGAAGAGAACCCGCAAGATTTATTGTGTCGAAGATCAGAAGCGATTCTCCTTGCCCCGAGAGTGGAGACAATTCCCTTGAGGAGTATCTCTCTCTCTCTCTCTCTCTCTCTCTCTCTCTCTCTCTCTCTCTCTCTCTCTCTCTCTCTCTCTCTCTCTCTCTCTCTCTCTCTCTCTCTCTCACACACACACACAGACACACACATACACGCGTGTCACATGTTTATACTACTACTACTACTAATGATAATTAGTAATAATGATAATGATTAATAATAAATAATATTTAATAATGATAATAATGATAATAATAATAATAGTAATAATAATAACAATAACAACAAATGATAGTAATAACAACAGCAACAACAACAACAACGACCTTGGTTTTTTTGTGATCTTTGGGGTCCTTAGCGAAGGAGCTACTGCCGAAGCTGTTACCTTCACCCTATTTTGCCCTTTTGGGGGGGATTGTTGGGGCAGGTAACACACAATCACTGCTGGGAATCGAAAAGAGTTGCAGGATTCGAACCCGCGACTAGGGAGATGCTGGACCAGTACGCTTCTGATTGCGTCTCTAGGGTCAAGTCAGTGGAAGTAGTAAGTCTCACTCACTCACTCACTCACTCACTCACTCACTCACTCAGAAGGGTCTTCGGGCTGCGTGGGACCTATATCAGTTCGATGGAGGCTTTTGATTATATTAACTCGCCATTTGTTTCAAAGAGAGTCATCCATTGCCTCGATGAGGCTAGTCTGCCCTCGGCGTCTTTACTCATGGAGATGGGAGGGGTCTTAAAGACGTTTAGTGTGCGTGTAAGTGGGTGTGTGCTTTGAGACGGCTACCCCCCTCTTATAAGGGGGAAAGGGCCTTTGGGAGATATATGTACACAGTTATGTTAACTGGACATGATCCTCCTGTACTTCGTGGAAAAATGAATTCGTAAACATTGTCTTCGAAAACATCGAAGTCATGAAGACTTCTTCAAGACGAAGAACGAAAACTTCGGGAATTAAAGATGGAGTTCGAGATATTCGGGAGAGTTTTCGGAGGACGAGGAGGAGAAGGGGGAGGAGGAGGAGGAGGAGGATACGAGTCACGGACCAGCTGCACCAGCTGATTAAGCTCTCGCCTGTGACGTAATTTTGTACTCCGAAAAGATGAGTTTTTGTCAGACTGGTGTTTGTATGTGTTTGTGTGCTGCGCATGTATGTTTATCTAACTATATATTTATATGCCTTTCTCTATTTAAACATTAATTTTCCCGTGTGTGTGTGTGTGTTTGTGTGTGTGTGTGTGTGTGTGTGTGTGTGTGTGTGTGTGTGTGTGTGTGTGTGTGTGTGTGTGTGTGTGTGTGTGTGTGTGTGTGTGTGTGTGTGTGTGTATTTACCTAGTTGTATTTACCTTGTACCTTACGGGAAGGGGAGCTATGCTTGTGGTGTCCCGTCTTTGTATCTCGCAATGTCTAGTTTGCTTTTAAATATGTGTGTGCGTGCGCGCGCGCGTGTGCGTGTCCCATGAGTGTTGGCGCCAAAGAGAGCCTATTGTAGTCACTGAAGAGGAAAGAGAGAAAGAGAGAAAGATGCGGGCATTTGTGCCCGACATGCGGCAAACATGTTATTGTTAGTCACGTCTGACTTTAGCCAGAATAAAACAACAAATACTAAGCACTTAATCGAGTTTAAGCTTAATCCCCTTCACTACGAATGGGATTAACACCAGACTCCACCGTCATTCGTCACAATAAATCGAAATACAATGAAATAAAATTTAAATAAAATTAAACAAGTCAGATAGACCTCTGGTAGGATAACATGAGGATTGTGTGGGGTGCCAGCCAGTGACGTCACGTCGGGGAGGGGGGGGGGCGGTCGTAGTGGTCCGGTGTCTAACGTGCTCGGCCGGTGCCCTGGATGTCTCAGGTTCGATTCCTTTGTAAAAGACTTCCACGTCTGCATGGGGTTGCAAACCCCTCCCCCTTCCCACCCCTCCCCTCCCCGTCCCCCTCCCCCTCCCCCTCCCCCTCTACTCCCTTCCCTTCTCGTCCTCCTCCCTTCCCTTCCCGTCTCTCTCTTCCTCCTCTCTCCTCTCCCTCTCTCCTCTTCCCGTCCCCCTCTTTCTCCTCCTCCCTCTCCTCCTCCTACTCCCCTTCCTCTTCCCTCTCTTCCTCTCCTCTTTCCCCCTTTCCCTCTCCTCCCTCCTTCCCGTCCCCCTCCTCCTCCTCCCCCACCTCCCCACGCTCCTGGTATCTTTCCCAGAACCCTTGTCTGTGCTCATATTGGGTAAGGCACCGCAGATGGAGACGATTCGTATTAATTCGTGTAAATGCCACACCGAATTGTAACCTTTCGTCCTAAATTGAATAAAATCGTCTGGCGTCAGATATATTTTTGTTTATGTATTAAAGTATTTATTTGTGTACTTATTATTTTACTTACCAATTTATCAATTTACTTATTATAATTTTATCTATTTATTATATATGTACTTAATATTTTACTTCCAATTTATTAATTAATTTATTATCATTTTTATTTATTTATCTATTATATATGTAGTAATATATGTGTTTGTTCATTTTGCGTACCTATTTATTTTTATTAATTTATTTATGTATTATATATGTATTAGTATCTTCCCAGTATATTAATTAATTTATCTATTTATTTCCTTACTTTGTCATCAGAGTGAGAAACTTCAGTCCACAAATAATAATTTGAATAAAATCGCCTGGCGGCAATAAGAATTAAAACTATGTGGGTCTTTGCGAAATATTTAATAAAATATACAAACGCTGTTGCCATGGCAACAAACCTAACAAAAATCACCCGACGGCAGCCAGAATAAAATCTAAAAAGATGGTAATGATCACGTGACCGGTGACCCCCGTCACGTGAACGGTTGAGGCTCTCATGTCCCAAGAGTGGGCGTGAGGGCGTGCATTGGTCCAGCCCGTGGTCTCTGACGAGGCAAATATGGCGTTTCTAGATTGCGATGACTGGGTATATTTTTCTATCTCAGTATTTATTTCACTGTAAAAGGCAAGGTTAGGGTTTCCAGTTTTCCAGCGCTTCTCTGTGTGTGTGTGTGTGTGATTCACCATGGTCTTGGATCACGTGTTGGACTTGTGATCGACAGCTATTACCCTCCCGGAAGAGAGCTCAGAGCTCATATATGACCGATCCATGGGTAATGTTGTGACCTTACACACACACACACACACACACACACACACACACACACACACACACACACACACACACACACACACACACACACACACACACACACACACACACACAACTCCCCGCCAACGAGAGTTGGAGTAACGACTCACAGCGCAGCGATACTGAAATAATTTCAGCCTGGGCGGGATTCGAACCCTGACCGCCGTGGTGGTAGCCGGGAACTCTACCACTGCGCCACGAGGTCGAGTGTGTGTGTGTGTGCGCGCGCCCGCGCGAGCGTGTATACCAAATGCTCCAAAACCCCAATTATTGACAATATAATGAGAACACTGAATCAATATATTGTATCAATAATATTGATGGCACGGTCAGGTACTTACGACCGCGAAATTGCACTTCAAGCGGGCAACACCACACTTCAGTCACTTAAGACGTCGCTCACGCAAGTGGTACTTAAAAAAAAGTTGGCCAACTAAAAAGTTGCTTGTCAGGTGTTGGGGCCGCCAACCATGCTGTCTTGTGCTCAGTGTTGGTAAGTTTCACCAAGCAGCCAATAAGAATTTTCCAACTTTTCTGTTTGAGAAAGCTCGTGTGAACAATCGTGCTTTTAATAAAAAAAAAACTCATTATTCACGTAATATTTCTTCTGCCAACTTTTTAGTTGTCTCTATTAAAAAGTTGTCAGCGTGTATAGCGTCTCTAACCAATATGTGTTTCGTTTTGCCAATTAAAAAGTTGGTTAAATATAATATGTTGTATAAGGACGGAAATATAGAAGTAATTAGATAAATAGATAAATTAATGTTTAAATAAATTCCCTAAGCTTAATCTCTCATATGGAAAACGCCAGACGATTTGATTCAGTTGGGGGGTCCCCCCCACCCCCCGCCCACGCGGTATGAACGGAGTCTTGTATGATCAAGACCACATTTTATGTTTTTATCAATTTATTATTTATATGTTGATTTATTTATTTGTTTATTTGTAGTTATTTACTTGTTTATTTGTATTTATTTATTTATTTATTTATTTATTCATGTACTTGTTTATATGTTTATATATTTGAAGCCAACCAAGTTATGGACCGAAAGATCTCCCTTAGATTTCCTGGAATAGAGGGAGGTTGGGTGCTTGTGGCTCCAAGGGTGACGTTCAGGTGTGGGTGGAGACCGTGGGCGTGCGGGCGTGAAGGCGGGTGTGAGTCATGCGTGGCTCCTGGCATGGTGCAAGAAGGAGGAGGAGGAAGAGGAAGAGGAGGAGAAGGAGGAGGAGGGACTAAACCGGTCCAGGCCCTCCGTTCCGCGAAGCAGGTCCTGTCCCCTTCCCCCGGCGGTCTTGTTTGGGCGAGGTCGCGTTCGTCGTCGTTGTCGTCGTCGTCGTTGCCTTCGTCATCGTCATCGTTCCCTTCGTCTTTGTCGTCGACTTGGTCGTCGTCGCTTTCGTTGTCTTCGTCGTCGTCGCCCTCGTTGTCGTTACCTTCGTCGTCGCCTTCGTCGTTGTCGTCTTCGTCGTCGTCGTCGCCATCTCTCGATCTTCCTTAAGCTTGTTTTCTGTCACCCCGTCCCTTCCCCTTCCGCACCTGACTTTCTCCCAACCATTCTCTTATCTGTTCTCTTTCCCTCCATACCCTCCACCCCCTGGCCACTTTTCTCCCCTCCAACTCCCCTTCTTCAGTTCCTGGGTCACCAACGCCTACGCAAAGTTCCCATATCCCTTTCCCACTTCCAGATCTCAGACCTTCCCTCCACCTTGTCCCCTCCCTTCCCTCCATCTCCTCCCCTACCTTCCTTCCCTCCCTCCAATCCTCTCTTTATCTCTCTCTCTCTCTCTCTCTCTCTCTCTCTCTCTCTCTCTCTCTCTCTCTCTCTCTCTCTCTCTCTCTCTCTCTCTCTCTCTCTCTCTCTCTCTCTCTCTCTCTCTCTCTCTCTCTCTCTCTCTCTCTCTCTCTCTCTCTCTCTTTTTTTATGTCCCTCCTTTACTCCACTGTTCCATTTCCTTGTTTTTAATCTGGTTGTTTTGCTCTCCCGTCCTCCTTCCGAGAGCCCCGCCTCTGCCAGTCTCTCCTTCCTTGACCTCATCTCTGACCTTCGTCTCTTCGGTGTGATTTTGTCCCTCAAGGATAGAAACGATGGTGAATGTCGACGAAATAACGAATCAAAGGATTACAAAGAAGGAGCATACCGACAGGAGACCTTTTAGTCCATAACTAAGTCGGATGCGAAAAAATTATAATAATGATAAGTAAATAAATAAATAGATAAATAGATAAAAATTATATTATTATAAATAATAATGTCCATACGCATCCTCTTTGTTAATTCATTTATTAATTTATTTGTTATCTAATGGCAGTGATAATGATAACGATAATAACAACAATGATAATGGTAAGGTTGGTGAAAGCGAACATAGATGGAGTGATGGTAATACTATTAATACTAATATTATTAATACTAATAATGGTAGTAATTACCTGTCATTTGCGGAAATAGATTACGTCACCATGGTAATGACACATCCATTCTTATGAACAATAGTGGCTTCTTGGATCAACCAATTCAACTTCTTGGTTTTATGCACCACTTGATTTGCACCGACCTGACACCTAACCTCACTTGACAGCTTGTATGGAGCAATTGTCTTTTCTTCATTTTTTCTTGTAAGAACACACACACACACACACACACACACACACACACACACACACACACACACACACACACACACACACACACACACACACACACACACACACACAAACACCTCGTGGCGCAGTGATTAGAGTTTCTGGCTGCCACTACGGCGGTCCGGGTTCGAATCCCGCCCAGGGCTGAAATAATTTCAGTATCGCAGCGCTGCGAGTTGTTACTCCAACTCTCGTGGGCGGGAAGTTCGGTGTGTGTGTGTGTGCATGTAAGGTCACAGCATTACCCATAGGTCGGTCATATATGAGCTCTGAGCTCTCTTTCGGGAGGGAAATTGCTGTCGATCACGAGTCCAACACGTGATCCAAGACTATGGTGATGAATCACACACACACACACACACACACACACACACACACACACACACACACACACACACACACACACACACACACGCACACACACTCGCACACACACTCACACACACACACACACACGATTTGTCTATTCGTCTTTTTCCACGCATATTTTACCCTCATCTTTCCATATTAAAGGGATCCACCCCTCTTCCATTTCTCTTATCCACTCCTTTCCACCTTTCCCGTTTCGATGTCTCTTATTCTTCCCTTTCCTCTTCCTCTTCCTACTCTTTCCCTTCCCCTCTATTCGTTTCCCTTTCCCCCTCTTCCCTTCTTTTCAGCTTCTTATCTCTTGGTGTTGCGGCCCTCCTCCTCCTCCTCCTCCTCCTCCTCCTCCTCCTCCTCCTCCTCCTCCTCCTCCTCCTCCTCCTCTTTTCTATCATCTCCCCGCAATGCCTTATCTCCTCTCACAGTTCCGTCGCCTCCACCAGCCTCCTCCACCATCTCGTCCACCTGTCCTCTCCACCACTGCCTCTCGTAGTCCTTTCTCTTTCTCCATCACCAGTTTCTCCATCTTTATCCTCCCACATCATCTTCCTCCCCCCTCACCTCCCTCATCTCCCACAACCCACTCCTCCCCCTCACCCTCAATCATTATCCATTTTCCACCGTAATAATTTCCTTTATCTCTCTCCTATTCCCGTTTTCTCCTCCACGGGTCTTCCCATTTTCTCCTCCTTTCATTGTCTTCGCCCCGTTTTCTATCTCGCAACCATTCCATCATCCTCTCATTTCCATAAACCTCCTCACTACTTTCCCTTCCATTCAGTCCTCCCCCCACCCCATCCTGTATCGCCCACGTGGGGATAGACAGGTGGACCTGCAGTAGACCTCCCAGACTTCTTCATCCATTCACTTTCATTTTACCCCTCCCGTTCCACCTGTTCCTTCTCCATGTCCTTCCCGCACACACCCATTTCCTCCCCCTTTCTCCCCCACCTCCCCCCTTTCTCCCCCTCCCCCTCCCCCTTTCGTCCCTTTCTTCGTTGCTACTTCGCGTTCTTCCTCCACTTCTGTCTCTCATATTTGGAGGAGATCCGTCGACATATTCAGTATATTATGCAAAGTAGACCACATGGAAAAAGAAACTAACGAAGCAGAGCGTTTTCGTATATTACATCTTCAATGCACTGAAGATGTAATATACGAAAGCGCTCTGCTTCGTTAGTTTCTTTTTCCAAGTGGTCTACTTTGCATAAGTGAACACACGTACCCGTGTTCTTATTAGTAGCATGAGTATATTATGTAGATAGATCGTCCCTAGTGTAGTTGGTCATATGCTCCTTTTGGAAGAGGGATCGCCACTTGAAATCGGATAAAAAAGAAATGAAAAGAGAGACGGGGCAAGTTCCTCTCTCGATCCATGTTTCCCTCCATACCTGTCACCCTTCCCCTCCTCTTCCTCCTCCTCCTCCTCCTTCTTCTTCACCTGAACCCCCAGAGTGCCTCTATGGACCATCTCCGTACCCTCCCCCCTCCCTTCCTTCCCCTCCGGCTTCCCATGACCTCTCCTCCTCCTCCTCCTCCTCCTCCTCTGCATACTTGTCGTCCCCGAGCGGACCTCGGAGACGCCCACAGCGATACATATGTCACAGGTGATCGCCTCCAGGGGGATCTTTAGTAAACGCAGATATTTACACGAGAGGATGAGTGTGCGTCCGTGTGTGAACTGTATACACGCATGTATGTATGTATGTACGTGTGAATGTATGTACGTATGGTGTGTACGCATATATGTTTTATGTACATATGATTATATGTATGTATGGATAATGTGTAGATCGACATATGTATATTATGTGCGTATGTACATTATGTATGTATGTATGTATGTATGTATGTATGTATGTAAGTGTGTTTCTGTTCTCTCCAATAGATTCATGCTTATGTGTGTTTATGTGTGTGTGTGTGTGTGTGTGTGTGTGTGTGTGTGTGTCTGTGTGCACCTGTGTGCTTGTGTATGCTAGATACATTAATTCACAGGATAAATTGAAAAAAAAATCAAGGCGGACAGTTTAAACGAATATAAAACAAACTTGCGAAGTAGAGATATCAAGACGGCGCCCCACGAGCATAACCCCTGCACTGTATATTACAACTAAACAGATGTACATTCAGAACATGTACATATTGTGCATGTTGTTCAGGCGGAGTTGGAGAAAGCACATCTGGGTAGCCAGGCGAGTTAGTTAGTTTGCACAGTTGCAAACTAGTCATATAATCTAGACTTTCATACTTCTAGAGAGAGAGAGACCTTTACACTTCTAGAGAGACCTTTACACTTCTAGAGAGAGAGAGAGACCTTTACGCTTCTAGAGAGGGAGAGACCTTTTACACTTCTAGAGAGACCTTTACACTTCTAGAGAGAGAGACCTTTACACTTCTAGAGAGGGAGAGACCTCTACACTTCTAGAGAGAGACTTTTACACTTCTAGAGAGAGAGAGACCTTTACACTTCTAGAGAGAAAGAGACCTTTACTCTTCTAGAGAGAAAGAGATCTTTACTCTTCTAGAAAGAAAGAGACCTTTACACTTCTAGAGAGAGAGATCTTTACACTTCTAGAGAGATACTTTTACACTTCTAGAGAGAAACCTTTACGCTTCTAGAGAGAGAGACCTTTGCACATCTAGAGAGAGACTTTTACACTTCTAGAGAAAGAGAGAGAGAGAGAGAGAGAGAGAGAGAGAGAGAGAGAGAGAGAGAGAGAGAGAGAGAGAGAGACCTGACCTCGTTCGCGCGGGCGAAGCGACCCGACCCGATAAAAGTTATAATCTCGCAGCTGGGACCAGCTGTCTCCAGCTGCTGGTGTCCTCCTCCGAGCGATATCTGCCCCGGCATGCAGCTGGGCCCGTGGAGCTGGTGCAGCTGGTTGGGGACGTCGCCTGCTGGGAGATGAGGAGTGCTGTTGGTAGGGACACTATGTGATTCACCATGGTTTTGGATCACGTGTTAGACTCGTGATCGACAGCTCTTTCCCTCCCGGAAGAGAACTCAGAGCTCATGTATGACTGATCTATGGGTAATGCCGTGTGACCTTACACGCACACATACACACCCAACTCCCCGCCCACGAGAGTTGGAGTAACGACTCGCAACGCAGCGATGCTGAAATTATTTCAGCCGTGGGCGGGATTCGCACTAGGACCGCTGTAGTGGCGGCCGCGAACGCTACCACTGCGCCATCGAGTCGTGTGTGTGTGTGTGTGTGTGTGTGTGTGTGTGTGTGTGTGTGTGTGTGTGTGTGTGTGTGTGTGTGTGTGTGTGCGTGTTATAAACAAGACACTGTTGGCACGACCACTGTTGATAGGGACACTGTTGGTAAGGACGTTGTTCGAATCCAGAAACTCCCTCACCAGAGAGAACTCAGAAGGCACTGGCACTGGATGACATCTCCTCCTCCTCACCATCCTCTTCATCCTCTTCTCTCCATCCTCATCTCCTCTTCCTCTTCCTTCTTCTCCTACTACTACTCCCACTACTCCTAATACTGTTACCACTACTCTTCCTCCTCCTCCTCCTCCTCACCATCCTCTTCTCTCTCTCCTCCTCCTCCTTCTCCTCTCTCCTCCGGTCTTTCCTTCGTGAGACCCGAGCGAATGTCTCCTTCTGTCTCTCTCCCGAAGTCTCTCCTGTCTTCCGCTTCTCTTTTTTTCTTCTTTTCCGCCCGCCATGTCTTCTCTTTTTTCGCTCGATTTTTTTTCTTTTTCTGCTTTTCCACTTTTGCCTCTCGTTTGCCTCGCATTTCGCCTCTCTCCCCATCGACCTGCTCTTTTTCTCTCTCTCCACCATATCCCGTTTTCTTCCTTCCCGCTCGTTCCGTTTTCTGTGTCCCTCGGCAGCCTCGCTTCCCACGCACATTCTTCAATACTCCTTTCCAAATCCCTCCCATAATTTTTTCTTTTCTTTTTTCTTCGCGCCTTTCTCTCTGTTCCCTTCTTCCTCTCCTTCCCTCCTTCCTCCTCCGTGTCCCTTTTGTTCTCTCCCTCGTGGGTTGTTTGCTTCTCGTAACATCGTTCTTTTGTTTCTCTCCCTCACCAACGTTTCATCTCGTGTGTGCGTGATTCATCATAGTCTTTGAATCACGTGTTGGACTCGGGATCGACAGCTACTACCCTCCCGGAAGATAGCTCAGAGCTCATGTATGACCGATCAATGGGTAATGCTGTGACCTGACACAAACATACACACACCCCGAACTCCCCGCCCACGGAGTTGGAGAAACGACCCGCAGTGTAGCGATACTGAAATTATTCCAGCCCTGGGCAGGATTCGAACCCGGACCTCCGTAGTGGCAACCGGGAACTTTAACCACTGGGTCATCAAGTGTGTGTGTGTGTGTGTGTGTGTGTGTGTGTGTGTGTGTGTGTGTGTGTGAGAGAGAGAGAGAGAGAGAGAGAGAGGGAGAGAGAGAGAGAGAGGACTCCGTTCTGTTCCGCCCCAGGTGTACATCAAGTATCCTCCTCCTCCTGCCACGCCTTCAGGAGGGATCTTAGTCACTTTCCGGTGAAGGGCAAGCACGCGACTCGCGCTCTCGACCGAGGAGGAACAAGACTTCACACTGCGTTCCGGAAGGGAAGTGTCATGAAGCTCCATGAAGTGGCTGAAGTCCTTTTCTTGGAGATGGGAGAAAGTCAATTTACCCACCGGAAGGTCTGGGGAGTTTCAGGCTCTCTGTGTGTGCGCACGTGTGAATGAGTGCACACACACACACACACACACACACACACACACACACACACACACACACACACACACACACACACACACACACACACACACACACACACACACCTAGTACAATAAAAACGTAAAGAAACTAGAAAGAATTCAAAGAGCATTAACAAAGATGGCACCAACACTTAGCAAGTTGACATACGAACAAAGATTGGACAAACTAAACTTATTAACTCTGGAGCAAAGAAGAGAAAGAGGCGATTTGATAACCATCTATAGAATTATGAAAGGGATGCAAATCCTTGACAGGGATGATCTAGTTAAATGGGACAATAGAAATACAAGGGGACACAAGAAGAAACTTAAGAAGGACAGTTACAGAAGAGATCTGAAAAAGAACAGCTTTCCACACATAGCATTGAGTGCTAAAACTATACATGACTTTAAGAAAGAACTGGATGCGGAAAGATATAACTGCGGGACTCTACGAGCATAGCTCTTCTCCCGCTAAGTACAACTAGGTAAATACACGTGAATCCAAATGGTAAATGCCCTTCCCCCTTCAACAGTTGGTCTTTCTGGCTGAAACAAAGAAAAAACGATAACGATAAATAAATAGGTACAAAATGGTCGCCCTTTGCCATAATCGGTGACTTCGATAAGGTTCCCTCCTCCTCCTCCTCCTCCTTCTGTCCACGTGGCCCCCTCCGGGAGAAGGTCTGGGGCCTTTGCCACCTCCAGTCCCCCAGCCCCCCAAGGGTCCCAGTATCATACTGGAGTCTTGTGCCTCGCATTAGTTTACTCTCGGCTCATGCATGTGTTTATTTGTATAGAGAGTGTATGTAAATAAGCCCAATGTGAACATTGGCGTGTGTGTGATTTATGTGGTCGTGTGTATTTGTGGTTATTTATAGTCGACTTATTAAAGTATTCAGTTATGAGTGTTCGTTTATTTTTGAAGTGTGTGTGTGTGTATGTGTATGTGTGTGTGTTTACCATGGTCTTAATCACATGTTGGACTCGTGATCGACAGTTATTAACCTCCCGGAAGAGAGCTCAGAGCTCATATATGACCGATCTATGGGTAATGTTGTGGTCTTACACGCAGATACACACCCAACTCCCCGCCCACAAGAGTTGGAATAACGACTCGCAGCGCAGTGATACTGAAATTATTTCAGACCTGGGCGGGATTCGAACCCGGACCGCCGTAATGGCGGCCTGGGACTCTACTAACCGCGCCAAGAGTCGTGTGTGTGTGTGTGTGTGTGTGTGTGTGTGTGTGTGTGTGTGTGTGTGTGTGTGTGTGTGTGTTCACTGGTATATTTCTGTTGTGGATGAAGCACATCTATTGTGGCCAATGAGTCAGAATTCTCCTCCAAAACGCTCGCCACTTGTACAAGTGTGAACGGCGACTCGCGGGGCGGCGGCGGCGGCGGCGTGCCCCAGGGCAGTCGGCTCGAGCCTATCAGGCTGACGTCAGCGTCTCCTGACGTCATTTCTGGTCGACGCAACCGTACTGGTCTTTGCTGGGATGTATTGTTTGCTTGTTTTTTGTTTTTCTTAAGTGCGCACGTGGCCAGACGTAAAAATGCGAATGTTTTTTCTTGTATGTATGCATGCACGCGCGCGCGCACATACACACACGCATACACACACATATATACATATATATATATATATATATATATATGTATATATATATATGCAGAAATCTCACTTCACCGTGTGGTACATATACAAAAAAAGAAAAAAAAAACTCAAAGCGTAGACGGTAAGATATTTCGTATATTACATCTTCAGACAAACTGTACATAGCTATAGAGAAAGAACAGCCTATAAACACACTTCACAGCAGGGAAGATTACATGGAGGGGGACCTGACCTACTCTCTGTATGTACAGTTTGTCTGAAGATGCAATATACGAAAGATCTTACCGTCTACGTTTTGAATTTCTCCTGTGTTTTTTGCATATATATATATATATATATATATATATATATATATGTATATATGTATTAATAATAACATACGGTTTATTGGGTATAGCAGCATTACTGCTGAAAATATACATCACACATGATTATAACATTATACAAATATGACAGTGAAAAGATGTTACAAACATTAAAAAACAAAAAACAGTAAGCTAAGGAATAGCTGTGTTGTACAACATTGTTATTTGTGTGTGTGTGTGCGTTTTTGTGTCTGTGCGTCTGTGTGTATGTACAGACGTCCTGGGTACATATGAAGACTGGTGTCTATTACAAACACTTATAACTGTCAGGATGAATTTCATGCGTGTGCTTGTATGCATGAATATATATATATATATATATATATATATATATATATATATATATATATATATATATAACATATGTACTTCATGAAATAGAAACAATTGGCGATTTATATATGGCATTAAATTAGTGTATTTATTTATATTGCTTTTTTGTTTATTCGTTAATTCATTTGAGGGTTGCCCGCCAACACCTCACGGGGGGGCGGAGCTTAAAGCTTTGACACGTTACAGACAACGTGCGTGAATGATGATGACCTGAGGATATGAGTCAGGTGAGCCTCTTTACCCACCTCACCTCCCCCATCCACTCCCTCCCGGCCTCCTCCTCCTCCTCCACATAGGATAGTGTGACCGTTTGTAGGGACTTCCATAGCCTGAGCCACACAAAGACAGTGTATTTTTTTTCATAGGCCAGTGTAATTGTGGAGGATAATCTATTTTTCCCATAGGCCTGCAGGGTTCGTACAGGTCCTTAAAAAAGGTGAAAAGTCGTGAATTTTTGTGCTATAAAAATCCAGTACCGAAGAATCGTTATATTCTTTAAAAAATGTCAATAGTCATGAAAAAGTCGTGAGTTTTTTCACCAAAATGTGATTATTTATTAATTTTTTGTTTCTTTTTAATCAATTGAAACAACTCACTGGGGTAGTTCAAACGGTGGGCAAGATGTTCTTCAGGTCTTTTGCCCTTGAGTGACATTTCCTGGTAATTTTTGCAAGTGCTGGGCCATGTAAAATATCCAGGAATTTCTGCACATAGGTCCTGAAGAAATGCAAAAAGGTTATGAAAAGTCCTTGAAATGTTATGAAAAAAGAACCTGACAAAGAGTGGGAACCCTGGCCAGTGTAAGCGTGTAGAAGGGAAACCAGACAGAAAGTGGATAGAGTGGATTAGGGAAGTTTGCAGGAAGGACATGGCAAATGTTGGGGAGGCAATTGGTCAGTAGTAGACTTCAGATGGCTGATGATAGATTTATGGATGGATTTCCATGGTATGGCCTTGGGTCGCGATCTCTCTCTCTCTGAATAGCGTGCATGTGGTCTGTATCTTTTTATTCACTTAATTGTATGGTTGAATTAACTATTTCCGCTTTTAGGCTATTCCACAAGTTGACGCATGTGCTTGTGTTTATGTTCTTGTTTTTGTTTTTCACATCTTAGTCCCCGTGGCCAAAGTTCGTGTTTTCCATTCGCTGGAATCCACCTTTCCTAAAAAAAAGAAAAGAAAAAAGTAAAACGAAGAGGAACAAATGTCTTAGCGTGCCAATCCCTTTTCCTTAACCGGAAATTCTCTTGTAGGTCCTCCACCAACGACGAGATCTGTCTCACTTATAGACAAACTAACGTGTAATATTCAACGTGTTGCTGGTAAGATACATCTAAATTTACGACATGCAATTCGTAGTAATTCGGTGGTATCCGCTATTCCGTTGTAGTCGCTGAGGCAATGTTGTCAGAACGGGTTGGAGGTTCTGTGATTGAGTCATACCGACAGACTCCTGAATTTCCACAATCCTAACCATCCCGCCCCGGCTTCCTCCCTCTCGGTGGCCGTAGAAACCAGTTCTTGTAAATCGCTTATACGAAGTGGTCGTATCTTCCACGTTGTGGTGCTGTGATTAGATATGAATTCTATGCAAAGGAACGCTGACCCGTGAACGAAGAGAAATTTTTGAATAACCGTACGACAGTTTCGGCTAAGGTTGGTTCAGTCCTCTCGGGCGTTGTGTTTACATCGGTTCGGACGTTGTCTGTGGGGGTGGAGGGTAGACAATGTAAGCGGGATTTTAAACGAATTGAAAAGAAAAACCGAGGTAATTTGATCTTGTGAGTGGTGTAGAATGAGTGATGTGAGCACAATTGGAGTGGTGTACGTGAATTGAATCTGAGTGAAGATGCAAGACAGACGAGCTCGCTACAGAGGAATGTATATGGGTGAGTAAATTCTCCTTTATTCAGGTGAGTGTTGTGGTCTCCACCAAGCGTTTGTTTTGGAAATTTTTGCGGCGCTCGCTTTGTGTGTCACTCGAGAAATTAAAAAACAATTGACTCACAAATCCTTTACACTTTCCCCATATCCCATCCCGGACCTAACTGAAATAATGTATATATGAATGGATATTTTAAAAGTAGTTATACATTTATGCGTAGAATATATTGATTGAAATTAGAAACTTAATGTAATATAAATTTTTAAAAGATTATCATTATTAAAAAGTTGGTTAAGCAATAGATAGGAATATAATATTTGAGTTAGTATATTTAGTTTTTGTATATAATATATATATATATATATATATATATATATATATATATATATACATATATATATATATATATATATATATATATGTAATTAGAAGATACTCGTGCACCTATTGATAATTGATACTCATTTTTTATGGCTGAAGATGAGAAGCCATAACCTATTGTTAAATTTTAAGATCTTTACATTTTTTTAATCATTAACATTAGTGATATTTGGTGCAAGGGCGTTTTCTTGAAATTGCCCAAAATGAAAATTGGCTTTATCAAAGTAGGGTGTTACTTATATAAATGTGACAAAATATGAAAAAATATAACAATCCAGTAATAGAAAAATGCAAACTATTTACTTTTATTGCAACAGCTTCCATTTGAAGGATGATAACATATAAATATGGTAAATGTAAAGAAGTGCACACCTAAACAATATAGCTATAGAAAATTGAATGTTAATTTTGTAAATTATAATACATCAATGTAATATACATTTTACTTGGTGGAATTGATATATTGGTATTTTATAATATTGAAATATTGTGTAGGTGGTCACTTCCTTAATATCATATTGTATTGATGTTAAATCAGTTTACATTAGTTTGTTAAAGCTTTTTTTTTCTAAGGCATGTAAGCAAAATCAATATACTGCATGCAAGCTTCAGAATCAGATTGATATGCAAAATGTATGTTGTATACTTTTTTTCAAAGATAGTTAATTGCACATGTTTTTGCAAATGTCATTATTCTTTGCAACATATGCACTGTCATGCAATGCATTTGTAAAATATTGCTTTCCTTTTCTGATTTGTGTTTTTTTCTTGTGCAGAGGTGCGGCAGGAGGCAGTGAAAGAGGCTTTGGCACAGTACCAGTCGCGCCCGAAGAACCTTCCGCTGCCATCTAAACGGTCCTCTGTAATGACCACACGATCACCTGACAGACAACATCATGACTCAGGTGAGAATATTTACAAAAGTTTGGCGCAGATTGCTGGAACACGTTTATATTATTGCAGCATAACATTACCTAGATTATGCTCTTACATTATCCTTCATGTATAAATTGCAGCCTCAGTTACATTGTTAGTGAGTACTGCAGTTTCCACCAAAAATATGAACAACACTTAATACTTTCACCCTTTTGCTGTGTGGGAAGTTTAGTTTGAGTCAATAAAATATCATAGTAATATTCAAAACAAATGTAGTTGTTAATAGAAGTAAAAGAATTAAGATGGGGGTTTTCTCCTGGCTCCTGCAAAGGGGTTTTCTCTTGGCTGGATATAGTTGTCTGGTGGCAGCAAATGGGTTAGCTACATATATTGGTTGTAGGTAAATGTATTAATGCACAAAAATGTGAAATATCTTTTCACTTTGTTCCTAGAAATTTTAGAATTTAAAGTAGTTGGAGCAGATGGTGACTTTGAGCAAGGAGAAGTTGGCCATTAGGGAATTGGATGTCATGAGGGCAGAATCTAAACATATATTTATCTTTTAAAGTCCCTAAAGTATTGACAAGGTAAAATTTATGTAGTCAGTACCCCAGAAGAGTTTATTTTTCTCTAAGATCCTCAAATATCATTCTCTAGTGATTGAAAACTAATCTAACAAAAAAAAAAAAAAAAGATTTTTTTTTTTTTTTTTCTTTTTTTTTCTCCAAGGATAGGATGGCTGGTATCACTGACAAGCTCTTAAACTCCTTAGATATCCTCTATCTCATGACTTAATGTTGACATTATGCCACATCCTGTCTCATATTGCTTCTACATCTCCACTCACAAACTGTGCAAAGCTTTATTACACAAATATCAGCACCAACAAAATCAGCCTCTCAGAATACATATTTCCTCATGAAGTGCTAGATAAATACACACAGAATTAAAGAGTGAAGACAATATGTTTACTTACATTTATGTTTCTTTGAGGCTAGATAACATAGACAACCATGTTGTGGTGACCTTAGGGGTAGTTACAGCTGTTTGGTACTATGTTGGGAGAATGTCAAAATATTGTAAGGTCACCTCAGGGCACAGGATGTTTGTTATTGGTTCGTGGAGTGGAGAGGGTTTTAATCATGAATAGAGGTTTCACTTATCGGGATGTATATCAAAGTTTACGGCTGGAACTCCACTTTCCTCTGCAGCTATAGTTCATATTGCCTTATATTTTTCTTACACATTTGTTCCACTTCCTCACTGGTTCCTCTTTTACTATCTGAATCCTGGGCTACTTAATTTCATTGTCGCTTTCATCTTTATCCATTCTTTCCATAACTGCACTGGTGACATAATCAGAAGCGTGCTGGTCTCACACTCTTATTTGTAGGTTCAAATCCCACACTCCTCTTCAATTACCAGCAGTGATTGTTACCTACTCCAACAGTCCAAGTGCACGCAGGGCAAAGGTGATGGCATCAACCGCTGATACGGACCTCCTGGCATTGGTTCCTCGCATTCTTCTCCTCTCTTTCCCCTCACTCCCTTTATTGTCCCACTCCATTCAGCCCCTTTCTCCCTCATATATATCTCATATTCTGTTGTATAATTTTTTCATTAGTTCTCCAACATTTATTACACTTTCACTTTAACCAGTTCATTCCTAAATTTCTTTCTCTTTGCCACTTTTATTTTCATCGGGAAATATTAATGATCCAGCAAACCTCCACATGCCCCTGGCAACACCTGTGATTGGCTATATTTCTTATGATTTTTCTGTCTTATTTTTATGTGTTAGTTTCTTGACACATGTGCCATGAAGAACTGTATTCCATGCATCACACACCAATTGGGCATTCTGTTATCATCCACCTAAGGTGCCCTCAAAACAACCCATCACTCTTTCAGTGTCCTCATTACCCACTTGTGCACTTGATTGACTGATCTGTACTTAAGTAAGAAATATGTTCTTTCCCCCTTTTTCTCTCTCTCTCTTTCTCTCATCTCTCATCTAACTTCTTTCATTAGACATGGAAGCTACCTGAAGGCCACAATTACACCACATTCTGTTTTGATTGGAGATATCACTTGTGAAAGAGGAATGCTGATTGCTTAACTGCCACTATCTTTGACTATATCTCCATGTGTATATTATTATCCCCAATGATAAAACTGCTAGTTGATGATAAAAAACAACTTTTTGCCTGTAGTGTGTACAAACTCCTCTCCAATTTCATACCACCCATTCTCTTCTTCACATACATTATGCATTTATATATTTCCTCATGCCCATATAGCCTACTCCACATATTCTTACTAAATGGCACAGACACATCTCATTTCCTCCATCTCCCACACACCCACAACTTTCACTTATTTCACTCATTGTAACTATTATTTACATGTGCCCATTCGTTTGATTGCAAAATTATTTTAAATTAATGTTTATTTCTAGATTCTGAAGACAGCGATGAAGACAGTGTGACAGCGGAAGGTAGTGTAGGTAGTGGTGGTGGCTCCCAGGGCACCCCTGAAGTTTCCCGCCCGCCTCTTCTTCTCCCACCTCCGCAACCCCAGCAGCCGGCTCTACAACAGGGCCCTAGCCCGCCACATTCCCATCACACACCTCCACTTCATTTACCGCAACTTCCTCTGCCTCCTAAGCAGCAGCAGCAACCACTTCCCCCTGTACCACCTCACAATGCACACAGCACGTAAGTAACTGCGTATTTCAGTTTCCATGTTTCAGTAGTTTTTGTGAAGTACTCTTATTGCAAAGGATTACAAAGGCGGAGCATACCAACAGGAGACCTTTTGGTCCATATCTGGGTCGGATGCGAGAAAAATCAAAATAATAATAGATGAATAAATAAAAACTATAATAATGTAAATAACAAATAAAATACATAAATAAATGCATAGGTATAGTTAAATAATAAACAAACAGATAAGTAGTAAATAATAATAAATTGACATATAACTAATAATTAATGAGAATCAAACAGACAAATGATAACAAAACAAAAACAAATAATATAAAATAAATTATAATCATTACAGCATCTTGCTTAGGCTGTTTATCTAAATGATTCTTAAAGCTTCAAACTGAACTTATATTGGAGTCATAGATTCATCCTTTATCACAATAGTTTTTGTCCCATGAAAGAGATATGTTTTACTGTTGGAAATGGTATTCATGTAATGATGATAATGATATGGTTTAACATCACACACACACCCCTATCAGGAGGCTAGGATGGTGCTCCTCACAGAGGGCTTTGATGTAACTACTGTTAAAGTGATTTTAATGAGACAAATTGTTTACAGAAGTAGCAGCAGTGGCAGTCGGCTTAGCAATGGTGAGGAAGATCCTAGGAGAAGGGACGTTACAGAGGTCACTGATCTTATGAGAAACATTTCAACATGTAAGTTTAATTTTTTAATTATGTTTATTTTTTAATTAGGAAAGGTATGTGAGAGAAGAAATTTAAGAGTGAATTTGGGCAAAAGTAAAGAGATCTTTAAAGAATGATGATGGTAGTAGGATGAGTATAAATGTAGAGGAGGAACACTTATAATTGTATTTTCAAGTAATGAGTAGCTACAGAAGTGAATTGTAGAGGAAATTTTCTGAATGGAATGAAAAGTGTTAGGTTCTGGAAGAATATGCCTTGCTGCTTTGCTTGATCATTCACCTTTAGGACCTTTGATTCATATATATATGATCTGAATGTGTGCTTTGTCTTGGCCAGCCCTCATATTAAAGGGAAAGGTCTTTTGGTAAGCAGTGCTGGTACATATCTACAGTTGAAATATTCTTATACCCTAGATTCACAACCTCCAGACGTAACCAACAATACAAGAGGAAGCAATAATCGTGTTCAGCGTGACGACCGAATCACAAGATACACCCCCAGTCAGGGAAGAGCTCACTCACAGAGTGAAACTGGTGAGCAAAGTGTGGTATTTGGTTGCAACCTTAAGTATCATGGTGGGTAGACTCCTCTCAGGGTTTGTGATCCGCATTCATCCTTCTTCAGACGTGTTCTTCTTTTTTTAATATATTTTTTCTTCTCGATGGTAGCACCGTTTTGTAAGATCAGACTGTTTTCTACCTAGCTGTTTTTGCATATGGCATTGTTTGCTGTAGTGGCTGTTGGAAGACATACATTTATCTTTTTATTATGCAGTTTTGAATTTTTTTTGAGAAACCCAATGTATTTTGAAATGAATTTTAAAACTAAATTTCAAATAACACTAAAAAAAACAATTACCCAAAACTAACCTCCCTAAGTAACTGGCCACATTCTTTCACTGACCTCCATCTTTCGCAAAACCTTGAGTTTATATTATATCATTTGCTGGAAAAAAAATACTTAATCTTAATGAAATTATCTCTATTTAATGATAAGAATAATATATAAATATGTCATCACTATTCCCCTACTGAGGAAATGCTGTTCAAATGTTTATGTCTTCCATGGAAAGTGTTGAAAGGTATTGCTGCTGCCTTGCTAATTGTTTGTAAGATTAGTCTAAACCGTTTTTGTAAATAGGGCCTTAGAAATGTAACTTGCCATAATGTAGGACATAAGTCTTGTACAAAAACTGTAATGTACAACATTCATACGTTTTCTTTCATGAGGCTTTGGTCCTTGTTCTCAGCAAATTGCAGGATGTCCATCTTTGTGTACTTTCTTGTTTTAAAGAATTTGCATGCTTTGCTTTGCCGAAGTAAAGTAGTAGGGTCGTAGTCATGGCCATAACGAGTCTTGGTGTAGAGTAGTATTTAGGTAGGTACTCATTGTTGCTGTAGATAATTGCATGGTTTTCTTTTCGTTATGTTAATTCATTCCTTAATTAGCACCATAAACTTGTGTGTGTATCAAAAGATTTACAGGTAGTGTTTGATCCTTGATAATAGTGTGGAGACGTGTTATTTGACAGCGTGCTTGTGTGGATTTACATATCTGTCTTAGCTTCTCATGGATGAATGGTCATCCCTGTCCCTTAGTACTCTGCTTCATTCAGAGGCAATGCAGTAAGACACAGCACCAGGGCCCATAAGCCAAAGGTGGTTTACCACTACCACTTCAGTATAGGACACCCTCCCCACCATCATTCATACATACAGTACATACATACAAATACCAAGGCTTTTTTCCCCCTTACAAGGGAGGTAGCCAAAAAAGAAAAAGGCATAAAAAACATTCCCACCCATTCCATCCCTAAATACACTCCACTCCCCTCCACCCTCCCTCATGTCTTGGCACCTCCTGGATGACAGGAGGTGCCAAGACATGGATGGGATGTGTCCACTGCCCACCATCATTCACTCCAGAAATATACAGAGCACATGCATATACAAGTCCCTTTCTCCATTATAAGGAGGATGGCCCATCCAAGACACTCGCCCAAACTTCACCCATCCCACACCCATAAGTACACAAAACAAAGCATTAAGAAGGATAACAACTGCATTACTAAAATCATGCCAATAGATCATCTACACTCAGAATCCAAAATCATACCCTTAAAGCAGTACATGAAAACGAAAAGCACATGACTATGCAAGAGCTAGACATCTCAGACATCCATCCTGTCACATAATAACAGCAGCATATATCAAATATATACACCTCACGACATATCTATACACATGTACGCACAGAATGTAAAAGAGGTGTTCCAAGGTTGACTCCTAAACTCTGTGTTCCACCTCACTTCCCCAGACTTCATTTCAACCAAGAAATCCCTCCCGCAGCAAGTAAGAACTATTCAGGCATGATTACATTCGGGCCACCACCCAGCCTCTTGAATACGATGACGCCTATGTACGTGTCACGAGCCACGAGTGTGGTGTACAAGGATGCTGGCATCAGCTTCCTGGTTATATTTATTTTGTAGTCGCTGAGTGACCCCCATACTCGGTGAACAGGCTTGATCACGTTTTCTGTGACATTTATTCAGGGTGAAAGAGAATGAATATAACAGTGGTAACTTGATATTTTGTAATGCATGTATTTTGATGCATTGTCATACATCAAGCAACCTGATGTGTGTGTGAATATTTGATTTGTATTGAAGAGGTCAAAACAACAACACAGAATAGGCCTAGCCACAGAATCAAATTACCCCAGATGTGATCACTATACAGAAGACATCAGACACTTCATTTTTCACTGTCAAGCTCTAAACATACTCAGACAATGACACAGTATCTCTTCCTTGAATGACATGTGAACCACTCTGGCGGCCACTGCCAGTTATGTAGGAGCCATGTGTCTCCGGCAAATGACACCTGCGGCAACAAATTGATTGATTCACTCCAGATGTTTTTTTCCTTCTTGATGGTTGTGCACCTGTTCGTTTGTTTTGTTGTATAGTTTTCATGTGGAATGGTTTTTAAATTTTTGTTGAGTTGTAGAAATATATGATTTTTTGCTTTGCAATTTGTATCTGCATGATGTATGTGTTTGACAGGCTGAACACATTGTAGGTTTGTAGTTTTTGCATTTTATGTATATAGATAGTTAAACACTAAGTGTTTGGGTAAGTGAATATTGATTTGATTATTTGTCTTTCCTTCTAATCATTAAACCTTGTTATACTAGGTGTTGATGGGACGTGCATATAATTCTTTAGTTTTGTGCTTTTGAACTAAAGGAAGAGTTTTGGCTAAATGGTCCTCCAGTTTGTCATTGGCTATAGGTGATTGCAGGAACTTTAGTCAAACACTAGTGATGTTATGAGCTTCTGTTTGGGAGAAGGGTTGTGCATGTGAGATTAGGGCTTGGCACATGTGAATTAACAGACTTGAGACAAAAGTGTTTCCAGTTTTGCTTCAAGGGTTGCTTATGCTGAGTTGTGCGCAGTGGTGCAAGGTGGAGGTGTACAAATGCTTGTCAGTAAGGTTGCTTTTGACTAACGTGGTGGTTTGAGACTAACACGCGACCCTCGACCGTCCTTGGTCTGGTGGCGGCCTGGCCTGCAGACGAGTGGCGAGACGCTCTCTATAATATTTCAGAAAACTGGAGAGGCACCGGGCGCTGGAAGGTTTCGAATAAGATCCAACAACTTCTCAACACACTCAAGAGACCCAAGCGTAGGCCGCTGCCGGAATTTTACGTTGATGATGAGGAGGACTTAGAAATTGCAGCTAACCCAAAAGATCCTAATGCCCCAAAACCTGAAGGAATGATCATGACTCCTGCCAGGGGTGAACAGTTAATGGCAAGTTAACTTTGTTCAAGACTGTCTGATTAATTATTAATCTTGTGCTGTCTTTTAATGTGCTTTGGGTACCTCCCTTGTAAGGGGGGGGGAAGCCTTTAGTGTATGCATTTATGTGTCTTAATGTTGTTTTATACATATCAAAATGGGAAACATCAACAGGAAAAGAAGAAAGAATGTTGTTCAATACATGCAGTGCATTAATTAACTAGCTATTTATACTCATAATGTGTATTTTTACAGATTCCATCTGGACTTCCTCGATCTGTCGAGGATGCGGTATATCGTTATGGTTCCTCATCAGGGTACAAAGCTCCTGTGGCCACCATTCTTGATGCCAATGGAAAGCTTTCCGTCTCATTAACTTACGGTAAGGATTTGGAGCTTGGTTAAAGAAATGGAAAAGTTACTAGTAGGTTCACACTAAATTTACATTTGGTAAGATACAGGTTTGTTTATAACTAATTATCACTAATGATTCCACAGGCAAACTCTTGAGCCGCTCTCAGAAAATGGCATACAACCTCTTGACTCGTTTGGGTGGTAGAGGCGAAGGAACTGTAATGCCTGGAGATCGTGTGGCCCTGGTGTACCCTAACAACGATCCAGTCTCATTCATGTGCGCCTTCTACGCTTGTCTACAAGCAGGGCTTGTACCTGTTCCCATTGAAGTACCCATCTCCAGAAGAGATGCTGGATCACAACAGGCAAGTGGAATACATCTGGGAGGGTTAATTCTACACTGAACACTCATCTTGCCAACTCAACCAGATATTCTGCACTCTGTCTTCTGTGCTTCCAAAGTCCAACCCCCTCCCCTTCATTCTAGCCATCAACCCCCATTCTTTATCTAATCTCAAGCTCACTCCATTAACTTCTGCTTTCTATCCTCTTTCCTCATACATTCTTTCCACAAGCCCTCAACATAAGGCCTAGTGTAGGCCTTATGGTCTCTTGCAGTCTCCTTTATTCTTATGTTCTTATGTTAACATTCTGATCTACCCAATCTATATCTCCATTCCCACCACCATTCTCACACACACATTCACATTTCTTAGCATAAATTATTTACTGTGATATTCCAATACTTTTATGTGTTCTTGTTTTTGAAAAGTGAGTGGAACAACACATATTCAACATTAACTTGTGATCTACATTTGTCGTTTTTCAAAAGTCCATTCAAGGAGAACTTGCAAAGATAAGGTTATGCTTTCATTATATGGATAGTGTTAAAAAACATACATACACTCAGTCCATTGTCTGGTCTTTTTTGCAAAAGACCAGCAGCCTTCAGGTAATTGGTACATACATATACCAAAGGCTTTTTCCCCCTTACATGGGGGGTAGCCAACATATACCTACCTTCTGCAGGGGGTGGTCGAGTTGTAGCATATACCTACTGCACATCAATCAAAACCTATTCATTGCCATTATATACATACATAACATATACCAAGGGCTTTTTTCCCCCTTACAAGGGAGGTAACCAAAGTCAAAAGGCATAATTCCACTCCCACCCATTTCATCCCCACCCACTCCACTCCCATTCACCACCCCTCCCTCCCTCCCTCTCTCCCTCTTTTCTTGGCTGCTCCAGGATGTGGGGTCATTCCTACATCTCACCCATTGCCCTGGGTCAGAAGCAATGCAACAAGACACAGCAAAGCCATTTCATTTAATTGGCAACCCCCACTCTCCATCCCCTCATGTAGAAAAAGAGAAGATGGGGAGAAATTCCTTCATCCTGTATCCAAATATCATTTACACATAACCACTCCCTAACATACACAACCCCCCATCCCCCACCAACTCCCATGCATCATAGCCATTATATAAACAGTGAATATGAAAATTTGCAGTATATACATAATTATTTGCTTTCCTGTGACTTTCAATTATGCTATCAGAAATATTCAGTAGAAGGTCTATTTGTATTTGAAGCATTTGGTAGACACCTTAATGACCCCTTTATGTTATGTTCATCTCATTTTCTTTACAGATTGGATTCCTTCTGGGATCCTGTGGGGTGCAAGTGGCACTGACCTCGGAAGCTTGTTTTAAGGGTCTACCAAAGACCAGTGCCGGAGAAGTTGTGTCTTTTAAAGGTTGGCCCAAGCTTACTTGGTTCATCACAGATCATCTTCAGAAGCCTCCGAAAGACTGGCAACCTCCTCCACGTCTCATGGATGACTCACCAGCATATATTGAAGTATGTGATATCCAGCTCACTCATAGTCGTATGTAAAGATGAAGTCTGGTAGGAAATTTAAATATAATTGTCCAACTGATAGAATATAGAATGTCAAAAAACCCTGTAATGTATGTTGCTTGCATAAGTTGTATGCAGTTGTTGATTTAGGAACCTGAAGTGGTATTTCTACAGACCAATCACGCAGTTTTATTGATTTATAATTGGAGATCTTCACTCAAAGAGGAATACTAATAAAATCTATTATCTTTCCTCTGTTACCCTCCTTTAAAATCTCTTCAACCCATGTGACTCCTCTTCATTTTTCTGTGGCACCCTGTCAGGGGGCAAGAATAATGTCACAGTGTTTACTATATGTCAGTATTATACAAAGTAAAGTGACTAGGGGAAATCTCAACCTATTGTGAAATAGAACAAGAAAGTGTAGTTTGACTGTTAACTGCCTCCCTTGAAAGGGTGGCTTGCCATATCAAGTGATACCTTGACTGGATGGGTGCAGGGTAGATACAGAAAGTGAGATTCCCAGTCCCCTTACAACATCCCATTTAGTTGTCTTTTACAGCACACTGGGAATATCATGACAATATTCTTCTCCCCCCATTAGAAGAGGATTTTATGTGAAACAGTGTATGTAAATGTCAAAAAATACTCATGAATTTTGACACTACCAATATGTATTTTATTTTATTTATTGGTGGGGGTGAGGGGGGTGAATGGGAGTGTAGTGTGTGGGGATGGAATGGGTGGGAGTGGATTTTATGTCTTTTTTGGGCTATCTCCCTTGTAAGGGGGAAATAAACATTGGTATATATATATAAATATATGTGTGTGTGTGTGTATTTATTTTTTTCATTATTCCACAGTACACAACAGACAAGGATGGAGCTGTGAAAGGTGTAGTAGTGACCAGGACTGCCATGCTGTCGCACTGCCGCACACTCACATCCTCCTGTAACTACACTGAGGGTGAAGTGGCTGTGTGTGTATTAGATTTCAAGCGTGAAGTGGGACTGTGGCACGCCATGCTGTGTTCAGTCTTCAATGGGATGCACATCATTTTTATCCCGTACTCTGTCATGAAAGTTAACCCTGCATCATGGATGCATATGATTACAAGATTTAAGGGTAAGTAGATTTGTAGTATTTCCTATTTTTGCATGAGGGTATGAGGAGGGAGGGTAGCCATGTAAAGATGTGGGGCCCTGCTGTGGGTGTCCTGTGTCTTGTCTTGCAGTTGTGCTTTTAATCTGGGCAGTGGGTGGGAAAGAGAGATAGCTCTTTATCCTCAAGGAGCTAAGATAAAAGAGAAACAAATGGGTGACAAGTAGGAGTGGAATGGGTGGGGGTGTGTGGGTGCATGCCTTGGTTGGTGACCTCCCATAAAAAAGGGGGGAAGAAACCTTTGATATATAGATATGGTGTTCCTTCTTTATTTCTGTATTAGAAGAAATGACCCTCATCCTTGAGGTGTTAAGATGTATGGGGCAACAAAGGGTTTTAGGTGGATGTGTTTTTACTTGACCACTTACCTTATATGGGGGAAAGAGCCTTCTGGTGTATATTTGTATAACAATTAGGCTACAGCTTGTATGTGATGATTACTTTCTTTGAACAATATAATGTGCAGATAAAAAACATCACCTGTAGTGATACATAAACCCCAGAAATTAATACTTTTTTCTGGTCTGAGAAAAGATTATATTCTTGGTTCAGCCCAGTGATTGTATCTTGATGTTCTTTGCAGCGAGTATAGCCATCGTCAAATCCCGCGATCTACATTGGGGTTTGCTTGCTACAAAAGACCACAAAGACGTGAACCTTCAGTCCTTGCGTCTCCTACTGGTGGCTGATGGTGCAAATCCATGGTCTCTGTCCTCCTGTGATCAGTTCTTAGCAGTGTTCCAGACAAAAGGACTAAGGCCTGATGCCATTTGTCCCTGTGCTTCTTCACCTGAGGCTCTGACTGTCTCTGTCAGAAGGTAAGGAAATGTTAACATTTTTGTTGTAATATTATTCCTTCTCCCCCCCCCCTCTCTCTCTCTCACTCTCTCTGTCAACCCCACAAACTCTGTCTTGCTCCTCCAATCATCACTTTGCCTCCAAACTTGGGGCATGTTCAGTGTTCATACAGTTTAGGGGTGGGAGAGTTTTCTTAGTACAAGAAAATGTCTGAACTTTTGAATATATATATAGGTTTATATGCATATATATATATATATATGTGTGTGTGTGTGTGTGTATGTTGGTGGAGGGTGAGCTGAGAGTGGAGGATGGATAGATAGTTCGGAGGGGAACAGAGGGTGGGGGGGTGCTTGAATGGGATGGGAGGGAAGGGGGAAAGGAGTGTGAGGGTGGGTTGAGCGGGGAGTGAGGGAGGGAAGGGGGAAAGGAGTGTTGGGGGACTGAGGGGGGAGTGAAGGAGGTTTCAAAGATGGAGTCACAAGGTGTGCAAAGATGATGTGTGGAATGGGGAGGACAGGGGAAGGGTGGTGAGTAGTGGTGGGATGGTGAAGTTGGGGGGGTTGTAGAAGAGAGGAGGTGAGCATTCTCAGTTTGGTTGCGGGATAGGAGGGTGGAATCGTGTGAGAGGTGCAAGGAGGGGTGGAGCATGGGATGGGGGAGGCAGGAAGAAGAGCAGATGTGGAGTGGGGTGGGAGTGTGGCAGGGGATTTTGAAGGTGATAAAGAGATGTTTTGGAGGGAAGTTGGGAGAAGAGGTGAAGGCAAATTGGGTGGGGTGGAGGGTGCAGGTGGAGAGATGGTGGTGGAGGGGGTGGCAATAGGAGGAGGATGAGCAGAGTTTTGGGGGATTGCAGTGGGGGGCACTGGGAGGGCAGTGGTGGTGGGTGGGGGGAGATGAGGTGAAGGCAATTGTTGGGGTGATGAGAGCAGGTGGGACACCTGGGTTGGGTGGGTGTTGTGTAGTGTCTTGCGGGGGAGGTGCAGTGGAGGTGGGCTGGCTGGTGGGGTTGTTTGATGTTTGTCTGGGGGAAAGTGGAGGACTGGGGGAGTGCCTGTGTAGTTCTGCTTTGTAGGGGAAGGGGGGTTGGGTGTGGTGGTCTCAGGGGGATTGGGTGTGGTGGTCTCAGGGGGATTGGTTTGTTGGGTGGGCTTGTGGCAGTGTGTGCATGATATTTTGATGCAGCCCAAAGGGATTTCTCCCCATCCTCTCTTTTTCTGTATGAGGGGATGGAGAGGGGGGTCACTGATTAAATGAAGCAGTCTTGCTTTGGATGTGCTGTGTCTTGCTGCATTGCTTCTGACCCAGAGCAGTGGGCGAGATGCAGGGATGACCCATCATCCAGGTGGAGCCAAGAAAAGAGAGAGGGAGGGGTGGTGACTGGGAGTGGAGTGTGTGGGGGATGAAATGGGTGGGAGTGGAATTATGCCTTTGGACTTTAGCTACCTCCCTTGTAAGGGGGAAACAGCCCTTGGTATATGTATGTGTATGATGTGGTTGCTTTGACTTGGCCACTCCTATGTGTATATGTGTGCACATGTGCATTACTCAGCTCTGGGTTTTCACCATCGTTTTTCATACCTACAGACCTGGACATGGAGGAGCAAATGCAGTTGGCCGTGGTGTGCTTAGCATGCACGGTCTCAGTTATGGTGTAGTGAGAGTTGATCAGGAGAACTCCCTCACCTCACTTACCCTTCAAGATTGTGGGCAGGTTCTACCAGGCTGTAAGTAGATTAATGTGTACACATTGTTCAATTCATTTTAATTTTTCTTAAGAGTAGTACAGGAAATCCCTTATGTATGAAAGGGATAATTTTAAACACTTTCATGTATTGATAATTAATCTGTATATTGAAGCAATGCCAGTCTTGCCTTACATGAGACTGGCTCTGCAATCAATCATATGTTAAACTTGGTTCTGTGCAGTACTTTCATGATTTTTTTCATGTTTCTTTTCATACCATCAAAACATATGCCTTTTGTATAGAGAAAATTGTCCTCATTTTTTTTCTTTTCATAACTTCAAATCTTCATACATTGGAGTTTCATAATAAAGGATTCCCTGTACATCTGTTCTTCAGTTTAATGGACAAAAGGGTGGTGGTCATTGGTCTGCTAAAAATAATGATTTTAACATATTTACTATAATTTGATATCAGACTTACTAAGGATTGTGAAGATAGGTTATTGGTATACTTTGATTGTGTAGTGTTTTTTTTCTGTTACCACCAAAATCCATTGAAAGGGGATCACATGTAATAGAGAATGAAAGTGTGGGTAGAAGAAGATTATAAAGGTAGGGGTGCAAGTAAATATAATATCTTGGTGGAATTAAGTGTTTAGGAAGTATGGTGGGGGTTATAAATATTGATAGAGTGAAAAATGATGCAGTAGAGAGTGGTGGTAGAAAGAAAGTTGAGCAAGTGGAAAAGATAAGTGAAGAAAGACAAATGTAAAATGTGGAAGGCAGAGGTGGATGGCTTGGAATTAATGGGAAGACCAAGAACAGGATGGATGGGAGGAAGGGAGCTTTGGGTACGAGGGGAATGTCTGTTGAGCAGAAAAGTGAGATGGCAAGAGACGGATGTGAGTGGAAAGCAGTAAGTCCTCATTATACAGTACATATGCATTCCTGAAAACCTTACCACAAATTGAAATTACTGTATATCAAACCCATTATAACATGTAATAATAGGTTATGGCAGATGTACCTTCTCTCTGCTCTTTCCTCTTCAAAATATCTAGTGGATACCGTATCTGTGAATTTTTCTTATCATAAATAGAATCAAGGGTAGTAATTACCAAATACCGTAACTGTGAATTTGCCGGATAAAGAATTACTGTATAAGGAGGACTCACTGTAGTTATGAGTGAATGACAAATTGATGTAACCAAGAGGGATTTATTTTTGGCTGCTTTTTAATTTTTTTGAGTGTATGAGGTGGGGGTGGGGGCGGGTTGCTCTGTAATGAAGTGGTGGGGGTTAACTGTCTATAGCTCTCATGCCATGCTGTAGAAGTGCTTTGCATATTCCAGTCAAAAGCAAATTAATTTTGTGTGTGTGTATGTATGTGTGTATATGTCTGCCCTAGTTGAACATGTTTGTGTGTTTTGACTCAGCCACTCTTTTTTTAAGTAGGAAAGGACCTGTACAAATATCCTTTCCAGAAATTCTTGTTTAGATATTATACAGTACTCATTTTAGAAGTGACTGTTAAGATACAACTTTTATAATACACTAACTTTGTTTCAGAATTATTTTATCATCTGTGTTGTGTATGTATATTGAAATACATTTCATTTGTCAGCTATGATTGTGGTGGTCAAGATGGATGGAGCACCATATGTATGTCGCACAGATGAAGTAGGCGAAATTTGTGTAGCAGGCACTGCAGTAGGAGCACAGTATTGGGGTCTGCAAGGCCTCACCAACACAACCTTCCACCTGCAGCCTCTTCTGCCAGACAATACTCCAATCAGTGAAAACACGCATTATGTTAGAACAGGACTACTTGGTTTCCTAGGACCCGTAAGTGCATGTACTTTAACTATGTTATTAATATGTATTCTAAGAATTAATCGTACATGTATCAAAGGCTTTTCCCCCTTACGAGGGAGGTAGCCTATGTATGTAAGAATTAATCAACACTGCCGGTACAGTATTAGAAAATTCATGTACGGTTTGAGTAACATTATTTGAATTAAGAGGAAGTTGAATATATTATTGTTTGATGTAGCTAAAGTTTAGGATCTATACAAGTATATATAGTTTTTATTATTACATAAATGCTAATGATTAATGTGATTTTACAGGGAGGTTTAGTATTTGTGTGTGGTTCAAGAGATGGTCTGATGACTGTAACAGCACGGAAACACAACACAGATGACATCATAGCTACGGTTTTGGCAGTAGAACCCATGAAATTCATTTATCGAGGTCGAATTGCTGTCTTTTCTCACAAAGTTTTACGGGATGAACGCATCTGTGTCATCGCAGAGCAACGGCCAGATTGTTCAGAGGAGGAGGTAAGTGGCCGTTCATCTGTTGAACAAACAGAAATGTTGTATTTCTTATTTTGAGGTGAGAAAAAAAAAACACTCCCATTCCATCCCCTACATATTCCACTCCCCTCTACCCTCTTCCCTCCCTCTTAACTTGGCACCTCCTGGATGATGGGTCATCCCTGCAACTTGTCCATTGCCCTGGATGTGTGTCGCAAGACACACATCCATATTGGCGACCCCCCTCTCTCTGTCCCTTCATGCAGAAAAGGAGAAGACAGGGAGAAATCCCTTCGGACTGTGTCAATTTATTTCTCACACATACTCCCTCAACCCCCATTCCCCACCCACTCCCCCTCATGCATCATAGCATCATCCATACACAACCATTTTCCATTCACCCCATTGTGAGTAAGATTGATAAAAATGTGTGTTCTGCTCCTCCCCCAGAGTTTCCAGTGGATGTCACGTGTGCTGCAGGCAGTGGACAGCATCCATCAGGTTGGCATCTATTGCCTCGCCCTTGTACCTCCTAATCACCTCCCAAAAACTCCTCTTGGAGGAATTCATCTTTCGGAAACCAAAAAGAAGTTCTTGGAGGGCTCGTTGCATCCAGCTAATGTTCTCATGTGTCCTCACACGTGCGTCACCAACCTACCAAAGCCACGAGAGGTACACCACGGTAAGGCTTAAATTTTTTTTAGCAGTTACCCCTTTGGTATTGTGGATGAAAACATTTGACATTAACCACTTCACTCCGGGCCAAAATCTCGCGGGCAGCATTGGCTGCCAGACGTACGATGTTGCGTCATAATACTCGGACCATAAAAAATAGTCACCGCTTATATCGATCGTTCTCTCTTTCACCCGTGAATTTTGATAAGATAGAAAATGTGATGGAGCCAGTTTAGAGAGTATGTTAGTAACGCAGGGACAACTACAATAAATTTAATCAAGACGCCGATATGGCAGCCTCGCGTATCCACTTGCTCCTCATGCCGCCTACGTAGGTGGCACCGTATGGAAGAGGTTAATCAGAGTAGAATTTACGGATTATGTCACTATGTGGAAATGGTAATAAAAGAATTTTAGAAATATTTCACATCAAGTATGAATGAAAACATGACTTAATTGTGTTGCAGATGTGGGCCCAGCAAGTGTTATGGTGGGCAATTTAGTACAAGGTAATCGCTTAGCCATGGCACAAGGAAGGGACATTGGACTCCTGGATGATGAGGATGCATCCAGAAGGGTAAGTACAGGTGTTGTCCACTTAATGATGGTTGTTGTTACCTTGACTTTGATTAACAAGAAATCTAGAACTCCAGTATAGCAAGCAACAGATTTCCACATTTCTCATAGGTCTCTGGGCCTTTTGGTATGTGTATAAGTTTCCATGTCACTGGCAAGCAGGAGGGGGAGGGGAGCAGTTGGAAATTATCAGCTCTTGTATGAGAGAAATAAATAGGTCGATAATTGAACAAGTAGATAAGTAACTGTAAAAATGTTAGCCCAGTGCAGAGAACCTTGGTAACCATACAGAGCTACACTTCTTGATAGAGGATGGGGCTGTTGATGGATTTTGAAGATGAACAATGGAAAGGGGGTTCTTGCTGATTTCCTTGGTGATAATAATATTGTTGCTAAAGTTTTATTGAATAGAATTGCATCCCACAGTAGTTGACAACAGTCCTCAGGCCCTTCCAAAGATCTTTTTAGAAAGAAACCATAGACTGTTGTTTGTGTTTTACTGGTCTGGGCCTTTGCGTCATGATCTGAAAGTACGAGGAGAGCAGTTGTTGATTGTGAACTCTTTTTATATGGAATGGTGGAGGAAATATTGTTAAAGCTAATAGAGATCTCTTGGGCCTGGTCTGGAGTGAGTGCCCCTTTGGGGTTGCACCTCCTGATGGAGATGAGAGAGTTAACGTGTTTTGCAGGATCTCCACTAGCAGGTACCCATCATTGGTTCCTGTACCTTCATATGTTTTCAAAAGTAGCCTCGTGAACAAAGTAACATACCTTGTACATTTCTTCTGGCTAAAAAGAAACTATTTTGTTTAATTAAAGGTTGAATTCCTGATCGAAAAGTGTTTAATTAATTGGGAAGTTTTTCAATCTAAAACTGACCCTTGAATAGCCTGGGAAATATAATATAATTCCTTATTCTCACTCCCAATCTTACCTGTCCCCCTCCCTCTTTTCTTCCTGTATTTTACATTCTTAATTTTTCATGAGTGGTGTACTAGGATTTAATGAATTGATATTTTTTACAGCATCCACAGTTTATTGCTGATATCCTCAAGTGGAGAGCCCACACAACAGAAGGCCATGAGATCCTCACTTTGCTAAACTCCAAAGGCCAAGTAGCAGTGTCCCTCACGTGCTCTCAACTTCACAAGAAAGCGGAACGTGTGGGCGTCCTTCTACTGGAGAAAGGCCACATCAACACTGGGGACCACGTAGCCCTTATCTATCCTCCTGGGGTGGACCTCATTGCTGCTTTCTACGGCTGCCTCTACGTAGGCGCCGTTCCAGTCACTATTCGCCCACCCCATCCCCAGAACTTGACATCCACCCTAAACACAGTTCGCACAGTCGTGGATGTTTCGAAGTCTTCTATCATTCTCTCTACACTTACAGTTGTTAAGCTGCTGAAGAGTAAGGTAAGATGATCATGTATCTTTGTATGCCGCCCATAATGGTGATGTTACTGTAAGAAGTATTGCTGTTGCCAAAATGCACTATAATGTACCTAAGTATTGTGATACATTTGTGAATAATCTTCATTTGTATTTTTACAGGAGGAGAAGATAGACTCGGGCAAAAAGTGGCCTCCAATCTTAGACACAGATGACCTGCCCAAGAAGAGGCTCCCCTCCATTTATAAACCCCCAACCCCAGAAATGATAGCATATCTAGACTTCAGTGTTTCCACCACAGGAATGTTGGCAGGAATCAAGATGTCCCATGCTGGGGCAACAGCTCTCTGTCTCAGCATGAAGGTATAGTGACAACACTTGTATAGAATTTTTACCTGAATGTTAGTCATATAATTTGTATTTTTGTTTGTTACGTTTTCTGAGATGGTTTGGACTTACGGAATGAATGTGCAGAGGTATAACTAATTACAAAAAATATTGGAAATGAGGAGGCCATTGTTGAGCAAGAAAAAGATGGCAAATTATGAATCCATTAGGAGTGGTTATAAATGTATGAAGAAATGACATGGTCTGAAGGGATGCTGTCTGTCTTGCAAAGTGTTCATATGATATATCGCTTATAAAAAAGTGACCTTAAGATTCCATTTATTTTTTATCAAGGGATATTAGCTAAAAGTCTTTCAATTTCCTTGTACTGTGCACAGTAATTTGGGCCTCATTGTATCAGTATGAGGATGTGGTGTAGATAAGGATGTAGAAAGTAACATGGTTTTGTGGTATATAGTTAGGTAATTACAAATGGGCTAACTGCACATGTACTATGACCAGCAGCACTAAGTACCCATAGTTAATTACCTGATGCCTTAGGCATACATGGTTGCCAGATCTAACCTGACGTCATAAGATGCACCCATATAATATATACATAAAGTTGTATTATGAACATAGATACACATATGGGCATCTGCATGCTACAATGCATATAGGAAAAGATAGGAACTTTGTTCACATGGGATGTATATGAGCATATGTGGTATAACATTGTATCACATGTCACTGACAAGTTTGCATAAATGTGTACATGGTTTAGATATGTACAAACTATGCAGTTCAGTCATATCACTACATCAGTCATTGCATCTAAAAAAAAAACATGGCATATATCCTTGATATTAAACATTATTTTTATTATTTCATATTAATTAAAATAACTATTAATTATAATTTTATATATAGATTTAAAAAAAATCTTTTATTCATTTGTACAGGTTGCATGTGAATTATATCCATCACGTGTAGTAGCCCTGTGCCTAGATCCCTACTGCGGACTTGGCTTGGCACTGTGGGTTCTGTCCTCAGTATACTCAGGACACCAGTCCATCCTTATTCCCCCAGGAGAAGTGAGTCCTATTACCAAAAACTTACTGAATATTTGATATATAATGTTTACATTACTACTGGTCAGGGTGTACATACTTTTGCTAATATAATTCTTCCATTCGTGCAGGTTGAAGTGAATCCTGCCCTGTGGCTGTCTGCTGTGTCACAGCACAAAGTTCGGGACACATTTTGTTCTTACGGTGTCATGGAATTGTGCACCAAAGGTCTAGGATCATCGATTGCAGCTCTCAAGGCCCGCGCAGTGAATCTGGCATGTGTGCGTACATGTGTGGTGGTAGCCGAAGAACGACCTCGCATTCAACTCACCAATTCCTTCTCCAAGTTGTTTAGTGGCCTTGGACTGTCACCACGAGCAGTGTCAACCAGCTTCGGATGTAGAGTCAACGTGGCCATTTGCTTACAGGGTGCTTCTTCCCCAGACCCCTCGACTGTCTTCCTTGACCTACGTTCACTGAGACACGACCGGGTGACACTGGTGGAACGTGGAGCCCCGCATTCGCTATGTCTCATGGAGTCTGGAAAACTGCTCCCCGGCTGTAAGGTAGTTATAGCCAACCCAGACACCAAGGGGCAGTGCTCGGATTCCCACCTGGGCGAAATATGGGTCCAGTCACCCCACACCGCAAGTGGCTACTTCACCGTTTATGGGGACGACGGAACATCGGGTGACCACTTCAATGCGCAGCTTGTAACAGGAGCAACAGGAGAGGTGTATGCACGTACAGGCTATCTGGGTTTCCTGCGTCGCACAGAGTCTGTTCAGGCTGATGGGGAGCTGCATGATGCTGTCTTTGTGGTGGGTTCTCTGGACGAGACAGTGATGCTGCGAGGTATGCGGTACCATCCCATTGATATCGAGATGACTGTTATGCGATGCCACAAGAAGGTTGCAGAGTGTGCCGTTTTCACCTGGACCAACCTTCTCGTGGTGGTGGTTGAACTGGACGGAGCCGAGTACGAGGCATTGGACTTGGTGCCACTTATCACATCAGCAGTGCTGGAGGAGCACCAACTAATCACAGGTGTCATCGTGGTCGTCGACCCAGGAGTGGTGCCCATCAATTCACGTGGAGAAAAGCAGCGCATGCACCTTCGCGATGGTTTCTTAGCTGACCAACTGGATCCCATCTATGTAGCCTACAACATGTAAGCATCACAAAACAATCATGGACAAATAACGTGCAAAGACAATGCCAACATGCATTCAGGTCAGATTTACCTGCACTTCATGACCTGGGCACCACGACAGATGGCCAAGCAATGGTTTGCAAGGCCGAGTGCCACTGTCCATGTGATAGCAAAACAAGCAAAAGGTGATATGAGTGATTGAGTCATGGACTTGAGTAGAGAGCCTCTTAGTTTATGTGATAACGCTCACTGTGGTGCGTGTCCGTGGGATTGCCCATGCACGCATTTCGTCAAGTCATTAGTCACAGTTGCTGACTGCAGCAACGAAGAAGGCCAAACTGTAAATATTATTGGGGGTTTCCTCGCTGGGACCACCGCATCTGTACATATTCTTGTTTAATTGCTGGAGCTGTTTCTGTAAGCAGAGTGGAAGTATGTTGTGTTTCAGAGTCTATACAAGAAAATGATTATTATTGCAAATTATGTTGTGATCTGCTAATATTGAAAGGCCCGAGTCATTGTGTGCACTCAAGAAAGACTCGCAAGTCTTGGCACACTGGAGTTTCAATAACCAACACCAAAACTGTTGTAACCATAAAGTAAGACAAATTTATATGATTACAGAAAAAAAAAAGTGTCTGCAAGTGAGACTAAACATTTTATAACTTTATTACAAAATAACTTGTTATTCTTCTTAGTTCCAAGGTGTATACATACTTGTGTGTCCATAGAAAATCATGAAGGTCAGTAGATACTTTGGTTGCACAAAGTTCTCTACTTTGACCGAGGAATATGTAAAACTGTAGAAACATATTATCTGGAGAAAAAAAAAAGGTGATTGACAAGTTCGAATTATTTTAATGAAGATGTTACTGATTGACACCATAATTTTTTTAATTTGATTTCATTGTGAGGTTTTATATCGAATGCTATAAGAGCCAGTAATCAGGTAAAAGAGAATCTGTTTCTCTTTACATTTGTTCAGCAATATTGGTTGGTCAATTAGTGTGTAATATAAAATTAGCTCAAATATTTCCTTTAATATTTTAAGAAAAATACCAAAAAATTATACATTTATAGGATCAGGATAAGACAGCAGTGATTGTCTTCATGTGTTTCTGGATGTAGCGATGGTAAAACACAGAAAACTGCGTTGGACTTGAAGTGTTCAGTGTTGAGTGACAATAATGATAGTCTAGGTAGCTATATCATGAAATTGTAGCTTATATTTGATAGGATTAAATTTGGCATAGAATGAGACCCTCACCTTTATTGAATCCTTTTGTCCCTCTCCTTTCCCTCACTTGAAGTACTCAACTTATTTCCAGTGCATTTGGGAATTTAGTATTGAATCGCACATTCCCCACATCCACCTAATACGCACTGATCCAGCCACGTGCAGGGGGTCGAAATCCTTGTATTCTCCAACCTGTAGACTCTTAATTACGTCTAGGCTGACAAAATGAAATACTGCTGTTTGTGACTAAGGAGTGACAGGATTGGCAGGAAGTAAATTGTAATATGGAGTGCAATGTGTACAGAAGAACATGAAAATTACTTGTGTACTTGGAGACTGCATCACTTTGAATCTGGAGCTAAATCCTGCATTGTTTATGAGGAATCTCAGACTGGGCACATGAAAAGGAAAAGAATTCAAAAGATGAGAGGAAGAGTGGGGGAATTTAACTGCTGCAGCAACACCAAACCCGTCCTCAGCAAAAACCATGCCACCAGTTGTCTGGTAAAGTTCAATGTCTCCTCGATTTCCTACCGTCAAAATGTATTCCCAGACGACCTTTACCCACGCTCTGCCTTTCACCGTCACAATTGTCCCTCTGCCTTCTCCTCCTACAGACCAGCCCTCTGTGTTCTCTTCCCATCACCATTATTTTACTTTCAGGTTATTTACTTTTCACTAATGTGGATAAGAAAATGGTATTTATATCAGTACAGAAGTATTATTCTTTGAAAATATATTGTAATACAGTAACAGCCAATTAATCCCATTCATAGGCTTTGGGTTGGTTTTCCATTTTGCAATGTATGTAAATTATTGAAATATGTTTAAATGCATGAAATGAGCAAATAAAATTGTACAGTGTCTCCACTTTATAAGCCTATTAAAACCATAGGAGTATGATAAATTATTGGCTTAAAGTCATTTGTGCATATAAGGAGTACATAACAGAACTATTCATGTGTTGTGTATACCAAGACAGATGTGTATATGCAGTATACATATATTGTGTGTGTGTGTGTGTGTGTGTGTTTGTCCTTCCACATAGACAAAATAGAAACAGAATGGTTGATCTTGCAATTCCATTCAGTTTTCCCCTTTATAATTGGATTGGTTAAGTTTTGGTTCACAACTACGGTAATGAAAGATAGCTGAAATCCAGCCAACAATATATTAACCAGTGAGAAAAAATAAACATCTTTTGCTTACCAAAGACAGAGAAAAAATATCTTTATAATATGGGGAAAATTGCTAGAAGCTAAAAATGAATAAATATATATATATATTTTGACTTTTCTCCATAATAATAGGGTGACTCTTTTGATAGATTTCCTCTATTTCGAGTATGTATTTGGAAGTTAAGACCTAAAGCAACCAAATAGTGAAGGGAGTGGTGAAGTAAGCAAAAATAATTGGGAAAGTGCCCTTTTTCAGTGTATTGGAGAAGTAACAGACAAAATGTTAACGTATTGCACACTTGGTACATGTCGGGTTCATTAGCTGCGGCACTCGTGCTCTCTGTCCCCTTTCTCTTCTTCCTTCCTTCTCCTCTTTCATTTCTCCCTCTCTCCCTCTCCCTTGCCCCATTTTCCCACACACTCTCCTTTCTATCTCTTCCTTGTTTTCATTTCTCCCCTCCAAGTACCCCATTTTCTCTCCCATACCCATACTGTTATTTTGGTGTAGAGGATATCAAACCACTGGACATTAATACCATCCCTCTACTCGTATGTATCACAGGGGGGCATGAAATGCAAATCGGGTGAATAGTGACCTATCTAGTGGGAAGACAGTGATAGAAAAATAAATATCTGGCTTTCCTGCAGTTCCATGAAAAGCTCCCAAAACACCACACCATTTACATCATAGAACCTCAGCTTAGAGGATGCAACAAAAACCCAACGCCTCTGTAAACTTGTCACAGATCTTCCAAACCCCAACATAATAACACCAACACAGAATTTGCCTACTAATAATGATAACTGTCACCTCAAACTTCATTGATTAGAAATATGCAATCTCATACTGGCTGGCAATGGTCGTAGGGTTCTTCCATAGAAAAAAATGTACAATTTTCTTTGAACTCTATTAGTGTGGGACTGTTTCTCTCTGTGAATGTGTGTTCAAATCTCAAAACAAGGGTGGAGAAAGATAGAATTAATTTCTTCATCCCTTGTGTAATGCAAAACTAAAAAGATGCGTTTCCTCGCACACCATCAGACACCTTCCTTCTTTCATTTTTTTCTCTTGTTTGATTTGTATATAATTTTTTCCTGATACAATGCTAGGAGATTGTATACTTTCGCACACATATCAATTAAATATTTTTACTTTCTCCATAATAGTCATGTCTTGAATCCTATCTTCCTTCTCAGAATTAAACAACCACACTGCTATCTTGTAAACCTTTCTTTTGGGTTGTGAGGATTTGCCCCTTCCTCTCGCAACCTCCAGGGGAGCTTCAGTGTTTATGCCATCATCTTAGATTTCCATACCCTCCTATCATGTACAATAGCCTTTCTTCACATTCCCCATCCAGCACTCAGGTATCCCCATATAATAGCTGATTCGCGTCCCATTTCTGTCAAATATTTTACTATCGCTTGCACTTCCTCATAACCTCCTATTGACAATTCCTGTACATGTGGCATGGTATGTTTGGTGTAGCCAGTAGAGCACTGAACTGCTAACTGTGTTTACATCTGAAAGGAAAGTACAGAGCATTTGCCAAGACATTGACTTTGCACATCACCAGGATCTACAGTGATGATCTGATGTGGATTAGGCAACAACTTGTCACTGCAGATTCACTGTGTTAACATGGGTACACAGGGAGAACAGACTTTACAGATGCTGTGAGGATGATTGTTCATGGGTATAAAGAACACCCTTCTCAAAATGAGTGGAACCCAGTGCTGAAAAAAATCCAAGTTGTCAGAGTTTGAGAAGGATGAGTACAGTTGTGCACTGTTGCTGTTTTTGCCACATTTATTGATGTCTATTTGTATGAAAAATAATGACTAGTTATGTATGTCAACATATTTGTAAACCTACATATTTATGCATATGTACAATATGTCTGGGTATTTGCATATGTGTGTATGTATGAGTGGATAAAAAAGATGCAAGTAGTTGATATAAAAAAAAAAATAAGTGCATTGATTTGTGATTTTTTTGTTCTCACACACGTGTGGACACACACACACACATACATTGTGATTTGATTACCAAATTAAAAGAAACAATCCAGGTACACAACATAAATTGATTTAAAGGCAGGATCCCATGAGCATAGCTGTGTACAGTATTACAGTTAGGTAAATACACACATACATGTATGTGTGCACATTTGCTGGTGTAGTGAATACTGTACTGTCATGGCCTCTCACACTTAGGGTCCCAAATTTGAACCACACTCCTAGTGTGAAAACCTTCCATTGATACTGTAAGCTGTTACAGTATAAGTGCGGGTGCGTTCATGTGTGTGAACATTAGATCACATGGTGTGAACTCTCATCCCAGGAAGGTTATAGTTGTTGAATCTAATACATGAAAGCAAGCACACACATACACACACACACACACACACAAAGTATGACAAAGACAGGAATGAGTGGAGTTCTAATCTTATATACAGTATTAGTTATGTAAATACACATACAAACACACACACATACAGTGTTAATGCTCTTGTATCCATGTGTGGGTGGTTACCATATATTAGGCCACATAAAAATGTAATGTGTCTTATTAATTTCAATACATGCATACTGTCATGGTCTATAATTATGAAAGTTTGTAATTGTAATACTCTTAATATTCCAGGAACAATTGAGAGAACATAAGAGAAATAAAATTTGATTTATCAAGTTGATGGTTATATACATTAATGTTAACATCAGTATATACAATATGTGTATATTGAAAAGCAGGTTAAAATAAATTGATATAATTTTGTTAAAAAAAAAGTAAGATAAAAAGTCTATGTATGTAAAAAGTCTGTCCACCATACAGATAAGTTACAGGTGACACAGGCAACACTTAAAAATGGGAATTTTTTTTTCATAACTTGCATAAGTGGCAGCACCTTTGGGAGTGAAGGACAAAAAGTGTATGTGTTGTCTGTGTCACTTTTTGTGGCCAGACTTTTTATGTTTGACACTTTTTTTTTTTTTTTTTTTTTTACAATATGCTCATTGATTAATTGCAATCTGCTTTATAATATACATGTATTGTGTATATTGAAATTAACATAACCATAAACTTAAATAAGATTATATTTTTCTTTTATGTTCTCTCAGTTCATCCTGGAATAGTAACTGAGTATTGCAAACTATCATAATTATAGACCATGACAATACACACACACACACTGGTAAAAACCTATGCCATTATCATTGCTATTACTATTATAATTTTCATCACTGTTACCACTGCCATTTACTCAACTATTACCACTGTCATTTCCATTACTGTTATCACTAATTTTCATTATTACCACTATTTTCCATTACTATTACTACTCATTTCCATGACTATTACCAGTCATTTCCAATACTATTACCATTAAAATTTCCATTACCATTTTCAATACCATTAACACACACCAATTATCATATTTAGATTTTTAATTCAATCTAAATATAATTGAAAATCATATGTATTTAGTTGGAACTATACATGAATTTGAGTATGTTAGAGAATAGGAGACGAACCAACAAGCATTGCTCTCCTGTATAATATAATTAGATAAATACACACACACACATACTAGTAAATTTGACCCTACATGGGTAAACATATATTCCTGTTGTTTTCATGGAGCTTTATATGAGTTATATTGATCTATTTGAAATATTTACTTTTTTTCTGCTCTGTCACCTTTGTCCATTTTATCTTCAATCATTTACGTTGGCTAGCTTAAATGCTTTTCCTCCCTCATAACCTGATCCACGTGAATACCGGCATTCTTCGTTGTGTCACAAACTCTTCCCCCAGCTGACCTTATCCACAATCCTCCCACATCAGGTGCTTTTCTTGTCATCGCCGGCATCTTTTGAACACAATTTTTGTTTATGTACATGTGATCCGATAATATGTAGGTGACTCGCTATCAGTAGTCCTCTAGAATGTCCGGACTAATTCTCTAGATGGAACATTTGTTCCGTGGGACTTTCTGTAACCCTTTAAGATGGAATAATGTGCTTCAGGAAAGAATCAAGTGGTACAAGGTATCGAGCAAGGGCTTGTGTACACTCGATTATATTTTATACATTTTCGCAAAGAGTAACGCAGAAAGACACTTCTTATGGTAATATATTAGCCCCCCAAAATATGATCACTGAAAACGGATTACTAACTATTCAGGATTTTTATATACTAGCCCATGAGTCTTGTCAGCATAGAAGTGTTTGTATGAAGGTGTGTTTGTATGCGTACGAGTATCGAGCGTGAGTTCATGTGAGGAAATAACCTTTTAGTCTAGACGTTTGTAAAAATTTGCTTCTCAAAAAGCCTTTTATACAAAACAAAAATTATGACAATTATGACTATAATTATTACTACCATTATAATTATTATTATTATTATTTTCATTACATAGCTATTAGTATTATGATGTGAAATATATTATGATCTCTTATAAATACAGCCTCGTAGTGAAATAGAAGCTACGACGGTAATATTGTAGCCTCGAACATAGTGATAGGTAGTATGATAATCATTGTCATTTGTAGCATTGTAAGACTAAATTTTTCTTGTGTTTTGGAGTGCATCGGGAAGGAGCAAGACTCAGTGTGGTTACTCTTGTTGGTGGTCAAGACATGGTGAAAGGACTCTGTTTAAGTGTACGACTAGAGGAAGGTTCACGAACGAGTTCAGTATGTACATAAATATTAACAGATTTTCCCGCCTCCGCACACGAGTCCGTCACAATTGATAGGAAGCCCCCTTCAGTCACAGTTACAATGTCAAGTACCTCCATACCTGGTCGACCTTATCCAGTCCCAATCCACGAACACCGAGACGTCAAAACATGAGAAAAATACAACAAATAAAAGAAAACAGTAAAACCTAGACACGAGTACACAAACCCACTCCCTGTAGAAGAAAAGAAGAAAGCAGACCTGTGCTCCTTTGAGAGCAGCAGCAGCCAGCAGCAGTCGCACTGACAGCTTGGGTAGCTGTAGTTCCCCACACTGAGGGATTTATTGTGAAAATAAAAAAGAATAACGCGTATTGCATATTTGTAAATATTAGCATTGTATTGTCTTGACAGTTTTGAAAATTAGCATATCCTGTTGCTTTTCAAAGATCATCTTGTGCTTCTAAGAGCAGCTGAAGGCTCCTCCGTTTTGTACACTGTCTCTAACATACGAGTACAAGCAATAAATGTCGACATAAGACCAGCTTTGAATCACCCTTTGCCTCCTAAAGAAAAGAAATGACCCACTTTCAGGATATATTGTTTTTTGTCAAATAATTATAAGTTTTATTGTTTGAAATGCAACCTTTTCGTACACATGCATAATGTACATTAGAAATATATCACAACCAATAAACATTAGGGGTACATTCTCGTTTACCTTTTGCTGCACAAAATCCTGCCATTAGTGATAAAGCAATGTGGTCATGCATGGGCATTCTGGTGTATGCATTTGAGTTACAACATAACAAAATTTTAGTACTACTAAAAAGAATCTAATGTGTTCTAGAGTTCATACGCTAAACAAACTTCAAATGAAAGACGACGAAGATCTCCGGCCAACAGATGATTCATCACGTGCTGGACGCATGATTGACAGCTATACTACCATCCTGGATGAGAACTCCAGAGTTCATATATGGCCTGATCTCTGGGTGATGTTGTGGTGTCTCTCACACACACAAATCCTTGCACACTGGAGTTTGAGTGTCAGCTCACAGTGCGACAATGCTGATTTTTTTTATTTCTGTCCTGGGCGGAACTCTGACTAAAATCGTTGATTTAGCACTTGAGAATGGTACCACTGCACCATCGAGCCTTACAGGTGTCATATTGCTTGCAAGAAGAGATTTTAATGCACTGTCTTCATACTTTGCTGACGACACTGCGCATGTAACATGATCAGAGGAGGGATTAAGGAAGTTAGTGATGGAGTTTGGGAAGGTGTGTGAAAGAGGGAAGTTGAATATAAATGTGGGTGAAAGTAAGGTGGTGAGATGTACAAGGGGAGAGGATGGCAGCAAATTGGAAGTGTGTATTAAGGGAGAGACTGGGGGAAGTAGATAGCTTTAGATACTTGGGGACGAATGTGGTGGGAAAGAAGAGTGGAGATGGAGGTAGAATGTAGATTGAGAGAAGAGAGTAAATGCCTTGGGGGATTAAAAAGTGTAGTGAAAAATAGACATTTGGGATTGGACACTAAGAGGAGATTGTATGAAGGGAAGATTGTGTTGACAGCACTGTATGGGACAGAAACACTAGCCGCAAAAGCATGGTAACTAGACATAGACATAGAAGGGTCCCGGAAGATGTAGAAGTCGGTGAAACTGTTGCAAATAGCGATCACAACTTAGATTTAAACTCCTATTTTTTTTTAGAATTGATACTTGTTTCTAAAATACCTAATTTCAGTAAAGCTCAGTTCATAGGACTACGTCAGGAGCTTCAGCTTATAGATTGGGAGGCAAAATTAAGCGAAAGACCTGTAGATCAGATGTAGGAAACATTTCAAAATACGCTAAGATGTTTCATACTTACATTCTTTTTAAGGACAGACGTCCCCCAAATCAGGCTCGCCCAAAGTGTTTCGACAAAGAAACTGAAAAAATATTGCTAAAAAGAGACAGGCTTTTAAGAAATATAAGTGCTCAGGTGCATCTAATGACTTTGGAAGTTATGTATCAATACAGATTTAAAAAAGACAATAAAAAGAAAAGAAAATGACAATACGAAATGAATATCGCTGATAAATCCAAAGAGAATCCCAAATAATTATATAGTTAGAGATAAAAAGGTTGTTAGGAATCACATTGGTCCACTATTTTCTACTGACGGTCAACTTGAATATTCAAATGAAGGAATGTGTAATATTTTAAACAATTATTTTAGCTCAGTATTCGTAAACGAAACACCTAAAAGTGAACTCCAAACTGAAACCTGTGAAAAGTCTAGGGTAAACTTACTCACTACGGTAAATATACATACATACATATACCAAGGCTTTTTCCCCCTTTCAAGGGAGGTAGCCAAAAAGGGAAAGGCATAAAAACACTCCCACCCATTTCATCCCTAAATACACTCCACACCCCTCCCACCCTCCCTCTCATCTGAGCACCTCCTGGATGACGGGTCATCCCTGCACCTTGCCCACCGCCCTGGGTCAGAAGCAGTGTCGCAAGACACAGCACATCCACAGCAAGGCCGCTTCATTTAATCGGCGACCCCCCCTCTCCGTCCCCCCTTGCATATAAGGAGAGGACGGGGAGAAATCCCTTCGGGCTGCGTCAAAATTTGCTCACACATACTACCTCACCCCCCACCCCCTGCCCATTCCTCCTCATGCAATCACAACATCATCCATATACAACCATTCTCCACTCACCTCTGTCTTCCGTCCTCTCCCTTCCTTCCTCAACAGACATTCCCTCTTCCCCATCCATCCACCTCATCCTAGGACGTCCCCTCATGTTCACTCCCTCCACATCTGCCTTCCATACCTCTTTTACTAGTCTTTCTTCACTCATTCTTTCCATGTGTCCAAACCATCCTAATATTCTTTCATCAACCCTATCTCCCAGCTCCTTTTTCACCCCTGTTCTCCTCCTCACCTCATTTCTCACTCTATCTAGCCTAGTAACCCCCACCATACTTCTCAGACACATCATCTCAAACACCTTCAAACTCCTTCTCTCGTCATCTCCCATGTACCAAGTATCTGCCCCATACCGTGCTGTTGGCACAATCCCTCCCTCATACAGTCTCCACTTCGCATCCATTCCTAAATGTCTATTCCTCATTACACTCTTTAATCCACCAAGGCATTTACTCGCTTCTCTCAGTCTACATTCTACCTCCACCTTCACTCCACCTTTTCCTGCTACACATGCACCCAAGTATCTAAAACTATCCACTTCCTCCAGTCGCTCTCCCTTAATGTTCACTTCCAGTCTACTGCCACTTTCACCCCTTGTACATCTCATCACCTTACTTTTACCCACATTTATCTTTAGCTTTCTTCTATCACATACTCTCCCAAACTCTGCCACCAGCTTCCTCAATCCCTCCTCTGACCCTGCCACAAGCGCAGTGTCGTCCGCAAACAACAGCTGGCTCACCTCCCACTTTTCTCCATTTTCTTTAACCATCTCCAATCCCTGACCCACTACCCTTGCATTCACCTCTTGCACCACCCCATCCATGTATAAGTTGAACAGCCAGGGCGACATAATGCATCCTTGACAAAGTCCCACCTTTACCTCAAACCACTCACTCTCTCCATTTCCAATCCTGACACAAGCTCTACTATTCTCATAAAAAAAATAAAAAATAAATGTGTATAGAGAAACTCAAAGTTAATAAAACACCAGGGCCTGACGGTTGGCATCCGAGAATCTTAATAGAAATGAAAAATGAGATTGTTTCATTAGAAATTGTCTTCAAGAAATCCATCATATCTGGAGATGTCCCAAGTGAATGGAAGCTAGCTAACGTTACTCCCATATTATAAAAAAGTGACAAAAAGAAACCAAATAACTATAAGTTTGACTACAATCGTAGGAAAATAATGGAAACTATCATCAGAGATGCTATCGAACATCATTTAGAAAGTAATTGTTTGATAAATGATAGCCAGCATGGTTTCAGGCGGAAACGTTCTTGCGTGACTAACTTCCTCGAATTCTACACCGTTATCTCGAGTTATGACAAAAGTAACAATATAGATTTAATATATCTAGACTTTGCAAAAGCTTTTGATACCGTCCCACACGAAAGACTACTTACTAAATTAGCTTCACACGGAATAAGTGGTAGCCTATTAAGTTGGACTAGTAATTGGTTGAATGATCGAAAACAGAGAATTGTTTTAAATGGAAAAACTTCTAGATGGAAAAATGTTAGAAGTGGAGTTCCTCAGGGTTCCGTTCTTGGGCCACTTCTATTCATAGTATATATAAATGATATAGACCATGGACTAAATTCTACTGTTTCCAAATTTGCTGATGATACAAAATTGTGCGGAATGGCAAATGATCACTTAAACCAATTAGATATTCAAGAATATTTAGATAAATTGCAGCAATGGTCTGAAAAGTGGCTAATGAAATTTAACACAAGTGAATGCAAGGTAATGCACATAGGTAAAAATAACAGTAAGTACGATTATAAGTTATTTGGAAATTCGTTAACAGAAGTGAAGTGAAAAAGATCTCGGCATAATTATCAGTAACGATCTCAAATCATCCAAGCAGTGTATCCCAGATTCTGAGAAAGCAAATAAGATTCTAGGACTGATTGCGCGATCTTTTGACTTCAAAAGTCCATCACTCGTTAACACGCTATATAAATCGTTAGTTTGTCCACATTTAGAATATGCTGTTTCCGTATGGTCACCGAATCTCATTAAAGACATTGACAGACTGGAAAAAGTACAACGGCGAGCCACAAAATTGATTCCAAATATCAAAAATAAATCATACAAAAATCGACTAAAATATATGAATCTGTTTTCCCTAAACAAGCGTAGACCCACAGGTGACTTGATACAGGTCTTTAAAATTCTAAAGGGAATTGACAACATCAAAAGTGACCAAATTTTCACATTGAATGAGAATCAGACAAGAAACAATGGTCTCAAACTGTCCGGGGATAGATTCAATTTGGAAGTAGGTAGAAACAACTTCGCCAACCGTGTAGGTAATGAATGGAATAAACTTCCTGCACAGGTATAGTGCAAAGCAGTTCAGTTCGAAGCTTTAAGAATCATTTAGATAAACACCTAAGCAAAATGCTGTAATGATCATAATTCATTCTATATTATTTTTGTTTTATCATTTGTCTGATTCTCATTTATTATTAGTTATATGTCAATCTATTATTATTTACTATTTACCTGTTTATTATTTAACTATACCAATGCATTTATTTATGTATTTTATTTGTTTTTTACATTATTATAGTGGGAGGGAGTGAAGGATAGAGTAGAGCTAGGTGTGGAGGAGGAATGGGGATGGTTCAAGGAGGGAGTCACAAAGTGTGCAAAGATGGTGTGTGGAACAAGAAGGACAGGAGGAAATAGAAGAAAGGGTAGTGAATGGTGGGATGAGGAAACAAAGAAGGTTGTAAAAGAGAAAAACCGAGCTTTCACAGATTGGTTACAAAATAGGACGAGGGAGTCATATGAGAGGTACAAAGAAAAGAAAAGAGAAGTAAAGCAAAAGGTAAAGGAGGCAAAGAGGAGAGCAGATGTGAAATGGGGTAAGAGTATGACAGAAAACTTTGAAAGTAATAAAAAGATGTTTTGGAAAGAAATTAAGAGAGGAAGAGGAGGTGAATCAAGTAGAGAAGAAAAGGTAAAAGGTGCAGATGGAGAGATGATAATGGAAGAGAAGGCAGTAAGGGGAAGATGGGCAGAATATTTTAAGGAGTTGCTAAATGTGAAGGAGGATAGGGAGGGAAAGATAGCTGCAGTGGGAAATGCCAAGAAAGTGACCGTGATGAGTGAGGAAAATGGAGGAGAAATAAGGAAGGATGAAGTGAAGGTAGTTGTTAAGATGACGAAAGCAGGTAAGGCACCTGGTCTGGATGGATGCCATGCAGAATGTCTAAAAAAAGGAGGTACAGTGATGGTGGACTGGCTGGTGAGGTTATTTAATGTTTGCTGGAGAGAGGGTAGAGTGCCGGAGGACTGGAGGAGTGCCTGTATAGTTCCACTTTACAAGGGGAAAGGGGACAAGTGTGAATGTAGTAGTTTCAGAGGGATTAGCTTGTTAAGTGTAGTTGGGAAGGCTTATGGGAGGATCTTGATTGAGAGGATTAGGAGAGGAACAGAGGGAGTAATTGGTGAGGAACAGTGTGGATTTAGATCGGGTAGAGTTTGTGTAGATCAGATTTTTGTGGTAAGACAGATATGTGAGAAAGCTATAGGAAAGGCGAAAGATGTTTTTTGGGCCTTTATGGACCTGGGAAAGGCTCACGATAGGGTAGACAGAAAGGCACTGAGAGAGATTTTGCGGATATAAGAACATAAGAACATAAGAAATAAAGGAGACTGCAAAAGACCATAAGGCCTACACTAGGCAGCTCCGTATCCATCACCACCTGTCGTCCCCATCCATAAAGTTGTCTAATCGTTTTTTAAAACAACTGATAGTTTCAGCGCTTACTACGTGGTTACTAAGTTTATTCCATTCATCGACCACCCTATTTGTAAACCAATTCTTGCCTATTACCTTCTTAAATCTAAATTTGTCCAGTTTATACCCATTACTGCGAGTCCTGCCCTGTTGTTTTATTATGATGACCTTGTTTGCATCACCCTTGTTATAGCCTTTGATCCACTTGAACACTTCTATTAGATCACCCCGCACTCTGCGTCTTTCCAGAGAGTGTAAGTTTAGGTGCCTAAGCCTCTCTTCGTAAGGCAAATTTCCGAGTCCTTGTATCATTTTGGTCATTCTTCTCTGTACTGATTCTAGTGAATTTATGTCCATTCTGTAGGACGGAGACCAAAACTGTACCGCATAGTCCAGGATGGGTCTAACTATTGCTAGATAGAGTTTAATAATTACCTCTGCACTTCTATTTGTTACCGTCCTAGCAATGAAGCCTAATGCTCTGTTTGCTTTATTTCTGGCGCTATTGCACTGCTTCCTGGTTTTAAGGTCCGGACTCACCAGAACTCCCAAGTCCCTCTCGCACTCAGATTTTTCTAAAAACGTGTCATCTAAGTTGTATCTATTTTCGGGGTTGTGTAGCCCTACGTTTAACACGCTACACTTAGAGATATTGAAGTTCATTTGCCATTTCACCGACCATGTTAACAGTTTATCAAGATCATCCTGCAGAATCTGGGCGTCTTCTCCTGACCTAATTAGGCGTCCTATTTTAGTGTCGTCCGCAAACTTACTAACATCACTATTTAACCCATCGTCTAAGTCGTTTATATACATAATGAACAATAAGGGACCCAAAACCGAGCCCTGGGGGACCCCGCTAGTAACATTGCCCCACCTAGATTTTATTCCATTTATGGTGACCCGCTGTTTTCTGTTACTAATCCAAGCTCTAATCCATTCTAACACTTTTCCTCCTATGCCATGGGCTTTGATTTTATTTAGTAGTCTCTGGTGTGGCACTTTGTCAAACGCTTTGCTAAAGTCAAGGTAAATAACATCGTAATTTTCATTGTTGTCTGACGCCTTATATACCTTAGTGTAAAAGGATAGAAGATTAGTCACGCATGACTTACCTTTGGAGAAACCATGCTGTGAATCACGAATTAAATTATGCCCTTCAATGTGTTCTCTGAGTCTATTTACTATTATTAATATACGGGATAGGAGGAAAGCTTCTAGGGGCTGTCAAGAGTTTTTATGAGAGTAGTAGAGCTTGTGTCAGGATTGGAAATGGAGAGAGTGAGTGGTTCGAGGTAAAGGTGGGACTTCGTCAAGGATGTGTTATGTCGCCCTGGCTGTTCAACTTATACATGGATGGGGTAGTGCGAGAGGTAAATGCAAGGGTAGTGGGTCAGGGATTGGAGATAGTTAAAGAAAATGGAGAAAAGTGGGAGGTGAGCCAGCTGTTGTTTGCGGACGACACTGCGCTTGTGGCAGGATCGGAGGAGGGATTGAGGAAGTTGGTGACAGAGTTTGGGAGAGTGTGTGATAGAAGAAAGCTGAAGATAAATATGGGTAAAAATAAGTTGATGAGATGTAGAAGGGGTGAAAGTGGCAGTAGTCTGGAGGTGAGTATTAAGGGAGAGCGACTGGAGGAAGTGGATAGTTTTAGATACTTGGGTGCAAATGTGGCAGGAAAAGGTGGAGTGAAGGTGGAGGTAGAATGTAGACTGAGAGAAGCGAGTAAATGCCTTGGTGGATTAAAAAGTGTAATGAGGAATAGACATTTGGGAATGGATGCTAAGAGGAGACTGTATGAAGGAGTGATTGTGCCAATGGCACTGTATGGAGCAGAAACATGGAACATAAGAGAAGAGAGAAGGAGTTTGAATGTGTTTGAGATGATGTGTCTGAGAAGTATGATGGGGGTTACTAGGCTAAATAGTGAGAGAAATGAGGAGGTGAGGAGGAGAACAGGGGTGGAAAGGGGGTTGGAAATTAGGGTTGATGAAAGCGTATTAGGATGGTTTGGACACATGGAGAGAATGAGTGAAGAAAGACTAGTAAAAGAGGTGTGGAAGGCAGATGTGGAGGGAGTGAACATGAGGGGACATCCTAGGGTGAAGGGGGCTTTGGGGAAGAGGGGAATGTCTGTTGAGGAAGGACGGGAGAGGACAGAAGACGGGTGAATGGAGAATGGTTGTATATGGATGATGTTGTGATGCATGAGGTGGAATGGGCGTGGGGTGGGGGATGAGGTAGTATGTGTGAGCAAATTTGATGCAGCCCGAAGGGATTTCTCCCTGTCTTTTCCTTTATGCATGGGGGGATGGAGAGGGGGAGTTGTTGATTTAATGAAGCGGCCTTGCTGTGGATGTGCTGTGTCTTGCGACACTGCTTCTGACCCAGGGCAGTGGACAAGGTGCAGGGATGACCCATCATCCAGGAGGTGCTAAGAAAGCAGAATATGAATGGTCTCTGACCTAACAAGTATGAACTTGAATATCACATGCCAAATTAAGAAATGCTTACCATAACAAAAAATCTGCAAATTGCAGCAGTTCTTTTCATTCAATGATACCATAGCAAATACTGAAATAAGTTCTGACTACTGGGCCTTCTGATTGAGTATTGGACAGACCCCGAAATAATAAAAATAGAGCTGATTAGGCTGATTGGAAAATACGTAAAAAACAAGATTAAAAAAATGCATCCAGTTCAATACTCAATATTCATAGGACTTCATTGATACTTGATCTGAACAATCCAGTGTGAACTTCCAATACATGTATGAGAAACACTCATGTTGTTTGCCTGTGGCCTTGCTAGACACAGATGAGAATGATGACATACCTATAACCAAGGCTGTATCATACCGTGCTCTTGCCAACAGGAAAACAACTGCTCTGGGTGATGATGGAATAATACACTCAGTCCTCCACCTTCTTAAAGTACCAGGTGATCCCCTCCTACAACTTTACAATCTTAGCATGGATATGTGCCACAAGTCTGGGGGACTTCTCTAATAGTCCTCATACCCAAGCCCAGCACTGACAAATCCAGACCCATTTCCCTATGTCTTGCTTTAGTAAAGTGCTGGAGCATATTCTTCTCAAACACCTTACTTATTGCCTCCAAAATAATCTCTCTACTATGCTTTATGGTTTCCTACAATGCAACACGCACCATTGCCTCCTTGAATTGTACATCTGCCTCTCTCACACCAGTATAGTGGCCTTTTTTAGATCTTTAAAGTGCATTTGATGTTGTGAACAAGGATATCATCCTTGATTAGCTCATGGAATTTGGTGTCAAAGGAAATCTCCTGTGATGGTTGCAAAGTTACTTGAGCATTGGATTGTCCCGTGTACACTTTAAAGGAGCTATTGGCATCACCGGGAGATTTAACCATGGCATCCTACAGGGAGGTATCATCAGCCCATTTTTATTCAGTATTCTCATGCACTGGCTTCTCTCTCTACTCCCTCACATCTTAGGTACCACAATAACATATGATGCAGATGAATTCTGCATACACTCATTCTCTCCTGAAGATTTTCAGCACTTTCTCTATTTGTTCTATGAGCACTCTTCTTTGTGTGGCCTCATCCTTTACCTCTAAAGTGCAGGATCTTCTTCCCCTACAAACTACGAGCACTTTTTGATTTCCTGGTGGGCACCAGCATTATACCACACTGTATGCAGTACGTCCATTTGGGAGCACTTATTTACTCCACCTCATTATGGCAGTGTGTTCAAGATTTAGACTCTGTTGCAACGATGCTTAATACCCCTCCAGTGGCTCACCAACAACTTTGCTGGAATATCTATTCCAGTGGTCAGAAATATATAGTGTTCATCAGGTCAGCTTCCTATGTCAGCATTGGACCTCCACAAAAATTTTCAAAGTAAAGTTCTGTGGCTCATTGTGAGCTGTACAGTCTCCATGACGGTCGTTAACATACTACAGGAGCTCCATCTCTCTCCTCTAGTGAAATGGATTTATATTAATGTGGCACACTTCACTGTTAAATGCTAATTCAACCTACAGCTTGCTCCTCATTACTCAAACGTCATCAGAACATATCTTGATCCTAATGCACCTCAGCCTTGATTTCTACTCAATGGTTACAACCTTATTAAAACTATTAACTGAAGCCTGCACAGCTTGGGATTCAACATTTCTGAGGAGGAAATCGTTCATGCTCCACACCTCTAGAGGATTCCTCATCCATCTGTTACCTACACACCAACCTGCAAGAGAGATGTGACCATGCTACAGAAGCAACTAGCTCTGAAAACCATTGTCAAAGTGACCATTTCCCTCCTTGCCTCCCATACAATTTATACAGACCCTGCCTACAATCACCTACTTACCTGTGTGTCCTCCAGGTCACCATCCAGTTGCTTTGACCTACACAGCTGCCCTCCCTTTCTAGAAACTACAGGACAGCCTTTACACACATGCATCCTGATGCATCCAGAGTCTTCTCAGGAATGGTAAGTCAGGACTGAAGAATGTAATCGCCAAGCTATCACCTGTGCTGGCCAGGTGCAGTGTCAGTACGACAAGCATGCCCGTCCCCCTTCCCTAGATTGAGTGTCAGACAGTATGTGAAGACCCAAGACCCAACATCACACTGTAGGGACAAGGTCAGAGTAGTTATAGGCTGTTGCAGGTACCAGGAATATGAGGAGAGTCTCCCTAGTGGCAGAATCCAGTGGCAAAATCATCGATGTCTGTTTAGTGTACTTTTTGAGTGATGACCTCCTCTCCCAGATCTTTGTGGCTCCTTGCTTGGAGGAGAAACGCTGGTCCTCATCAGTATAACCCCCTTCCCACCTCTATTACACCCAGTCCCAGACAATTGGTCCAACATCATGTGGTCTAATGACAATTGGTCCAATGCTAATTGGTCTAATAGACCAACTAGTCTAAAGACATTTAGTCTAAAAGTGATTTGTCTGTTAGACCAATTGGTCTAGAGATGACTAGTTTTAGGTTACATTAGGGCAGTCTGAGATCATTCACCATTAGACCAATCTTCCTATTAGACTAATTGTACCCACTGAATGAAGTTCTATTTGACCAATTTGCATTGGGTCAATTGGTATTAGACCAATGGTCATTAGATCAATCATACCTAACCCATTACACCACATTGTTCACCTCGAACCATAGGCAACAGTCTGTTCAAGACAGTGCTATGATCGTGAGTGGGGGAGAGGTGTGGATATGTGGCAAGACTGACACTCAGTGCATTATGTATTAATGTATTGTGTATCATACCATTCCTATAGATTTCATGCACCCATATACATGACCTAGCCGCATATATTACAATCAATGCCATGTCGCAGTCACATATGTACTAGTTATTAACATGACAATGTTTCTATGTTATCTATGTATGGTATAATTAGCTTTCAGTAACTCTACATGCCTAAGTGGTCCAAAGACATGTGCCACATTTAGCTCAACCATCATGCCACTAGTGCCTGCACATGGTCTGTTCTATAAACCTTTCTAGTTTTAGTTAAGTAGTGCGAGAAAAGCTCAACAGTAACTTAATATACATTTACTATCAATCTCACTTGCTGTATCAGTCTTGGCAACCAAACAGGGGTAGGTCCTGGGAAGTACCACATGAAAGTGGTGGGTCAGAAGTTGGTCTTCCTCTTCCAGAGTCTCTCCTTGAGATCCTGCCTTTCTCTTCTTAAAAGGAAGATGAGGTGAAGAGAACTACAGGACCTCAAAACAGGATGCATGACAGGTGAAGACACTTTTGCTCCTCTATGTATATACCAAGGGCCTTTTCCCCCTTACAAGGGAGGTAGCCAGCCTAGGCTACCACCTGTTTGTTTCATTCTCGTCTTAGCTCCTCATGGATGAAGGGTCATCTCTGTCTCCTGCCCACTACCTGGGTCAGTGGGCAATGCAGGAAGACATGTCTCATCCACAGCAGGGCCAGCTGCCTCACATGGTGAACCTCCCTCCTCGTCCCCTGGTGCAAAAAATACAGTAAGCCCTTGATATAACGGACAATATGGGGATGGGTCTGTCGTTATATCCAAAGATCTGTTATAACCAAGGATTTGTCATATTTGATGGAAATACCAGACAGATCCATTATATCCCAAAGTTTGTCTGGTATTAGAAAGTAGTAGGATTAGAAATTATAGTAAACCCTCAATATAACAGATGATATGGGGCAGGGCTCAGTCATTATATCCAAAGATCTGTTATAACCGAGGATCCCTTGCTATAATGGATTTTCATCCATTATAGCAAGGGCTTGTCTGGTCAGATTTTTTGTCCGTTATATCAGATATTTAGTATATCAAGGGTTTACTGTAGAGAAGATGAGAAATCTCTTCAGGCAGCATCAAATTATCATCCATACACAAACATCCTCCACTCACACCTATCACTTGCCTTCTCCCTTCTCTGCACAACAGACATTCACCTCTTTTTCAAAGCTCCTTCCACCTCATCTATCTCACTCTTGGTCGTCCCTTCAAGTTCACTCCATCCAGAACCTCTGCTTGTCCACACTCTTTTTGCTAATCTTTCCTAACTTGTTCTTTCCACATGCCCAAACCATCCCAGTAATCTTTCATCAGACCTATCTGCTACCTCCCATTCTACCACCACTCTTGTTATCACCTCCTTCGATGTTCAGCGTGTCTGTTATCATCTCCTTCGATGTTCAGCGTGTCTGTTATCATCTCCTTCGATTTTCAGCATGCTATCATCTCCTTTAATGCTCAGCATGCACACATGCATATAGAGTGAGTGTGAATCTTCAAGGAACTCAAGATATTTCCTATTGTTCCAGATTTTCCTCCCAAGGGACATTGCCACTGTATCCAGACCTGAACAGGACTAGAGCCGCCGATTTTTCCAGCCAACACCCGAACTGAACAATGGCTCGCCACATCTTGGGTCAGACAACTGAACATCTACTTGAAACACCTGCACTTCATGCCTTCAGAGTACAACAGGCATAGTGTTTGTGATCGTCACTCAATCCGACGCGACCAACCTTTCTTATATTTTCCTAAATGTGAATATGGCAACATACATATACCAAAAGCTTTTTCCCCCTTACAAGGGAGGTAGCCAAAAAACAAAAGCATAAAAGCCACTCCCACCCATTCCATCCCTATCACACTCTGCCCCCTTCCCTCACTCATATCTTGGCACCTCCTGGATGATGGGTCATCCCTACATCTTGTCCACTGCCCTGGGTCAGAAGCAGTGTTGCAGGACACAGCCTACTTGTACAGTTGTAAATATACTTAATCTGGCAACCCCACTGAGGTTACGGAGCTGCCTAGTGTAGGCCTTATGGTCTCTTGCAGTCTCCTTTATTCTTATGTCATGTTCGAACGTTGCCTTGTATTTGTAGACCAGAGAGCAGTCTGGAATATTAAAGTAAAGAACATCCCCAGACTTTAATTCACCGATGTAGAAGTAACCTACAACTCTACATTCTTCTTCTACACTCTCCTCCTCACCTTGTCATTCTATCTATCCTTGTAATTTCCACCATAGTTCTTAGACACTTCATTTCAAACACATTTAAATTGTTCCCTTCTGTTTCTCAAATTCCAAGCCTACTTACAGTGTAGTAGGCACTCTACAAGATTTAAAATCAAAGACAAATAAATCAACAATATTTGGTTTTCTTATATTTCATATTTAATTTTTTCATGCTTTCAGATTATATTTTTAGAAAATATAAGCAACAGAGATAAACAAAATTTAAACCATACTACATAATATAGCACAAAAATCTAGAGCAAAATTTTTCATTGGAAAACATGATTTTTTCTTTTTTTTTTCAGAAGTACCCAAAATATGCCCCACCCTCCAATTCAGCACATGAAAAGCATTGTATACAAAGAATTTAAACTTAGAACCCACTGTCGGTGGAAAAAGATAAAAAAAGTAAGATGATTGTTCCTGTATATTTCGACCACTCTCTGTGGTCCTCTTCAGCAGAATGATTACAAAGGTATAGTACAAGAATATATACACAGTAATGAGGTACATGAAGGGGGACATGGTAAGACACAGGTGAATATACCCTAGGTGGGGTGATCGTTATTGGAACCAATAATGTTTGAACATATTTTATTGACTGCTAATGATGTAATACAGTCCGGAATCCAATGACCTTTTGAGATGTTGAAATTTGAGACATCTTTGATGAAAGAAGATTCTATTATTTTTCTCTTAAAGCTACAATTTGATTGAAAAATTATGTCTGCGTTGTCCCAGTCTATGTGGTGGTCTTTGTTGGATGTGTGAAGAAACACTGCAGAGTTCTCGTATGCATATTTAACCGAGTTTTTGTGTTCTTTAATCCTGGTGGTGAGGTTTTGTCCTGTTCGACCCCAGTACACTTGATCACAATCCTTACATATTTGCTAAGTATTGAATTTAAAGTGGAATGGGAATATAACAATAAAATACCCTTTTTAGACATTCTAGTGATTAGAAATTGTGACCAACTGTCCTTCTCAGTTTACCGGAAACCAACCCACACAGGTAGTTATCTACACTTCTTTAGCCACCATCCAGAAAAAGTTAAGTACAGTGTCGCTTCAGGTCTGTAGTCCACAGTACCTTGAAGAAGAACTAGAGGAAGTAAGCTCACAACTAAAGAAAATAGGATATCCAGATTGGTTCTTATTCAAAGCCCTTAGCAAAGCAAAAACCAGCCATTACAAAGATAACTCCAACACTCATAACATACACAATTGGGACACGAAATGTATAAAATTACCATACCATGACTCCATCCACAAAGTTTCTAAACTACTTCCTCCTGAACAAATAAAATTCACATTTAATTATCCCAACAGCCTATTTTCCAAAGTAGTTAATGTTCATAGAAGAACCAAAGATAATAAAAACCCAGGAGTTTATAAATTACCATGTAAGGATTGTGATCAAGTGTACTGGGGTCAAACCGGACAAAACCTCACCACCAGGATTAAAGAACACAAAAACTCGGTTAAATATGCATACGAGAACTCTGCAGTGTTTCTTCACACATCCAACAAAGACCACCACATAGACTGGGACAACGCAGACATAATTTTTCAATCAAATTGTAGCTTTAAGAGAAAAATAATAGAATCTTCTTTCATCAAAGATGTCTCAAATTTCAACATCTCAAAAGGTCATTGGATTCCGGACTGTATTACATCATTAGCAGTCAATAAAATATGTTCAAACATTATTGGTTCCAATAACGATCACCCCACCTAGGGTATATTCACCTGTGTCTTACCATGTCCCCCTTCATGTACCTCATTACTGTGTATATATTCTTGTACTATACCTTTGTAATCATTCTGCTGAAGAGGACCACAGAGAGTGGTCGAAATATACAGGAACAATCATCTTACTTTTTTTATCTTTTTCCACCGACAGTGGGTTCTAAGTTTAAATTTTACCAATGTGTTACGACATTAGTGCACTCTAGTATACAAAGAAGTTATGATCTCGGTAAGATAGCACTGTTTAACAGGAAAAATACCATAGCAACTCATGGGAAATAACAAAAATAACAGGTTCAATTACCCCATAGACCAGACTAGCAGTGTTCTACATAATCTGCTTCTGCAGCCTATGAAATAGAGCATTCTTGCAACCTTTCATGAGAAACAGATACTGGTTTGCAACCTTTAATGCAACCTGCGCCGAGAAATGGTAAATCCCATTAGGATATTCCTTAATACCCTAAAATATTCACTCTTTCATCTGATGTGATGTTAAATATTAGTTAAGCTTAATATAATGACCTTACTTTGGTGTGCAAGTTATGACTCCTGACAGTATTTGCCAAGAATTAAATAAAAGCAACAATGATCCTTATTGTAATGGCTACGAGTTTCCATCACTAACCCAGTCACAAATGTAATATACACAATATGTATACATACAAAATCACTCTTCATACTGATACCAAATTTAGCTTATGACTATTCACAGAACCAGTTTAGTCTTATCATACATAAACATGGATCTCATTTGCAACACTTGTCGACACCAAAATCTTTGAATTCTGAAAAAAAAAAAAAAAAAAAAATAATAATAATAATAATAATAATAATAATAATCATGAGGAAAGAAATTAAATAAAAGGGATCAATAACTGTTTGCTTACACTTACAGTATGTTATGACCTATACTCAGATAGTGTTTAGTTTTTACATTGCTCATTATGTAATTAAAAAATATAACAAAATATTTTGCCTGTTCAAAAGGAATACCTGTTATTCCTTTCGTACAGTATGGACACAAGATATTATATCTAAGAACATATTTGTATTGGCAAGGTAATTCCAGACTCCTACTAGTATTTCAGTACAATGATTAAAACAATAAAAACTGGCAATGACTTTTTCCAATGCCCTATAATTGCACAATCACCCTTCTACATGAAAAAAATAAAATCTAACTGACCCATGCTACTTAGAATAAATAATCAGGAGGATGATGACTTTCACACTTGATTACGATTCTCATGATGGAGCAGAGACGAATAAGGAAAACGATGATGCAGGGGCATAGGTATTGTGCGCTTTGAGGCACCATTGTATCAAGTGTCCCGAACGAGGTCCACAGCCATATGTTAATTGTCAATGTTTGCCTATGTACTCCTACTTTCAATAAAGCATTGATGAACAACTAATACCATATGTTCTTTAGAATCATAAGATACTTCCTCTATACATATATGTATATAAGAGGAGAACAGTGATCACTACATTTTTCGTTTTGGAAAATGTCATCCTTGTCTCTACGTTAAATTATTGGCTGTGCCCTCCTAAAGGTGAGCTGTAAATGGGTGTCTTTACTTAAATCAATGACAGTGAACATAAACTAAAAATAAGTTCTGCTTTATGCCCAAGTTTTACCTGAACATCATTCTCAACATTTACACAAGTTCCATTCTGCACACAACTGTCAAGCTGAAGTTTAACCCCGAGCGAAATATACAAAATCCCTTCCACACACAAATTTAATTGTACTAAGCTACTATTGCATTAGGAAAGCTGTCCAATGTCTTGATCTATGAGTTGATTTCTGCGACATCTGAGGGACACTATAGGGCCACCATCCTCCTCTCTGTGAACACCTACATCTTGTACAGGAGGAGCCATATTGTCTTCCATGTGTGGGTGTTGTAACAGTGCTTCACCAACTTCATCATCCACAACCACCATATCTCCAGGTTCCTCGTTCACTCGCATTTCCAGATCATCACGGACTACTGCTTCCTCAACCCGACCTCCAGGGATGTCTCCCTCCCTGCTAGAAGCACCATGTTGCTCCTGGTCCTCTCGGTCAACATCATTCATACCTGGTCTTTCTACTCCTTCATCCCCAAGCACCACGTCATTAGCCGCCACACCGCCTTCTTCCATTTCCCTTTCAGCAGTATCTTCCTCATGTTGATTGTCATCCTCAGGTACATCATGCTGCCTCTTAGGCTGATGAGTGTCAGTCTTATAGAGCGTTTCATGACAGAGAGGACAGGAGTCTTGTACGTAAAGCCACTTGCGTAGACAGACACTATGGAAGAAGTGTTTACAGGTGGTTATCTTTGCTGTCTGAAGATCCTGGAAGCAGATGGCGCAGACATCGTCATGTTTCTCTAGTTCTTCGCGAGTGGCCTCTGGAAGAGAGTTGATCTTGTTGACGGCTGTTCGTCTCTTCATGAACACGCTCCAGCCATTCTTGGCCTCACACCAGATGTTAAAGTAAGCATGGATACACATCATGAAAGCTCGAATGGAGCCTCCCGACTCGAAGATGTAGATCCAGGCTCCATTGAAGAAGAGCAGAATTCCAAAGACAAACTCGACACTGTTGCCAAAGGCACGTATGTAGTAGACGTAATCATCTAACTTCTCCCAGAAAGTAATTTGGAAAGCATCAATGAGGAAGAGGGTGTATATCAGAAGTGATACAAGTGTCTTAACGATTACTTGAATGGAGAAGGCAGAGACAGCCAAGAGCCACGTAGAGATTGGATACAGTGACCACAAGACGATTAGAGTAAAAGCTGGGCAGACGATGAGGCATGCACACACACCGAGTGCTCGCAAATGACGGTACAGTGCCGGATTCCTCGAAGCACTGAGCGACATCAGCACTGGGTTGACCATGTTGTGGATGAAATGGAGCACGGCTGTGAAGAGTAGGCAAAAGTTACGACACAGACGGATGAACCGCTTCTCGCTGTCCAAAATCGTGAGGCCGCTTTGCTCAGCAAGAATGAAGAAGAGGATGGCGCATACTGTACCCATGCTCCGGTCATCATCTTCCTCCGTCAGCAACACAAACTGGAACAATACGTCAACATAATGCGCAGCGTACGAGATTATACTCGTCATGCCCAAGAGGGCCACAACCGTTTCACATCCCTGCGTCATGACGGCTTTCAGTATCATGTACATGGCTGACATGTCCATGGAAAGCAACGACTGATATTCACCATGAACGTACATGTACTCCCCAAGTAGACTGGCCAAGTGCTGTGCCACACGAAGCAGCCAGAATGTCCGTAAGACATTCGGGACATTGAGTCGAACCCATTCCGACTCCATGAGCGAATGTAGACCAAAGTTCCGCATGACAATCCTGGCGTACTGAATGCCTCCATAGATGATGGAGAAACAGTGTAGGAGATTGGTTGAGATCGTGTACTTGACCAGGACAAGCGGGAAGAGCGCTGTGAACACAGGGATGCTCTCCTGTACCCCTGCTGGGAGAGGAACCAGGAGGCAGCAGCTCGGCAGGAGGAAAGAGGTGATGAGGAGGCGGTGGAGTGACGGACTATGCGGTCCCTGTGACATGGCTGTGAAGAGAAAACCGAGTAATCCCTGAACCAAGTAGTTGGCCAAGAGGTGAAGACCCGATTCTCCCATTTCCCACATGGCCTGGATATCCAACGAGAGGAGCAGCTGAAGTAGCGTGCGGTTGTGGCCCTGCCCTTCAGCTGCAGAGGAGATCATGTGGTGCACGACGGACATGTTCAGCTGGTACGATGCCACGACCACTCCCAGGCTACCGGCGAGTAGGTAGACGGACACCAGACGCTGGGAGCTCAGCAGGAAAACCACATTGGCGATCAAGTATACTGAAAAAGAAAAGCAAGTTTAGATAAGGAGAGAGTACATACATATATATACCAAAGGCTTTTTCCCCCTTACATGGGAGGTAGCCAAAAAGGGAAAGGCATAAAAACACTCCCACCCATTTCATCCCCAAATACACTCCACACCCCTCCCACCCTTCCTCTCATCTGAGCACCTCCTGGATGACGGGTCATCCCTGCACCCCGCCCACCGCCCTGGGTCAGAAGCAGTGTCGCAAGACACAGTACATCCACAGCAAGGCTGCTTCATTTAATCGGCGACCCCCCCTCTCCGTCCCACTTTGCATATAAGGAGAGGACGGGGAGAAATCCCTTCGGGCTGCGTCAAAATTTACTCACACATACTACACCCACCCCCTACCCCCCCGTCCATTCCTCCTCATGCAGTCACAACATCATCCATATACAACCATTCTCCACTCACCTCTGTCTTCCGTCCTCTCCCTTCCTTCCTCAACAGACATTCCCCTCTTCCCCAAAGCCCCCTTCACCCCATCCATCCACCTCATCCTAGGACGTCCCCTCATGTTCACTCCCTCCACATCTGCCTTCCATACCTCTTTTACTAGTCTTTCTTCACTCATTCTTTCCATGTGTCCAAACCATCCTAATATTCTTTCATCAACCCACTCTCCCAAATCCTTTTTCACCCCTGTTCTCCTCCTCACCTCCTCATTTCTCACTCTATCTAGCCTAGTAACCCCCGCCATACTTCTCAGACACCTCATCTCAAACACATTCAAACTCCTTCTCTCTTCTTCTCTTATGTTCCACGTTTCTACCCCATACAGTGCTGTTGGCACAATCACTCCTTCATACAGTCTCCTCTTCGCATCCATTCCCAAATGTCTATTTCTCATTACACTCTTTAAACCACCAAGGCATTTACTCGCTTCTCTCAATCTACATTCTACCTCCACCTTCACTCCACCTTTTCCTGCTACACTTGCACCCAAGTATATACCAAAGGCTTTTTCCCCCTTACATGGGAGGTAGCCAAAAAACTAAGGTATAGAAACCACTCCCACACATTCCATCCCCTACACACTCCACCTCTCTCCACTCTCTTCCCTCCCTATTATCTTGGCACCTCATGGATGATGGGTCATCCCTGCATCTTGTCCACTGCTCTAGAGAGTAAATAAAATAATTTGTTCAGACAATATAGGACACAAAACCTAAAAATCGATTGTAACATTACCTTACATCTTTCTCCTGACCTGTACAGTGAATCTTTTATTCCAGTAATAGACATCATAAACTCCCTTTTGGTTGGTCTCTGGTGATTACTAGTAACTCAGCTGAGTAACAGCCATCAAACTGAAGAGATTCCCTTCTTAAATAATGGGGTACTGTAGAGATGAACAATCAATGAATCTGTTGCCCCAAATGTCTCTTGCAGGAGACTTGCAGCTTTCAGGTAACCAGCTACAGCCTCTGGTTCAGCCCATAAGTTCTTCGGAGAAAAGGTTTTGTGTTGTCTGAATAGTGAGTGCAGGAGAGTACAGAATGAGGTATTCCATATTTCCTGTGTGTGGTTGCATTAGGGTCAATTGGAGTCTATCGTCAGGCCAAATCAGTGATGGTACTGATTAATGTAGGGTGGTGCTCTGAATTCAAATGTGTAAATGCAGACCTTAGTTAACATGCATTCATACTCGGATCACAAAAGCACTCTAAGATTAACCCCCCCAACTCTATAATCAACCAAACATCAGCCCATCCCTTCTACGATGAGCCAGAACCACATTGACACAACTGTGTTCAGTCCATCACCCAGCATTGAAACAGTATCAACATAGAAAGGCCTGGCAAGAGAACCACATAGCCCTAGATTCGCCTATGATACAGAAGGCACAGAACACCTTATCTGACACAACTCCACTCTTGCTCTACCCATACAACACAACATTTCTTCCTTGAGCAACTTGCAGTCCAATCCAGGGGCTGTTACTGGTTATCTGAGAGCTGTAGGTCTCCTGCAAGAGAGACCTAGAGCAATGGATAAATTGATTAACGACACTAAAAGACCCCTTCCTCATCTGATCAAAATAGATTATGAGACATAAGAATATCCCTTTCAGCCATGTCAGCCTTCCATCCATTTACGATCTCCCTCCTTTCATTCCTAAGTTTTCCTTTCTCCCTTTCCTGTGCAACAGACATATCACATGCATCCAAAGCTCCCTCCACACTCTCTATCCATTTTATTCATGGTATTTCTCTTGATATCAGGTTACTTGGTCTGTTTCTTCTTTCTGCACTCTCTTTGCTTGGAGATGGTTAAATAAAATGCAGAAGAGTGGGAGGTGAGCCAGTTGTTGTTTGTTGATGACAATGCACTTGTGGCAGGGTCAGAGTGGGGATTAAGGGAGTTAATGATGGATTTTGGGAAGGTATGCAATATGAAAAAGTTGAAGGTAAACATGGCAAAAAGATGAGGAGATGTATAGGGGGAGAGGATGGCAGTGAGTTGGAAGTCATAAAGGAGAGTGGCTGGAAGTGAATAGCTTTGGTTATTTGGAGTCATATGTGGTGGGAAAAGGAAGAGTGGAAGTGAAGGTAAATTGTAGATGGGGAGAAGGAAGTAAATGCCTTGGGGGATTGAAGCGTCATGAGAAATTGGCATTTGGGAATGGATGCAAAGAGAAGATTATATGAAGGGGTGATTGTTCTGAATGCACTGTATGGGGCAGAGACTTGGAATTTAAGAATGGCAGCGAGGAAAAGTTTAAATGTTTTTGAAATGAAATGCCTGAGAAGTATGGTAGGGGTTACAAGGTTGGATAGAGTGAGAAATGAGGAGGTGAGAAGGAGAGTGGGAGTGGAAAAGGAGATGGCACACAGGGCTGATGAAAGAGTATTGGGATGGTTTGGGTACATGAAAAGAATGAGTGAAGAAAGATTAGTAAAAGAAGTGTGGAAGGCAGAGGTGATGGGAGTGAACTTGAGGGGACGACCAAGGATGAGATGGGTAGATAGGGTGAAAGGGGCGTTGAGCAAGAGGGGAATGCCTGTTGAGCAAGGAAAGGAGAAGCCAGAAGATAGGAGTGAGTGGAGAATGGCTGTGTATGGATGATACTGTGATGCAATGAAAAGAGGGTGTGAGGGATGAGGGGAGGGTTAGGGAGTGGTTATGTATGAATAATATTTTGATGCAGCCCAAAGGGATTTCTCCCAGTCTTCTCTTTTTCTGCATAATAGGATGGAGGGGGGGGGGGGCTTGCCAATTAAGTGAAGCAGCCTTGCTGCGGATGTACTGTGTTTTGTTGCATTGCTTCTGACCCAGAGCTGTGGGCGGGTTACAGGGATGATCCATGAGGAGCTGAGATGAGAGGCAGGAAAAGGTGGTGGGTAGGAGTAAAATTGATGGGAGTGAGAATATGCCTTTTGTCTTGGCTACCCCACTTATAAAGGGGAAAAAGCCCTTGGTATATAGATAGATAAATTGGAGAAGGCTTACGACAAGGTAGACAGGAAGGTACTGTGTGAGGTACTGCAGAGATGTGGGATTGGAGGCAAGCTGTTAAGAGCAGTCAAGAGTTTTTATGAGAGTTGTAGAGCCTGTGTTAGGATTGGAAGTGGAGAAAGTGAGTGGTGTGAGGTAAAGGTGGGGCTGCATCAAGGTTGTGTCACACTGTCATGGCTGTTCAATGTGTACATGGATGAGGTGGTATGGGAGGTAAATGCAAGGGTGGTGGGCAGGGCTTTGGAGATGGTTAATGATAGTGGAGAGAAGTGGGAGGTAAGTCAGTTGTTATTTGTGGATGACACTGCACAGCAATAACCCTTCATCCATGAGGAGCTAAGATAAAAGGGATAAAAGGGTGGTGGAGGAGAGGCTGAAGCAGTTGGTGACGAGTTTGGAAGGATATGTAAGATGAATAAGTGGGAAGAAGCCTTTGGTATACAGATGGACAGAATTTACTATTTTTCATGACATCTTTCATTCAACCTTGACCTTTACTCACTTCCTTTAATCTATAATTCACACCTACATACATTCCTTTTCTTCCTGTATCCAACCTTGTTTTGAAGAAAAGTTCTGTGATCACCTTGCTAGAAAAGGTTAACCTCTGCTGAAATACAAACACTGTAGGATCTAAATGAAACCCACAAGAAATGAAACATTGATGGGCACACATGGCATGAAACAAAAAAACTAACCACAAACGAAAAACAAAATCTTGACAAAGGATGGAAGAAAGGAGGCCAGGAGGGAACCGTCCACTGCTTCTCCCGTGTTGGCCGTCATATTTTCTGCTGTCCACGTTTGGGGTCGAAGTGACTCCATCTCTTGCATCCCGAAGCCTTCATCATTCAGAAAAGGATTTCGTTCTTCTAGGACGCTTATGTAGCTGCAATGAAATACAAGAATCATAAATGATAAAGAAAAATATAGTGAGACCTCTCATTAACGGACGTTAATTAGCTGTGTTTGTGGTGTTTTCGCTGTTTTCAGTGCTGTTGTTTAGTGCGTGCAATCACTATGCCACCCAAAAACTACCACAAAAGTACGAAAACACAGCGAAAACACCACAAATTAACATCCGTTAATGAGAGGTCTCACTGTACTTAACCTGAAAATATAAAATTATGCATGCTGTGTAATAATTGATGTTACACAAACATACAGACAGGTATATTTTTTCTTCAGCAAAGTTTTCTACCATTTAATTATGGGGAAAATTTAGGAGCCTCAAAATTAAAAACAAATGCCCTATAAGACTTGATGGTGTGGTACACAAAAATGGCTTCTTTTTTTCTATCAAAATAATGGACTGGCTAGTGAAGCTGTTTAATGTGTTTCTAAGGGAGGGTAGAGTCCCAGAGGACTAGAGGAGTGCCTGTATAGTTCAGCTTTACAAGAGAAAAGGGGAAAAATGGGAGTGTAGTAGTTTCCAAGTTATAAGTTTGTAGAGTGTAGTCAGGAAAGTGTATGGGAGGGTTTTAATTGAGAGGATTAGGAGAGGAATAGAGGGAATAATTGGTGAGGAACAGTGTGGGTTTAGGAGAGGTAGGAGTTGCGTGGATCAGATTTTTGTGGCAAGGCAGATATGTGAGAAGGCTTTAGCAAAAGGTAAGGAAGTTTTTTGGGCCTTTATGGATTTGGAAAAAGGTTTAAGATAGGGTAGACAGGAAGGCACTATGGGAGGTTTTCCAGATATATGGGATTGGGGGAAAGTTGTTAAGAGTAGTCAAAAGTATGTATGGGAGTAGTAGAGCCTGTATTAGAATTGGAAATGGAGAGAGGAATAGGTTTGAGGTAAAGGTGGGATTGTGACAGGGGTGTGTCATGTTGCCATGGCTGTTCAATGTGTACATGGATGGGGTGATGAGGGAGGCAAAGGCAAGGGTAATGGGCTGGGGATTGGAGATGGTTAAAGAAAATGGAAAAAAGTGAGAGGTGAGCCAGTTGTTGTTTGCTGATGACACTGTGCTTGTGGCAGGGTCGGCAAAGGAATTAAGGGAGTTAGTGGTGGAGTTTGGAAGGGTATGCAATAGGAGAGATTTGAAGGGAAATGTGGGTAAAAGTTAGGTGATGAGATGTACATGGAGAGAGGATGGCAGGGAGTTGAGAGTAAGTCTTAAAGGTGAAATGCTTGAGGAAGTGGATAGCTTTAGGTATTTGGGGTTGTATGTGGCAGGAATGGGAGTGGAAGTGGAAATAAATTGTAGACCAAAAGAAGCAAGTAAATGTCTTGGGGGATTAAAAAGTGTCATGAGAAATAGGCATTTGGGAATGGATGCAAAGAGGAGACTACATGAAGGTGTGATTGTGCTGATGGCACCGTATTGGGCACGTGGAAAAAATGAGTGAAGATTAATAAAAGAGGTGTAGAAGGCAGAGGTGGAGGGAGTGAATTTGAGGGGATGATCAAGGATGAGATGGATGGATGGTGTGAAAGTGGCATTGAGCAAGAGAGGCATGTCTGTTCAGCAAAGAAAGGTGAGGGCAGGAGATGGGGTGAGTGGAGAATAACTGTGTACAGATAATACTGTGATGCAAGGAAGGGAGGGGGTGGGGGAGGGTGTGCGCGTGTGTGTGTGTGTGTGTGTGTGTGTAAGGAATAGTTATGACATTTTGACACAGTCCAAAGGTATTTCTCCACATCCTCTCTTTCTTCTGCATGAGGAGAGGGAGAGGGAGGTTGCCAGTTAAGTGAAGCAGCCTTGCTGTGGATGTGCTGTCTTGCTGCATTGTTTCTGAACCAGGACAGTGGGCAGGATACAGGGATGACCTCTCATCCATGAGGAGCTACGATGAGAGGGAGGAAAGGGTTGTGGGTGGGAGTGGGTACTTGCCTTCTGACCTGGCTACCTCCCTTGTAAGGGGGAAAAAAGCCCTCGGTATATAAATGCATTGATTTAACAAAAGTTCCATCCTCACACATGATCTAATTTGACTTCAAGATAGTATAAAAGCATTCAGGAAGATCCTCTTTCTAGTATTCCCAATTAGATAGCAACATTTAGTACCTTCAACACAGTTCTCACTAAAGCTAAATGTCTCTACATGACCTTCGAAGAGCCCTAAACTGAAGGGAGTCTCACTTTACCATAAAAAAAATCTACGAATCATGCCACTGTACTTAAGAGATAACACACTTTCAGATGAAAATTTGAACAATTCTCTTAAAAATAGCTACTCTGTGCTGTTGGGGGATCTCATGAATAAAACCTTTTTCCTTTATGTAGTATTTAAATACATAAATTAGATGAATACACCTCATAACTATCAAGACTTGGGTATGAGCCCTAACAGCTACTAGCACCTATTTATCCAAGCATGCAGGGCAAAGGTGATAGCATTATCACAGCTAATTGCCTCCTGCTGCAAGCTCCTCACTTTTCCTCAAATATTTGAGACGAGATCTTGCTTTATAATTCGTCCCAAAGTGGCCTAAAATGACAAAGAAAACAAAGTGGATGTCTATTGGATTTGCTGTGCTGGGTGTCTTATAACTTCAATTGGAGAGATACCTGAAGATCTGAATCTGAATATAGCTACAACATCAGTAATGACATTGCTACGAATGTATCAGAAAAACAACAGTAACCACATAACACACCAAGATAAAGCAGATCTGTTTATCTTTAAAGATTGACAAACTAAGAAGGGTCCAGAAGTAGTGATCATATGGGGTTCTAACACCAGTGAATGAAACAAATATTGAACCTTTGTTAAACCACTGTTTGATTTCTCAACTCTTTTACCTTCTTCCTCTGGCACTGAGTAAGCAAGCATCTTCTGTCTGCTCTAGTTAGATATGATCCAACTGTATGTATGGTCATTAATCCCACATCAACTCTCCCCCCCACCCCCATCCCTGAAAGGGACGGGGGTGAAAGATGGCCAAAGAGGTTGAAACATCTGGTTCTGAATAAAACTCGCTACTCTAGCCTTAAAGTGTCATCAGTGGTGGCAGTACTGCACCACTAATTCAGCAACCCAACTTCAAGCCTTGCCCAGGGCCAAAAATTTCAGCATCACTACACTGTGAGCTGGTGTTCCAACTCTGGTGGGCAAGGAGTTGTGTGGGTGTAAGGTCACATCATTACCCACAGATCAGGCTATAAATTAGTTCTCATCCAGGAGGGTTATAACTTTTGATCACGAGTTCAACTTGTCGTAACTGGTTTTTGGCAGAGGCCATATAGGTGATTGTCTTGGGCACCACCAGCTAGATGGGGACCATGACAGCAAAAATATCATGAATGTTTATTAATTGATTAAACATTTTCTGCAATGAGATGACATTAGTTTGTGAACTTTGCCACTGTCAAATGAAGTTGACTGAGTTTATAAGTTATTATAAATTTACATTATATATATATATGTGTATATATATGCACATATGCCATATGCTTATGCATGCATAGTGTACATGTGTTGGACAGGAGAAAGACAGAAGGGGCAACAAGTTCTGATCTTGCCTAGGGCGCCAAAATAGCTAGAACAAGCCGTGCAACATGTGATCCAAGACTATGGTGAATCAAGAATAGAGGCTTCCTTCTTACATGGTCTTTATTCTGAAATTTTTGTCGGATTTTACATTTTCCTACTCGAGTTTCTTAGGCCGGAAACTCGTGGCCCCAAAGCAGTTGTTAACAATCCTTGTGTCCTCTGATAAATCTCTCCAAGAAGGAAAGCTGGGAGGTCAGCTGTCTTGAGTTGCATAAATTAAAAACCTATTGCCCAACTGTAGCTGGCTACAGTACTTGGATCCTCCCAAAAGATCTCTGGGAAGAGACTTTGGACTGTTGTCTGTGTTGTGCGAGTGTAAGACCATTTCTGTCACTGAGTAGGAGGAGAGGAGCAGTCACAGGTTGTCAGTTTCTCATATGTGATAAGGTGGAAGAAACACAGCTGAAGCTGAAGCTGTCTGAGAGAGAGAGAGAGAGAGAGAGAGAGAGAGAGAGAGAGAGAGAGAGAGAGAGAGAGAGAGAGAGAGAGAGAGAGAGGGAGAGGGAGAGAGAGGAGAGAGAGAGGAGGGAGAGGAGAGAGGTGAGAAGAGAGAGAGGGGAGAAGAGAGAGAGGGGAGAAGAGAGAGAGAGGGGAGAAGAGAGAGAGGAGAGGAAAGGAGAGAGATAGAGAAAGAGAGAGGAGAGAGATAGAGAAAGAGAGAGGAGAGAGATAGAGAAAGAGAGAGGAGAGAGAGAGGACAGAGAGGAGTGCGGACAGATAGGAGAGAGGACAGAGAGGAGTGCGGACAGATAGGAGAGAGGGCAGAGAGGAGAGATAAAGACTGAGAAAGAGATAAAGAGATAGATAAGGATAAAGAGAGGAGAAAGAGAGGAGAGAGAGAAGGAGAAAGAGAAAGATATATAAATATTCCTTGACACTCATGGCTTAGAATTAAAGTGAATTGTGGTTGATATATATATATATATATATATATATATATATAGAGAGAGAGAGAGAGAGAAAGAGAGATATGTGTGGGTCTCCTACAAGAGTGACCTGGGAAAATGGAGAGACTGATTGACCAAAGAATTTTTCATTCAGTCTACTTTTTATTTTGAGACTATTTGAGCATGCTACTACCTTGGGCCCATTCTATTCCTTTCTTATATAAGCAATTTTCTATTATTTAGTGTGTCTCTTTATCACAAAATTTCCTACGGTTAGCTTTGTTCAGAAATCCCTAGTATGCTGACAATATATCCTCTGACTCAACAGGAAACCAAGATGTAGATAACCATTACATCAAATGTCATCATGTGAGATTAGCATGTTGCCTCATATCCAGCCCTCATAAAATATCAACCATGCACATGCCTCATTACATTTTCCGTCCAAAAAACTTGGATATTTCTATATCCAATGGCAATGTATGTTGGAAATACGTGTGCTAAGGAAAGAGCTCCTGAGTTCTTGCAAGGTCTGGGAATACGACAAATACATAAACTTTTGCATGCAACTCCCTTCTTTATACAACTTAACTAGTCGTGTCTATCATTGAGCTTTCTTGAATTATATTTCACACATTTTACTCAAAATCTGTATTCTTGATTTTTTTTCCCTTTTCTTTCAATCTTGCCCCAGTTTGACAGTTGACTGCTCAAGCAATGAATTATAGTGTGTAGAGTGCAATGCTCTGTACTAATTTGACCTTGTTATTCCAATGAAAAGTTTGTGTACAGGAAAGAACTATTTCACCAAGAAGAAACAATTCCTAAACATTTTCAGTTTCTCATTACCAACACCCTGTAGTTATATGCAGTCAATACTTTAGGAACTTTCGTGGTATCTTTACAGACCAGTCATAGAGCAGTCTTTTATGTTTAAGGTCATGGAGGACTGATGGTTTACTTTTTGACCTTTACTGTTCTTAATTAAATCTCTTTAATATCACTCCTACAACACCACCTTTCCTTTTCTCATGATCTTGTGGCATGGGGATGAGAATGCCACTATAGTGTTTCCATGTGTGTTATCAAAGGCAATCAAATGGAGGTGGAAATTGAGGATTGGAAGTTTCTTTCCTGTATTTCTTTCCCATAGAGAGTCGATGCATGCTTTGATTTGGCTATTCCCTTTACAAGAGAGAAAAGGGGCACAGGAATACACAATAAATACATACTAATTACCAATTAGGAAACAGTAGCTACTCAATAGGCAATATCTGCTTGGATTGTATTTGTTACCCAGAAACAGCACTTATATCCTTGATAACAATATTGTACTGAAGAAGTGGAGTTGTAGAGGTGGTGAAGGAGATTTAAGGAAGGTAGTAGAATGGAGGGGTAGTGATGATGATATGGTTTAACGTCACACACTCCCCCTATCGGGAGGCTAGGATGGTGCCCCTCACAGAGGTGGCAGGATTCGAACCGCCCTCACCTCGACCTTCGCCACAAGTAACGACGCCCTAACCCACTCAGCCAGCGAGCTTCCTATAAGAACATAAAAATGGGAGGAGACTGCAAGAGACCATAAGCCCTACACTTGGCAGTTCCATGTCCATTACCACCTATCATCCCAATCCATAAAGTTATCTAAGCTTCTCTTAAAGCAACCAATTGTTTCAGTACTCATGATGTGGTTACTAAGTCTATTCCATCCATTAACCACTGTTGGTAAACCAATTCTTACCTATTTCCTTCTTAAACCTAAATTTGTCCAATTCATATCCATTACTCATGTCCAGCCCTGCTGTCTTAATATAAGAGAGAGACTTGATTAAAAGTGGGTTTCATGAAGTTATGGTAAAAAATTGAAAAAGACTGTCTGAAGGATATGAAGATTTAAACTTCTCCATGCATCTTAGCCTAGAAGATAATATAGTCCAAACAGGGACCATACATGAATTTAAATCTAGATATGATGACTATAGTAGTGTTCAGAGCATGCACAAATGTAATGTTATCAGTTGTGTCACTGCTGTATTCACAGCCAATCATAATAGTGAATATGGCATTGTATCAATTGAGCTGTATTCGTTATTATGATCAACTATGAACACGGGACTGCTCGGACAGACAGTCTAGGGAACAACAACAACTATGAACACGGCAGTGATGTAAGCAGAAGTTGGGTTCTATATTTGCATATGTGTATGCTCAGACCCTAACTTAACCTAAACCCTAACCTAGATGTAAACTAACCTTACCTAGACCTAACCTAACCTGGAATGGCTGTTGTATTATTTTCCACTATGGGTGCAATGCAACTCCAGCTTGGAAAATTTCAATCGGTGATTGAATCACCTTTTAAGGGTACGTTTTAATACCGATTCAATTGTTCGAGCTCTCTCTGTGTACAGTTTACAATAATGTTTTTGTTAGTAAGTTTAAACTGCATTTTGCAACTCTTCAAATGAAACTGATTTGAAATAAACTTCAAATTTCACCTGGAACTGTTCATCAGCTTCAGTCATTTTGAATTTCTAACTTGATGTGAGTAGAGCAGTGGAAGTGGAACTCAATTCATCTATGCAGAGAAGTGTGCTGTTTTCTTAGTCAAGAAAATTTGGAGTATGGTTGCTGTACCTCTAACCAGTTCATAAAAAATAATAATTGATGGAATTTATCCAAGTCTACCACATCAATCACATTTCCATTTTGGTATAATTTTAATTATCTACATCTAATAACCTTTTTCCCCCTCAAGAGATCTAGTTTCTCTGATTACATTAACTACATGATAAAATAATTGCAAACATATAATAAAAGCTCCACTGTATATACCTAGGTCGCTTAATGCAACACTCACCAACCGCCACTTGTGCAAACATTTGAGCCCAGGACATAAACCAAAGTTGGGAATTGGCCCAGGACATAAAACACCACCAATTCCCATTTGATACAAAATGAGCTCAAATGGATGGCAAGGTCACACTTCCCAGAACCTTTGAAAGAACTTACAAAGAGAATTGCTCTCTTATACTCTGTTTCACTAATTTGTGGCTCTATAGTAATCTGGCAATTAGTTACTTTACATACTAGAAAAAAAACAAAACAATAATAATAAAATAAAAAATAAAAATTCTGGCTTTTTTTTTTTTTAGAAGTGCACACCTATGGAATACATCATTAGAAAATTAAATAATAATCTTGTAAATTATAATACATCAATGTAATATACATTTTTTTTGGCAGAAACCAACAGAAAAAGTTGCTACGAGTGATACACAAATTAACAGAGCCACCATCTTTGTTTTAATAGATTCAGAGGTTCACAACAACAACAATGATCCTGATTACCTCTAGAATTACAGGTACTGCATTACTGAATGCAGGTTAGGTTAGGTTAGAACAGACGAATTTATCATACTTTAATTTCTTCGACCTCCACATCTATCAGCTGCTGCAGCTCCTTTTGTAAGTGTACTGCTTTTAGCAACTTTTTCTGTTATTGCTTTCTGCCAGGAAAAAGGTATATTATGTTGATGTATTATAATTTACAAAATCAACATTAATTTTCTAATGCTATATTGCGCAGATGTGCACTTCTAAACTCTTTTGGACAAAACAGGCTTTGAGTATTTATAGTTTTTACTGTATTTACCTAATTGTAGTATACAGGAAAGGAGCAATGCTCATTGGGTCCAGTCTCCTATTCTCTAATTTTCTAACATACCTAGACTCAAATTCATGTACAGTTCCAACTTAATCTATATCTTTGATTTCCAATTATCATATTTAGATTTGAACTTGTGTATTGTTTGAGTTTGGGATATATCACCTTCTAAGCTATTCCACATATACATCCATATGAAAAACTGTATTTCTTTATATCTTTTCGACATGTGGTCTTTCTTAATTTACTTCCATAACCTCTTAAAGCCCTCCCATCTTTACGCAGGAGATCTCTTCTATCAATGCAATCTATCCCCTTTAGTGACCTGAACACTATAATCGTCTCACCTCTTTCTCATTGATATTTCAAGGTTGGCAGACCCACTACCTTTAGTCTTTCCTCATATGATTTATCTGCCAGGCTGGAGACCAGTTTGTTTGCTGCCCTTTGTATTCTCTCAATCTTGCTTATATCCTTTACTTCATGTGGGGTTCATAATACATACATACATACATATACCAAGGCTCCTTCCCCCTTACAAGGGAGGTAACCAAAAAGGGAAAGGCATAAAATAATTTCCACCCATTCCATCCCTGAATACACTCCACACCCCTCCACCCTCCCTCTTATCTGAGCACCTCCTGGATGACGGGTCATCCCTGCACCTTGTCCACTGCCCTGGGTCAGAAGCAGTGTCGCAAGACACAGCACATCCACAGCAAGGCTGCTTCATTAAATCGGCAACCTCCCCTCTCTGTCCCCTCATTGCATAAAATGAGAGGACGGGGAGAAATCCCTTCGGGCTGCGTCAAATTTTGCTCACACATACTACCTCACCCCCCACCCCCTGCCCATTCCACTTCATGCAATCACAACATCATCCATATACAACCATTCTCCATTCACCCCTGTCTTCTGTCCTCTCCTGTCCTTCCTCAACAGACATTCCCCTCTTCCCCAAAGGCCCCTTCACCCCATCCATCCACCTCATCCTAGGACGTCCCCTCATGTTCACTCCCTCCACATCTGCCTTCCATACCTCTTTTACTAGTCTTTCTTCACTCATTCTTTCCATGTGTCCAAACCATCCTAATATTCTTTCATCAACCCTATCTCCCAGCTCCTTTTCCACCCCTGTTCTCCTCCTCACCTCCTCATTTCTCACTCTATCTAGCCTAGTAACCCCTATCATATTTCTCAGACACCTCATCTCAAACACATTCAAACTCCTCTCTTCTTCTCTTATGTTCCATGTTTCTGCCCCATACAGTGCTGTTGGCACAATCACTCCTTCATACAGTCTCCTCTTAGCATCCATTCCCAAATGTCTATTCCTCATTACACTGACCCATATTCCAGTTTTGGACATATCAGGGTTTTGATGAGTTTTTACATATCTCTTCACCCATATAATGGAATGTCACTTTAATCTTCTGCAGTAGTCCATATGTCTCTCCCACAATCCTGCTGCTATGTCCGTCATTTGACAGGTTGTCTTTTATCAACTCTCCTCTTTTGCTTTTGTAATGTGTTCACTTCCCAAGGAATAGTTTAATGATGGCCTTCTGCTGCTATTGCCTGTTTCCAGTACTTTGCATTTTTTGATATTGAACTTCAATTCCTATTCTTGGCTCCACGCAAAAATAGTATCTAGATCTTTTTGCAATATTCCACAGTCCTCCTCAATTTTCACTCTTCTCATGATTTTTGCATCATCAGCAAAGATGTTGGGATAACTTGTTGTTCCTTTCATCATGTCATTAATATGGACAAGAAACATTATTGGTACAAGCAACCTTGTGATACTTCACTCGTTACTCCTTTCCAGCTTGACATCTTGGCTTTGGTTTGTGCTTAATAGATTTAGTTTTCCTATACAAATTATACTACATAATATACAGTCAATAACTAATGACAACAATGATAAAGAAAAATTTCCAATTTTGTGTTACTCACTTGTGGGTGCCATGTTCTCAATGATTTTCACAAAATTACTTTGCTTTTGTGGTTGTTTTCCATTATGTTCCTATCATTCTAAGGTTAAAGCACCATCAAACATATATATTTTTTCTAATATTCAGCACTTTCTTACATCACTAAGTTTTGATGTGAAATGCTCAAAATGACAGCACTCTCCATATACTCACATAGACATAATACTGTGAATCCAGCTCTGGCTTTTAGGTCATAGGTGGTGGTCAATTTCTTATAATCAAATGTCTCACAGTTTTGGCTTCCACCACAGATCTCGGTAATGTGTCCCATTTGTTCACCACCTTAACATGAAGAGTTCTTTCTCTTATCTAACCTTGTCCTGTTCTTATAAAATTTCATAGCATATCCTTTGGTTGCTTGATCCTGTCTTAATACAAAAATATCCTTACATTTCTTGATCGAATACACCACATAAGATCTTAAATATCTCAATCATGTCTCCTCTTGCTCTTTTGTACAATAAGATCATAAGAATGAAGGAGACTGCATAAGAGACCATAAGGCTTACACTAGGCAGTTCCATGTCCATTACCACCTGTTATCTGCATCCATAAAGTTGTCTAACAGTTTCTTAAAACAACCGATAGAGCTGACAGAAGCCTTTCTTTATAACATAAGTTACTTAAAGTGGGCACCATTCTATTTGCACATCTCTGAACATTTTCTATTGCTTCCATATCCTAACTAAATGGGGGCCCCATATCTGATTTGCATATTCTAAACTGGTCCTCATAAGGGCCACATATTTCCTCATCCATGGTAGCAAACAACCTCCTTATCAATCCTACTATTTTGCTGGCTTTGTTCACTTTTTAGGAATGTTCTAAGAATTATAATTTGCTGTTGAAACAACACCTACATCCAATGGTGACCTATTCCAACATACCATTCAAACTGTATCCTTCATCTCCATTATTTTCCTGCATACTTAGTCCTGGCCACCTTCCTCCTGTTAGACTGCTATGCTCTGTCAGTTATTGCATCAGAGGAATCTTCTCCATTGGGTTTTGTCTTCGTATGCATTTGTTCTCTCAGCTTCTTCCATAGTGGTTCCTCTCTTCTCGATGGCCCTCTCTATGTTTGTCCTCCACCTCATTCGCGGTCTTCCTACAGGTCTTTTTCCAGTTGGTCTCCATTCATAATACCTTTGAGGGTATCTTTCTGGTTCCATTCTTTTTACGTGCCCACACCATCTTAGTTGTACTCGTTCAACATAGTCCAACACTGAGTCAAGTTCAAGCTTGTCAAGTATCATTTTGCTTCTAATGTGGTCCCACTGTGAGCATCTTCTAATAGCTCTCAGTGCTTCCATTTCAGCTACCTGAATTTTCCTTCTTGCATGCTTAGTACAATATATTTAAATTTGTCTGAGTGAAACCTTATTAACCATTCATCTTTCTATTTTTTCATATCATTGATGTCTTGCTAAAACTGGTCAACTTCCTCATTATTGGTTATCTGCCTACAAATCTTCGTATCATCAGCATATACATATTGCTTCCATTTTTAATATACCAAATTTGTATATTGCAAATCCAATACCAATCTTATAACAAGTTTCCAATTTTTTTTTTTATGGGACATATCGTCAGTGTACGTTCAACTCACCCCATTGGTAACTAGGCCCATCTACTTGACCAAGTCGGCCCACCATGGTTAGGTTACATGGGTTAGGTTAGGTTAGATTAGGTTAGGTTAGGTCTGGTTAGGTGGGTTTGGTTACAATAGGCAAAGTTATCATACTTATTTCTTTGACCTCCATATATATCAAAAAGATTAAAGATGGCATCTCAAGCAGGCGATGGGTCGAATTGGTGATGGGCCAAACTGGCCGGCAATCATCTCTTACGAGCATTATATATTTCTGGTGAACATGATTACCATTTGAAGCACTCTATTTACCAAAATAAGGGGGAAGGATTCTTCTCTTGAATGTTTTCATTTATAAAAAAAAAAAAAAAAAAAAAAAATTGCAGTGTTTAGCACCAAAGGGAAGAGGGAGGAAATTATATTAGTGGATGAGACCTCCAGGATTCCCATGCCCATCTGAACATATACTATTAAGATTTCAACATAGCAATTCTGATTACCTGAGACTATCCATAATCCTTCTACATGTCAAAAAAGTTATAAAAAAAAAAAAAAAAAAAAAAAAAATACTATCAGATAAAATTAATCAACTACGAATCTTGTAAAGTTTGATGGTGATATAGGTATTTTTAAACATAAGTAAAAATGGATACATATTCCTATGTGAACATTGTCAATCGAAAACAATCGTGTACCCACCTGATGTGCACAGATTTTGACAACCCAAAACTCCACTTGATAACCTGGTCCATAATAAACAGCGGTGGAACTCTAAGGGCTGTATCCATTATACTTAAAATTTTGAGTCTCACAGACATCTTGGAAGTTTAGTAGTGAGACCTATAATATATATTCAAACTGGAAATCCGCCAACAATTGTGGCACCGTAAAAGTTACAGACATCCACCATCGTTCGTTTGTTTACAAATGTTACAGTAGTATCAACTCAGCTGTTTGTATTCCAATAATGTGGTCTGTGAATAATTATAGTCACCTACTTCAACCCGTATTCTGGTTTTGCTATGAAAGCTGTTGTAGAGTCCACCAAAAATATGTTGTCACATATTTTTTTATCGCCCTTATTCTTAATTGTGCAAATTTACAGATTTTATCAAGTACATCTTGTTCACCATTTTCCTAGTTTCAAAGCGCTAGACAAGGGAAGAAATTACATGACTTATAACCACACGTTATGCAACAAATCATCTTGTCGATATTGAACTAAAATAATTAGAGACTATATAGAAATATACTATGGGTGGAAATAATCTACTCCATTTGGTATCGATAACAAAACACGGAAAGTGAATGGAGAACATTATCAAGGTTAAGTGAATTTCATTGTCCTGTGGCGGACAAGCCCCCTCATGTACTATGTCGGCTTATAGCATCGCAGACTCAGAAGTTAGAGGAACCTAGAGTTGAGGGACTGTGTAGAAATAGTTGACCAATGTAACATACGGTGATGTCACTTGTGCTTAGGTGCCGAAGGAGTGAAGGAGACTCCGGTGAGTTTGGTGACTTTATTCTGGTTAGCTTGAGAGTCGACAATGTAACATACGGTGATGTCACTTGTGCTTAGGTGCCGAAGGAGTGAAGGAGACTCCGGTGAGTTTGGTGACTTTATTCTGGTTAGCTTGAGAGTCGACCGAGGCTGGGTCGGCGGGCCGGGGCTCAGAGCCCTGGCCTAAACCACAAGGTGAGACCGCGGGCTCGGCCGAGGGTACAAGTACTGGTTACGAGGACAAGAACTGAACTGGGGCGCGACCTGACCCCGGCACCCCTTAAGTACTCTTTGTGAGTACCGAAAAGTAGCGTGCCTCTGGCTGGCACAGGGTTGCCGGGCGTAGGCCTGAAGTGTGTTTCTATGAGGATACAAATACATGCAATACAGGACCTCTAAAGACTTATTGTACACACAAATAATATAAGGCCGAGGGCCAGCTAATTCTACACAGTCTATCAATTCATGGTTGCTCTCGCTGCTGGCGCTGCGATGCTATAAGCCGACATAGCACATGTGGGGGCTTGTCCGCCACAGTCCTGCCGTTGTTCCGAACTAAAACCACTACAAAGGGGTTTTGTAGTGGACTGGTTGCGCGAGCTTTTGACTTCAAAAGTCCATCACTTATTAACAAGCTATATACATCGTTATTTCGTTCACATTTGGAATATGCTGTTTCCGTATGGTCACAGAATCTCATTAAGAAATCTTTAATCTCTTTTTGGTTATAAGCCACAAGGTGCGACACTAGAAGTGTCACATGAGAAATATAGGTGCAGCTCGGACTAAGGCCACAGCTTAGTGGAGCTGGTCAGTTGTAGCTGGACGGGGAACCTAACGTCAGAGAGGCTCGATGGGACGGCTACAGAACACTACTGACACGTGAACCCTCTCCCCTCCAAACCAATACTCCCCTCCTGCCCCTAACTCCCCACCACCACAGCACCTGCAGCAGCCCCCCAAACTCACACAGATCACACGTACACGACGGCAAACCCTTATCCTTCTCCCATCCCACAACCACACCCTTCTACAACTGTTCCCGGACCCCCCCCCCAAGATCCTCCCCACCCCACGCCCACGCTCTACCATGCAATGCAACAATTCTCACCCAACCTTATGTCACCACAGCTCCATACTCAACCGACCCCCCCTCGCCAGGCCTCCGACCTCGACCACACCACCCTGCACTCGAGCCCCCCTCCATCAAGGCCCTCCTCGCCAGACATGCCCCCTGACGGAATGACCACTCGTTCGAGGCGATTGATACGTAGGCCAGACCAAGGTCTATATACACCAGGTCTAACAGTTTGAGCCGTTCTGCGCAGCTCCTGACGTCATCTGGCTGCTTCCGTTTTCTCTTTGTGAAACACCGAAGAAAACTGAAACGCTAAGGAAGACTAGAATTATTATGTTTCCCCCCCGTTATCTCTCTCTCTAGCTCATTGCTATTGTCAGTGTGTGTGTATGTATTTATTTATATACTACTTGTATGTTACGGGAAGGGGAGGTATCGTCGTGTGTGCTTATATGTGTACTCGTTCACATATGTGTATTTACCTTACCTAGTTGTATTTACCTAGTTGTATTTTGCGGGAAGGGGAGCTATGCTCGTGGTGTCCCGCCATTGTATCTCGCAGTGTCTAGTTTGCTTTTAAACTCATGAATGGTTTTTGCGCATACTATTTCATTATCCAGTTTGTTCCAAGTGTCCAAAAATCTATGTGGAAAATGTTTTTCTTCAGTTCTCTTCTATAGCTATGTTTTTTTATTTTCTTTCCATGTCCTCTTGTGTTTCTCTTGTCCCAGTTAAGTAAGTCCTCTCTATCAAGTATCTCTGTGCCTTTCATGATTCTGTAGATGGTCAGTAGGTCACCTCTCTCTCTTCTTTGCTCCAGTGTCGGTAACACCATTTTAGCCAATTTCTCCTCGTATGATAGGTTTGCAAGTGCAGGTGCCATTTTTGTAGCTGCTCTCTGGATTCTTTCTATTTTCTTTATATTCTTTTTGGTACTGGGTGACCACAATGTCGCCGCATACTCTAGTCTAGGCCTTATCAATGTAACCAATATTTCTTTTATCATGTCTTCGTCCAAGTATGCAAATGCCACTTTTATTGATCTTAGCAAGTTGTAAGTCTCCCCGACAATTTTGTTAATCTGTTTATCATAGGACAAGTCGTTTGTGATGATTACTCCCAAATCTTTTTCGGATCCTACTTTCTTTACTTCCTTGGTTCCAATTGTATATTTTCCTGATATTCTGTTTTTGCTTTTTCCAAACTCCATTATGCTACACTTCTTAGTATTAAAGTCCACTTCCCATTTCTGGCTGCAGTTCCATACCCTATTCAGGTCTTCCTGCAGTTCTTCACAGTCCTTATCAGTTTCTACTTTCCTTAACAGTTTGGCGTCGTCTGCAAAGAAGCTCATGTAACAGTTCACGTCCTCGTCCATGTCATTCATATAGATAGCAAAAATTATTGGTGCCAGTACAGATCCTTGCGGTACTCCACTGATCACCTCTTTCCAATCTGAATATTTTTCTCTGAGCACTACTCTCATCTTTCTACCAGTCAGGAAGTGTGTATGTGTGTGTGCGTGAGCGTGTGTGTATATTTACCTAGTTGTATTTTACGGGAAGGGGAGCTATGCTCGTGGTGTCCCGTCTTCATATCTCATTTTATCTAAACTATTTTTAAATTCATGTATTGTTTTTGCACACACCACTTTCTCATCTAACTTGTTCCAACTGTCTATTACTCTGTGAGGAAAGCTGTTCTTTTTCAAATCTCTTCTATAGCTGTCTTTCTTGATTTTCTTTCCGTGTCCTCTTGTATTTCTATCATCCCATTTTATCAGATTCTCTCTATCAATAATTTCTATGCCTTTCATGATTCTGTAAATAGCTATCAAATCTCCTCTCTCTCTTCTTTGCTCTAGTGTCTGTAGTTCAAGTTTTGCTAGTCTCTCTTCATATGATAGTTTTGGGAGTGTTGTGCCAATTTTGTAATTGCTCTTTGTATTCTTTCAAGTTTTTTTTAATACATTTTTTTGTACTTGGTGACCACATCATTGCTGCATATTCCAATCTTGGTCTTATCAGAGTGATTAGAATTTTCTTCACTATTTCTTCATCCAGGTATGTAAATGCCACTTTGATTGTTCTTATTAAATTATAAGTTTTTCTAAAAATCTTATTTATATGTGTCTCTCAGGTGACATATTATTCATAACAATGACTCCCAGGTCCTTCTCATTTTCTACTTTTTTATTCCTTCTTCTCCCAATTCATATGATCCTATTATTCTGTTTTTGCTTTTTCCAAATTCCATTATACTACATTTTTTAGTGTTGAACTCCATCTCCCACTTCCTACTCCATTCCTGTACTTTATTTAGATCACTCTGTAATGACTCTCAATCTTCTTCCGTGTTCACTTTTTTTTTTAATAGTTTTGCATCATCTGCAAAGAAGATCATATAACTTTCAATTCCTTCATCCATATCATTAATATATATATAGCAAACATTATTGGGGCCAGAACTGTTCCTTGTGGAACACCGCTTATTACTTCATCCCATTTTGAGTGTTTGTCTCTTATCACTACTCTCATTTTTCTTTCTTGCAAAAAGTCTTCCATCCATTTAAGCAGTTTGCCCTGTATTCCTCCTTCAGTTTCTAATTTCTTAAGCAACTTCTTATGTGGTACTTTGTCAAAAGCTTTTTTTAGGTCTAGAAATGCACAATCAGCCCATCCATCTCTTTCTTGTATTATATCTATTAGCCTTGAATAGAAACATATTAAATTGGTGTTGTTTACAAATCTGTAAAATAGTTTTGGTTGATCTTTACATTTTTCTATGACATCTTTTTCATATTTTCTCTTCTCTTCTCTGCACGCTTGTACATATTCATTTCTATAACAAGTATATATTTTCAATTTTTCAGGTCTTTTGTTTTTCTTACATTTGGTCCAAGCTTTGTCTCTTTTGTCTTTTAACTCCCTGCAATTTTTGTTGTACCAGCACTTTACATATTGTTTTTGCCTTGGGACATACTTTTCCATTCCTTTTTTTTTATATAAATTTTTGTCAAAATATTCAATTTCTCTTCCACTGTTGTTTCTTCTTTGTATATTCCTTCCCAGTTTTCTTTTTGAAAGAATTCTCTTATTTGATCAAAGTTTGTTTTTTCATACATCATTCTTCCTTTTCTATATTGTTCATTTCTTTTCATGTTTTTTCCTCATTTAGTTCCAGTTCAATCAATATGTGGTCACTTTTACTTATTGGGGTTTTATATTCAATCTTTTCCACTATTCTAGGTTCAGATGTGATTATTAAGTCTAGTCTCAATGGTTCTTCTTCATTTCTATACCTAGTGTTCTCCTGTATCCACTGTGTCATTGTATGTTCAATAATCATCTCGAGTAGAACATTTCCCCATGAGCCGTCTCCACCCTTTACTGTCATCTCTTCCCAGCAGACTTCTTTGCAATTAAAGTCGCCCATCATAACTATTCTTCCTCCATCTTCCATTATCTTATTTAATGTTATCTTTGTGTCCTCTAACATACTTTTATGTTCATTCTCTTCCCACGAGGCTGTTTTTGGAGGCACATAATTTATCACAAACTTTCTGCTCTTCTTATCTCTGTCTTCCACTTCGATCATAATCATCTCTACTGTATTCTTTCCATATGTGACACACCTCACGTTTATATCCTTCTTAGTCAGGAACATAACTCCACCCCCTTGCTTTGTCTCTCTGTTTCTAATCCAATAATTATATGCATCATGTCCTATACTGTTGGGTGGTAGTGGACCTTTTAATTTCGTTTCTACAATTCCCATTATGTCCGGTTCTTTTTCCTTCAGATAATCATTCAGCTCATTCAATCCTGTTATTAATCCATCTATATTTGTGTAAGACACTCTTAGTTTTCTGCCACTTCCATTGTATTCTCTGTTTCCCTTTTGTTTTTCTCTAGTATGTTGTATTTCCTTACTTTCATATTCACTACTCTCCAATAGAACTTCTCTTTTTCTGACTCTGTTCTCATCTCGTTTTTTCCTTAGCTTCATGTCTTTTCATTTTTTCCTCTCTTTCCTCTTTATTCATTTCTCTTTTTATCCATACCTTTTTATATTGTTCACTTGCTGCTAGTTTCCCTGTTTTTGTTAAGATATTCTCTGCCGTCGTTTGTGACCTGAATTTAATCTTAATTGGTCTGGTCTTATCTGTACTATACTTTCCGAGTCTATACATCTCTTCAATTTGTTTCATGATTTCAGGTTCATCTTCCTGAACTAATTCTAGTAAACTGCTTACTTTTTCTTTTTCCTCATTGATTCTTGAAGTTCTATCTAGGTTATGTTTCTCTTCCATTCCTAATATAATTATACATTTCTTTTTATCTGCTAAGTCTCTTACTATATTCTCCTTCTGTCTCATCACTTTGATAACTGAGTCTTCAGTTTGTTCTTTCATTTGCTGTTTAATTATGTCAGTAAATGCAACTTTACTGTTTTCCTGGATTTTTTCCCAACCCTGTGCTTCTTTTGCTATGGCCTCTTTATTGTCTTTATTATTCCTCTTTAATTCTTCATTCTCCTCTTTTACTTCTTTTTAATTCTTCTATTTCATTAGTTAAATTTTTGTTCACCTTCTCTAGTTCTTTCAAATTTTCAAATCTTTGCGTAACTTTGGCTACGTTACCGAACCTATTTTCCCAATGTTCGGTCGTCTTATCAAGTTTTTCCTCTAGTCTTGCCAATCGCGGGAGGTTGGTATCCCCCCCACCCTCTTTAAATCCTTGGAAACTACTACCATCACCTTCCACTGTGCTGCTCTTACCTATACTTCTAATCTTTACATTTTTGTTGATTCCATCGTCACCAAAATCATTATTGTCGGTCCGCCTCTTGTTTACAAGACGCCTGGCCTCCTGGACCATGTCCCTTTCTTCCTCATTTCCCTCAATAATCCCTTCCCTTCTCCTTCCCTATCACTCCCCCACTACTCCACGAGCACTCCCCTTCCCTATAAATACAATAAGGCACTTCCTGGACGTTGAGATCCACGTAGATTTTCCTTTTTCTTCGGTACACAAATTCTCGCCGTCCATTCGACGAAAGTGTGTGTGTGCGTATGTGTGTGTATGTGTGTGTGTATTTATATACTTGTATTTTACGGGAAGGGGAGATATCGTCGTGTGTGCTTATATGTGTACACGTTCACATGTATGTGTGTATATATGTGTGTGTGTGCGTGTGTGTGTATTTATATACTTGTATTTTACGGGAAGGGGAGATATCGTCGTGTGTGCTTATATGTGTACACGTTCACATATGTGTGTGTATGTGTGCGTGTGTGTGTGTTTATACTTGTATTTTACGGGAAGGGGAGATATCGTCGTGTGTGCTTATATGTGTACACGTTCACGTGTGTGTGTGTGTGATTCACCTTGGTCTTTTGGATCACGTGTTGGACTCGTGATCGACAGCTATTTCCCTCCCAGAAGAGAGCTCAGAGCTCGTATGTCCGATCTATGAACTTACACGCACACACATCCCCAACTCCCCGCCCACGAGAGTTGGAGTAACGACTCGAAGCGCAGTGATACTGAAAAAAAAAAAAAAATCTTGGGCAGGGATCGAACCAAATACCGCCGATATCTCCGCAATAATTATCTGAGTCTCTACCAACCGCGCCACCGAGTCAATGTACAAATAATTGTTTGTGTGTATTTATATACAATACTTGTATTTTACGGGAAGGGGAGATATCGTCATGTGTACTTATGTGTACACGTTCACATGTGTATGTGTGTGTGTGTTTATATACTTGTATTTTACGGGAAGGGGAGATATCGTCGTGTGTGCTTATATGTGTACATGTTCACATGTGTGTGTGTATGTGCGTGTGTATGTGTGCGTGTGTGTGTGTATTTGCAGGGAAACGATGAAAATTAACATTTGGCTTACTTCCTCTTTGGTTTGAGCCACAACCCTTAATGGCACAATAAGCCATATTGTCAAGATCTATATATACCGGTATATATAGATCTTCATTGTCAGAATATAACTAATTGCGTGGAGCGGTGCGAGCGGAGGCAGCAACATTCCCATGCAACGAACCAGCTACAACTAACAGCGATGGGACGCGCGAACCCCACTTTGAGCAGCCAGGTGACGTCACGGGCCCGCTGCGCCAACACCCTCGAAATTCGGTCGGAAGTGGTTAGACCTGGTATATATAGACCTTGGGCCAGACCTTTTCAACTACGTCGCATGCGTCGCTCCCTATCCTTCTCGACGCCCGCTTTCGAAGAGAGGGGGGAGTAGTGTAGTGACGCAGCCGCGGGCTGTCTTACGCTGATCCAAAAAACTTCCGGCATATCGAAAATCCGGATAATGTGGGTCTGCGAAATCGAGGGTCGAGTGTACAAAGAATTGGAGCTGCAACTAACACATGGGAACATTTACACCCAGAAAAAACAACAACAACAACACTCTAATCATACTACAAATTAACATAAATGGACTCGCTAACAGAGCTAATTTTTTTTTACATGAACACACTATTCGTATAGCATTAATTAGAAAACAAAAGTGCCCTTATTCACTGATTATACAAAAAAGACAACTATTGTATTGCATTGTAAGATAAAATAGAGAAACCCACGATCAGAAATGTGTTGAAAGTTATGGGTATTATATAAACGCTTAGAAAAGCACTTAACTGTTTATTGTTCTTCAAAGGCACACTTACTTGACACACATAAGTTTATGTTCTGACAATAGTTTACACATCAACCTTTCCACACCGTGGCTCCACCATGACTGACTTGCAATGGCGTGGCTTCCACCTTAGCGCGGGAAAAACTCTCAGGCCTAGCAACTGAACTTTGTTATACAAGCAAATTAAGTACAGATTATACAATAAATCAAATGAAAAATTCCTATTATACATTGCATTGTACATTCAATAAAAAATAACACAAGATGCACCATAACAAATATTTATACTTCAACACTCCTCAGATTGTATTGTTTTTGTAAATTCTATTCATTCATTTTTGTTCAGTCATTTCCATCCCTTTTCTAAATTTTTTAAACTTAACTACAGGGAGAGCTTTGGTCAATATATCAGCCAACATATTATCACTTGGACAATATTTCACACCAATGGTTTCGTTATTGATCAACTCTCTCACAAAATGAAACATTATATCAATATGTTTAGTACGAGAATGATCTTTCTGATTCTTCGCAAGGACAATAGCAGACTGATTATCCTCAAAGATAGTTATAGGACTTTGACAATCGTGTTTCAAATCCGTTAGCAAAGATTTAAGCCAAACAGCTTCCTGTGCTGCACCAGATAGTGCTACATATTCAGCTTCAGCAGTTGAGAGTGCAACGCACAATTGCTTGTTTGAACCCCAAGAAACCAGTCCACAAGTCCCGAGCCTAAAACAGAAACCTGATGTGGATTTACGGTCAGATCTATCACCAGCCAGTACATCCATCTTTCTTCTCACAAACATACTGCCTATCTCTTCCCTTTTTTTTCGACACCCTTAAGCATCACAGCCTAAGAGATAAGAGATTTATGGAGAGCATCCCCGCACGTTTGCTTATCTCCTCGTCTACGCCCTGTATGCCGTCTATCACCCTAGATTCTAGCTCTGTTAGACGTGCTACAGCCTACTGAATTCGGAAAGTACTGTTACCCGAGAAAATTCCCCCTTCTTGTGGAATCTCGCTCTGGCAGGATTATGCCCTGCATAACTCTCCCTGCACGATCGGTGTAGCCCTTGTGGTTCTTTTAAAAATCACCTTTACGGCGGGAGAGGAGGGAACGCCTCGTCAAGAAAAGTCCGGTTTCGCACACTCTAGTGCACTCGGGCCTCGTATTTGATCGCTTACTGCTAGGTAGACAGGTATCGTAAAGCGAATCAGCACCAACCGTTAGTAAACGCCCTCGCCCCCCTGCCCCTTAGATTTCCGCCTTTTTTCACGAAGTTGTTGAGGATACATAGTTTTTTTTTTCTCTCGTTATCAGTGCTGCCATGGCGGCTACTGACACCGTGACTGGCGTGGTGAAACGTAGGCGCTGCGCTCCAGGATCAGAGCCTTCATCCGATGATGAAGCTGCCGTGGTGATGGCCCCTGCTCATAACAAGGGTGGCAAGCTCCCCACCTTCAAGGTCGTACCCTCAGCGGGGTACGATACAGCTTTTGAGGTGGTACGAGCTCTTGAGAAGGGCCCCCTCCACGGTAAGCTTGTATCCCTCCGGCCCCTTGGCGACGGTAACTTGCCTCTGTTACCGAGCAGTTACTAACTCGTCGAGGAGCTGGAGGCAGTGACATCATTGAATGGAAAGCCTCTGACCCTGGAGAGACTCAATCCCGAGGACAAGCGGCACAGACTCGTGGTGCACAATTTTCCGACCTCATACATGACTGAGGCCATTGAGGACCACCCTCAGGTAATTGGAGCCACGAGAATGCGCCGCTGGGATAAGACGCCCACCCGCCAAGTCTTGATCACCATAAAAGGCGAACCCTTTAACCGTATTGACCTGGGGATGTATGGCAGCTATGATGTGCGAACGTACATCCCTGATCCTCTCCGTTGTTCAAGTGTCAACGCTATGGTTATCACCAGGCGCGGTGCACTTCCAAGCTACCGAAATGTGGCATTTGCAGCATGTCTCATGCTACCGAGACTTGTCTCAACAAGTTTAAGGCTGGCACTGAGACTGTGGCCAAGTGCCCCAATTGTAGCAAGAAGCACCACGCCTGGAATACTTCTTGCTCAGCTCGTAAAGCTCAGGTCATTGCCTGTAAGGAGAGGACAGAGAAGCGACAGGACTTCATACCTGCCCCCCCCCCAGGAACATTTGTATGGGGCAGCAGGAAGCACTCTCCCACTGCACCACAGACACCTACACCTAATGCTCCTGATTTAAACAATCAGGAACACTTCCCTGCACTCGACACAGACACACGCACACACACCCGAACTCAGCCAGCTCCCAAAAAGACCCCCACACCCAAACCTACGCCTAAGCCCACGCCTACCCCTAAGCCCACGCCTACCCCCAAGCCCACGCCCCCAGTACCAACCCCGCGAGCACAGGAACGGCGGCCCCCTCCACCTCAGTATCCGTCTGATGTCATCCCCCTTAAGGAGGATGACATCGACTTGATTGTGACCGGTGTCGTGTCTGCAGTCGCTACGACCTTTGGGGAGAGTGATCCAGACAAGATGCTGGTATTGGTGAACAGGGCCGTCAAGAACGTGCTCAAACTCCTTAAAGAGAAGAGGAACCCCAGGCGAAAGGAGAGGACCCCCTCCCCCTCCACCTCCTCAACTTCCGCCTCTTCCTCCCCTTCCACTTCCCCCAAGCCCGCTACACCCACTTTCACTATTGGGAAGGCAACACCTACAACTTTAAAGACGAGGAAAGTGCCTTCTGCCAAGCCCCAACGCCATTTTGCGCTTAGGCTTGAAGACTCCTCTTCTGATGAGGAGGAAGATGTCCCCACTGATTCAAAGACGCAACCCATCTTGTCCTCTGACCGGGGAGAACAAGATGAGACAGTAATGGAACTAGACAGGGAAGACAGTCGCCCTGTTCAATAATCACCTAAGGTTGCTACAGTGGAACATAAACGGGTTCCGCAGCAAAAGCTCGTATCTCCTTGCGCATGCGCAAGAGCATGATTACGATATCATGCTTCTCCAGGAGACATTGGTGAGCGACGAGGTGCGATTTCCGGGATATCGCATCTTCTCCCTCCCTCGCTCACTCACTGCTAGGGGGTGCATGATCTTAGTCAAATCATCCATCCCCTGCAGTGAGATCACGGATCCTGTATCATGTGGGGATGGTGTAGAAGTTCTTGCGGTTCGACTCCATCGGGCCCACGAAACGTACACCATCTACAACATATACAGGGGCCAGAGAGCGGAACTGGACCTTGGAGAAGTGTGTGCTCTTGCTGCGGACAGGCTCCTCATCATAGGAGGGGACTTCAACGCCCATCATGAAATTTTGATGTCGTCCCATGGGCCCAATGTCGCTGGGCGCCACTTAAATTACGTGTTAGATGAATGCCCTGACATTGCGTTGTTGAATGATGGAAATCCGACGCACGTGCAAGGTGGACGACTTGATCTGACCTTGGCGACGGCCACTCTCCTTCCTAGGGTAACCTGGGAGGTGCATCCTATTGTCACTAGCGATCACTTCGCTGTCTCTGTGCACATACGGGATACACCACCCATACCAGCTGTATTACCTGTTCCCAGGTGGAAGACAGCTTTGGCAAACTGGCCAGTGTTTGAGAGGTCTGTTGAAGAATGGGCAGCGTCCTACGTTCCACCACAGGACGTGGAAACGTTGGAAGCTGACTTTTCTGCAGCCATTCAGGTGGCTGCCAACAGAGCCATCCCAAAGACTCGCCAGTCCCCCAGAGAACATAAGAACAGCTGGTATTATACCCCCGAGGTGAGAGAGGCCAACCATCGGGTGAACATGCTTAGGCGTGTTTTCCGACGGCGCCGAACTCAGACCAATTTGGCCAACTTGCGCGCTGCAGTTCATGACGCTCACGTCATAGCTGCAGATGCCAGAAGAGCTAAATTTCTTGAATGGTGTGAGGCCTTTAACGCTCACACCTCCCTAGCAGAGCTGTGGTCTAAGCTCCGTATGGCTACTGGCAGGACTCAACCACGACGCACTCATCATGCCCCTGATGCTGAGGCGCAGCGGCTGGTGCAGGAGTTTGTCTCTCGCTCCAGCAGCACCTCACTCCCGCAGTGTGTTCAAGACACACTGCAGGACCTCCAAGGAGTGAGGCACTATGGTGTTGAGGACATGATGAGTCGGCCGGATGATACTGACGCTAGCTTTACGCTTCAGGAGCTACGGGTCACGCACAGGACCAGCTCAGACACGGCACCTGGAGAGGACCTCGTCACCTATTCCATGCTGACCCACCTTGGGCCAGCGGGTGACGAGGCACTTCTAAGGGTGATAAACGCGTCTTGGAGGACTAGCAAGCTACCAACAGCCTGGAAGACGGCAATCATAACGCCAATTCCAAAGCCAAAGGAACCTAGTGCTTACCGCCCCATCAGCCTGACAAGCTGCATGGGGAAGACAGCGGAGAGGATGGTGCTAAACAGGCTGCTGTGGAAACTGGGCCCAATGCATGAGCATATCCATGCTTACTGCAAGGGCACTGGCACAGCAAAAAGTATGGAAACACTCCTCAATGCGGTCAGTGGCACACCGTCCATCGTGGTCTTTTTGGATTTGGAAAAGGCGTTTGAGCTGGCCAGTCCACTTGTGATATTAGACACCCTTGCTCGCAAGGGCGTAAAAGGCAAGCTGCTTTCTTGGATTGCTGACTATCTCAGTCACCGGTCTGCGAAAGTGCGCTTTCAAGGTCATATATCAGAGGCCAGAATGCTGGAGAGTGGCACTCCACAAGGGGGGATCCTCAGCCCCACTTTGTTCAATGTGCTTGTCTCCAACATTCTGGAACTACCTCTACCACATGGGTGCAAGGTCATCTGCTATGCAGATGACATTGCGCTCATAATTACTGGGAAACGGCAGTGCTTCAACAGGGCTCAGCGCTGTTTAAGCACTGTGGCGACGGAATGTTGCAGGTTAGGGTTAAAGATCTCCCCTACAAAATCGAAGGCCATGGCATTGAGACTCTGGAAAGAAGGGAAGCACCTCACCATCCAGGACCTTAGGCTGGACTGGGTTTACCAGTATCAGTACCTGGGGGTCTGGATTGATGAGAGGCTCACCTTTCAGAAGGAACTTACCTATCTCAAGGAGAGACTGAAGGCAAGAACCACAGTTATGAGAGCAATGACGGGGAAGGCACTTGGTGCCACGCATCGGGTCCTTCGCACATTCTATGTGCACGCAGTCCGCAGTCTGGTGGACTACGCTGCCCCAGCTCTCATAAATGTGGCGACTGCCAAGCTTGAAGACCTGGAGCCTTGCCAAAATGCCGCTGCAAGGATTATCCTGGGAGCTCAACCTTGGACTAAGATCGTTAACCTCCAAATGGAGGCTTCATTGCCTTCATTAACATCACGGGTCAGAAGGCTGGAGGTCGACTTTCTTGCCAAGTTGGTCCAGAGCCCCAGGATAACTGAGCTAAGTCAGAGCCTTGTGACAGCTCTGGGACGGGTGGGTACTCTTATCCACTCCGATACCTGGCTGTCACAAGCGGCAGGGATCCTGGACTCCTTCAGGCTCACCAGCACTCTCCTTGAGAAGGGTAGGGACTCTCCACATCCAGAGTTCAAGCCCCCACCACCATGGCTGTCGATACCTGCAACCTTCGTTGTCACAAAGCTTCCCAGTAAGAAGAAGTTATGTGACCAGGAAAGAGTACGAGCACAGGCCCTACAAGGCGTCCGCGCACTGTCGGAACCTGGAACGGCGGTCTATTACACGGATGGCTCCGTAGACCCCAACAGGCCTCGCAGTGCGGGGGCTGCTTTCGTGACGGATGGTTTGACCTACGGCAGGAGAGTATCTGATCATGCGTCCACTCTCCAAGCTGAGGCCATAGCGGTCCAAGGAGCGTTAGAGCATGCTCTAATATCTCGAGCTGGTCCTGTGGTAATCCACACGGATTCACAGTCTCTGCTAGGCAGCTTGGAATCAATACAGCCCAGCGACAATGTACGCCTACTGACCTCCATCCTAGCACTCCTGCTGAAGCTGCATCAGCAAGGCAGGAGTGTTACGCTCAACTGGGTGCCAAGCCACGTAGGTGTCCCAGGTAATGAGCTAGCCGACGCCGCAGCTGAAGCGGCGCGCAAAAGACCCGAAGTCGATGTTGTCGTCCCTCTCAGCAGAAATCAGTTGCGTCTACGCACCAGGGCTCTTAACCAGGTAAAACGGTTCCTTCAGCACAGACTTGAGGCAGAGGTGTCAGAGAGGGCGAGGTGGTACAGGGCAGTCACAGACTACGAGCCCCTTGTACTTCCTCGCTCCACACCTAGAAAAGTGGAAACTCTGCTCTTCCGTCTGCGACTGGAGGACCGTTGTTTCTGGCAGATAAAGAATAATGCAACACCTGAAGAGAGAAGATGCCGCCATTGCAGCCACCCCGAAGCCACCCTGAAGCACTACCTCAAGCATTGCCCCGCAACTGCTTTTCTGAGGAGAGGGCCTCCGACAACATCTGAGGGTCTTGTGCGTCGCCTATGCCGCCACCTTAGCGATTACGAACTGCGTCGGCTGGTGGAGTGTCAGCCCCCCCCTTTAATTTTTTCATATTATTTCCACTTGTACTCCGTTCACATTAGGAAGGGTGAATTCACCGAGATGTGCATAAGTATTTCACATAGGCATGCACATCCGGTAAATGTATGGGTGGGCGTGGCCAAACCACGACCACTCATACATTGAATCACCCCCTCTTTTTCTTACAATTTATATATGTTACCATCTTTTAACACCGTACACAGTTCACATTGGGAAGGGTGCATTCACTGAGATGTGCATACGTATTTCATATACGTATGCACATCTTGTGAATGTATTAGTGTGTGTGTGGTTGGGCCCACACACACTCATAAGTCAAATCACCCACCAAACGGGCCCAAAACCAAAGCCTGTGGGAGCTTAACTCCCGAATTAAACAGAACAGTCTTCCCTTTTATTCTCATCTGTACCACATCCACGCACATTAAAAGACCCAAACCTTACGGTACTGGTTGGAAAACTCCCAGACCCTCTTATGCCATTACTTTCTTTTTTAGGAATGTCCCCTTTTGGGGCTACAGGTAGTAGGACTCCTAATCCCATCCCCCATCCCGTTTTTTGTCGCCTTTTACGACTCAAGTGGAAGTAATTGGTGGCAGTATTCTTTTCCCCCACCACAGGGTAGGTAGGCGAAAAAATGAAATTAATATTCAGAGAAATGGTACAGGACAGTAACAAGGGGTTGGGGGACAGCATAACGGAGGGACAGTCGTAGTATAAAAGTGTCATCATTTCTCTATGTACAGAGTTTTCCTCTATCACAGACAAAATGATGTGTGGCTCTGGTCCGGAGGGGCGCCCCATATAGACCCTAAAGTATCAACTGCATGCTACTTTGCCACAATAACATGCAGCCAATACCCCAGACGGGGTATTATATATATATATATATATATATATATATATATATATATATATATATATATATATATGTATGTATACACACACACACACACACACACATATATATATATGTCACAACTTTGGGTTGTGACACACGGCCTACTATTCTTTCTCATTTTCTTACGTCTGCTCTCAAACCCCAGTTACCAAATACTTTCGCTCAAGGGCCTAGCCGACGCAGGCTCCACATTTTTTCATCTCCTTTCAGCCCTTTTCGGCTATCAATTCCCTCTACTCTTTGGAATTGCCGGAACTCTTAAGGCCTCTATCAACTACTTCTTAATATTTTTCCTTCTTCTTATCTTCATTAACTGTTGCGCTAATTTGGCAGTCAATTACAGTGCCTTAACGAATTTGAGCGAGACTTCTAATTGCTCAGGAAAACCCTCCCCCCTCCTCTTTATAGGTGTCTACATATGCCTGCGAGCAAAGACACGAATGTTTAATATTAAGTGTAGGATTCCACAACCTCTCAGTTTTACTGTTCCTTCATGCAGTTGTAATTTGCTACTTTATGAATAGAATTGGTGTATTGCATCCAAGTGTTACCGTTCGAATTGGTTCTAACGGTTCAACCCCCTTCCCTGCGCGCTTGCCATTTATTGTTTAGGCTAGTTTTAATTAGACTAGTTAGGATCATATCTTCCTCTCTCGTGATTAGTGACTACCCTCAAGGAATAATAGAGATGATTCAACTTCCACATAGACGTTGCATTGCGCTCCCTTCAGAACTAGTGATTTGAAATTAGAAGTACCAGAAACAGTGCATGCCATCAGTGTATGGGTAGGCAGTTGACCCGACAGTGCCTGTCCAGCAGTTATCCCCCTGGGTCCCCAAAAGGAAGAGGTGGGCCACTCGTACTCTCGGAAGATCAAACGCGCCCTACCCTCCCATATGGTGGCTATCGAGGATTTTTACATTAATACGACCCGTTTACGCACCGTCAGGCCCTACACGAGTGATTCATGTGCAAAATCCCCCGCAGACTTATCGAATTAAAGACAGTGATGCGAGTGACGCCCCGACCCTCGTGGGAACGGGTTTGAACGGTGTCGCGACGATGTCAGCCTCCAGTGAACACACCGCGCTTAGGGTCGGCGGAATCGCCACCATTGTGCCAATTCGACGATTAGCGTGAGCAGTTCCCCCTTTTCGGGACATCCTGACCAGAAAGGAACTTGTGCCAGAGTGGATAACGGGGAGAAGCTTACGGAATCGAACTCGCTTCCCGCCACGAAGTACCACCCCATGAGGACAGTCAGTTTCCCACCGAGCTCAACAGCAAAGTTATCCTGCCACAGCAGAAGCATCCTGCCTGAAAGAGGGACGCGCACCTATTTGAAGACATCCCCGTAACCAGCAGAAGTCACTTAGAGATGGGAGAGTATATCGACCTAGTGGTAAAGTATTAGTTAGATGTCATAGGCTTTGCGCAGGGGTTAGTTAGTCAGGATACATAAGTGAAATTAGATTATTTATAAAGAGATCCTACTAAGGATTTGAGTTGCATGCCAATAATGTTTGATTGTAGAAATAATCTTGATCATTAAAACTCACAATAGGATGATCTGTTTGATTAGCCTAGGTCTGTGCTTTGATTGAGTTGTCCCACCCCACTTTTTGAGTTATATACACGCGCGCCGAGAAGGGAGCGCGCGTGGTCCATGTCGGTGACTCAAATCTCCTGGACTTCGGCTTCCCACTGCAGCTATCCATCCCCCTTCACCCATCCCCTGAGGTAGGAGTATTTCCCACGCACCCACATCCACCACCTCCTCCTTCCACTGTCCAGGGATTTTGTGACAATATATATATATATATACATATATTTTTATATATATATAATTTTATATATATATATATATATATATATACATATATATATATATATATATATATATATACAGTATATGTATATACATATATATATATATATATATATATAAATATATATATATATATATATATATATTATATTATATATATATATATATATATATATATATATATATATATATATATAAAACTTGATGTATAATTTGTGTTTTATTGTACTATCTGCTGCAAGAAATTTGTTGTATTGGCAAGTTACATTCATCTATGACAAATCGTTAAGATACTGTGAAAACCTAAAATCCAGTTGTTGTAGTAACGGAGGTTTGTTATGGTTACAAGTACAAGTCAGAACTCTAGAATCATAAACAAGGTGGCTCCCTGTTAGGTTTACATGGAAAGTTGATAATAAGCCCCTGATCTATCACGTGATCTCACAAAAAACTTAAAATCAAGAATACGTGATAATTAATCAAACAGCTGTCCAGCTACCATAACCATGTCAGATAATGTAAATGTTCTTTTGCCAATAGTTAGTGGTGTGATTCACGGACTAAATGACAGCAACAAAATCAAAAGAAAGAAAGCTCTTGAAGAATTAAATTCTTTGTCTTTGATATTATCTAATAGTCAGGAAACTATTGTCCTTACTTCGGGTGATAGAGAACAATTCAATGAACTTACCACTAATTTTGTTTTAAGATTAAATGATTCATCAGAAGTTAATCGGCAACTTGCCATTGATTCACTTCTTAAGTTTACCAGACAAGGATGGCTAAATGAAAGAAATTTAGTTTGTATCATTCCTAGTCTTCACAGTCGTATTGGCAAAGAACCTATTCAAGAAGACAGTGAAGATGTGAGACATTTCAGGAGTTTTGTTGATCCAAGCACTTACACATCAGTTTCAATCCAAGATGGTACATTACTTGAATGATGTTATCAATATTCTAAAAGTTCTTGTACTGGATAAGAGCCCAGAAGTTCGGAAAGTTGCCTGCGAATGTGTCAGTGTGTATGCATTAGCTGCAAAGGAGAAATTTCAGATGCAATCGTCTTCTCTCATTAAGCCCCTGCTTAAGAGTTTACAACACCAGCGTTTCAGAATTAGGGTAGCGAGTATCATGGCGCTTGGTAAGTGTAATTTCATTTGGTCAATTCTGAGTTACAGTTAATAACTAGTTGACATTGTCTATTCAACCTTCTCACAGTTCTGATTTAGTAAGAATTTAGGGTAAATTTCTAAAAGTACACACCTATGTGATATAGCAATAGAAAATTAATTATTAATTTTGTAAATTATAATACATTTACGTAATATACATTTTTCTTGGTGGACATCACTAACAGAAAAAGTTGTTAAAATCAATACTCAAATGAATATATTAGTAAATTTTTAGTTATGCACACCTACGCAATATAGCAATAGAATATTAATTATTAGTTTTGTAAACTATAAAACATCAATGTAATATGCAATTTTCTTGTTGAAAATCAAGGTAAATGTTCAGTTTTGCACCTGGATGCAATATAGCAATAGAAAATTAATTATTAATTTTGTAAATTATATTGTATCAATGTAATATGCAATTTTCTTGGCGGAAATAAAAAACAAAAAAGTTGCTAAAACAGATAATTTCATAAGTAACGAAGTTGCGCTGGGCAAATGATATGCCATGTTTGTTATAATAGATGCCGACATCGAAGAAATGAAAGGATGATAAATTTGTCTAACCTAACTTAACCTAACCTAACCTGTGTTTAATAAATCGGTACCTGCAATTTATAGGTCATCTGGTCATTTAGTAATTCAGTACCTCAAATTCTAAAGATCATCCGGGTTGTCATCGTTGTCATGGATGCTGACGGCCTGATTATTATTGTACCTCAGGCAATTAACAGACAATGGCAGAACCCAGTGTTCCCTCATAAAGTCCAAGGAAGCCCTGTTGTCTGTAACAGCGCTTATTAACATCACCTGTAGTTGGAGAATACCCGGTCCACAATGTGAAAGCCATCGCCTATCTGACAGTGACTGGACTGGACAGATGACAGCATGATGTTCGTACTGTAGATATGCTTGTAGCAAGTTTTTTTTTGTTATCTATTTCCGCCAAGAAATTGCATACTATGTTCATTATTTTAATTTATAAAATTAATATTTAATTTTCTATAGGTGTGCACAACTCAAATAATACCAATGTAGCTGCTGCAACTGGTTAAGATGCCATCTTTGGTAGATTTTTAGAAGTGCATGCCTACACGATATAGCAATAGAAAATTAATTATGAATTTTGTAAATTATAATATATCAATATGCAATTTTCTTGATGGAAATCATTAACAAAAAAGTTGCTAAAAGTGATTTACTAATGAATGATGTCATGGTTGAATAATATGCCAAGGTCAAAGAAATGAAGGGATAAATTTGTCTATTCTAACCTAAAGAAAATGGAGAAAAGTGGGAGGTGAGCCAGCTGTTGTTTGCGGATGACACTGCGCTTGTGGCAGGATAGGAGGAGGGATTGAGGAAGTTGGTGACAGAGTTTGGGAGAGTGTGTGAAAGAAGAAAGCTGAAGATAAATGTGGGTAAAAGTAAGGTGATGAGATGTACAAGGGGTGAAAGTGGCAGCAGACTGGAAGTGAGCATTAACCTCTTCCCTCCGGGGCACATCGCACGTCTGGCAGCATTAGCTGCCCGACGTGCGATGTCTCGAAATAATAATCGCATTATAAAAAATAAAGTCAGTGCTAAATTGTCCGTTCTCTTTCACCCGTGTATTTTGATAACCATAGAAAACTGATGAAGCCAGTTTAGAGAGAATGAAAATTACGTAGGTACAACTACAATAAATATAATCAAGATGGCGACTTCGGCATCAGCGAGTACCTACTTGCTCCTCATGCCGCCTACGTAGGCGGCACCGTATGGAAGTGGTTAAGGGAGAGAGACTGGAGGAAGTGGATAGTTTTAGATACTTGGGTGCAAATGTGGCAGGAAAAGGTGGAGTGGGGGTGGAGGTAGAATGTAGATTGAGAGAAGCGAGTAAATGCCTTGGTGGAATAAAAAGTGTAATGAGGAATAGACATTTGGGAATGGATGCTAAGAGGAGACTGTGTGAAGGAGTGATTGTGCCAACAGCACTGTATGGGGCAGAAACATGGAACATAAGAGAGGAAGAGAGAAGAAGTTTGAATGTGTTTGAGATGAGGTGTCTTGAGAAGTATGATAGGGGTTACTAGGCTAGATAGAGTGAGAAATGAGGAGGTGAGGAGGAGAATGGGGGTGGAAAGGGAGTTGGGAGATAGGGTTGATGAAAGAGAATTAGGATGGTTTGGACACATGGAAAGAATGAGTGAAGAAAGACTAGTAAAAGAGGTATGGAAGGCAGATGTGGAGGGAGTGAACATGAGGGGATGTCCTAGGATGAGATGGATGGATGGGGTGAAGGGGGCTTTGGGAAAGAGGGGAATGTCTGTTGAGGAAGGATGGGAGAGGATGGAAGACAGGGGTGAATGGAGAATGGTTGTATATGGGTGATGTTGTGATGCATGAGGTGGAATGGGTGGGGGGATGGGGGTTGAGGTAGTATGTGTGAGCAAAATTTGACACAGCCTGAAGGGATTTCTCCCCGTCTTCTCCTTTTATGCATGGGGGGACTGAGAGGGGGGTAGCCGATTTAATGAAGTGGCCTTGCTGTGGATGTGCTGTGCCTTGCGACACTGCCTCTGACCCAGGGCAGTGGACAAGGTGCAGGGATGACCCGTCATCCAGGAGGTGCTAAGATGGGATGGAGGGGAGTGGAGTGTATTTAGGGATGGAATGGGTGGGAATGATTTTGTGCCTTTTTCTTTTTGGGTACCTCCCTTGTAAGGGGGAAAAAGCCTTGGTATATGTATGTATGTATATATATATATATATATATATATATATATATATATATATATATATATATGTATATATATATATACATATATATATATATATATATATACAAAGATGGAAGAGAAATGGAATATATTAAAAGAAATTTATAAAGAAGAAATAGATAAATATATACCAAAAAAGAAAGAGGAAAGGGTGTACATTAAGTGCTGGTACAACAAAAAATATAGTGAGGCAAAAGATAGAAGAGACAAAGCTTGGAAAAGATGGAAAAAAGAAAAAAACAGGGTAAGTGGCAAATATATTTCAAACTAAGAATGAATATGTAAAAATATGCAGGGAAGAAAGAAGAAACTACGAAAAAGACATAATAGACAAATGTAAGGACCAACTTAAATTATTCTACAGATATGTAAATGGTAAATAAAAAATAAACAAGAAATAGTGAAACTGCATCAAGGGAATGAAGAATATATAGATGTAGAAATGGCTAAAATCATGAACAAACATTTTAAATCTGTATTCACAATTGAAAATATACAAAATTGGGATGAAGAACAGAGAGAAAGATCACCCCAATGAAAGAAATAATTGTGACACAGAAAGAAATAAGGGACCAAATAATAAACCTTGATGTCAGAAGATCACACGGTCCAGATGGAATTGCAAACTGGATACTAAAAGAATGTATAGATGAACTAACAGACAAAATATATAAGTGCCACAAGATTGGAAAAATGCAAATATTATACCAATATGTAAAGGAGATAAGAAAGACTCAACAAACTATAGACTGGTCTCCCTTACAAGCACAATTGCTAAAATATGTGAAAAAATGATCAAAGTAGATGGATATCTGGAAGAAAATAAGATACTGAATCCAAAACAGTTTGGCTTTAGACACAGAAGATCATGTGCCATTAACTTGATTTGTTTTTATTTGAGGCTAATAGACATAATGAAAGAAAGGGATTTCCTAGATTTACGAAAGGCATTTGATAAAGTACCACACAAAAAGCTACTAAGAAAACTTGAAATAACAGGTGTACAAGGAAAGTTATTGAAATGGATGGAAGATTTCTTAAATGGGAGAAAAATGAGGGTGGTACTTAGAGACAAAACCTCAACCTGGGAAGAAATGATAAGTGGAGTCCCACAAGGTTCTGTATTAGCTCCAATAATGTTTGCCATATATATAAATGACATGGATGAAGATGTAGAATGTTATATGAATTTCTTTGCAGATGATGCAAAACTACTAAAGTACAGATAAAGACTGAATCACTACAGAGAGACCTGGACAAAGTCTGGGAATGGAGCCAAAAGTGGGAAGTAAACTTCAGCATCAAGAAATATAGTATAATGGAGTTTGGAAAAAGTTGAAATAGAATATCAGGGCAATATGAATTTGGTACAAAGGAAGTAAAAAAAGTTAGATCGGAAAAGGACCTAGGAATAATTGTTAACAAAAACAGGACACCAGACAAACATATTAACAAAATAGTCAGAGAAACCTACAATTTACTAAAATCAATAAAGGTGGCTTTTAACTATTTAGATGAGGTAATGGTAAAGAAAATATTAGTCACACTGATAAGACCAGGATTGGGTTATGCTGTGAGACTATGGACACCTAGCATAAAAAAGAATAAGAAAAAATTAGAAAGAATTCAAAGAGCAACAGCAAAGATGGCACCAACACTTTCAAAATTGACATGCAAAGATTGTCCAAACTGGAACTACCAAACCTGGAACAAAGAAGAGAAAGAGGAGATCTACTGGCCATTTACAGAATCAATGAAGGGAGGGAAGTTCTTGACAGAGAAGATTTATTGAAGTAAGAAGAAAAAAAAAAAAACACATGAAAAGAAACTCATAAAGGATAGTTATAGAAGAGATCTGAAAAAAAGTTTCCTACACAGAGTGGTGGACATCTGGAACAATTTTAGAATAGATACTTGTGCTTCTAAAATACCCGATTTCAGTAAAGCTCAGTTCATAGAACTACGTCAGGAGCTTCAGCTTACAGATTGGGAGGAAAAATTAAACGAAAGGCCTGTAGATCAGATGTGGGAAATATTTCAAAATACGCTCACTAAGATGATTCAAACTTACATTCCTTTTAAGGACAGACGTCCCCCAAATCAGGCTCGCCCCAAGTGGCTCGACAAAGAAACTGAAAAAAAGTATTGCTAAAAAGAGACAGGCTTATAAGAAATATAAGTGCTCGGGTGCATCAAATGACTATGAAAGTTATGTATCAATACAGAGAGATTTAAAAAAGACAATAAGAAAAAGAAAACGACAATACGAAATGAACATCGCTGAGAAATCCAAAGAGAATCCCAAAGAATTCTATAGTTACATTAGAGAATAAAAAGGTTGTTAGGAATCACATTGGTCCACTATTATCTGCTGACAGTCAACTTGAATATTCAAATGAAGGAATGTGTAATCTCTTAAACAATTATTTTAGCTCGGTATTCGTAAACGAAAACACCTCAAAGTGAATTCCAAACTGAAAAGCTGTGAAAAGTCTGGGGTAAACTTACTCACTACGGTAAATATAACAAAAGAAACAATTAAAAGGTGTATAGACAAACTCAAAGTTAATAAAACACCAGGGCCTGACGGTTGGCATCCAAGAATCTAAAGGAAATGAAAAATGAGATTGTTGTTCCATTAGAAATTTATTTTTCAAGAAATCCATCATATCCGGAGATGTCCCAAGAGAAATGGAAGCTAGCTAACGTTACTCCCATATTCAAAAAAGGTGACAAAAAGAAACCAAATAACTATAGGCCTATTAGTTTGACTTCGATCGTAGGAAAAAAAATAATGGAAACTATCATCAGAGATGCTATCGAATATCATTTAGAAAGTAACCGTTTGATAAATGATAGCCAACATGGTTTCAGACGGAAAACGTTCTTGCGTGACTAACTTACTCGAATTCTACAACACAGTTGTCTCGAATTATGACAAAAGAAACAATATAGATTTAGTATATCTAGACTTTGCAAAAGCTTTTGATACCGTCCCACACGAAAGACTACTTACTAAATTAGCTTTGCATGGAATAAGTGGTAGCCTATTAGGTTGGACTAGTAATTGGTTGAAAGGTCGAAAACAGAGAGTTGTTTTAAATGGAAAAACTTCTGGATGGAAAAGTGTTGCAAGTGGAGTTCCTCAGGGTTCCGTTCTTGGGCCACTTCTATTCATAGTATATATAAATGATATAGACCATGGACTAAAATCTACTGTTTCCAAATTTGCTGATGATACAAAACTGTGCGGAGTGGCAAATGATCACTCAAACCAATTAGATATTCAAGAAGATTTAGATCAATTACAGCAATGGTCTGAAAAGTGGCTAATGAAATTTAACACAAGTAAATGCAAGGTAATGCACATAGGTAAAAATAACAGTAAGTACGATTACAAGTTATTTGGAAATTCGTTAACAAAAGTGGATAGTGAAAAAGATCTCGGCGTAATTATCAGTAACGACCTCAAATCATCCAAGCAGTGTATTTCAGCCTCTGAGAAAGCAAATAAGATTCTGGGATTGATTGCGCGATCTTTTGATTTCAAAAGTCCATCACTCATTAACAAGCTATATAAATCGTTAGTTCGTCCACATTTGGAATATGCTGTTTCCGTATGGTCACCGAATCTCATTAAAGACATTGACAGACTGGAAAAAGTACAACGGCGAGCCACAAAACTGATTCCAAATATCAAAAATAAATCATACGAAAATCGACTTAAGCACATGAATCTGTTTTCCCTAAAAAAGCGTAGACTCAGAGGTGACTTGATACAGGTCTTTAAGATTTTAAATGGAATTGACAACATCAAAAGTGACCAAATTTTTCACATTGAATGAGAATCAGACAAGAAACAATGGTCTCAAACTGTCCGGAAATAGATTCAATTTGGAAGTAGGTAGAAACAACTTTGCCAACCGTGTAGTTAATGAATGGAATAAACTTCCTGCACAGGTAGTGCAATGTAGTTCAGTTCGAAGCTTTAAGAATCATTTAGATAAATACCTAAGTAAGATGCTGTAATTATTATAATTTATGTTATATTATTTGTTTTTGTTTTGTTATAATTTGTCTGTCTGATTTTCATTTATTATTAGTTATATGTAAATTTTTTATCATTTACTATTTACCTGTTTGTTTGTTATTAAACTATACCAATGAATTTATTTATTTATTTTAATTGTTATTTACATTTTTATAGTTTTAATTTATTATTAATATGATTTTTTTTTTTTTTTTTTTTTTTTTTTTTTGCATCCGACCTAGATATGGATCAAAAGGTCTCCTGTCGGCATGCTTTGCCTTTGTAATCCTTTGTAAAGTGGACAAAACAGTAGTATGTGCAAAAACCATACAAGAATTTAAGAATAAACTAGATGGTGAGAGATACAAAGACGGGTCACTACAAGCATAGCTCCCTTCCCATAAAATACAACTAGGTAAATATATATATATAGAGTAAGTCCTCGTTATACGGTACATATGCGTTCCTGAAAACCTTACCGCAAATTGAAATTACCATATACCGAACCCATTATAACATGTAATAATAGGATATGACAGACGTACCTTCTCTCTGCTCTTTCCTCTTCAAAACATGAGTGGATACTGTATCTGTGAATTTTTCTTACCATAAATAGAATCAAGGGTAGTAATTACCAAATACTGTAAATGTGAATTTGCCAGATAAAGAATTACCATATAAGGAGGACTCACTGTATACAGTACTTGTCAAAAGTATGCGACCCCTACCCCTTGCAGCCACATATTTATGTTGAAAATAGGAAGGCATTTTCTGAGGTGGAATTATGTAGGTAGAATATATTTCGCAACACCCTGCTGTAACACTGGGCCAACAGAGTGGAACATGAGGGAGAACCCAGCCAGTTGCTCCCACACTGCCATGGGAAGAGCATTTACAGGTAACCCCTCTCTTTGGGACCTTGCCTTTTTTCACACTGGTTTTCTTCATTTCCCTAGGGTCTGTATCATTACCATCCATGGTACCCACAAAGGAATTAACTAGAGTGGTAATTGCCCAAGTCATTGGATTAAAGAAGGCAGGCCATGGAACTAAAGAAATCAGTGAAATGTTGAAGGTGGCTAAGTCCAAAGTCAAGAGATACATGGTGCAATTTCAGGAGGGAGGAGGGCTGGAGATACCATCCCAGTAACTTGGTATAGGGGATCCTAAGAAGGCTTCTCCTTCAGAGATTTTGCTTTTGTTAGTGGATTTGACTCTAAAGTACATTTTATGATATTCAGAACCATTGGAGGAGTCTTCTTAGGACGCCATATCTTAGGTTTCTGGGATGATATCTCCAGCCCTCATCCCTCCAGAAATTGCACCATGTATCTCTTGACTTTGGGCTTGGCTACCTTCAACATTTCACTGATTTCTTTAGTTCCATGGTCTGCCTTCTTTAATCCAATGACTTGGGCAATTATATCTTTAATTCTTTTGTAGGGGCCATGGTAACGATACAGACCCAATGGAAATGAAGAAAACCAGTGTGAAAAAGGCAAGATCCTGAAGAGTGAGGTTAACTGTAAATGCTCCTCCCACGGTAGTGCGGGAGTAACTGGCTGAGTTCTCCCTCATGTTCCAGCGTGACAGCAGGGAGTTGCCAGATACATTCTATCTACATAATTTCACCACAGAAAATGCCTTTCTATATTAGTCATGAATAAGCAGCTGCAGGGAGTAGGGGTCACATACTTTTGATGAGTACTGTATATATATACAGTATATATACATATATATATATATATTGAGGTGTGAAGACAGAGTGAGTGGTAGGGTGGTGAGTTTAAATGCCAAGGAATTTCTCCAGGAGGAAATTAATTACATTTTTGACATTTAAAAAAAATCATATTACCCAACAGGCTTTTTATATAGAAACAAAGAAAAGGCGTTACAAATAAGAAACAGGGGTGGCAAAAGTAAAGAGGTTAATGATGAGAACCGTGGGTATCTGTCCGTACCCAACTCCAAGTGCTCAAATGCCATAGAACAAAATCTCACCAAGGCAGGCCTGAAACTGGCATTTAGCACGGGAGTAAAAATAAGAGACGTTGTGAGAAATAAAATTAGAACCAAAATCAAAGACGAAGATAAATGTCTAGTTGATAGAATTCCATGCAAAAGCTGCCCCGCTTGTTACTATTGCTAAACTAGCAGAGGAATTCACAAGCGGACGATTGAACACAAGAATGACATCAAAGCCTACCGGACATCCAACTCATTAGTGGTACACATCGACAACTTTGGCCACCTGCCGGATTGGGAAAAAACAGAGGTGCTCCATAATGGACTCAACAAAAAGGAAAGGACAATTGAGGCAGCATATATTACCTCACTCCCGTGCAGCAATCATCGGGACGGTTTTGTCAAGTTGGCGAGGTGTATTGGGTGGCTAAATGAGTGCGCAAGGGAAATTGTCAAAGTTTATATTTGGATATACACAATCACAACGAATGCGAGCACGCGCCAACAAGGCTGCTAAAATACTGACGCGCTTATCTACGGTCAGGTCTAGATTCCATACTCGCTAGTAGATGACGTCACGTTCAGTGGCCCAAAGAAAACGCAATATTAGACTTCAAGCTTCTTTTATGGAAGAAAATTAAAATATCAAAACTTTATAACATTTTTTCACGTGGAATGATGAATTATATAATATATAAATATATTACTATTACTGGGTGGACGTTTTTTACATTAAAAAAGTTTGAACTGCTAGGAAAAGACAAGAGACTTGATTTTTTTTTTTTTATATAAAAATGGTCTTATTTTTATTTACAGCAGAACAATATTAAAATACATGTATGTGGAAAATCTCAATATTAAAATACATGTATGTGGAAAATCACTTATTCTTATTTACAGCAGCACAATTAAAATACATGTAGGCCTATACATGTAGGTGGAAAATCTCTACTGGTAAAAACACTTTATTTTTATTTGCAGCACAATTCTCAATCATTCCTACATTGAGGGCAAGTGTAAGTGTCATCTGTTTACATTTCCCTGACATCATGCACAGGCAGATTTATACAGTTGTTATGATACCATTGTTTGCATCTACTAGCGAGTATGGAATCTAGACCTGACCCTTATCTACAGATTTTGCGCGCGAAGACGTGCATCGCATCTGCGATATCTTATACAAGTACTGTATTATTATACATAATGTAAACATGGTTACAATAAATAATAAAACAATGAACAATAAATTATACCATAACTTTACAAAGAGGGGGAAACACATAATTCCCCAAAAGCAACACACCAACACGACTGTACGACATGTTACAATCCCCCACGCCGTATCAGTACGACGTACGAAGCATATTACAACCCACGCCAACACAGAGGGCAGCAAGCGGCCTAATGGGACCTTTCGCAGTGAGCGTTTTGATACCAGACACCGCCAGATTTTGTAATTCTTGCCGGAAAATAAATACTTTTTTGGGCAAGTATTATAAACTTACAGAGGTGTATCGTTGTACATTATTGTGTCTGAAATTTAAGTCAATTAATTTCATGATTGCAAACGGCATATAGCATTGTTTGAGCCTCTATTTATAATTACAGATGATATTCGTAAAACAGCCTATAATTGTATCAAGCCGAGCAATTTGTCATTTTCTACCGATTTCAATGGACTTATACTGATATATACTTTCAATTGAATGCACCAAGCAATAGGCAAATCTATGTAATGTATAGAAAATATAATTTTGCATCGAAGACCTAATTTTTCCGGTACGATTACTAAAGCCCCGTCCACACGTACCATGACGCATCAGCGACTTGATGCAGTAGTCGTGTTTAAAACTTAACATTAGCGTCCGGACGGGCTGCACCACTGCGAATACCTTGCGCGAGCAACCAGATCTCCGTCATCATTTGGCTCTCACGGGATGAGGATGTCTACCGACGCTCTACTCATTTAATCATTAAACCACCACAGCTTTGGAGTGTATATATTTTTCGTGCCAGCACCAGACTTCTTTGATGCATTGATGGCAGTCATTTCCCTGTGAAACTGTGTTTTCAGTGTATGAAGTTTTTTGGTAATGTCTTCATTCCGCACATTACATTTTGTTAAAGAAAATAAGTCAGCTTTCGATGTTTGTACTTTTTATATTTCTCATCTTATATTCCAAATGGCTGGGTACTGCTTTAGTAGCTTAATGTAATGTAATACAATAGTCTTCGTCCACTCGAAAGGCTTTGCGGAAGTTGCTTGTGCCATTGTATGAAACTAGAAGAGCGAAGCAGAGCGCGTGCATCCTCTCCCTTCGACTGTTATTGACACACTGCGCAGTAGTGGTGGGCAGCTACCGGTAAAGTTACCGGTTTTATCGGTAACAGCCTTGACGGTAGCTTACCGGCAATAATTCTGCTACCGTTAAGGTTCCGTTAACCGATAAGCTATACCAAACACTCGTGGAGCGGTAAGCACGTCTCGGCTTGGTGGTACTGAGTGACGGTAGTGGTGGGCAGCTACCGGTAGTTACGGGTTTTATCGGTAACAACCTTGACGGTAGCTTACCAGCAAAAAATCTGCTACCGTTTAGGCTCCGTTAACCGATAAGCTATCCCATAATACTCAGAGAGCGGTAAGCACGTTTCGGCTTGGTGGTACTGAGTGACAGTACTGACGGCCCTACGTAGGATGAAAATTAACAGGAACGTATTCAACGTGCTAGATCGTCCTGCTCCCTTCTCGGCCCACAGATGCACAGTACGAAATGTACGTATTCGAATATGAAAATTAACAGTCGTGCTAGATCGTTTTGTTCGCATCTCGGCCCGCAGAGGTTCAGTGCAAAATGTACGTATTCGATTAGTCAGCCTATGTTCCGGTGGGCATGTATCCAAATGAATGCACAGAATAAAAAATTTAAATAAAACATATGCGTGTGTTTTTTTGTCCATTTAAAGGTACTATAATATAAATATAGGGATCGTAATTAACGTAATTCCAATATAAAAAATGGCAACTATGAACAATTGAAAAAAACTTTGACAGAAATTCAAAGGGTTGAGATTGTGTTCCTGAGCCTAATATAAGAGGAACTTGGTAAAAAAAACATTATGAAAATGACCTACGTATGTCAATTCATCTCGCACAAAACCTTTATTACCTCAATTGTACAAAAAAAACTTTGTCCTGACTAAATGAAAAATGGGTGATTTTGGAAATGAATTTTTATGTGTAATGTGTAAAAATGATGCATGTAATTATTTTTCTTTTATGAAATTGTGTTTCTATGTGAAAAATATATTCTTTGTATGAAATTGCACTTACATAGAGACGGAAGTGGGGTGTGAGAGGGGGAGGGGGGATTGGTGCGTAGGCCTATGCACTGAGGGAGAGGAGGTAATGCTGTGACCTTACACGCACCCCCTCCCTACTCCCCGCCCACGAGAGTTGGAGTAACGACTCGGAGCGCAGGATTTTTATAGTGACGACGTTACAAAACTTGTGACTACACACCATAGTAGGATGAAATTTGTTTAGATTTAAGTCATAAAGGCGACTCGAACTTGGGACGTCACTACTACCTCACGAGTCTTTTACCGGTAAATTACCGGTAATTCCGGTAACGGCATTGTTGTTTACCGGTAATTCCGGTATTGAAATTAGCGGTATTTGCCCAGCACTACTGCGCAGCAATTAGAAATCGGTACGCCCCATGATGCTGCGACGAATTGAAAGTCACGTTTTTCAACTCATCGCTTCAATACATCGCGCATCAAATACTCGTACGTCCGCCACCACTGTTGTTATATTTTATCTCACTGATTATCTTCATATACAGGACGTGACAGTGATATCCATTATTTTTCAACACTCAGATAAAATGCAAAACCGAAATCAACATCCTCTAATTTTTACTGCTTATACTTACTTCAGTAAAAATAATTACCTATTTTTAGTTTTATCTTATAATTAAATTAACAAAGCCTTATCACACACCAGTAAGTAAAATTTATAACATTAAGAGTCATGTTTTTAATTCTAAATACACTTATGCAGCAATTTATGTCGTATTTTTTTTTAAATATCGGTTTCCAAATTAGCTAAGTCACCCCTTTGCCTCATGAAATCTGAGACAATTGAAAATTCTAGCGCTAATAGGAAACTACGAGCCTGACTGCGAAAGGTCCCATTATCCACGAGGCAAGACGAAAGCGAGATGGCAACAGCATTGACCGGGGAGGAACGGGGTGAGCTGTGCGATTATATAACTTGTCTTTGTCCCACTTGTGTATACTCTGAAAAAGTCCTAGTTGGACGAAACGTCAGAAATAAAACTTCAACGGATTCTTGGCGTTTAAACTCGCCACCCTACCACTCATATACAGTCACTATCCGAGTTACGACCTAGATTGGTTCCGATCAACCAGTCGTAAGTCGCATCTCATTCAAAATGGCCGACACGAGGGTTATACGCTAGGATAAATTATATCAATCTGTTGCGTTTTTAAGTAACTTTTTCTGTTGAATACTATTATATACAAGTTCTTTACTGTTTATATATCAATTCTATGCTTTTTAGTTTCATTTTTTTTGTCTTTTAATGTTTTAATACTGTACTATTTTTCAGTATATATACGTATACAAGTATTGTATGTATATTCTATACCTGTATACACACACAACACACACACACACGCATTAGATATAACCTTGCTTACCATTTTTAAGGTTTTTAAATTGCAGTTTCCTTTTAATAATTTTTCTCTTAACTTATGGGATCCAATGTATTTAACGTTTCATCCAGCAGGGCTTCTTCAGAAATAACATAGTGGACAAACATCTGACTCCTTAAATAACCCAAGCTTGCGGGGAGAAACGAACATAAAACTGGTGTAAACACAATTTGCGTAAATTGCTTGTTACTTTGTTATCAAAATTGCTAGAGGTTTATTTATTGTAAAAAATCCATTGTTTTGATCTATATTATCAATGAGAGATATAAAAGCAGATTCAAAACATCTAAGTTTCATAGTATGGTTTTCATATTTAATAATCTTAGAATTATTCCAGTCAGCATTGTGGCCTGTATCGTATCTATATCTAACAATGGCATTATTCATATTGTAAGTTTTCATATCATATTTATGTTCCGATATTCTTTTATCAACACCACGGAAACTTTCACCAATGTAGACCTTTTTACAACCTAAACATGGCACACAGTAAACACCTGCTTGACGAACATTTTCCCTACTTTTATTTCTGCTTTTTATAAGATTGTCAACTGTTACCGAGCTGGTGGTAATGTTGTGAAAATCAGTTTGGTAAGCTTCCGTGGTGTTGATAAAAGAATATCGGAACATAAATATGATATGAAAACTTTCAATATGAATAATGCCATTGTTTGACATAGATACGATACAGGCCACAATGCTGACTGGAATAATTCTAAGATTATTAAATATGAAAACCATACTATGAAACGTAGATGTTTTGAATCTGCTTTTATGTCTCTTATTGATAATATAAATAAAAACAATGGATTTTTCCCCAATAAATAAACCTTTAGCAATTTTTATAACAAAGTAACAAGCAATTTACGCAAATTGTGTTTACACCAGTTTCATGTTCGTTTCTCCCCGCAAGCTCGGGTTATATAAGGAGTCAGATATTTGTCCACTATGTTATTTCTGAAGAAGCCCTGCTGGGCAAAACATTGGATCCCATACTCTGCGTTTGGCTTCTCTCCTACAGTTGTATATAGCATTGTTTTCAGTTGCAAGTTGTTTTCAGTTGTTAATATGATATGGTAGGTTAAAGAAAGAAAATACTTATAGAGTATTCTTATTAGTAAACTCATAATAGGTGTCACAATTTTTAATATTATTGTGACACCCGACTCGCTGTCTCCCCTTCCCATTTTCTTTCGTCCGATTTCTCACCGTCTCGGTCATTCATTCCCTATACTCTGGGGAATTTCCAGAGTCCTTAAGACTTCTAGTAGCTACTTCCTGTCCTTTTTCCTTCTCCTTATTCTCATCAACTGTTGTGCCATTTTGACAATCAATTACAGTGCCTTAACGAAGTGAGAGACTTCTAATTATCTAGAGAACCCCCCCCCCTCCCTTTAGATTAAAATGTTCTCACACGACGGAGGCCAACGGTTTTCGCGCCCAAGCACAAAGCGACCTTGTTCCAGCTTCGTGCGAAAACGCCCCCCCCCCCTGCGCGCTGCCACATATTTGTTTTAACCTAGGCAATTAGAATAATTAGGATCGTATCTAACACGCTCGTGAACAGTGTCTACCTCAAGGAACAATTGGAACTGTGTCATCTCCCACATGAACATTATTCGTAGTACCCTTCAACACTAGTGGCGGGAACGAAGAAGTATTGGCAACGTTGGATGCTAACTGGCGGGCCTTTTTGACCTCACATGCCGTGGGACAGAGGTCAGTCTTCACACCGGGTTCAACAAGGGAGGTCGGGCCGCTCATTCTCGGAAGTCCAATCGTGTCCTTTCCTCCCTCATGTGACTATTAAGGATTTTCATCCTTAAGTGACGTTCGAGTATCAAGTGATTTGGGTACAGACCCCTCCCGCCAGAACTCTACACAGTGCGGTACGATTGACCAAGAATACGTCGGTGAAGTGTCGCTTACAAAGCCCATCTCAGCGCCCGTCCTTAACCATCAAGCTACGAAGTCGGTCAGTTTCCCGCTCAGATCCACACGAAAACCGTCGCCTCCCGCCCCCACCAGAAGCGGAGCCGCGCCGGTCGTAACTCAGCAGGAGACCGCGCCAATTGAAGACGTCTCCACACGCAAGACACACAAGTTAAGGTTTAGTATAAGTTATAGCTAGGAAACGCGCGAAGGGAATAGTTAGGATGTATGTGAAATCCAGTTAATTGTTAACTCACATTGTTAATGATAATTCTAGTGTCTAATTATAATTCTAGTGTCTAATTATAGAATTATTTAATCCATTAAAACTCACATTAGTTCTGGGTTTCATTAGCCTAGGACGGTTCACTTAATGAGTTGCCCCATCACCCCCCCCCCCTCTTTGATTTACATTCACGCTCGCTCGCTGGAGGAAGCGCGAGTGGTCCCGGATGGTGATACAAATCTCCTGGACTTCGGTTCCCCAACTGTAGCTATCCTCCTCCTCCCTTCATCACTCACTTAAGGTACGTATTACCCACACCCCCTCATCCATCACCTCCTTCCACTGTCCAGGAAATTCGTGTCAATAGGCATCTACTAGACGTGGTCGTAAGTACGTAAATATCCTTAATCCTTAATTAATTTATCAAACTCTTCCACAAATGCTTTAGCTACAGGCGCATTACTGCTAGCAGCCTCACCTTTCGACAACACGTGGTGAACCTGGTAACGCTCTCGAAAGCGACGAAACCACCCGGCACTCGCCATGAATTCACGTGAAGCGTATTCTTCACCTGCACGTTCTTCCAACATGCGAAATTAATTTTTAGCCTTACTTTGCACTGCTTGCAACATCACTTTTACATTTCTTTTCATGTGATCTTCCAACCACGTGTATAGCAACTTTTCCATCTCTGCCATAATTGTCGTATGCGATGCCGGGTTGCCACAACAATCTTACGCGCTGTGCTGCCAGACATATACAGTAAACTCATAATAGGCATCTGCTAGACGTCGTAAGTACAGGTGGTCGTAACTCGCGTACGTCGTAACTCGGATAGTGACTGTATATATATATATATATATATATATATATATATATATATATCAAGGGCTACTATTACACAGGACGTGCGCACCCAGATTCCTGGCTCTGCTAGCGGAGGCCATTGCTTTCTTTGTAACCTAACATTTTACATTGGACAAATATATAAAAACTAGAAACCTAACATTATATATAGGACAAATATATCAACCATTGGCTTATTCAATGCAGTATAAGTTAATATAAACTTTTATAGTGAAATAAGAAACTATTTTTAAGGCACTGTTATGCTTTGAAATGCCAATTTTAGCCAGACTTAACAGGTATTATTGTATGAGGTTAGTGGACACCAGGGTTGGCACGCTCTTTGTCAAGAGGATGCTTGGCTGTGGCACGGCAATCACCCGGAAAATCAAACAGCTTACAGTACTGCTGGTTTATCTTGTGGTTGTCTGTGATAGACCCGATGACACGCCCACCTGCCCTCTCAACATCAGCTGCCGCCTCCTTCACATGCTCAAACTGGTATGCTGCTGTAAGCTTGTGGACGGGTGTCACAGAAATCATAATACTTGGCTCTCTGTGCAGCGACTTCATCATAATACATAGCATAGAAGTGGCCTTGCAGTCTGGCTTGTTCACTGCCATGCCACTCAGAACCCCACCAGAAAATGCAACAGTTGGCCGAATCTGTACTTCATCTATCAAGAGAAATACATTCTTCTGCTGCAGTGGCTTCACTTTGGCAAATGTTTCCCTCATCACCTGATCCATGTCAATAGATGAAGTGATGTACTGCAGCTTGTGTTTCCTTGGCAGCACCAAAAAGTCTCTGAGCTGTTCATAACTACACTTTGGGTATAATTCAAGAGCAAAACAATAATCATTCATGAAAAACTGTTTCTGTGATAAAAGTTCCAACTGACATGTCAAAAATACCAGCTTCTTCTCATTCTTGGTGTTTACACAGGCTGACGTGTGGGTTTGAAGAAGAGTAACAATAATCTCGATCTTTTTGTCAAACGGGATGTCATAGTTAATTGCCAAGCGCACAACCTAGGCAAACTGACCATATGACCTCAAACCATTGTTGGGATGAAGTGTCTTACCCAGTGGTACACTAATGCCCTTCTTGAATGCATGGCAGATCAGTGGGCTACACAACGTGGGCGTGTTTTCGACAATCACAGTCTGCACTCACTGAAATTTTCTGTCATGAACGGACACACTAATCTTTCTTCCGATCTTGAAATAATTAAGTTCTTGTACTGCTTCTGTAGGTCATGTTCAGGCCTAAAAGCATCAAATGAAGTAATCGTATCATTCTGAAGAAAATGCCTCAGTTGCTTGTCTTCGGCCTTTGCCGGGCAAGGTACAGGTTTTGAAGATGGCAGACATGAAGCAGGCACATTGAAGACACTGGGGGGAATCTCAGGTCGCGTAGAACCACCAGGCAATTTGATAGAAGGCGTGTTGGGACCCCAGTGTTTCTCACAAATGAAAAATCAGTCAGAATCAAAAACAAATTTCTTAAGCCACGTCCACACGGTCGAGCACTGTCCGCCGGGCACGAGGGCTTTGCTCGACAACGGGCAATTTCATCGGGCAAACCATCAAACTGTCCGTTCCCGGCGCCATTTGCGGGCAGTGGATGGAGGGCTGACATCGCTGCCAAACGCATGAGGTGAGGTACGAGCAAAGTTAGCAAACCCGCTCAGTACAGACCGAAGTTACCTTACTACCATGTCCGCACCTAGTACTAGTGTGTACTGGTCTCGACAAGACGTGCTATTGGTGCTATGCTTTTCCTCATATTTGTCTCTTGTCTTTGTATATATGGTTCCACTTTCGAAAGGAGAAAAGAAAAGCTGCTTATGTTCATTCTCGTGTAACTGCAAAACAATTGTTCATTTTCATCCTGCAATTCACGTAGGATTGTCACTGAGCTTCCCATTAAATCACGTCTTTGTAATCACTCCCGGCATCAGGCATGTCTCCGTGATTTCTTGTTTTTCTTTTTAATGCAGGCAGCAATTATAATGCTGTAAAGTGCTACCTTCTTTCCAAGTATGGCGGGAACCATGGTTATCGTACCGCACTGAATCACTCCCTCCCAACCTCTGCTTGCAGCCAACTAACCTCCAACCACCATCGTCAGCCGTGTGGACACTTTGCGGGCAGAGTCTGCGGACTTTGCCCGGTAAGGGCAAAGTCTGCCAGGCATAGCTCGACCGTGTGGACGCGGCATTACATGGTGGCAGCACATCAATCCACTTTTTCTGTCTTTCATAACGGTCTTTTGGCAGTGGAAACACTCGGCACCTGTTATCCTTGTTATAATTACTGTTGCAGTTCACAACACCACACTTATTCGGCATTTTGAATACACAAAATCAGCAAGAACATATGTAAACAAATACAATCCACTTCTAAATGCAGCCACGTGGGAAAGACGGAGTAACACAACCTTAACACCTCCATTGCTAGTAGCACACTGGACCAGTGTTGCCACTCTGGAAAATGAAAAAACCTAGACAGCTTGCCAAAAACTACTACATTGAACAAAAAACTACTAAGTTCGAATTATATTACACAACATACACATGAAAACATTTTGAAGTTAGAAAGCTGCATACATCAAACTAATTACCACTGCCTGTAATGGTGCAATAATCCAAACTTTCACAACCAATCACTGGTTAGTCATGTAGACAACTATGAGCTAAACTCGTCCCTTGTATGCAGGCAAGACTGTTGTTGCATTGCTCTTTACGATTCTGCACTTACAAACTAATAATTCGGATAATACAAACCTCAACCATCATGCAACCATCTATATACGAATGTAACCAATCAATCGCGCAAACATGCTATAAGCAAATAACAAGGGCGCCAATGTGACTGACAATTTCTATGGAGTTTGTATGATGATTTAGATTCAATTCATAGTAACTGCACGTGTGAATGTGTTATAGCTAATTTTCAAAACCTCTCAATGACAAATCATGCTTTCATGGAATAATTTGAGAAGTATTAGACAGAAATGATGCAGAAAAATAACATTTTGCGAAAACAGATACAAACTTCGACGCGAGCGCGACAGCCTGCTATATTTTGTGCTTTGTAGGATGGTTGCGTGATTAGTAGGCAGGGTTGCCAATTTAGCACTTTTGGTACCAGATCTGGCACTGTTTTTCTGTGTTTGGCTCAAACTTTTTCAATCTAGCATCTGGCTCCAATAATTTGGCTCCGTAATGCAAAATTAAACGTTTTTATTAGGATCTTCAAAATATACTAGATTCTTGATATCCATGACGAAAAACCACTAGACTACTAGATTGAGGCAAAAAATAATAGATCTAGTGGGAAAACACTAGGAGTGGCAACCCTGCACTGGACTGGCCTTCGCTAGTGGACCCAGGGATCTGGGTGCGCACGTCCTGTGTAATAATAGTCCTTGATATATATATATATATATATATATATATATATATATATATATATATATATATATATATATATATATATATATATATATATGGGGGAAAAGAATACTGCCACCAAGTATTTCCACTTGGATCGTAAGAGGCGAGAAAAAAGGGACGGGGATTGGGACTAGGCATCCTTCTCCTTGTAGCCCCACAGGGGACATTCCTAAACGAAAAAGTAAAGGTATAAGAGGGTCTGGGAGTTTTCCGACCAGCACCCTAAGGTTTGGGTCTTTTAATGTGCGTGGATGTGGTACAGATGAGAGTAAAAGGGAAGAGATAGGTAGTATGTTTGTGAGAAGAAAGATGGATGTGTTGGCTTTGAGTGAAACTAAGTTGAAAGGCTTTTTCCCCCTTACAAGGGAGGTAGCCAAAAAGAAAAAGGCATAAAATCATTCCCACCCATTCCATCCCTAAATACACTCCACACCCCTTCCACCCTCCCTCTTATCTTAGCACCTCCTGGATGACGGGTCATCCCTGCACCTTGTCCACTGCCCTGGGTCAGAAGCAGTGTCGCAAGACACAGCACATCCACAGCGAGGCCGCTTCATTAAATCGGCAACCCCCCCTCTCCGTCCCCCCATGCATAAAAGGAGAAGACGGGGAGAAATCCCTTCAGGTTGCGTCAAATTTTGCTCACACATACTACCTCATCCCCCATCCCCCTGCCCATTCCACCTCATACATCACAACATCATCCGTATACAACCATTCTCCATTCACCCCTGTCTTCTGTCCTCTCCCGTCCTTCCTCAACAGACATTCCCCTCTTCCCCAAAGCCCCCCTTCACCCCCTTCACAAACAATATATTAAATACAAAATTTGGCTTTAGAAGTGGAAGATCGTGTACCACAAACCTAATATGCTTTGATGTAGTTCAAGAAAGAGATGGTTGGGCAAACTGCGCCTTCCTGGATTTGCAAAAGGCTTTTGATAAGGTACCACATAAAAAATTAATAGACAAAATTGAAAAAATAGGAGGAATTCAAGGCAGTTTGTTGGAATGGATAAAGGACTTTTTAAATGGAAGAAAGATGAGAGTGGTTCTTAGAGAGAAAAACTCGAAATGGGAAGAAGTAAAAAGTGGCATCCCCCAAGGCTCTGTTCTGGCTCCCTTAATGTTTGCCATATACATAAATGATATGGACAAAAGAGTGAAATGTTATATGAACTTCTTTGCCGACGATGCTAAATTGTTCAGGAGAGTGATAACAGAAGAAGATAACAAATTGTTACAAGAGGATTTACATAGAGTATGGGAGTGGAGTCAGAAACATGAAATGAATTTCAACATCAAGAAATGTAGCATAATGGAGTTCGGTAAAGGCAAAAATAAAGTCTCAGGAAACTATATGATTGGAGATAAAGAAGTCAAAAAAGTGAAATCAGAGAGAGAATTGGGAGTAATCGTCTCAAGTGGCTTTACTCCTGACAAACATGTAAACAAGATATTTGGAGAGACTTACAATTTGTTAAGATCTATGAAAGTGGCCTTCGACTACATGGATGAAGAGATGGTTAAGAAACTAATTGTTGCATAAATAAGACCGAAACTAGAATATGCTGCATCATTGTGGGCACCTAGCATAAAGAAAAACATAAAAAAATTAGAAAGAATCCAGAGAGCGGCGACCAAGATGGCACCTACACTATCAAATTTAATATATGAACAAAGATTGGAGAAATTACAACTGATAACACTAGAACAGAGAAGGGAGAGAGGTGATTTGTTGACCATCTTTAGAATTATCAAAGGAATGGAAGTTCTTGATAGGGATAACCTATTAAAATGGGACAAAAGAGAAACAAGAGGACATGCAAAGAAACTAAAGACAGTTATAGAAGAGACCTGAAAAAGAACAGCTTCCCACACAGAGTGATTGACGTCTGGAACAAATTGAACAGTGAAACAGTTAATGCCAGAAATATACACGAATTCAAAAGCAAACTAGATGTAGAGAGATACAAAAACGGGTCATAACGAGCATAGCTCCAGGCCCGTAAAATACAACTAGGTAAATATATATATATATATATATATATATATATATATTTATATATATATGTATATATACAGTCGAACCTCGAAAGCTCGGACTAATTGGGGGGAAGGGCATTACGGTCATGCCAAAAGTCCGGTCATTGAAAATGTCGCCCTAACACCTGTAGATTTTCGTAGCGGTATACGTATAGGTAATGAATTATATGGCATAGAAACACATAAGAATAATACTCTAACACTGTAATAATAACAATACTGTAATAATAATACTATAATACTAATAATTCTGTAATAATAACTGTAATACAGGCATGTAAATGTACTGTACATACAGTGTACTGTACTATATTTTTTATTACATACTGTAAATATCGGAAGGTATGCACACGGGACAGTGGTGGCGGCCAGGGTTGCCGCGTTTTCTACACTGCCGTGTAGAATGGGAGTGTTGCCATACCGGGGCATACATTTTTCTCGGGCGTGTGCAGACTTTCATAGCAAGATATATACTTGTCAAACTTTGACAAAATGTTGGTTCTAGTTTTTTTATTCTTAAATGTATATAAGGCCCCCATGCCCTAACATATTCAGTAAGATATATTTTTTCTTTAATATTATTATCGCTAAAAGAAAACTGAAACTTATCTCTTGGGGTATAATATTTTATAAGTAACACAATTACCAATAAAAGTCATATTTTGATGTACCATTTATTATTTGATAACTAGTTCTATGATTTTTAAACAAAAGTTTGAGTTTTTGAATGTTTTTAACAGCCAGCTGATATGTAGAAAAAATTCCTCATGTCCTTGTGCAGTTGCCACATGCCGCTATTTTACTACGTTTTGGTACAAAATTCTACGAAACGGCAGCCCTGGTGCTAAAAGAAAGCTGAAACTTTAGCGTAGAATTTTTTTCTACACCGTAAAAACGTATCTTTTGGGGTATAATATTTTATAAGTAACACAATTACCAATAAAAGTCATATTTTGATGTACCATTTATTATTTGATGACTAGTTCTATGATTTTTAAACAAAAGATTGAGTTTTTGAATGTTTTTAACAGCCCGCTATGTAGAAAAAATTTCCTCATGTCCTTGTGCAGTTGTCACATGCCGCTATTTTACTACGTTTTGATACAAAATTCTACGAAATGGCAGCCCTGGTGGCGGCTTGACTGGGCCGGGTTTGAGTACACGTGTACGGCCATCGCTGCCACCTACCGGACAAATAGGAAACTTTGCTTGAAAAGTCCGCCCTTTGTTCATTTCGACCGGTCATACGAGGGTCCGGGCATTCGGGGTCCGGGCTTTCGAGGTTCGACTGTATATATATATATGTATATATATATATATTTATATATATATATTTACATATATACATATATTTACCCATATATACAGTACTTGTCAAAAGTTTGCTACCACACCCTTCCATCCCACTCCCCTACCAAGATATGAAAAAAAAAAACATCAATGAAAATGTGTTTATTTACTTTGACTAATACCTGATTGGGCCACCCTTATTCTTGATGGTGGCAGCTGGTATTTTGTTCCAAGATTCCTGGATAGCTGCCTCCAGCCGTGGAATGGAGCTGATGTCCTTGCCTTGTAAATCTTTCTTAACAATAGCCCAGAGGTTTTCAATAGGATTATTGTCTGGGCTATTGCCAGGCCAATCTTCAATAAAGGGTACCTGACAATCCCGCAGCCACTGGACAACAGGCCTAGCCATGTGAGATGTTGCAACATCCTGTTGAAAGACCCTGGCCTGACACAGCTCAAAACACGCTGGCAAATGGTCATTCAACAGTTCGGATTTGGCATAATGAGCCCTAAAATCATGTATGAGCACCCACCACTCATCAAATAAAGGGGACCTCATGGAGTGGAGCGTCACAAATAACCTTGCACCTGGAGTGCTCACAGCACACTGAGGGTTTGCTGCAGGATCTGGCATGTCCTTGAGGCATCCCATAATAGATGTATGTGGTCGCAAAGATCTTGAAAAACATGGTAGACCCCCAAAAACACCATTCTTTTTTTGTCAAAAATTTGCAACCACTCGGGGCAGTGGTTGCAAACTTTTGATGAGTACTGTATATATACATACATATATATATATATATATATATATATATATATATATATATAAATATATATATATATATATATATATATATTTATTTCATTTTTTTATTATCTTTTTTCCCCCCATATCTGACCTAGTTGTGGACCAAAAGGTTTTGTGTCATCATGCTCGTCCTTTGTAATTCTTTGAGATACCAGGGGCAATGGATTGATTGATCTATGGAAGTGTTCAGAGACTGATGCCAGCCACTGTGTTGGTTTGGGTTTCCAGTCACAGAAATGTGATCAAATAATTACTAAAGTTATTATTGTACTCTTACCATTGCCATCACTCTCACTAACCCATAACCACCACTTTCACTGCCATTAAGTGTTGCTGTCAATAACAAAATCATTGTTTCCTCCACAGGAACTATTACCATTGTAACTATCACTATTATGTATTTCTATAGTAGTATTGTATTTTTTTTAATTTTCTTTTACATGGTAACTTTCAGGAGACATTGCACTTTATGGTGAAGATAAAGGACTGGAGGAAATAAGTGGGCCATTGACTCAGTGCTTTCTAGATTTACCACAAGTTCGATTAGCAGTCGTATCTGTTGGTGGCATCCTGGCATTAAAGTTGCCAGATCGCTACTCCTATTGGCACCGTATTCTTCCTCTGATTCTTACTGGGTAAGCTCAGATATGTTTTTCTTTGTTTCTGTTTTGTAGTAGCTACAATTACAAATGAGGATTAAGTTACATTATTAAGAAATTGTTTGACATTGCTCACCTAAAACAACCCTACTAAGTATTTCAGCGGCTTTGACCCATCGTTTTTCGCTCATATTTCCGAAATAACCATTCACATCAGTATGATATATTAGCACAGCCTAATTCACACCCTGCCCTAATTTTTGACGTTATAGTGCATTCACAAGTGTATTTAATTACGGCGTTTACTCTTGATATTAAGTGTGTCGTAGCCGACACCCGTGAAGTAAATCGAACAGGTGAAGTCGTGACGTCATCACAAACTACCTCGTGTATCCCAAATTCACTTGTTCGATTTACTTCACGGGTGTCGGTTACGACACACTTAATATCAAGAGTAAACACCGTAATTAAATACACTTGTGAATGCAATATAACGTCAAAAATTATGGCAGGGTGTGAACTAGGCTGTGCTAATATACCATGCTGATGTGAATTATTATTTCGGAAATATGAGCGAAAAACGATGGGTCAAAGCCGCTGAAATACTTAGTCAATCAAAGAAATATCCAAAAGTTAAACTGAGTAGCAACTTCTATCTATGGACAAACACTAAAATCCTAAAGAGAGGGTTAATGAGTAGCAAGTACTGACTTTGGGCAGTAGAAAGAAACAATAATCACAGTTGTCAAATCCCTCACAAAAACCACCATTGACTATGCCTCTGCAGCATGGTTCCCAACAATAAAAACAACAAAGACATCTACAAACAGCACAAAACAAGGTATTAAAAGTTATAACAGGATACATTAAAACCATCCCAGTAGAACATTTTCATGCAGAAAGCAAAATCTTCCCCATAAAAATGAGACATACATATACCACAAGGCCTATTACTTCTTATGAGTGTGTGTGTATTGGGGGGAGGTGACCTAGTTAAGACATGCACTCACCCTTCACCCATCCCATGCCTATCTACCACTCATTTGTTTCCCCTTCTATTGTAGCTTCATGTGGATGAAGGGTCATCCCAATCTCCTGTTCACTGCTTGGGTCAGAAGCAGTGCAGCAAGAAACAGTACTTCTTGAGTAGGGCCCAATAGCCAAATCTGGTTTACCCCTACCACTTCATTATATAGTAACCTCTCCCTCATCCACTCTAAGAATTTACAAAGCTGACAAGAAATCCATTCAGACTGCATTATCTCTCACCATCTACTTTCTCTGTTTAACAGACATTCCCCTTGTATCCAAGGCCCCCTTCACCTCATCAATCCTTCATATTCTTGGTCTTCCCCTTGAATTCACTCCATTCACTTCTACCTTCCACACTCTTGTTTTGTTTGTCTTTCTTCACTCATTCTTTCTATATGCCTAAACCAACCCAGGATTCTTTGATCAACCTTATCATCCAGCTCTCCTACCCTCACTCCTCCTCCACTCTCTGTCTCACCTCTTCATTTCTCACTCCATCCATCCTCATGAAATAATGGAGCAACAGGTCAAGGAAAATACCAAGGAAACGATGGTCCAAGTAATTAAAGAGAAAGGCAACTTAGTTAGGGACACAGTAGATAAAAAAGATGCATTGTAATCTATGGCATTAAAGAGAAGCATGATGTACCTAGATATCAGAGGGAAAAGGAGGAGAAAGAGATCGCTAAGGAAATTCTGAAAGAATTACAAGCGGAAGGACAAGGCTTGCATAGGGAAATCAAGGAGACCTATAGGATAGGTAGATACTCTAAAGAAATACAATACAGGCCACTGAAAGTAAAGCTTAGATCTCAAACAATTGCAGAGGAAGTACTATCCAGAACAATGAAATTAGCAAATAGTGCACATTACAAAAATATATGGATAAAAAAAGAAATGAGTGTGGAAGAAAAAGAAAAAGAACTTATAGTCAGCGCAAGGAGAAATGACCGATAAGGCGGGGCTAGGAGATTTCCCGGTGTTGCCACATGTGGGCATCCATGGCGAGAACGTGCATGTGGATGCAATGTTTTCTGAATGCAGTGTGAGGGGGGGCGGGGCCAGAGATTAGATGTAGCGGCAACGTCGCTCTCTCATGCACATATGCCATATCTAGACTTAAAGAAACGAAATCTTTGTATAGAAAACATTGCTTTGATTTTTACCTCAGTGGTGGTGTGTGACAAAAATTATAATATAACCATATGAGGCAACATTATAAAATTATAAAATAAAATTATAAAATAATTATATGTGGCACCACAGGGGAACTCCCAGTGCTCCGCCCTAACGGTCAGATCTCAGTGCAACGGGTATAGTAACAAAGCAAATGAAAAAACAAAAAGAGAACTGAAACTGAAAAAAAAAAAAAAAAAATTGGAGAGTGGTGGACCTGAGGCTGAGAAAATGGTATACAGACGCTCCTCAACTTGCGTTTTAGTTACGTTCCGAACGGCCGAACGTAACGTTCCAATAATGTATGACCGTTCAAAGTGTACTATACATCCATAAAATCTATTACCGTATCTTATAAAACACCCCTAAATCATTAATTATAAACATAACATTGTAAAATAATAACATTAATTTCAAATAAATTAAATTCAAGCAACATAAAGTGAGATGGTGGAGGAGGAGGAGGAGGCAAGGCACGTTCAGTCTGTCGTTTGTGCCATGTAAACAATGGACGCAGCATCATGCGTAAGTATCATTTGAACGTTTTGTACTACGGAGAGCGCGCTAAATTAAAAAATTCACTCAAAAGTTTTTTCTTTTATAAAAACTTTTTTACAGTCAGATCAAACGTAAAATCGAAAACACGTAAAACGAATGAACGTAAGTAGAGGAGCATCTGTATAAGGAAAAAGGAAACAAAGAAGACAGAAAAAGATGAGAAGAAAGGAAATTAGAAATAGCTTATACAGTAATCCCTCCCATATCTGGATCAATTGAGCCACGGCCGTGACGGATACACGAATTTTTTTTTTTTTGAGCCATTATTATAAAAGAAAACGAAGGTTAAAATACAAAAAAAAAATTTATTGTGCCCAATACACTTGTTTTATTGTAAATAAATGTATAAACACACGTGTACATTAATGTGTATATAAAAAAACCCACACACACAGTACTGTACTACATGATTACATCATGGTGTGGGCAGTGGTGGCAGTGGTGGTGACGGAGTTGACTGAGGTGTTGCTGGAGGAGAGCGAGTTGGTGGTGGTGGTGAGTTGTCACAAGTCGATGGTGGTGGTGGTGGTGATGATGACTCGTGACGAGTCAATGGCCCTGGGTGTGGTGAGTCCTCATGAGTTGATTTTGGTGGTGGTGGTGGTGATGACGAGTCGTGATGAGTCGATGGCCCTGGGCATGGTGCGTCCTCACGAGATGATGTTGTTACCCTGAAGAAGGTGTCCAGCTTGGTCTGCCTCATCGGCCACTTGCTGTGTTTTCTGATCAGCATTTCTCGAATCATCCGTAATGATGAGGTGTAGCTGCGCATTTCTTCGTCAGCAGCAGGATGCTCAATAAAATCCAGGAGCACTTCAAGGCTTGCCCTGGCCTCAGAAAACTTAGGCCTTGCCTCAAGAACAACCTCATCATTATCATCATCATCACTATCAGAGTGAGGCTCGTCTGGGTGCATCACCTCTTCAGCAATTTCTTCTTCGGTTTGTACATGCATCCCAGGGTCTCCTTCGTCACACTCTAGCCAGTCTTGCACGTCCTCTTCTGTGGCCGCTTCACCTGCTTGTATTGATGGTGAAAGTTGCTTGCCTCGAACCCGTCAAAGTCGACCACCGTCTCACCCGCATGCAGCAGGCGATTCCAATCACTAGCTAGAGTCGACACAGAGATCTCTTTCCAGGCTGCGTTGATGTGCAACACTGACAGAAGATTGTACCGTTTCAGGTTTGCCAGTGTGAGTTCCCCCACATTCCTGTCCTCATCCACAACAACTGTCACCTCTTCAAGGAATTTATGTCGATGTTATGTATTGGCTTTTCCATATGTGCCAATTAGTTTCCCTGTTCTTCATTGTCACACGGAAGGGTTGAAGGAAACATAGGCTTCCGGCACTGTGTGTATTTTACACTCTGTTTACATTATGGCGCTCCGGGAAGCGCGCGAATTCAACATTTAACAAAACAGAAACAGAAGGCGCATATCCCATTAACCTAAACATTTCTTTAATGTGAATACACTACATATTCCTCCCCTCTTATTTTTGATGGATTTACACAAAATAAAATGTTACATGGTTTCTATTAACCTTTTACTAGGTTTCACTGACCTATTTGACCTCCTCAATAGAGGCTCAGTAGGAACATAAGGTTCATTAACAGATTTGTCAATGTTATGATTAGGAAGTACTTCAGTGGCACCTGCAGGTTGCAAAATGGTATCACTGCCAACACAGTCATTTACAGTTTCCTTGTTTCCAACATTACTGCTAATAGTTGGTTTAATAAGTGAATTTTCAACTTGATAATTAAACAGAGAAGATGCAGAAACTGGTGATTTTCCATTTTCAATAGTATTATACCTAGCTTTCAATTGATCACAATGTCTACGCCAAATTAAATCTCCACTTTCGGTTAACACTTTTACAACATAGTTTCTGACACCTGTAACCTCAATAATAATGCCTGGTAACCAAGGTTCACCTCTAGAATAGTTTTTTGCAAAAACTGCTTGCCCAACTTCAAATCTGCTTTCTACACAATCAAGAGCATTCTTCTTGTTAACTAGCACACTCTCTTCCTCCTTTGTTTTAGTCGTTTTACATATGTCCAGAGGAGATTTAAATTTTCTGTGAAACATCATTTCTGCAGGGCTTTCTTTTGTACCTGAATGAATGGTTCTCCTATTGTTATACAGAAACCTACTAACTCTTGTGTTAATTGATCCACTGTGATATTTTAGCATTCCCTGTTTAAAACTTTTAACAAATCTCTCTGCTAATCCATTAGATGCTGGGTTCAAAGGAGCTGGATTGATCAGTTTTATTCCATTCCTTTCATAAAACTCTTTGATATCAGCAGAAACAAAATAAGCAGCATTATCCGAAACAATGACATCAGGAATACCAAAATTAGCAAAGCTTTTTCTTAACAATTCCATAGTATTAGCACTTGTCATGCTTGAAGTATATTGAACATCAATAAACTTAGAATAAGAATCTACTAAGATCAAAAAATACTTATTTTCTATTGGTCCACAATAATCAATGTGAATCCTACTCCAAGGCTTACTAGCAAAATTCCACATCAATTTGCTAGAAGAAACTTGATTATTTCTAACACTACATTCATTACAACTCTTTGCAAGCTCTTCAATATCATCAGAAAGCCTGGGCCACCAAATGTTTTCTCTGGCTTCAGCTTTCATTGCCACAATTCCATTATGACTGGAATGCAGTAGCTCTAACACTTTAGCTCTTAAGGCAGATGGAGCAATAACTCTATTTTTAAATAGAACAACACCCTTAAGAATTGATAAATAATTTTTAACATGAGAATATTCTCTACATACATCCGAGTTGTTAGTCCATCCAAATTTTACCTGAGAAATTAATTTACTCAGTACAGGGTCTGCTTTTGTCATTTTCTGTACAGCTTCAAAAGAAAAGTTAAAAGCATTGAAATTTTCTATAAGTTTCACATATTCTGGTGGTGTACCTGAATTGATTCAATCATTAATAGGTAACCTACTCAAAGCATCAGCAACCACATTGGTTTTACCACTTTTATGAACAAGATCATAGATATATTGTGACAACAGAACAGACCACCGGATTAATCTTGCATTTGAATTGATTGGAATTGCTTTGTTTTTTCCAAATAATCCAAGCAGTGGTTTATGATCCGTTCTCAACTCAAAATTCCTACCTAATAGATAGTATTGAAACTTTGTGACACCAAACACTAATGCTAGCCCTTCCCGGTCCGTCTGTGAGTAATTTTTCTCAGCAGAAGTAAGTTTTTTACTAGCAAATGCAATAGGTTTTTCAACATTATTTTCAACCTGTATCAATACACACCCTACACCTACTGGAGAAGCATCACATTCTAGAATCAATTTTGACTTTCCTGTAAAGCATGATAAGACATTAGATTTACATAAAGCTTCTTTAATGACATCATAAGCTACTTGGCACTGGTTTGACCATACAAACTTGACATTGTTTTTTGTTAAATCATAGAGTGGTGACAAAATTTCGGAAAACTTAGGGATAAATCTACTATAGTAGGTGACTAATCCAAGAAATGACTGTAGCTCATGCAAGTTTTCTGGTACAGGAGCATCCTGAATAGCTTTAACCTTATTTGGTGATGGAGATAAGCCTTCTCCAGAAATTACATAACCAAGGAAATCAATGACATTTTCCCAGATTCAACTTGACATTAGCTTCAGCCAATTTATTCAAAACAAGCTTAACTTTATCACTTTGGTCTTCTCTCGACTTGGCGCATATAAGGATGTCATCTAAATAAACAATTAAACCATCAATATCACTTAATAACTGTGATATGTACCTTTGAAAAATTCCCGGCGCTGATGCCAGTCCAAAAGGTATTCTTTTGTATTTAAACAATCCCCTTTCAGTTGAGATAACAAGGTATTTTTGGTCTCCTTCAGACACCTTCATTTGCAAATATGCATTACACAAGTCAAGCTTACAGAACACCTTATTATCTCCAACTGTAGCCAACATTTCATCAAGCTTAGGTAGTGGGTATTTCTCAATATTAATTTGACCATTCAAATGCTTAAAATCAGCACAAATTCTCATTTTTCCTGAATCTTTCAAGACGGGTACAATGGGTGAAGCCCAATCACTATAATCTACAGGTTCTATGACTTTATTTTCTACAAGCTCCTGTATGGCAATATCAACTAACTCTGTGTGCTAAGGGCACTAGCCTTGCTTTGATGAATTTAGGAGTAGCATCTTTTTTCACATATATTCTAGCTTCAACTCCTTTAATAGGTAAATTGTCATTTACTTTATAACTATCCAAAAGTTGTTTAGGATTATCAGAAACATCCATGTCATTTACTGAATTCACTTTCAAAGCTTCATCTAAACCAGTTATCTTTATGCCTACTTTGTTCATCAAATCTCTTCCACATAAATCATTACAGTGTGAATCAGTAACAAAAAATACATGATTTGTACTATAGTTATTAAACCTTACTACAAGATCAACTTGACCTTTTACCTTTATTTGATGACCTCCATAAGCAGTCAATTCTTTGGAAGATGGAGTCATTTTAAAATTTAGTACTTTTATCCAATTTTCACCTATCAGTGAAACACATGAACCAGGATATATCTCTAAAGGTATAGATTTATCATTTAATACAAAATTGTACATTTCTGGTTTAACAGATTTTAGACAATTACAAGAAACTTTCAGCAACATGCTTTTATCAACAACATTATTAGCACTACACTGGTGTTCTTCATGCTCTGGTTCCTGTTCAGAAACTGATTTGACGTTTTTATTCTTAAAACTTTTAGAGCTATTTTGCTTGTATGCATCCTTTTGCTTAAATCTAATTTTTTTTTCTAAATGACCCTGTCGACCACAATAGTGGCATTCCGAGTCTTTAAACCTACAAGCAAAACTTGGATGTGGGAAACCACAATGCTTACACTTTGACACAGTCTTGTTATGCACTTTTTGTACTGTACCAGATGAACTGTGATTACCTGTCTCTCCTTCCCCCATACGAGCTTTTTCAAGCAACAGAATGCGTTCTAGGAGTGTTGAAGATGTTAATGCTTCTAGTTTCAGGTCTTCGGCAAGTAGATATTTGAAATAGGGTTCATGGTCCACAGCCATAAACAGCTGGTCTCTCAGCCTGGCATCAAACATGGTGCCGAAGTTGCAATCCTTTGCCAGTCTCTTCAAGTCTGCATAGAGCTCTTTCACAGTTTCTTTTTCAACTTTACGTCGTTGTTGGAATGAACACAAACTTCGGTGATAGGATGGCTTTGTAATGAAATGTTTTTTCATTAATTCTATCAGCTCATCATATGTCTTCGTAGTTGGCATATCTGGTGCTGTTAAATTTGCTAAAATTCCAAACATTTTGGTGCCTATGGACACAAATAACTGATTCTTCTTCTTGCCAGCATCAGTTATATCCTGTGTGGCTACATGGGCTTCAAACAAAGCCAAGTAGACATCAAAAGGGAGTTCTTCAGGGTTAAACGGCCCAATCTTGTTTGAAGATGCCATCTTTCACCCTGGTCTAGCTTCGTGGCTAGAAAACTATCAGACACTTTAGGAAATTGTAACCCTTTCTCCTCTCATGTAGGAGAAAACAAGTGATGTCCGGTGCTGTGTAACAGGAAGCCATATAAGCAAAGGCACCTACACCCTGTGTGGTCACCTCTAGCGTAGCTTACCCCGGCGTTATGACGCGCGTAGCTGAAGAAAGTTTTCCTGCATATAGACCGTTCATCACTGTTTCTGGCCTAAACCACCAGAAAAAACACTTTGATCCTCGTCGCCATTGTTGTGTATTGGCTTTTCCTTATGTGCCAATTAGTTTCCCTGTTCTTCATTGTCACACGGAAGAGTTGAAGGAAACATAGGCTTCCGGCACTGTGTGTATTTTACACTCTGTTTACATTATGGCGCTCCGGGAAGCGCGCGAATTCAACATTTAACAAAACAGAAACAGAAGGCGCATATCGCCATTAACCTAAACATTTCTTTAATGTGAATACACTACAGTCGATACAGACTCTTGAAAGCGACAATTATTCCTTGATCCATGGGCTGGATGAGGGAAGTGGTGTTTGCTGGCAGATATTTCACCTGGATGCGTCCATTGTCAGCAACAAGTTCAGAGGCGGTGGGTACACAGGTGCGTTGTCGAGCAGCAAAAGGGCCCAAACACGGTCATGACTGATGTTCAGCACCTGAGTCTGGTAGTTGATGATTTCCGGCACTGCATGGTTGAAGTACCAGTTCTTGAATATTTTTGCAGTGAACCATGTCCTCTCCCATCCTTCCTCCACAGACATTCCTCTCTTTTGTAAAGCCCCTTTCACCCCATCCATCCATCTCATCCTAGGACACTCCCTCATATTCACTCCTTCCACCTGTGCCTTCCACACTTCTTTTACTAATCTTTCTTCACTCATTCTTTCCATGTGTCTAAACCATCCAATACTCTTTCATCAACCTTATCTCCCAGCTCCCTTTCCACCCCTGTTCTCCTCCTCACCTCCTCATTTCTCACTCTATCTTGCCTAGTAACCCCTATCATACCTCTCAGACATTTCATCTCAAACACATTCAAACTCCTCTCTTCCTCTCTTATGTTCCATGTTTCTGCCCCGTACAGTGCTGTTGGCACAATCAATCCTTCATATAACCTCCTCTTAGCATCCATTCGCAGATGTCTATTTCTCATTACACTTTTTAATCCACCAAGGCATTTACTCGCAAACTGGGATAAAGTCTCTAAAGAGGAAACAAAGATGGAAGACAAATGGAACGTATTCAAAGAATACAAGGAAGGAATTGATAAATATGTACCAAAGAAGAAGCAAAAAGAAATTTATACAAAGTGTTGGTATAACAAAAGGTGCAGTGAGGCTAAAGGCAGATGAGACAAAGTCAGGAAAAGATGGAAAAGAGACAGAAAAACATCCAAATTGCAAACATATATAAAACATAGAAACAAATATGAATATATGCTGGAAAGAAAAAAGAAAGTATGAAAAAGATATTATAGACATGTGTAAGGATCAACCTAAACTCTTTTACAGATATGTAAATGACAAATTAAAGGATAAACACAAAATTGTAAAACTGTATGGAGATAAAGAATATATAGACAACACAGAAATGGCAGAAGTTATGATTGGACATTTCAGGTCTGTTTTTACAATTGAGAGCTCACAATTTTGGGGAGATGGACAACAAGAAAGATCCCCTAAAATGAAAGAAATAAAGGTAACACAGAAAGAAATAAGAGACAAAATAAAAACCTAGATGCTAGGAAATCGCATGGACCAGATTGAATTGCAAATTGGATACTGAAAGAGTGTATAGATGAACTGACAGACAAATTATACAAGATGATAGACTTTTCAGTCAAAGAAGGAAAGGTACCTCAAGATACAAACATAGTATATACATACATATACCAAGGCATTTTCCCCCTTACACTGGGTGTAGCCAAAAAGAAAAAGGCATAGAAACCACTTCCACCCACTCCATTCCCTACATATTCCACTCCCCTCCACCTTTCTCCCTCCCGCTTATCTTGGCACCTCCTGGATGACGGGTCATCCCTGCATCCTGTCCACTGCCCTGGGTCAGAAGCAGTGTCACAAGACACAGCACATCCACAGCAAGGCTGCTTAATAAATTCGGCAACCCCCCCCTCTCCTTCCCCTCATTCAGAAAAGAAGACGGGGAGAAATCCCTTCGGGCTGTGTCAAATTTTTTCTCATACATACTTCCTCACCTCCCATCCCCCATTCACTCCCCCTCATGCATCACAGCATCATCCATACACAACCCCTCTCCATTCACCCCTATCTTCTGTCCTCTCCTGTCCTTCCTCAACAGACATTCCTCTCTTTTGTAAAGCCCCTTTCACCCCATCCATCCATCTCATCCTAGGACGCCCCCTCATATTCACTCCTTCCACCTCTGCCTTCCACACCTCTTTTACTAATCTTTCTTCACTCATTCCATGTGTCCAAACCATCCTAATACTCTTTCATCAACCCTATCTCTCAGTTCCCTTTTCACCCCTGTTCTCCTCCTCACCTCATTTCTCACTCTATCTAGCCTAGTAACCCCTATCATACTTCTCAGACATTTCATCTCAAACACATTCAAACTCCTTCTCTCTTCCTCTCTTATGTTCCATGTTTCTACCCCATACAGTGCTGTTGGCACAATCACTCCTTCATATAACCTCCTCATAGCATCCATTCCCAGATGTCTATTTCTCATTACACTTTTTAATCCACCAAGGCATTTACTCGCTTCTCTCAATCTACATTTTACCTCCACACCCACTCCACCCTTTCCTGCCACATTCGCACCCAAGTATCTAAAACTATCCACCTCCTCCAGTCTCTCACCCTTAATGCTCACTTCCAGCCTGCTGTCACTCTCTCCCCTTGTACATCTCATCACCTTACTTTTACCCACTTCAGCTTCCTTCTTTCACACACCTTCTCAAACTCTGTCACTAACATCCTCAATCCCTCCTCTGATCCTGCTACAAGTGCAGTGTCATCAGCAAACAACAACTGGGTTATTTCCCACTTTTCTCCATTTTCTTTAACCATCTCCAACCCCTGACCCACTGACCTTGCATTCATCTCTCGCACCACCCCACCCATGTTTAGATTGAACAGCCAGGGCGACATAACACATCCCTGACGAAGTCCCACCTTTACCTCATCCATTCACTCTCTCCATTTCTAATCCTAACACAAGCTCTACTACTCTCGTAAAAACTCTTGACTGCTCTTAACAGCTTTCCTCCTATTCCATATATCTGCAACACCTCCCACAGTGCCCTCCTGTCTACCCTGTCATAAGCCTTTTCCAGATCCATAAAAGCCCAAAAACATCCTTACTTTTTTGTATAGCTTTCTCACATAATTTTCTTACCACAAAAATCTGATCTACACAACCCCTACCTGTCCTAAAACCACACTGTTCCTCACCAATTACTCCCTCTGTTCCTCTCCTAATCCTCTCAATCAAGACCCTCCCATAAGCCTTCCAAACTACACTCAACAAACTAATCCCTCTGAAACTACTACACTCACACTTGTCCCCCTTTCCCTTGTAAAGCGGAACTATACAGGCACTCCTCCAGTCCTCCGGCACTCTACCCTCTCTTAAACAAACATTAAATAACCTTACCAGCCAGTCCACCATCACTGTACCTCCTTTCTTCAGACATTCTTGCATGGCATCCATCCAACCCAGGTGCCTTACCTGCTCTCATCATCTTAACAGCTGCTTTCACTTCATCCTTCCCTATTTCTCCTCCATTTTCCTCATTCATCACGGTCATTTTCTTAGCACTTCCCACTGCAACTACCTTTCCCTCCCTATCCTTCTTCACATTTAGCAACTCCCTAAAATACTCTGCCCACCTTCCTCTCACTGCCTTCTCTTCCATTATCATCTCTCCATCTGCACCTTTTACCTTTTCTTCTCTACTTGATTCGCCTCCTCTTCCTCTTTTAATTTCTTTCCAAAACATCTTTTTATTGCTTTCAAAATTTTCTGTCGTATTCTTACCCCATTTCACATCTGCTCTCCTCTTTGCTTCCTTTATCTTATGCTTAACTTCCTTTCTCTTTACTTTGTACCTCTCATATGATTCCCTTGTCCTAATTTGTAGCCAATCTATGAATGCCTGCTTCTTCTCTTCTACACCCTTTGCTTCCTCATCCCACCACTCACTACCCTTCCATTTCCTCCTGTCCTCCTTGTTCCACACACCATCTTTGCACACCTTATGACTCCCTCCTTGAACCATCCCCATTCCTCCTCCACTCCTAGTTCTACTCTATCCTTCACTCCCTCCCACTCCTCTCTCAGCTTCTTCTTATACTCATTCTCCTTTTCTTTCTCATTTAAGCAGTTCACTCTAAGTACCTCCCTACCTTCTGCCCTTTTCCTCTTTCTCCACCTATTCTCCACTCTCAATTTCCCTTCCACCAGAAAATGATCTGATATTCCCCCACCCTCTCCCCTTAGAACATGTACATCCATAACTCTTCCTACCATACTCCTGGTCACCACTCTGTAGTCCATTAACACTCTATCTGCCACCCTTCCATCCACCACCCTCTCCCATGTGTACTTATGCGTGACTTCTTCCTAAACACTGTATTTGCTATCATCAACTCTCTTTCAAGACACATCTCCACCATCAATTCTCCACCACGATTTTTGCCTGGAACTCCTTCCCAATCACTTCATCTATTGGTTTGTTTCTTACCCTAGCATTAACCCCTTCTATACGGTGCCGCCTACGTAGGCGGCATGAGGAGCAAGTGGATACGTGAGGCTGCCATATCGGGGTCTTGATTATATTTATTGTAGTTGCCCCTGCATAATGACACTCTCTAAACTGTCTTCATCACGTTTTCTATGGTTATCAAAATTCACGGGTGAAAGAGAGAACGATCGATATAAGCGGTGACTATTTTTTATGATGCGAGTATTATGACGACACATCGTATGTCTGGCAGCTAATGCTGCCCGCGAGATTTTGGCCCGTAGTGAAGTGGTTAAGGTCATCCAATACAGTTACATTGACATTTCTCCCTAATCCCTCTATGCACTCATTTATATCTACCCAAAAAGCCTCCCTTTCCCTACGTTCTTCTCACTACCAGGCCCATACGCACTTACAAAAACCCACATCTCCCTTCCCAGCTTCACCTTCATCCACATCAACCTTGATGAAACCTCCTTCCACTCCACTACATGCTTACTTATCTCTTCACTTACTAGTATAGCCACCCCTTCTCTCCCTTGTCCCCTCTTCACTCCTGAGTACCTCCCAGCTACACTCCCAAACTCACACTTGCCCTTCCCTTTCATTTTAGTTTCACTCAAAGCCAGCACATCCATCTTTCTTCTCACAAACATACTGCCTATCTCTTCCCTTTTACTCTCATCTGTACCACATCCACACACATTAAAAGACCCAAACCTTAGGGTACTGGTTGGAAAGCTCCCAGACCCTCTTTTGCTACTCTGCCACAATAACATGCAGCCAATACCCTAGATTGGGTAAAAAGGAGGAAACAAAGAAGATCCTACAAAGTTCAGACCAGTATCCCTTACAATCACAGTAACAAAAATATGCGAAAAAGTTATCAGAAACGAATGGACGAAACACCCGGAAGAAAATAAAATAGTAAAACCTAAATAATTTGGCTTTAGAAGTGTAAGATCATGTACCACAAACTTAATATGCTTTTACTCTAGATTGATTGAGATAATACAAGAAAGAGATGGCTGGGCAGATTGCACCTTCTTGGACTTGCAGAAGGCATTTGACAAAGTACCACATAAAAAATTAATAAGAAAAATTGAAATAATAGGAGGAATACAAGGTAAGCTACTGGAATGGATGAAGGATTTTTTAAGTGGGAGAAAAATGAGAGTGGTACTTAGAGACAAAAATTCGAACTGGGAAGATGTTAAGAGTGGCATCCCGCAAGGTTCTGTATTGGCTCCTTCAATGTTTGCCATATATTTAAATGATATGGATGAGGGAGTGAAGTGTTACATGAACTTTTTTGCTGATGATGCCAAATTACTCAAGAGAGTAAGCACAGAAGAAGATTGCAGATTGCTACAGGAAGACCTGGACAAAATATGGGATTGGAGTCAGAGATGTGAAATGAACTTTAACATGAAATGTAGCATAATGGGATTTGGAAAAAGCAAAAATAGAATATCAGGTCAATATAAAATTGGAAACATGGAAGTCAAAAAAGTCGATTCAGAAAGGGACCTGGGAGTGATTATCTCAATTGACTTGACACCTAATAAACATGTCAATAAATTATTTGGAGAGACTTTTAACTTATTGAGATCAATGAAAGTGGCCTTTGATTACATGGATGAAGAAATGGTAAAGATAATAGTTTTTACACCAATAAGACAGAGTATGCTGCAACACTATGGGCACCTAGCACAATTTCTTTTTTTAGAAAATTAGAAAGAATCCAAAGAGCAGTGACAAAAATGGCACCTACACTATCAAATTTGACATACAAACAAAGATTGGAGAAATTACATGTATCAACACTGGAACAGAGAAGAGAAAGAGAGGATTTGTTAACCATTTACAGAATTATGAAAGGGATGGAACTTCTTGATAGAGACGACTTATTAAAATGGGACAGAAGAGAAAGAAGACAAGAAAAGAAGGTAAAGAAGGACAGTTACAGAAGAGACCTGAAAAAGAATAGCTTCCCACATAGAGTGATTGATATCTGGAACAAACTAAATAGAGAAACAGTTAGTGGCAAAACTATACAAGATTATAAGAATAAACTGGATGTGGAGAGATACGAAAATGGGTCACTATGAGCATAGCTCTTGTTCCGTAAAATAGAACTAGGTAAATACACACACACACCCTGACAGTCAAATGAATCGGATGTGCCTGAAAAAATGCTTCGCTAGCTTACGCTAAAATCTAGCGATTCATCAACCAAAGATTGAAGCTTTATCTAGTTGTAAACAGATGGAAAGGGGGCAATGGTTAGTGGAACTGTGATGTAGCAAAGTGATTAATTTTAGCAAGAATAAAAAAATAAATAAATAAAGGAGGGAAATGGATGATAAGGATGATAAACTGAAATACGCTGAGACAACCAAAAAAAGATTAGATATGAGTAAGTATGAAATGCCTTTGGGAGTGGTTAGAATTTTTTTTTATAATATTGATAGTCCTAGATATGAAGACGAATTATTCCATGGATTCAGAACAGAAAGAGGTATGGACCTCAAAAGCATACTAATAAACCAAGAAATATTTGAAATGAAAAGAGAAATTGTTGAATGGAAAAGGGAACATAACCAATTATACAAAGAAGTGAGTGAATTGAGAAAGGAAAATGCACTATTAATTAGGAAATGGAAGAAGTAAAAAAGGAACTGGCTATAGTAAAAAATGATAATGAAAAGATGAAAAATGATGACAAATATAAATAACTTTGTTGAGGGAAGTTGATGAGAAGATATTATTAGAGGCAGGCAAAGTTGGTAAAAAAAAAAAAAAAAAATGAAATTAAGCTCCAAATGAAAGACAAAGAAAACCAAAAAATACTATTTAAAGAATTAGTCAAAGAACAAATGAACAAAAGTACGAATAAAAGTTGCATTTGCATACTTGGACGAAGACATGATAAAAGAAATATTGGTTACATTGATAAGGCCTAGACTAGAGTATCCGGTGACATTGTGGTCACCCAGTACCAAAAAGAATATAAAGAAAATAGAAAGAATCCAGAGAGCAGCAACAAAAACGCCACCTGCTCTTGCAGAGAGATTGGCTAAACTGGAGTTACCGATGCTGGAGCAAAGAAGAGAGAGAGGTGACCCACTGACCATCTACAGAATCATGAAAGGCACAGAGGTACTTGATAGAGAGGACTTACTAAACTGGGACAAGAAAAACACAAGAGGACATGGAAAGAAAATAAAAAAACATAGCTACAGAAGAGAACTGAATAAAAACAGTTTTCCACATAGAGTAGTGGACACTTGGAACAAACTGGATAATGAAATAGTATGTGCAAAAACCATTCATGAGTTTAAAAGCAAACTAGACACTGCGAGATACAAAGGTGGGACACCACAAGCATAGCTCCCCTTCCTGCAAAATACAACTAGGTAAAAGGTAAATACAAAGGACGCTGTGATAGAAGTAATAAATGAAAAAAGAGATTGGGTAAGAGACATAATAGACAAAAAATATATATATATTGTATTGTAATCTATGGTATCAAAGAGAAACATGGACTAATAAGGTTCTAAAGGGAAAAAGAGGAGAAGAATACAGTGAGAGAAATACTAAAAGAAATACAGGAGGAGGGACAAGGACTTGAAAAGGGAATAGAAAAAATTTACAGAATGGGAAAATATTCTGAAGAGAAGAATAGACCTCTCAAAGTAAAACTTAATTTGCAGAGGATAGTGGAAGAAATATTAACACAGGAAGACTAGCAAAAGGTAATAACTACAAAAATCTAGGGATAAAAAAGGAACTGAATGATGAGGAAAAAGAGAGAAAAAACACTAAAAGAGGAAGCTAAGAAAAAGAATGGAGAATGAAAGAAAGGATTTTTTATTTTGAGAGTGATGGACTTGAGACTGAGGAAATGGTACATAGGGGAAAAGAAAATGCAGAAGCAAGAAGAAAAGGCAGAAAAGGAAAAAAATTAAAGGTACCATATGCCAACATAGACAGATTGGTATCAAGAACAGATGAATTGAATGACTATCTGGAACAAGAAAAACCAGATATAATGGGGATTGTGGAGACAAAATTGAAAGGATCATTACCACCAAATAGTATAGGCCAAGGATTATATAATTGTTGGGTCAGAAATACAGAAACAAAGTAGGGTGGAGGAGTGATGTTGCTAACCAAGAAAGGCCTAAGTGTGACAAAAATTGCAGAAGGAGAGAACAATGTGGAGTTGATAAGAGTTGAGGATAGAGATATGAAAAATAGAAAGTATGCAGTGATTTATGTCCCGCCTAAAACTCACGTATGGAATGAAAGTAAATACTCCAAAATGCTGGAAGACACAAGAAAAACACTAAATGAAATACTAAAGAAAGAAGGAAATCTGGTAATTATGGGTGATTTTAACTCGAAAGAAATATGTTGGGAAGAAATGACTGTGAAAGGTGAAGATCACTGGGGAAACATATTACTGGAAATGACCATTGATTACACATTGATGCAATGGGTCAAGGAAAATACCAGATATAGAAATAACAATGAACCTTCAAGATTGGATTTGATATTCACATCAGAACCCAAAATTGTGGATAAAATCGAATACAAGATACCAATTGGAGAAAGTGATCACATACTAATAGAACTAGAACTGAATGAAGAAACAAATATAGAAATTAACAAAAAACACAGAAAAGGAAGACTGTACAACAAAACAGATTTTGAGAAACTTAGAAAATTCTTTCAAGAAGCAAATTGGAAAAAATTTAATAATGAAGAAACAAAGGTGGAAGAGAAATGGACAATTTGAAAGGAAATCTATAATGAAGGAGTGGATAAGTATGTACATAGACAAAATCAGGAAAGGTTATATATAAAATCCTGGTATAATAAAAAATGCAGTGAGCCAAAATACAGAAGAGATAAAGGCTGGAAAAGGTGGAAAAAGGAAAAAAAACTGAGAAATGGAAAATATACACCAAACTAAGTAATGAATATGTAAAAATGCGTAGAGAAGAGAAGAGAAATTATGAAAAGGACATAATAGACAAATGTAAAGATCAACCCAAATTATTTTATAGATATATAAATGGCAAGCTAAAAAATAAACAGGAAATACTTAAATTATGTCAGGGTAACAGAATACACAGAATATATAGAAATGGCAGATATTATGAACAAACTTTTCAAATCTGTATTCACCAAAAAGGAAAAAATCTACAAAACTGTGATCAAAGAATTGAAGTAAGATTTCCTCCATTGAGGAAATTAAATATTACTCAGAATGAAATAAGTAATCAAATATCAAAGCTTGACTTTAACAAATCACATGGCCCAGACAGAGTTGCAAACTGGATACTGAAGGAATGTATGGACGAACTAAAAGGAAAAATATACAGATTAATTGAATGTTCACTCAAAGAAGGAAAACTACCAGGAGACTGGAAAAATGCCAATATAGTGCCAATATATAGAGGGGGAAATAAGGAAGACCCAACAAATTATAGACCGATGTCCCTAACGAGTACAATAGTTAAAATTTGTGAGAGAATCATCAAAATAGATGGACAAAATATCTGGAGAAGAATAATATACTGAACCCGAGGCAATTTGGATTCAGACAAGGAAGATCATGTACCACTAATTTAATTTGTTTCTATTCAAGATTGATAGATATATTGCAAGAAAGGGATGGCTGGGCAGACTGTGCCTTCCTGGACTTACAAAAGGCATTTGATAAGGTACCACACAGAAAATTACTATATAAACTGGAAACAATAGGAGGCATACATGGAAAACTATTGAATTGGATGGAGGACTTCCTACATGGAAGAAAAATGAGAGTGGTGCTCAGAGACAAATATTCAAAATGGGAAGAAATGAGTAGTGGTGTCCCACAGGGGTCAGTACTAGCTCCGATAATGTTTGCTATATATGTAAATGACATGGACGAAGGCATTGAAAGTTACATGAACTGCTTTGCGGATGATGCAAAATTATTAAAGAGAATAAACTCCGAAATAGACTGTGACTCATTACAGAGTGATCTGAACAAAGTCTCAGAGTGGAGCAAGAGATGGGAGGTAGAATTCAACATCAAGAAGTGCAGTATAATTGAATTTGGAAAAAGCAAGAAGAGAATATCAGGACAGTATAAAATTGATGGAAAAGAAGTAAAGAAAGTAAATTCTGAAAGGGACCTAGGAGTAATCATCACCAAAGACATGTTGCCAGATAAACATATAAATAAAATAGTCGGAGAAACATACAATTTGTTGAGATCAATAAAGGTGGCCTTTAAATACCTGGATAAGGAAATGATTAAGAAAATATTACAAACACTGATAAGGCCAAAACTGGAATATGCAGTGCTGATATGGTCACCCAGTACAAAAAAGAATATAAGAAAATTAGAAAGAATACAAAGAGCAATGACAAAGATGGCCCCAACACTTTCAAACCTGACATATGAACAAAGACTGGCTGAACTGGAATTGCCAACCCTAGAACAAAGGAGAGAATGAGGGGCCCTACTAACCATCTACAGAATTATGAAAGGTAAAGAACACCTTGATAGAGAGAACCTATTAAAGTGGGACAGGAAAAACAAGACATGCAATGAAACTAAAAAAAAGATAACTACAGAAGAGACCTGAAAAAGAACAGCTTCCCACACAGTGATGAATATATGGAACAAATTGGATGAAAAAATAGTGTGTGCAAACACAATACAAGAATTTAAGAACAAACTTGATCTTGCGAGATACAAAAACGGGTCACCACGAGCATAGCTCCCCTTCCCATATAATGAATACAACTAGGTAAATACAGAGTGGTAGATATCTGGAACAAATTGGATGAGGCAACAGTGTGTGCAAAAACTATACAAGAATTTAAGAACAAACTAGATGCTGAAAGATACAAAGACGGGTCACTACAAGCATAGCTCTCTTCCTGTATAATACAACTAGGTAAATACATCCTGAAAGAACCCACAGTGCTAGCAGTGCCACACAGGCCCAGCAGTTCTAGTAGGAAACAAACAAATTGCAGAAAGTTTGGTTGGTCAATTGGTTGGATGTTTCTCTCATTTTATCCAACTTGTAACATGTTTGAAGGTCAGATAATAGGAATTTACCAATATATGTGAATTAATCTAGATAGGAAATTTTGACCTTGTTCATAAAACATTAAAGTATCATTAATTAATATCAATATCTTTTGCAGATTGTATTGAACCACATCTATCATGGCATGCTGGCAATACTGCTGGAGCTCTGCGAACAGCTTCTATTTCCTGCTTGCTGGCTCTCTGCACAAATTCAGTTCTGCAAAATTGCCACTTATCAGGTAGTTAATATAATAGTGCACTCTATGAGCATGGAAAGAATAAAAAAAGGAAGGCTGGCAAAAAGGGTGTGGAAGGCAGAGGTGTAAACCAAGAATGAGGTGAATAGATGATGTGAAAGGGGCTTTGCATTAAGGAGGAATGTCTGTCAAGCAGGGAAGGGAGAAGGCAAAACATAAGTGTGAATGGAAAATAGATTTATGCAACCTGAAGGGATTTCTACTCATGTTCTCTATTTCTGCATGAGGGGACAAGGAGGGAGGGTCACTGCATAATAGAAGTGGCTGGCCTTGCTGTGGATGTACTGTGTCTTTGTTACATTGCTTTTGACCTGGGCAGCAAGCAGGGGACAGGAATGACCCTTCATCCACAAGGAGCTATAATAAAAGGGAAGTGATTGATGGGTTGGGATGGGTGCATGTGTTAGCTGGCTGTTTACTTTGTAAGGGGAGAAGAAGCCATTTGGTGTATAGAATGATATTTTACTAACTACTGTTTTGTGTTGTACAGGAAAATAAGATAATCAGATGAAATAATCAGGAGGACAAACATAGACACTATACTAACCATGCAAAATATAGTACAGTACTGAGAATAATAACAGGATGCACCAAAAACACCACAATAGAAAATGTGTGTACAGAAACCAAAATCCTCCCCATAGAACATCACATAAAAATTATAGTTGCAGGGTTCTATGCCTTACTTATCTATGTCATGACATCACATGAAAAAAATTAAATAAAAGGAAAACAAAAAAGAAAGCATAAGCATGATAAGGATAAGATGTCAAGATGGACAGCAGTAATGAGTGGACTTCCACAAGATTCAGTGCTTACACCAATAATGTTTCTTGTCTATGTCAATGACATGATGGAAGTAACAAGAAGCTATGCCAGCATATTTGCAGATGATGCAAAAATCATGAGAAGAGTGACAAACAAGGAGGATGGAAGACTATTGCAAAAAGATCTAGAGACTTTTTTTCATGGAGTCAAGAATGGAAAATGAAGCTCAATACCAAAAATTGCAAAATACTGGAAATGGGCAATAGTGGCAAAAGGCCATCCTTAAGCAATTCCTTGGGAAGTGAATCCATCATAAAAGCAGAAGAGGAGGAAGACTTGGGAGTGTTGATAAAAGACAACCTGTCACCTGACAGACACATTAGTGGGATTGTAGGAGAGACATATGGTCCACTGTAGAAGATTAAAATGGTGTTCCACTATGTGAATGAAGAGATAATGAAAAAACTCATTGAAACCCTGATATGTCCAAAACTGGAATATGCATCAGTAGTATGGTCTTCACACTCGGTGAAGGATATAAGTAACAGACATTCCCCTCTTTCCCAATACCCCTTTTACCACATCCATCCATCGAAACCTAGGTCACCCCCTCATGTTCACTCCTTCCACCTCTGCCTTCCAAACCTCTTTTACAAGTCTTCCTTCACTCATTCTTCCCATGTGTCCAAACCATCCCAGTATTCTTTCATCAACCCTATCTCCCAACTCCCTTTCCACCCCTGTTCTCCTCCTCACCTCCTCGTTTCTCACTCTATCCAGCCTAGTAACCCCTATCATACTTCTCAGGCACCTCATCTCAAACATATTCAAACGCTTCCTCTCTTATGCTCCATGTTTCATCCCCATACAGTGCTGTTGGCATTTGATAAAATACCACACAAAAAGCTATTAAGAAAAATGGAATCAATACATGGTATTAAAGGAAAATTATTGGAGTGGATGGAAGATTCCTTGACTGGGAGAAAAATGAAGGTAGTACTGTACTTAGAGACAAATACTCGACCTGGGAAGTAATGATAACTGGTGTCCCACAAGGTTCGGAATTGGCTCCAGTCATGTTTGCCAGATGATGCAAAAATACTAAAGAAAGTAAGTGCAGAGGAAAATTTTGAATCACTACAGAAAGACTTAGATAAAGTCTGGAAATGAAGTCAAAAGTAGGAAGTGAACTTTAACATCAAGAAATGCAGTATAATGGAGTTTGGAAAAGTAAAAATAGAATATCGAGGAAATATAAAATTGGTGCAGAAGAAGCCAAAAAAGTGAGCTCGGAAAAGGACCTAGGAGTAATTATCAGCAAAGACATGTCACCAGACAAGCATATCAACAAAATTGTCAGAGAAACCTTAGATTTACTAAGGTCGATGAAAGTGGCTTTTGGCTATTTGGATGAGGATATTGTAAAGAAAATATTAGGTACACTGATAAGACCAAGATTGGAGTATGCTGCAACACTGTGGACACCCAGTACTAAAAAGAATATAAAGAAATTAGAAAGAATACAAAAAGCAATGACAAAGATGACACCAACACTCTCTAAATTGACACATGAACAAAGATTGTCCAAATTGGAACTACCAGCCCTAGAACAAAGAAGAGAAAGAGAAGATATACTGACTATTTACAGAATTATGAAAGGGATGGAAGTCCTAGATAGAGATGATTTATTAAAGTGGGACAAGAGAAAAATAAGATGACATAAAAAGAAACTTTGGGGCTAGAGAAAAGTATGCCTATTCCTATCCCTGTCCCATTTTTGTCGCCTCATACAACTCTAGTGGAAAGACATGGTGGCAGTATTTTTTTCCTCCACCTTAGGGTTAGGTGAAGAAAGGAAATGAATATTCAGAGAAATGGTACAGGACAGTCACAAGAGTTGGGGGGGGACAGCATAATGGAGGGACAATTGCAGTATAATAAAGTATCAACATTTCTCTATGAACAGAGATTTCCTCTACCATAGACAAAATGATGTGTGGTTCTGGTCCAAAGGAGTACCCCATATAGACCCTAATGTATCAGCTGCATGCTTCTGAGCAGCTTTTAACCCCACAGTAACATGCAGCCAATATCTCAGATGGGGGTAAGGGGGAAAAGGCCATTGGTATATGTATGTATTTACTTAGTTGTATTTTATGGGAAGAGAGCTATGCTTGTAGTGACCCACTTTTGTATCTTTCAGCATCCAGTTTGATCTTAAATTCTTGTATAGTTTTGCACTCACTGTTTCTTCATTCAGTTTGTTCCAGATATCTATCACTCTGTGTGGAAAGCTATTCTTTTTCAGATCTCTTCTGTAACTATCCTTTTTAAGTTTCTTTTTGTGTCCTCTGGTTTTCTTCTATCCCACTTTAATAAGTCATCTCTATCAAGAGACAAAATTAAAAGGCCCACTACCACCCAATGCATATAATTATTGGATTAGAAATAGAAAGATAAAACAAGGGGGTGGAGTTATGTTCCTGACTAAGAAGGATATAAACGTGAAGAGAGTCACATATGGGAAGAATAGAGTAGAGATGATTATGATAGAAGTAGAAGATAGAGATAAGAAGAGCAGAAAGTTTGTAATAAACTACGTGCCCCCAAAAACAGCCTCATGGGAAGAGAATGAACATAAAAGCATGTTAGAAGACACAAGAGTAACACTAAACGAGATAATGGAAGATGGAGGAAGAATAGTTATGATGGGCGACTATAATTGCAAAGAAATATGCTGGGAAGAGATGACCGTAAAGGGTGGAGAAGACTCATGGGGAAGTGTTCTACTTGAGATGATTATTGACCACACAATGACACAATGGATCCAAGAGAACACTAGGTATAGAAATGAAGAAGAACCATCGAGACTAGACCTAATAATCACATCAGAACCTAAAATAGTGGAAAAGATAGAATACCAGGCACCAATAAGCAAAAGTGACCACATATTGATAGAACTAGAACTAAATGAGAAAAAAATACATGAAAAGAAATGAACAATATAGAAAAGGAAGATTGATGTATGAAAAAACAAATTTTGATAAAATAAGAGAATTCTTCCAAAATGAAAACTGGGAAAGAATACACAAAGAAGATACAACAGTAGAAGAGAAATGGAATATTTTGACAAAAATCTATAAAAAAGGAGTAGAAAAGTATGTCCCAAGACAAAAACAAGAAAAAGAATATGTAAAATGCTGGTACAACAAAAGTTAAAGGGAGATAAAAGACAAAAGAAACAAAGCTTGGACCAAATGGAAGAAAAACAAAAGACCAGAAAAATGGAAAATATATACTTGTTATAGAAATGAATATGTACAAGCGTGCAGAGAGGAAAAGAGAAAATATGAAAAAGATGTCATAGACCTAAAAAACAAACAAGATTTGGAAAAATTAAGACAAGGAGGAGTTGAATACACAGAGGAAATTGAAATGGCGGAAATTATGAACAAACATTTTAAATCAGTGTTTACAAGGGAGAACATACAACCTGAAGAGATTGAATGGAAAGAGAAAGTCCCCCCTATGAAAGAAATAGAAGTAACAAAGAATGAAATATTGAACCACTTGAGTAATCTTGATGTCAGAAAATCACATGGACCAGATGAAATAGCAAACTGGATTTTGAAAGAATGCAGGAATGAACTAGCAGACATAATACATAGCATAATAAACAGTTCCTTGAAAGAAGGTAAAGTTCCAGAAGATTGGAAAAAAGCAAATATAGTACCTATATATAAAGGAGGAAATAAAGAAGACCCTAACAACTATAGGCCAGTCTCTCTAACAAGTACAATAGCAAATCTTTGTGAAAGAATTGTCAAAAATAGATGGGTAAAATATTTAGAAAAAAACAATGTGCTCAATCCAAGGCAATTTGGATTCAGACAAGGACGATCATGCATCACCAATTTAATATGTTTCTATTCAAGACTAATAGATATAATACAAGAAAGAGATGGATGGGCTGATTGTGCATTTCTAGACCTAAAAAAAGCTTTTGACAAAAGTACCACATAAGAAGTTGCTTAAGAAATTAGAAACTGAAGGAGGAATACAGGGCAAACTGCTAAATTGGATGGAAGACTTTTTGCAAGAAAGAAAAATGAGAGTAGTGATAAGAGATCAACACTCAAAATGGGATGAGTGTTCCACAAGGAACAGTTCTGGCCCCAATAATGTTTGCTATATATATTAATGATATGGATGAAGGAATTGAAAGCTATATGAGCTTTTTTGCAGATGATGCAAAACTATTGAAAAAAGTGAACACGGAAGAAGATTGTGAATCACTACAAAGAGATCTAAATATAGTACAGGAATGGAGTACAAAGTGAGAGATGGAGTTCAATACCAAAAAGTGTAGTATAATGGAATTTGGAAAAAGTAAAAACAGAATAACAGGATCATATAAATTGGGAGAAGAAGGAATAAAAAAAGTAGAAAATGAAAAGGACCTGGGAGTCATTGTTATGAATAATATGTCACCTGAAAAACATATAAATAAGATTTTTGGAGAAACCTATAATTTAATAAGAACAATCAAAGTGGCATTTACATACCTGGATGAAGAAATGGTGAAGAAAATTCTAATCACTCTGATAAGACCAAGTGCAAAAAAATGCATAAAAAACTTGAAAGAATACAAAGAGCAATTACAAAATTGGCACCAACACTCACAAAACTATCATATGAAGAGAGACTAGCAAAACTTGAACTACAGACACTAGAGCAAAGAAGAGAGAGAGGAGATTTGATAGCTATTTACAGAATCATGAAAGGCATAGAAATTACTGATAGAGAGAATCTGATCAAATGGGATGACAGAAATACAAGAGGACATGGAAAGAAAATAAAAAAAGACAGCTATAGAAGAGATGTGAAAAAGAACAGCTTTCCTCACAGAGTAATAGACAGTTGGAACAAGTTAGATGAGAAAGTGGTGTGTGCAAAAACAATACATGAATTTAAAAATATTTTAGATAAAATGAGATATGAAGACGGGACACCACGAGCATAGCTCCCCTTCCCGTAAAATACAACTAGGTAAATACACACACACACACACTTCAACGAACGGACGGCTTAGAGGACGTTCTGAAGAAAAAGTGAAATTTCGTGGATCCCGAAGCAAAGGAAGTACCTATTGTATTTACAGGGTGGGGGGGAAATTGCTCGTGGTGTAGGGGAAAGTGAGGAAAAAGGAGAAGGGGAGGGATTACTGAGGGAAATGGAAGGAAATGAGGAAGGTGAGGACTTGGCCCAGGCAGGCAGACGCCATCTAAACAAAAGAGGTCCGGACCAATTTAGCGACGACGAAATGTCTAACAAAAATGTAAAGATCAGAAGTATAGATAAGAGCAATACAGTAGAAGGTGATGAGAATATTTTCCAGGGATTTAAAGAGGGTGGGGGGACACAAACCCCCCCCGGTTAACAAGACTAGAAGAGAAGCTCGATAAGATGATCGAGCACTGGGAACTTAGGTTCGGTCACGTTAACAACATTGTGCAGAGGGTTGAAAAATTGGAAGAACTTAACTAAGGAAATTGAAGAATTAAAAAAACAGTTGAAAGAAGTAAAAGAGGAGAATAAAGTCTTAAAGGAGAATAATAAGGACAACAAGGAGGGCTGGAAAAAAATTCAAGAAAACAGTAAAGTTGCATTTACTGACATAATCAAACAGCAAATGAAAGAACAAACTGAAGACTCAGTTATTAAAGTGATGAGACAGAAGGAGAATATAGTAAGAGACTTAGCAGATAGAAAGAAATGTATAATTATATTAGGAATGGAAGAGAAACATAACCCAGATAGAACCACAAGAACCAAAGAGGAAAATGAAAAAGTAAGAAATTTACTAGAATTAGTTCAGGAAGATGAGCCAGAAATAATGAAACAAATTGAAGAGAAATTCAGGCTTGGGAAATATAGTACAGACAAGACCAGACAAATTAAGATTAAATTCAGGTAACAAACGACGGCAGAGAATATCTTATCCAAAACAGGGAAACTAGCAACAAGTGAACAATATAAAAAGGTATGGATAAAAAGAGAAATGAATAAAGAGGAAAGAGAGGAGGAAATAAAGAAAAGACATGAAGCTAAGAAAAAAAACGAGACCAGAACGGAGACAGAAAAACAAGAATTCTACTGGAGAGTAGTGAATATGAAATTGAAGCAATGGAAAATAACAGAGAGAAACACAAAAGAAACAGAATACAATGGAAATAACAGAAAGTTAAAAGTATCCTACACAAATATAGATGGATTAATAACAGGACTGAATGAACTGAACAAATATCTGAAAGAAAAAGATCCAGACATAATGGGAATTGTTGAGACAAAATTAAAAGGTCCACTACCACCCAACAGCATAGGACACAATGCATATAATTATTGGATTAGAAACAGAGAGAAAAAACAAGGGGGTGGAGTTATGTTCCTGACTAAGAAGGATATAAGCGTGAAGAGTGTCACATATGGGAACAATAGAGTAGAGATGATCATGATAGAAGTAGAAGATGGAGATAAGAAGAGCAGAAAGTTTGTAATAAACTACGTGCCCCCAAAAACAGCCTCGTGGGAAGAGAATGAACATAAAAGCATGTTAGAAGTGGAAGATCATGTACCACAAACTTAATATGCTTTTATTCAAGATTAATAGATATAATACAAGAAAGAGATGGATGGGCTGATTGTGCTTTCTTGGATTTACAAAAGACTTTTGACAAAGTACCACACAAAAAGCTACTAAGAGAATTTGAAATAATAGGTAGAATACAAGGAAAGTTATTGGAATGGGTGAAAGATTTCCTGAATGGGAGAAAAATGAGGGTGGTACTTAGAGACAAGAACTCAAATTGGGAAGATATGATAAGTGGAGTCCCACAGGGCTCTGTATGGGCTCCAATAATGTTTGCTATTTATATGAATGATATGGATGAAGGTGTGGAATTCTATATGAACTTCTTTGCAGATGATGCAAAACTATTAAAGAGAGTAAGTACAGAGGAAGACCACAAATGTTTTCAAGAAGACCTGGACAAAGTCTGGAAATGGAGTCAGAAGTGTGAAGTGAACTTCAACATTAAGAAATGTATAATGGAATTTGGAAAAAGGAAAAAAAGAATATCGTGTCAATATAAAATTGGTACAAAGGAAGTAAAAAAAATAAACTCGGAAAGGGACCTAACACACCAGACAAACATGTAAACAAATTAGTTAGAGAAACTTTTACTTTATTAAGATCAATGAAAGTAGTCTTTGACTACATGGATGAAGAAATGGTAAAGAAAATACTAGTTACACTGATAAGACCAAAATTAGAGTACACTGTGACACTATGGACACCTAGTTCTTAAAAAAAAAAAACTAGAAAGAATTCAAAGAGCAACTGGAATTGCAAATTGGATACTGAAAGAGTGTATAGACGAACTGACAGACAAATTATACAAGATAATAGACTTTTCACTCAAAGAAGGAAAGGTACTGCAAGATTGGAAAGATGCAAACATAGTACCAATATATAAAGGGGGAAACAAAGAAGATCCTACAAACTTCAGACCAGTATCCCTTACAAGCACAGTAGCAAAAATATGCGAAAAAGTCATCAGAAACAAATGGATCAAACACTTGGAAGAGAATGAAATATTAAACCCCAAACAATTTGGCTTTAGAAGTGGTAGATCGTGTACCACAAACTTAATATGCTTTTACTTGATATTACATACATACATACATATACCAAGGCTTTTTCCCCCTTACAAGGGAGGTAGCCAAAAAGGAAAAGGCATAAAATCATTCCCACCCATTCCATCCCTGAAAACACTCCACACCCCTCCACCCTCTCTCTTATCTTAGCTGTGATGCATGAGGGGGAGTGGGTGGGGGATGGGGGGTGAGGAAGTATGTATGAGAGATAATTTGACGCAGCCCGAAGGGATTTCTCCCTGTCTTTTCCTTTTCTGCATGAGGGGACGGAGAGGGGGCTCATCAAATTAATGAAGCGGCCTTGCTGTGGATGTGCTGTGTCATGTGACACTGCTTCTGACCCAGGGCAGTGGACAGGATACAGGGATGATCCGTCATCCAGGAGGTGAGAGGGAGGGAGGGAGGAAGGTGGAGGGGAGTGGAATATGTAGGGGATGGAATGGGTGGGAGTGGTTTCTATGCCTTTTTCTTTTTGGCTACCCCCCATGTAAAGGGGAAAAAGCCTTTGGTGTATGTATGTATTTCTTTCTGTGTCATGGTTGTTTCATTGCAGGGGATCTTTCTCTCTGTCCTTCCTCCCAATTTCGTGAGCTTTCAATTGTGAATACAGATTTAAAATGTTTGATCATAATTTCAGCACTTTCTACATCATATATTCTTTATTTCCTTCGCGCAGTTTCATTATTTCATGTTTGTCTTTTAGTTTGTCATTTACATATCTGTAGAATAGTTTAGGTTGGTCCTTGGATTATTCTATTATGTCTTCTTCATAGTTTCTCTTTTCTTCCCTGCATATTTTTACATATTTGTTTGTTAGTTTGATGTATTGCCATTTTTTTTTTTTTCATCTTTTCCAGGCTTTGTCTCTTCTATCTTTAGCTTCACTACACTTTTTGTTATACTAACACTTTATGTATACCCTTTTTTGTTTCTTGTTTGGTACATATTTATCTTATCCCTCCTTGTATTTTCCTTTTAATATGCTCCACTTCTCTTCCATCTTTGTTTCTTCATTTAAATTTTTTTCTCAGTTTGCATTTTTTTTTTTCAATTTTTTTTTTAAGTCTGTTTTGTTGTACATTAGTCTTCCTTTTCTATGTTTCTCATTTCTTCTCACATTATTTTGTTCTTTTAGTTTGAATTCTATTAGTATGTGGTCACTCTTCCCAGTTGGTGTCTTGTATTCCATTTTGTCCACAATTTCAGGCTCTGATGTGAATATTAAGTCTAGTCTCGATGGTTCTTCATTGTTTCTATATCTGGTATTTTCCTTCCCCATTGAGTCAACGTGTATTCAGTGGTCATATCCACTAGAATATTTCCCTGAAGTTCCTCTCCACCTTTTACTGTCATTTCTTCCCAACATATTTCCTTTGAGTTAAAGTCACCCATAATTACAATGTTTTCTCCTTTCAATAACTCAATTAATGCAGTCTCTGTGTCTTGCAGTATTTTGGAATGATCACTATCAGTTCAAACCTGTGCTTTTGGAGGCACATATATTACTATAAATTTTCTACTTTTCATATTTCTGTTTTCAACTTTAATCATAATCAATTGCACATTACTTTTTCTTTCTGTTATCTTTGTAACATGTAAACCTTTCTTAGTCAAAAGCATGACTCCTCCACTCTGTTTTTCTGTTTTATTTTTGCTCAGCGGTTGTATAGACCTTGTCCCACAGTATTTGATGGTAGTGGAGCTTTTAATTTTGTCTCCACAATTCCCAATATGTCTGGTTTCTCTATTAACAGATAGTCATTTTATTTGTTTAGTCCTGAAATCATTCCGTCAATGTTTGTATATGTTATTTTTATTTATTTATTTATTTTTTTCTCTTTTTTTGGTTTATGTTTCCTTTTTTTCTGATGTATCATTTTCTCAGCCTCAGGTCCAGTACTCTCTCAAAAAAAGAAAGAAAAAAAAAAAAAAACTCATTCTTTTCTCATTTTTTTTAATTTGCTCATTACTAAATGCCTTATCTTTCTCTATTTCATCATTGCTCATTTCCTTTTTTATCCCTATATTTTTATAATTTTCACTATTTGCTAGCTTTGCTGCTTTTAATAGTACCTCTTCAGCTATCATTTGAGTCCTTAGTCTGATTTTTAGTGGCCTATAGTGCTTTTCTCTAGAGTATTGTCCCATTTTATGCACCTCAATATCTTTGTCTAATTCTTGTCCCTCTCTCAGAATTTCCTCTGCAATTTCTCTTCTTTTTCTCTTTAGTATTTGTATACATTATGTTTTTCTTTAATACCATAAACTACTAAGGACTTTTTTATCCACTGTGTCTCTTACCAGTTTTCTTTTTCTTTAATTACTTTAATTACCATTTCTTTAGTATTTTCCTCTACCTGCTGTTGTACTATTTCTTTAAATGTTATTTTCTGATTTTCTTGTTCTTGTTTCCACTGATTTTTTATTTCTAGGAGATCCGTCTCCTTAATTGATTCTCCCATGTTTTTGGTCACTTCTTGTATTTGCTCTTTGACCTCTTTTTTCAGTTCCTCATTTTTGTTTCTGTCTTCATTTTTCTTTCGTTATCACTTCTGATCATACTTAGTTCACTTTTTAGGTCATTAAGCTCTCTGTTCATTTCTTCATTAGGTTTTTGTAGATTGGTAATTTTTCTGTGTATTTCTTAATAATTCTTAAATATATTAGTTCCTCCATCAAGTCGTTAACGTCTCAATTTCTTAGTACACTGCTATGCATAGTTTCTCTTTCTATATCTAAACCTTTACCTAATAGTCCTCTTTCTCTTTGAAACCCTGAGAAATAATTGTTTTCCCATCTTTGAGTTGATTTTGGGGTTATGTTTAAACAAGTCCTCTTTGGTATCACTCCTAGTGGCAATTCGACTTTGCTTATGTCCAATCCTCTCTTTGTTGGTCCATTATTCTTTTTTTCTCTTCTCCTTTTCCTTCCTCCATATTATCTGTTAATACACTTTATCAAACTGGATACTTTTACACCATAGCAGTCACTCAAAAACCACAACTTCTCCATAAGTACAAACATAGGTGTTTCCTTGATCTTAGCAAAAAAGTGCTGGCTTGGAGCTTGTCAGCTAGCCTTTTGTTCACTCTGATGTTCAGTGTGTATGTGTTCTTTATGGTGTGTGCATGTAATTGTGTATAATTATGGGCGTTGTTGTTCCAAAGACTGTCTGGTTGGGCAGTCCTGTCTCCCTAAAGAATGCCATGGCTGAAATGGGGTTTACCCATGAATCCTTTATATTGTGTTGTTGATGTATGTGACTGTGTACAATGCAGTCTTCCATAATGTGTTGTATAGTATGGGGGAAGTGTTGCATCCTGGACAGTTATCTGCAATGCAGTCATCCAGCCTCTTCTGGTAGCTTAGAAGGGCTGGAGGGTGACAGCACTGCAGTTGGACCAGGTGGACTCTTGCAGGAGAGAGAGGATTCAGAGGGCATTTAGCAATATATTGTCCTTCAGTTTATTGATGGAGCAATGAGTGATATGATTATGGATGTGTCTAGTGGTTGTGGAGGAAGAGAAGAGAGTATTTGTATGACATAGGCATTTGGGTATTGTTTTAATGTTTTTTGGCATGTGTAGGTGTTCTTTTATACAATTTTGTGGCTGTGCTGTGTTTGTGGGGGCTGCAACAAATGTTTGTGTGCTTTTCATGTCAAAATGATCCTTGACTTTGAGGACTTTTGTTTCATAGTGTAGATGGTCTATAAGTGTTGTGTTTGTGCAGCCTGTAATTGTCTTTAGGGCTTTGTTTTATATAACCTGAGAGGTGTTGAGGTATGTCATATTGAGATTAGGGACCTATGTAGGGCTTGCATAATCCACTGAGCATATGCATTGTTTATATATTGTAATATTTGTTTCTTTGTTTTGTCCAAATGTTGTACCTGTAATTGATTTCAGTGCATTAAGTCTAGGTGTGCATTTAGTCTTTATGTTTGTGGTGTGTTGTTTGAATGACATGGATGTATCATATGTTACGCCAGGAATCTTAGGTGTGTGGTATGAGAGTGTTGTTCATTTGGTGAGAATGGCTGTGGACTTGGGTGGGGCTATTTTGAGTCAGTTTGTAGTGAACCAGGTGTTAAGTGTCTTTAAGTATAGTTGAAGTATTTCTGCAGCTTTGTCTGCATTACGGTGTGTGCATTTAATTGTTATTTTGTCTGCATAGGAAGAGATTTGTATTTCTGAGGTGTCATTAGGTGTGGGTTTATCATACATGTATAGATTAAAGAGTGTGGAGGATAGAACTGATCCCTGTAGTACTCTGTTATTAGCATTTCTGTTTTGTGATGATTGGTCATTATATGACACGTATTTCTGCCTGCCAGATAATTGGTTAGCCATCTTTTGGTATTATTGTGCATGTTTATGTCATAAATTTTGTAAGGTTGTGATGGGGATAGCATTGAAAGCTTTACTAATGTCTAGTGTTATGAGAAGTGTTCTGTGATGGAGCCTTTCTGAATTGATGTCATTTAAAGCTCTTTGTGTGAGGTTTACCAGCAGAGTGTCTGTGGAGTGTAGTGGTCTAAAACTGTGTTGTGATTCAGAAAGGGTGGTGTGATGAGCTGTAATATGAGGCATTGTGTGACTCCAGAGGGGATGCAGAGAAGTGTGATTGGGCAGTGTGATGTTGGAACTGTTGAGTCTTTGTTGAGTTTGGGGATGATGATGATTTTCCCATGCTTACAGATGTTGGGTACAGTGTTGTGCAAATTGCTGTAGTTTGTAATGTTGATGAGTGGATGTATACCATGTGGTCCAATGTGTTTTAGGTGGATGTTATGCTGTTAGCGCCACAGGTGGATGAGTCTTTGAGGTTATGGATTATATGTTACATCTGGCTGTCTATGAAGGGTGTATAGTTTGGGTCTGTGTGGAAGTGTTTCTTACATTGAATGGTGCATGACTGTGTTTTCTTGTTGTCTGCTTAAGGGTAAATTGACTGTTGTTGTGGTTATTGCTGTGTGAGAGCATGTTGTGTTACAGTTGAATAGTGTAATACTGTTGAGTGTTTTGTACAGTTTACTGGTGTTTGTTTTGGGATTAGATGTTGACAATATTTTGCCAATTTTGTGTGTTTTGTTTATGTATTTTGTTGTTTATCTCATTGTTTAGTGCTTATATCTGGTCTGCTATGTTCTGAGGGATAGGTGTGGGGCTATTGTGTTTAAGTGTATTGTGTTGTCTGATGAGGCCTTGAATTTTTGGTGTGAAGTTGGGGTTGTATGATTTTCTTTTGCCTCTGGGGATGTATTTCTTGTCTGCATTTTGTATGATTGTACAAAAGGTGTCCCACAGTAGTGTTTATGTCTGTAATTGGTGTACTGTTTTGTGTCTCAAGTTGTCATTCTGTCTCTTCAGTAAAAGTTTCCCAGTTTGCTCTGTTGTAATTAGTGTATGTGTGTCTGTGGCCAACTGGAGTGCTTCGTGTTTTAGCGATGATGATGATTGGAAGGTGTGGTTGGATCCAAGGGCTCTGACCATTTTCCATGAAGTTGTTGGGGTTAAACAGGGGGAACAGAAGGTGATATCAGGAGAGGAGGGGATGTGGAGGGCCTGATTGTGGATTTGTGCATGATTATGTGTAGTTGTGTTAGCATATCAAGCCATGTCCACATGTTGGAGTTGTTTATATACTATGCCGACAACTTGGCATTGAAGTCACCACCCATGATAAGGTTAGGGATAGTGGCAAATTTATTAAGATAAGGCCTAAAGTTATTTGGAACTGTTGGAGATGATGGGGGTAATGTACATGTTAACTATTCTTATTGTGGACTAGTTGCCTGTTCAGATTTGAATTGATTATGTTCACTGGTGTTGTCTGTGGTAGAGAGGTGTTGTTCATGACTGTGTTTCAGTGATGTCTGTGGTAGGGAAGAGTTGTTCATGATTGTTAGTGAGTCAAGCTGTGTTTGTAATTCAAACCCTCTGCCCTAGTTGGGATTGTTAACGTAGCAGGCAGAAGAATTGACATTGAAGTCGCCACCCAGAATAAGGTTAGGGATGGTGGTGAGTTGACTGAGAATGGGCTTGAAGTTGTTGTTGTTGTTGTTGTTCCCTAGTCTGTCTGTCCGAGCAGTCCCGTCTCCCCAAGGAATGCCACAGCCGAAACTGGGTTTTCCCACAAATCCTTCATAGAGTGTATGTTGTGTTGTTTGCGTGCATGATTGTGTATAATGCAGTCTTCCATTATGTGTTGTATGGTATGGGGTGAAGTGTTACATCCTGGGCAGCTGTTCACAATGCGGTCATCCAGCCTCTTCTGGTAGCTTAGAAGTGCTGGGTGGTGGCCGCACTGCAGTCTGGCCAGGTGGACTCTGTCCTTTTGTGGGAGAGAGGATTCAGAAGGGTGGATATCAGGGGGTCTGGCATGCAGCAGTGTGTTAATGGAGCGGTGAGTGATATGATTATGAATATGTTTCCGGAGGCTGGTATTTGGTGGTTGTGGAGGAAGAGAAGAGAGTATCTGTGTGTGATACAGGTCTTTGGGTGTTGTTTTAATGTTTCTTGGTGTGTGTGGGTGTTCTGCTATGTAGTGTAGCAGGTGTGATGTGTTTGTGGTGGCTGCGGCAAGTGTTTGTGTGCCTCTCATATCGAGGTGGTCCTTGACTTTGAGGACTTTTGTTTCATGGTGTAAATGGTCTGTAGGTGTTGTATTTGTGCAGCCTGTAATTATTTTTTGGGCTTTGTTTTGTATGATTTGAAGGGTGTTGTGGTGTGTCTCAATGAGATTAGGAGCCCATGCAGGACTTGCATAATTCATCACTGAGCGTATGCATTGTTTGTATATTGTTGTATTAGTTTCTTTGTTTTGTCCAAATGTTGTTCCAGTGATTGACTTAAGTGCGTTAAGTCTAGGTGTGTGCATTTGTTTTTTATGTTTGTGATGTGTTGTTTGAAAGACATGGATGTATCGTATGTTACACCAAGAATTTTCGGTGTGTTTGTGTGTGGTATTAGAGTGTTGTTGATGTAGAGATGAGGTATGTATTTGTGTTCTTTTGTCCAGTTGGTGAGAAGTGTTGCTGTAGATTTGGTTGGAGCTATTTTGAGTCAGTTTGTGATGAACCATGTGTTGAGTGTATCAAAGTATGGCTGGATTATTTCTGCAGCTTTGTCTGTATTACGATGTGTGCATGTGATTGTTATGTCGTGTGTGTAGGAAGAGATTTGTATTTCTGAGTTGTCTGGTGTGGGTAAGTCATACATGTATAGATTAAAGAGCGTGGGGGATAGAACAGAGCCCTGTGGTACTCCATTCTTAATATTTCTGATGTGCGATGATTGGCCATTATATGACACATAAGCATTCCTACCTGCCAGATAATCGGCCAGCCATCTTTTGGTGTTATTGTGCATGTCTGTGTTATATATTTTATTTGTTAGGCTGTGGCGGGGGATAGCATCAAAAGCTTTACTAATGTCTAATGTTATAAGAAGTGTTCTGTGGTGGGGCCTATCTGAATTGATGCCATCTAAAATTCTTTGTGTGAGGTTTATCAGGAGAGTGTTTGTGGAGTGTAGTGGCCTAAAACCGTGTTGTGAGTCAGCAAGGGGAATATGTGGTGTGACAAGTTTAAGTATTAAGCGTTCAATGACTTTAGAGGGGGTGCAGAGAAGTGTGATTGGGCGGTGCGATGTTGGGATTGTTGGGTCTTTGTTCGGTTTTGGGATGGTGATTATTTTACCATGCTTCCAGATGTCGGGTATAGTGTTGTGTGAATAGCTGTAGTTTGCAATGTGAGTGCGTGTATACCTTGTGGTCCAATGTGTTTTAGGTGGATGTTACTTATGTTATCAGGGCCACAGGCAGATGAGTGCTTGAGATTATGTATTATGTGTTTTGTCTGACTGTTTATGAAGGGTGTATAGTCTGAGTCTGTGGGAAAGTCTTTCTTATGTCGAATAGTGCGTCGGTCGTCAGGGTGAGAAGTGAGATGGCTTGTCTGTGCAAAATGATTTATGAGTGTGTTTGCTTGTTGTCTGTTTGTGGGTAGATTGTCTGTTGTTGTGATTATTGCTGCGTGAGAGCGTGTTGTGTTACTGTTGGATAGTGTAATGCTGTTGAGTTTTTTGTACAATTTGCTGGTGTTTGTTTTGTGATCAAGTGTATTGATAAAGTTTTGCCAATTTTGTGTTTTTTGTTCGTGTATTTTATTGGCAATCACAGTGTTTAGTGTTTGTATTTGGTCTGCTATGTTTTGAGGGATAGGTGTGGGGGTATTGTGTTTAAGTGTGTCTCGTTGTCTGATGAGGCCTTGGATTTCTGGTGTGAAGTTGGGGTTGTGTGATTTTCTGTTGCCTCTAGGGATGTATCTCTTGTCTGCGTTTTGTATGATTGTATTAAAAGCGTGCACAGCATTGTTTATGTTTGTGATTGGTGTACTGTTAAGTGTTTCAAAATGTTGTTCTGTCTCTTCAGTAAAAGCTTCCCAGTTAGCTCTCTTGTAATTGGTGTATGTGTGTCTGTGGCCAACTGGGGTGCATCTTGTTTTGGTGGTGATGATGATTGGAAGGTGGTCAGAACCAAGGGTTCCAACCACTCTTCATGATGTTGTTGGGGTTAGGCAGGGGGAGCAAAAGTTGATATCAAGAGAGGAGGGAGCGTAGAGGGCTTGGTATGGGATATGTGTATGATTATGTGTGTTGTTCATGATAGTCAATGAGTCAAACTGAGTCTGTATATCAAGCCCTCTGTCTGTGTCAGGGTTGTCGACATACCAGGCCGACGACTTGGCGTTGAAGTCACCACCCATGATCAGGTTGGGGATTGAGGCTAGTTGGCTAAATTGAGGCCTGAAGGTGTTCGGAACTGTGGGGGATGATTGGGGGGGAATGTACATGTTAACTATTGTCAGTGTTGATTTGTTGCCTGTGCGGATTCGAATGGATTGGATTTCTGTAGTGTTATCTGTGGTAGGGAGGAGAATTTTAGTTGTGGCACTTGTGTCCACAAAACAGATGGAATGGTGGATCAGGGTGATGAGTCCACCGCCATTGCCGTCGGTCCGGTCTTGTCTGATGGTGGTGTAATTATGAAATGATGGTGTTTTGTGTGAGTGTCTTAGTTTTGTTTCTTGTATAATTGCAATGTGTATGTTGTGTTGTTTAAGAAAGTGTTCGAGTTCATGTTTTTTCGTGTTAATACCGTCAATGTTGTGTTGTAATATGTTGATGTTGTGTGTTTTGTATGTGTTGTATGTTGCCGTTTGGGGTTGAGGTTGGGGTGTTAATGGGGAAGGTATAGGATCTGGGTTAGAGGGGGGGAAAGGAGAGATTGGGGACAAAGGAAGGGGAGTACTGATTGGGGTTTAGGGCGAAGGGAAGTTGGGAGTGGGTAAGGGTGCTGGCTGTGGTTGGGGAGGTGGGAGTGGGGTTATTGGAGGGCAGGTAGAACATGTCCAAGTGTTTGTGTATTGGTTTGTGTCAGCAAGTGTTGTACAAGTGAGGTGGGCCCAGTTTTTGCACATATTGCACTGAACTGAGCCCTTTGTCTGTCTGTATGAGGTAATGGGTTTAGAGGATGTTGGGCATGTGTATTTTGTGGTGGGCCCAGGATTGCTCTCTACATCTCCGGCTAAAAGTAGAAGAAGAGGGGTGATTGCCGGAGAATCACCCATCGGTGCAGAAAAAACGTAATAGTGCATGTTGTAAAAAAGGATTGTGGTACTCCCCAAGGCAGTCGTAGCTCCTCTTGGGGATCAGTGCCACCTGCGTAGAGCTGGTGGCCAGGGCTGGTTGCCGCCGTTTGGCCCCCAACTCTTGGGGTTGGGGGGTGGTCCCACGACGTAGACGCTGCGGCTCCAGGAACTGGGCTTGAAGTTGTTAGGAACTATGGGGAATGATTGATTGGGGATGTACATGTTGCCTATTGTGATTGTGGATTTGTTACCTGTTCGGATTTGGATTAATTGTGTTTTGGTGGTGCTGTCAAAGGGAAGGAGGAGAGTTTTGGTAGTGAAACTTATGTCCACAAAGCAGATGGTTTGGTGGACTTGGGTGATGAGTCCACCACCATTGCTGTTGATCCAGTCTTGTCTAATGGTGGTGAAATTATGAAATGAGGATGTTTTATGTGATTGTTGAAGTTTTGTTTCTTGTATAATGGCAATATGTTGTTTGAAAAAAGTGTTGTGAGTTCATGTTTTTTCATGTTGATGTCATTAATGTTTAATTATAATATGTTGATTTTGTGTGGTATGTATATGCTGGAAGTTGCTACATGGGTTTGGGGTACAGGTGGGGAAAGAATAGGATCAGAGTTAGGAGAAGGGGAGTGGATTGGGAGATTGTGAGGCTAGATTAGAGGGCAAAGATAGGGGTGTGGGCAAGGATGCAGGCTGAGGGTGGGGAGATGAGGTTGAGATCAGGGGTGGGCATGAGGAACAGGTCTAGGTGTTTGTGTAGTGTTTTATGTCAGCAAGCGTTATGCAAGTGAGATGGGCCCAGTTTTTGTACAAATTGCATTGAACTGAACCCTTGATTGATGGCTTGAGGTGATGGGTTTGGAGCATGATGAACATGTGTAATTTGTGGTGGGTCCAAAGTTGCTCTCTACATCTCCAAGCTAATAGAAGAAGGATGATCACTGCAGAGCAAGGGCTTAGTGTCATGGTTTGGCTCCCATTCTCTTCTTGAGGTTGGGAGGTGGTTCCATGACATAGACACCACCACAAGAGGACTGCACCACTACCACCACCACCACCATTATCACCACCACCACTACCACTGTCATTACTACTATCACCACCACCACGACCTCTGTGCAAACATTTAATATTTTTTACATCAATATCCAGAGCTTCCATCCTTGGGGACAACATTGTGCTGAAGAAGGGAAGTCATAGAGGTAGCAAAGAGATTTGAAAAGGGATTAGTCTCTGTTCATAAAGAAATACATAATTCTGATACGTAGGGGCATCAGGTGACTTGTGATCTGGAAGAAGCCTTAGGTTTATAGATAGATAGGTAGACTTCTGATAATGTTGATGTAGGGGACTACTCTCAGCCCATATGTTAAGATCTGACCATAAAAAACAAAAATAATAGTAATAATAATTAGTAATAAGTACAGGCTTTGGACAGCTGAAACTGATCACAATCTACAAACAGTTCTCAAGAACCTTACTCTACTACACTTCTACAGAAGTCTCCAATAATTAGGATAACATAGACATCTTATAACCTATACAAAACAGAATATTGAGAATGATAACTGGTTGCACCAAAACCACCTGATAGAATGCATGTACACTGATACCAATTTTTTTTCCATATCACATGAAAAATTATAGGTACACAAATTTATGTAATGGCCTTCAACCATACTCACCTATCTCATTGCATCACACAAGCATGACCATCTGAATACAATAGAAAAACTACACTAGCTGCATACTACTCAAACATTTTAACTTACCACTTGTAACAAGGTCTTCAAGACTGATCTCCAAACTCCCTATTCCATTGAGCACCCTGGTTGTCAATAAAACAGAAAAATGCTTGCCAAAATAAGCAAGAATCATTCAAGTATGCTAGTGTTTAGGTCACCATCCAGCACTAAGAGAGTATCAGCACAGAACAGACCTGGCTAGAGAAAGAAAACTGCCCCAGATGCAACCATCACACAGAGAACACCAAACACCTTTTACTACACTGCCCATCCTAGCAACACCAAAACAAGAACATAGTGCATTTTGTTTTCCTTGAGTAATGTATGGGCCAGTGTGCTGGTTACTTTGGAGCCATGGGTTTCCTGCAAAAGAGACCTCAGGCAACAGATTGATTGATTGATTGCAACTGAGAAATTGTAACAAAATACATTTTCTATGTAACATGATTTCTATATTACTAAATAACATATATTTCTGCTCATTTCAGATATACTGCTGGTTTTAGGAAGACTTTCCCCCAATACTGTGGTGCCAGCACTAGAAAAGGAAGCTCCCAATTTTTTTAATCAACATTTATGTGCAAAGCTCATTGAGCAAATAACAAAGAATAAACAAAGTTAATTTATTCATCACCAAAAATTTTGTTTCTTTTATCTTATAAGATATATAGTAAACCCTTGATATAACGGATCTCAATATACCAGATATCAGATGTAACGGACAAAAAATCTGACTGGACAAACCCTCACTCTAACAAATTTTCATCCATTATAGCAAGGGATCCTTGGTTATAACAGATCTTCAGATATAATGACAGACCCCTGTCCCCACATTGTCTATAATATCAAGGGTTTACTGTATTTTCCAATCCTACTATTTTCTAATACTTGACAAACTTCGGGATATAATGGATCTGTCCAGTATTTCCATTGGATATAACAAATCCTCTGTTATAACAGATCTTCAGATATAATGACAGATCCGTCCCCATATCATCCGTTATATTGAGGGTTTACTGTATGAGTAAGTTGCTATGAAGAAATTATGTGTTGGTGTCATAGACACACATGACTTGTCAAATTATCTTTTGTATGCTCTAGTTTCTGGTTTAACTTTGAAGCTATTGGCACACATGCGTGATAAAGATAGAGGTGTACATTTGATGGTACTCATCAAACTGTAGTTCAACCTAGACGTAACTTACCACAAGTGGACTAGTGAATGTGTTCAACATATTGCTGCTGTAGACATACTTGAAAGGTAATTACCATAGTCTTCTTAAGCAGCAACTGTAGATGACAGTGGCTGGTTTTGATAAGAGTTGATTGTTCCAATCTTGAGTTCTGAACAGAACCAATGAGTTCACTATTTCTTAGGTAAAAGCCAACTGTTCTAAAATTATTGGTTGAATAGGAGGTATCAATTAGCCAGTTGTTCTAAAATAATTGGTTGTTGAATAGGAGATATCTAAATATAAAAACAGTTTGTGGTGAAAGTGTACAGTAGGGATATGACTTTTTCAGATTTAAAAGCCTGTAGTGGCAAGTGATGAACTTTAGCCTAAAACTCACAAAAAATGCCTTTCTTTTTGTCAAATTGGGGAAAAATTCCTGCACCTAAGGAGATTTTGTATTAGGCTGAAGTATCAAAAGAAAATTCTGCCATTTACAAAAGCATTTATTTACAAATGAATATAATGTACAGTAAACTTTAAAAATGCTTTTAAGTTGTGAGTTACTGTTTATGAACTTGCTGTTGAGATATTTATCAGTTTTGCAAGTGCTGTGAAGCTCTTCCATCAGCTTCACAGCTTGCTCGGCCACCATATTTGAGTGAGGCACATCAAGCACTGATCGTTCCTTTATCCAGTGGGTGGAAAAACATTTTAAAGCCTTAGGACACTCAATTTAAAGATAGAAGCATGCAACTCATTGTAAGTGTCTTCTAAATAGTGTTGATTTGAGAATCATGCCTTCGCCTGTGTAGCTGCGATGAGGTCACAAGTAGCTTTCAGCTGATCTCTCCATTGTGGAAGGAGAAAAAAAGCAATCAATCCAAAGATTGCCTGTGAATTCCACCTAGCAATATGAAGGGAGGGCAGCTTCCGTCATTTCATATGTGGTCATTTTCCCTCCATGTATTTTACCTAGTTGTATTTTACGGGAAGGGGAGTTGTGCTCGTGGTGTCCCGCCTTTGTATCTCGCAGTGTCTAATTTGCTTTGAAACTCATGAATGGTTTTTGCACACACTATTTCCTTGTCCAGTTTGTTCCAAGTATCTATCACTCTATGTGGAAAACTGTTTTTCTTCAGATCTCTTCTGTAACTATGTTTTTTTAATTTTCTTTCCATGTCCTCTTGTACTTCTCCTGTCCCAGTTTAGCAAGTCCTCTCTATCAAGTATTTCTGTGCCTTTCATGATTCTGTAGATGGTCAGTAGGTCACCTCTCTTCTTTGCTCCAGAGTCGGTAAATCTAGTTTAGCCAATCTCTTCTCATATGACAAGTTTGCGAGTGCAGGTGGCATTTTTGTTGCTGCTCTCTGGATTCTTTCTATTTTCTTTATATTCTTTTTGGTACTGGGTGACCACAATGTCGCCGCATATTCTAGTCTAGGCCTTATCAGTGTGACCAATATTTCTTTAATCATTTCTTCGTCCAAATATGCAAATGCCACTTTTATTGATCTTAGCAAGTTGTAGGATTCTCCAACAATTTTGTTAATCTGTTTGTCATAGGACAAGTCGTTTGAGATAATTACACCCAAATCATTTTCGGATCTCTCCTTCTTTACCTCCTTGGTTCCAATTGTATATTGTCCTGATATTCTGTTTTTGCTTTTTCCAAACTCCATTATGCTACACTTCTTAATATTGAAGTCCACCTCCCATTTCTGACTCCAGTTCCATACTTTATTCAGGTCTTCCTGCAGTGATTCGCAATCCTCTTCAGTTTTTACTTTCATTAACAGTTTGGTGTCATCTGCAAAGAATCTCATGTAACATTTCACATCCTCATCCATGTCATTCACATAAATAGCAAACATTATTGGAGCTAGTACAGATCCTTGCGGTACTCCACTGATCACCTCTTTCCAATCTGAATATTTTTCTCTGAGCATTACTCTCTATGTGGTAGTACTTATATGCTTCAGAGTTCAAAAAGAAACCTGAAGTCCTCTCTCCATCAGGGTTTTCTTGTGTTGGCATCATTTCAATACCGGAAGAGCTTTTTTGTAAGTTCTCATAGCCTTCCAAAACATAATCATGAAATAATAGTTAATGCTGGGTGATTGTGATTTGCCATAGAACCAAGTCGAGAATATGATGTTGGCATCCAATTAGCTGAGGCTCTTCTAGTCCCTTTTGTCCAAACTGTCTCTGAAGTCTAACAACATTGTCACTTTGGTGGCCTGTATTGACTACTGTGGTGTTGGAAATAATTATTTTAACACTCCTCTAAGCATTGTATTCATCTAGCAGGACTTGCAGTGGGATAAAGATATCCTCAGCTGATCTGCTTTCACAAGCCAAAATGCTGAGGTGAAGAGTTCTTGCAGAATTCTTTACACTGACCACATGATATTTTTTATTGTCAATTATTGTCCCATCAAATGCAAGCAAAATTCTTCTTCACCAATAATTTCTTTCAGCCAGTTCTTGACTCTTTCTGCATCCTTGATCACCCGACGCCAAATTCCCATTTGTAATGGTATGGGGACATCTATTCCTTCTTCAGCCAAGTTTTGAAGAATATTTGATGCTTTCCCTGTTGACAAGGACACTTGATACCAGCTTGGCAGCAGATTTTGTTGTGTGATACTTTCATTTCATGAGAGGAAACTCTTCTGCAACATCAGAACCAGTGCTGTCATTTTCTTCTTCACTACTTCTACTCAACTTTTGCACTTGAGTTGCTGATGGTTCTGATGAATTTTTGGGCCATTTTGAAGGGTGGATCATTGACACAGGAGCCACTTTCTCAGTTGTGTATCCCACTTGGCATCCTGATTTTATTTGTTTTTTTGTAAAGTTCTTTGTCTTCCAGGAGGTGCCAAGATAAGAGGGAGGGTAGAGGGTGGAAGGGAGTGGAGTGTATTAGGGATGGAATAGGTGGGAATGGTTTTTATGCCTTTTTCTTTTTGGCTACCTCCCTTGTAAGGGAGAAAAAGCCTTTGGTATATGTATGTATGTATGTTGTCTTCACTGCAAAGCCAGTTTCCGCTCGGTTTTGTAATATTTAAAAGATGAGTGAGATTTCTTTCAAATTCTTCATTTTGTCGCTTTCTGTCTTTTTCAAACACTTTCACTATCTTGTCAACCTTTGCTGAAACTTGCTGCTTAGAAAGAAAAGGGAAGCTAAGTTTCTCCCAGAGCTTCAGCAATTCTTGAGATATCTTCATTATTTGGTCTGCTCACCCTTTGAGTTCATCGTACAACCCCAAAACTCTACCAACAATGTCCCTGTTCAAAGGCATTTTGCACATGATCTCATTTATGTCCTCTTTCATATCTGGTATGCTAGGACAGTGTTTTGTAGTTGTCAAATTCTGTGTCCATTTCTTTCCAGCTGATTCCACTGCTGATTTGGATTGTTTACTTTTAAAAGACATGATTACATCTGAAAACAGAATACATGCAGTAAAAAATGAGAATGGAGAATACACTAGCTGTTGCAAAGAGTATTTAAACCAATTTTGATTTTTCATTATAATGCAGGAAAGGTATCTACTATCCAGTAATATGTAAGTATCCATTATCCACCTATTTTACACATGTATTTGAAAATGCTACATGGTAAGAAAACTTATTCCATAATACTTACAGAACTGTAAAGTTGTAAAGTCACCGTTTCTTTGTCTACACAGCACACACTCAAAACTACAGCTAGCAAAATTGACTTCAGACAGCTGCTACCGATACTGCTGCTGACACCCCCTCAGGCCCTCACTTCCTGTGTACAGCAAAAATGAAATGATGTTGGGTGTGGGAGGCTTTTACATAACCAAAATAAAATACCGGTAATATAAAAAACTAACATGGAGGCAAAGATTCATCAAATGCAACATCAGGAAAATGAAAAATTTGAAAAAAGTTAAAACTCATATCCCTAGTGTACAGTATTGTAATGTTCATGTATTTACCTAGTTGTATTTTACGGGAAGGGGAGCTATGCTCGTGGTGTCCCGCCTTTGTATCTTGCAGTGTTTAGTTTGCTTTTAAACTCATGAATGGTTTTTGCGCATACTATTTCATTGTCCAGTTTGTTCCAAGTGTCCACTACTCTATGTGGAAAACTGTTTTTCTTCAGTTCTCTTCTGTAGCTATGTTTTTTTATTTTCTTTCCATGTCCTCTTGTGTTTCTCTTGTCCCAGTTTAGTAAGTCCTCTCTATCGAGTATCTCTGCCTTTCATGATTCTGTAGATGGTCAGTAGGTCACCTCTCTTCTTTGCTCCAGCATCGTAACTCCGGTTTAGCCAATCTCTCCTCATATGATAGGTTTGCAAGAGCAGGTGGCATTTTTGTTGCTGCTCTCTGGATTCTTTCTATTTTCTTTATATTCTTTTTGGTACTGGGTGACCACAATGTCGCCGCATACTCTAGTCTAGGCCTTATCAATGTAACCAATATTTTTTTTATCATGTCTTCGTCCAAGTATGCAAATGCCACTTTTATTGATCTTAGCAAGTTGTAAGCCTCCCCAACAATTTTGTTAATCTGTTTATCATATGACAAGTCGTTTGTGATAATTACCCCCAAATCTTTTTCGGATCCTAAATTCTCTACCTCCTTGGTCCCAATTGTATATTGTCCTGATATTCTGTTTTTGCTTTTTCCAAACTCCATTATGCTACACTTCTTAGTATTAAAGTCTACTTCCCATTTCTGACTCCAGTTCCATACCTTATTCAGGTCTTCCTGCAGTGCTTTACAGTCCTTATCAGTTTCTACTTTCCCTAACAGTTTGGCATAGTCTGCAAAGAAGCTCATGTAACATTTCACATCCTCATCCATGTCATTCACATAAATAGCAAACAATATTGGTGCCAATACAGATCCTTGCAGTACTCCACTGATCACCTCTTTCCAATCTGAATATTTTTCTCTGAGCACTACTCTCATCTTTCTACCAGTCAGGAAGTCCTCCATCCATTTTAGTAGGTTCCCTTGTATTCCTCCTATGTGTTCCAGTTTTTTTTTTTAGTAATTTTCTGTGTGGTACTTTGTCAAAAGCTTTTTGCAAGTCTAGGAAGGCACAATCAGCCCATCCATTTCTTTCTTGCACTATGTCTATTAGTCTTGAGTAGAAGCATATTAAGTTTGTGGTGCATGATCTTCCTTGTCTGAACCCAAATTGTCTTGGGTTTATTATGTTGTTGTCTTCCAGATGTTTTACCCATCTATTCTTGATGATTTTCTCACAAATTTTGGCTATAGTGCTTGCTAGTGATACTGGCCTATAGTTGGTGGGTTCTTCCTTGTTTCCTCCTTTATATATTGGTACAATGTTAGCATTTTTCCAGTTTTTAGGTGTCTTTCCTTCTTTGAGTGAGCTATTTATTAGGTTGTGTATTTTGTCCGTTAGTTCTTCTTTGCATTCCTTTAGAATCCAATTTGTAATTCCATCCGGGCCATGTGATTTTCTGACGTCAAAGTTTGATAGGTGTTCTCATATTTCTTTTTGTGTTGTAAACTCACTCATGGGGGGAGATTGCTTGTTATTATCTTCGTCCCAGTTTTGTATTTTCTCTCTGGTGATTGTTCATGACTTCGACCATTTCTAATTCTTCTGTGTATTCTATATTCCCTTGGCATAGTTTCACCATTTCCTGTTTGTTTTTAAGTGTACCATTCACATATCGATAGAATAGTTTGGGTTGCTCTTTGCATTTATCTATAATATCCTTTTCATGGTTCCTTTTCTCCTCTCTTCTCACATTAACATACTCATTTCTATAGTTTATATAAATTTGCCATTTACTAGGTTTTTTATCTTTTCTCCACCTTTTCCAAGCTTTGTCCCTTCTGTCTTTTGCCTCACTGCATCTTTTGTTGAACCAACATTTAATGTACTCTCTCGCTTTTGTCTTGGTACATGCCTGTTTACCCCTTCATTGTAATTTTCTATCAAGATATTCCATTTCTCATCCACTTTTGTCTCTTCCATATAGAATTTTTCCCAGGTTGCATTCTGGAAGAATATCTTTAGTTTTGCAAAGTCCGTTTTGTTGTACATCAATCTTCCTTTCCTATGATTTTCATTTCTTTCCATGTCTATTTCTTCCTTTAATGCAGTTTCGATGAGTATATGGTCAAATTTCCAATTGGTGTCTTGTAATGGATTTTGTCCACAATTTCAGGTTCTGTTGTAAATATTAAATCTAGTTTCAACGGCTCTTCATTGCTTCTGTATCTGGTGTTTTCACTGACCCATTGGGTCATTGTGTATTCCATGGTCATGTCCAGCAGTACATTACCCCGCAAGTCGTCTCCTCCTCGCACTGTTATGTTTTCCCAACAAATTAGTTTGCAATTGAAGTCCCCCATAATTACCAGATTACCCGTGCCCATTAGTATCTCATTTAGTGATTTCCTTGTATCTTCTAGCATTTTTGTATGTTCATTCTCTTTCCAAGCGTTCGTTTTTGGGGGCACATAGGTCACCACAAACTTTCTACTTTTCATATTCTTGTCTTTGACTTTTATCATGATCAGTTCAACATTACCTTTGCCCTTCGCAATTTTTGTCACGTTTAAGTCTTTCTTGGCCAAGAACATGATTCCTCCTCCCTGTTTTTTATCCAGTAATTATATAGTCCTTGTCCAATATCGATGGATGGTATTTCACCTCTTAGTTTAGTCTCTACAATTCCCATTATGTCTGGTTTTTCTTCTAGCAGGTAATCATTGAGTTTGTTCAGACCTGAAATTAATCCGTCAATGTTAGTATAGGCCACTTTTAATTTTCTTCTTCCTCCATTATTTTTTCTGTCTTTGGTTTTTTCGTTTTGATGTGCCATTTCCTCAATCTCATGTCGATTACTCTCCAATGGAATTCCTTGCTTTCTGTCTCTGTTCTCTTCAAGTTTTTTCCTTTGCTTCTTCTCTTAGTGACTTTTCTTTTTCTAATTCCTCAGTATTCATTTCTCTTTTTATCCATATCTTATTGTACTTTTCACTCCTTGCCAAGTTGCCTACTTTTTCAAATATTTCTTCTACTACCATCTGTGACCTTAATTTTATCTTTAGAGGTCGATTTCTATCCTTAGAATAGCGACCGATTCTATATGTCTCGTCCAGGTCTTTGCGTGCGTCTTGGTCTGCCCCCCTGAATTTCATTTAGGATTTCTACTGCGGTCTCTTTTTCTTCTTTTTCTCTCATGCACCTCACCAATCCCTGTTTTTCTCTTAGTCCATATACCACAGTACATTTTTTCCTATCTACTGTATCTCTGACCCAATTAGCTTTTTCATTAATCACTTGGATAATTGTGTCTTTTGCATTATCCTGCATTTGCTGTTTGACTATTTCTTTGAAAGCAATTTCCTTATTTTCAATGTTTTCCTTCCACTTAATTTTCTGAATACTTTCCTCACCTAGGTTCTCTTCAATTTTTTCCGTCATTTCTTGTATTTATTGTTCACATCTTTCTTTAAGTTTTAGCTCTTGTTATTATCATTAATTCTCTTCTTTTCGTTATCACTCTTCAGGTCATTTATATCCCTTTTCATTTCTTTAATCTCGTTTGTAAGATCCAAGTTGGTTTTTCTTAGGTCAGAAATTTCGTGATTAGCTTGTGCTAAGTAGTCCATTAGGCCAATGATATCCTTTCTTAACTCCATATTTTCATTCTCCCACCGTATCCTATTTTTGCTCATATCCCTCTCTATCTGTAATAATCGACTTAAGTTCCTGCTTTCATACTTACTAAATCCTGGAAAATCTTCTTTGTCGTTGTTGTTGTCGTTCCCTAGACTGTCTGTCCGAGCAGTCCCGTCTCCCCAAGGAATGCCATAGCCGAAACTGGGTTTTCCCACAAATCCTTTATAGAGCGTATGTTGTGTTGTTTGCGTGCATGATTGTGTATAATGCAGTCTTCCATTATGTGTTGTATGGTATGGGGTGAAGTGTTACATCCTGGGCAGCTGTTCACAATGCGGTCATCCAGCCTCTTCTGGTAGCTTAGAAGTGCTGGGTGGTGACCGCACCGCAGTCTGGCCAAGTGGACTCTGTCCTTTCGTGGGAGAGAGGATTCAGAAGGGTGGATATCAGGGGGTCTGGCATGCAGCAGTGTGTTGTCTTTCAGTGTGTTAATGGAGCGGTGAGTGATATGATTATGAATATGTTTCCGGAGGCTGGTATTTGGTGGTTGTGGAGGAAGAGAAGAGAGTATCTGTGCGTGATAAAGGTCTTTGGGTGTTGTTTTAATGTTTCTTGGTGTGTGTGGGTGTTCTGCTATGTAGTGTAGCGGGTGTAATGTGTTTGTGGTGGCTGCGGCAAGTGTTTGTGTGCCTCTCATGTCGAGGTGGTCCTTGACTTTGAGGACTTTTGTTTCATGGTGTAAATGGTCTGTAGGTGTTGTATTTGTGCAGCCTGTAATTGTTTTTAGGGCTTTGTTTTGTATGATTTGAAGGGTGTTGTGGTGTGTCTCACTGAGATTAGGTCCTGGAGCTGCAGCGTCTACGTCGTGGGACCACCCCCCAACCCCAAGAGTTGGGGGCCAAACGGCAGCAACCACCCCTGGCCACCGGCTCTACGCAGGTGGCACCGATCTTTGTCGTTGTTGATGCACGTGGTTCGGGAGTGTTTGTTTACATCGCGGTTCGACAGACTGACGCCAGATGGCTCTGGTTCGTGGTTGGCTTTCGAGTCGTTGTTTTCTTTCATTTTTGCTAATTCCGTGTTAATACAATTGACTAGCACTGCAGAGATATCATTTCAGACACTCACGATCACTCCCCACCCCTACAATACAAAGTTTCCTTTTTTGTCGTAAATCCTCTTCTTGGTCCCGCGACGACGACGACAACGACGGAGGTGCTTATATACATGTGACTGTAGTTGAGCTTCATGACATTACTGGTGTGTATAGTGCTGAATATTGTTATGGTAGTATGGTGAATTCTTTGAAGTGCAAAGAATATACCATACTGCTATATGAAAAAAACAAAAAACAAGTAGTTTGAGGTAAAGGTGGGGCTGCAACAAGGATGTGTCATATCACCATGGCTGGGGTGGTGTGGGAGGTAAATGTAAGGGTGGGCAAGAGACTGGAGATAAAGAAAATGGAGAAAAGTGCGAGGTGAGCCAGTTGTTGTTTGCAAGTGACACTGTGCTTGTGGCAGAATCAGAGGGGGGATTCAGGCAGGTAGTGATGGAGTTTGGGAAGGTATGCGATAGGAGAAAGTTGGATGTAAATGTAGATACAAGGTGATGAGATGTACAAGGGGAGAGGATGGTAGAGGGCTGGAAGTCTTGAAGGAGACAAGCTGGAGGAAGTGTTTAGTTTTAGGTATGTGGGGTTGCATGTGGGATGAAAGGGAATGTAGGTAAGTTGTAGATTGAGAGAAGCAAGTAAATACCTTTTGGTATTAAAAGGTGTCATGAGAAATAGGAATCTGGGAATGGATGCAAAGAGGAGATTAATGAATGATTTTGCTGACAACACTATGTAGGGTAGAGACTTGGAATTTAAAAGGGGCAAAGAGTAGAAGTCTACTTTTGAGATGAAATGTCTGAGAAATATGGTAGGGGTTATAAGGTTGGAGTGAGAAATGAGGAGAGCTGGGGTGGAAAAGGAGATGACAGGGTTGATGAAAGAGTATTGGGATGGATTGGACACATGGAAAGAGTGAGAAAAGAAAGATTAGTAAAAGAGGTGTGGATGAACTGAACTTGAGGGGATGACCAAGGATGAGATGGATGGATTGAAAGGAGCTTCTAGCAAGAAGGGAATGTCTGTTGAGCAAGGGAGGGAGAAGGCAGGAAATAGGAGTGAGTGGAGAATGGCTGTGTATAGATGATACTGTGATGCAAGGATGGGAGGGGGTGGGGAATAGAGTGGGTAGGGAGTGGTTGGGTGTAAATGATATTCTGATGCAGTCTGAAGGGATTTCTCCCTGTCCTCTCTATTTTCTGGATGAGGGAATGGAGACGGGGGGTCGGCAATTAAGCGAACCTGCCTTGCGGTGGATATACTGTGTTTTGCTGCATTGCTTCTGACCTAGGACAATGGACGGGATGTATCGGGGTGGCCAATGAAACAGTCAAATAATGCAATAATGATAAATATTGTATTAATTACAAGCACTACAAAAACGAGCGTGCGGTTGCTTCGTAAGCAAGATCAAGACTGACGCTAAGCGACGCGACCAAGCTCCCTTGGCGGGAAAACATACACGCTTAAAATGAACACTTGGTTCTCACAATAATGTATATAATATAATGTATAATATACAATGTATGTAATGATGTCATATCTCACAATAATGATAAATAAACAATATTACAAATACGTATGTACAACACACAAAGAATATTCTATGCCACCATTACATAGCTCGGCCACCACCACTCGGTGACCCCACCGAGCAAACAAAAAGAAATGACCAGGCAAGACAAAAGCAAACATAACACAGTCCACACACATACAAAGGTGAATACAAAAGTGTGGAAAAGAATAATATTAGCACACCCTAAAACATAAACAAGAATACAAGAATATATATATAAGAATCACATACGACACAATGAAGGTACATAAGAAACACAGACAACAAAATGAAATAAGAACTGGCGCCAGTTAACCAAAATGCAAAAGGCAGCAATTGCCGGACGTCCGGGACATGACAATAGCCAAACAAGAGGTACACACACAAATCAATACACTTAACAGAGAGGAAAAAAAAAAGTACAGGTCAAGACAAACATAAATAACAACATAAACACTGTACATTTTCAGTTATGAAGACACAGGACCCCTTGAACGGAGATTATAATTGTGAGGGGTAGATACAGAAGGCATAGTTTGTACAGTGGGCCTTGGAGGAGGCCGGGTAAACGCCGGTATGGGCACCTGAGTGACCTTAAGTCTGTCCACATGCACCACTTCGCTCAGTCCCTGTGAAGGATCAAAGACCCTGAATTTGTTGGGATGCAACTTCTCAGTAACCAAAAAGGGGCCAGTAAATTTACAATTTAACTTAGATTGGCGGTCAGGCATGCTCTTATAAACATGATCACCAACAACGATGGTAACAGGCTTTGCACGAATATGTTGGTGTTTCAACATTTCGGCCTTGGAAACATCAAGTTTTTCTTTCACAGAGTCATAAATGGCATGCAACGTGTGACTCTGGAGTTGACTATAGTCATCAAAATTGTAGAGGGGACGAGCAGGGCTGTCAATCACATCATAAGGGAGCCGTTTTTCAACTCCATAGATGACATAATGAGGCGTTTTGCCCGTAGAAACATTAATGGTGCTATTAATACAAGCACTGACATGGGGAAGCCAATCTTCCCAAGATTCATGAAAGTTACTAGCAATGTGTCTGAGTATATCTAGAATTTTCCTATTCGTCCTCTCTACAAGACCATTGGACGCCGGATGGTAAGCAGTCACGAATGTTTGTGTGATGCCGTAACGTTCACAAATACTTGCCAAAACCTCGTTCCTAAATTCAGCACCATTGTCACTTAGGAGCACCGAAGGAATAGTGTATGGACACAAAACATGAGAAACTAAAGCATGGGCTACAACTGGTGCAGACTTGTTATGCAAGGGAGCTAATATTACAAAACGACTAAAGTGGTCCACACACACAAGGACATACTCAGAACCTTGAGTGCTACGAGGCAGTTGCAAAAGGTCTATAGCCACAGTCTGAAAAGGGCGAGAAGGAGTAGGGTACTCTAAGATGGGAGCAGTGCGCGTAGAACCTTTGTTCTGGGCACAAGAACTACACCGGGCTACATGAGAGGTAATGTCTAGTCGCATTTTAGGCCAATAATACTTCTTACGCGCCATAGCCAGAGTTTTGTCACGACCTGGGTGACCAGCCTGAGGGGCATCATGAGCAAGGGACAAAACAACGGGAACTAGAGACTCAGGGATCACTAACTGTGCCACATCCTGCTCAAACACTTCCACATTACGAATGAGAACCTTGTCCTGCAAGGAAAATTGGGACAGAGGTACCGGTAAAGCTGGTAAGGTGGTATCATCACCAGACTCCAAACCATAAATGACAGCAGACCAAACAGGGTCTTCACGCTGGGCTTTGGCCAGATCCATCAGGGAGAAGTTGTCGATTACTATAACAACAGCAACAGGGATATTATGTGAAAGTGCATCAGCAACGTTGTTTGCACGCCCTGGGATATGCTTAAGGGTTGGATTGAATTCCTCAATCGTGAGGAACCATCTGGCTAGGCGGCCTGAAAGATTTTTGCCCTTGAAAAGCTGAGTGACAGCAGTGTGGTCCGTGTAGACTGTAATAGGATATCCAAAAATGATATCACGGAAATGCTTTAAAGCCCACACCACTGCCTGGGCTTCTAAATGAGTAACAGAGTAACGGGACTCTGGCTTATTAAGAATGCGACTAGTATATGCAATAACATGAGGTCTGCATCCATCTACTTGTTGCATGAGTACAGCTCCAATGCCTGTACCAGAAGCATTTGTACAAATAGTAAAGGGGAGACAAAAATCTGGGAAGGCTAACACAGGCGATTCAGTAAGGGCAAGCTTCAAGGAATCAAAACTTTCCTGACGAACATCACGCCACTGGAAGGAAGAGTCCTTCTTGAGGAGGCGAGTGAGAGGGGAAGCAATTGAAGCAAAGCCTTTAATGAATGCACGATAGTATCCTATAAGTCCAAGGAAGGAACGTACATGTTCAACTGACTTCGGTATAGGGAAGTCCCTCACCGCCTTGATTTTATCACCTGTGGTGTGGATACCATGTTTGTCTACAACATGACCTAAGAATTGGATACTAGACTTGAAAAAGGAACACTTGGGTAAATTGAGTTTCAACCCAGCCTCAGCAAAACGTTGCAAGACCATGGACAACTTAGTAAAGTGGCTTTGCATATCTTTGGAAACTAAAATTAAATCATCCAGGTAAACAAAAAGTCCATCCCACACTAAGCCATGAAAAATGGAGTCAACCAAGCGCTGACAAGTCAAGGGAGCATTCCGCAAACCCATGGGGCAACAAAGCTATTCATAATGTCCACTGGGAGTCGAGAAGGACGTGACTTTACGAGACTTCTCCTCCAGGGGTATCTGCCGAAAACAGGCTTTTAAATCTAAGGTGGTGAAAACCGTATTACCAGTGCCAATGGACTGGAGAAGGTCGCTTAAGACAGGCAAAGGGTAATGGTCAGGAACAGTGACCTCGTTAACTCGCCTGTAATCTATAACTGGACGAAAAGATCCGTCTTTCTTAGGCACCAGGAGAAGAGGCGAGTTCCACTCTGAGTGGGACTCCTGTACAACGCCTTCACGCAATAAGTCGTCAACCAAGGATTGGGCTATAAGCCGACGAGAGTGAGGTAACCTGTAAGAGGGGACGTAAACAGGACGAGCACCTGGCTTAAGATAAATTTTATGAACCACACGATCTGTAACATCTAATGGATCACCAGGCAAAGCCAAAGCTTGACGGTGGGTAACTAACAGTTCAATGAGACGAGGTGTCTCACCACGAAAATTAATCTCGCCTACAAATGTGGCAAACTCAGCAACTAAGTGAGCAGGGTCACGTGTTGGAGACTGTAGTACAGAAGCTGCTATGATAGGCGAGTCCTGGAAAGCAACAATGTCAACCACATCAAAGGAGCCTAAGTAGCTGAGAGGAGAGAGAACAATAGGAACAGCCGTGACGTTTGTTACCATCGCCGTGGTAACATGACCCTCGCGAATAGTGGAGAGAGTTCCTTCTAATGCAAGGCGACGAATACGAACAGAGTCAGGCAGAGAGAGAACGTCAGACCCTATCGGGGCACCTGAAACGCGCACCGGAACTCGAACTGAACTTGAAGGTCCAATAAGATGCTCCCCTATAACAACAGCAGCACAAGGAAAAGTAGGGTTAAAGCGCTTAGAAGCTGGTGAGGGCAAATGTGCGGACTGATCAAGCACAGGAGAATCACAAACAGAAACTGGCCTATCTGATGCAGGGATAACAAAATTGCAGAAAGTCACTACACGGCGACTAGGAGAAATATCTATGCCATGAGCTGTAAGAGCATCAATACCCAAGAGACAGTCACACATAAGGGCAATACCAGAAACAACAACGAAAGTGACATGGAAAACTGTAGCATGCGAGGGAAACTGTAAGGGAAGACAAACAGACCCAAGAACATGCAAGGGAGAACCTTGCACAGAATGCAAATTATAACAGATAAAGGAAGATTGTACAATTCCCGGAGAGCAAAATAAGCCTTTCTACTTAAGACTACATTCTGCACCAGTATCTACAGTGCCTGAAATAGGCGTATCCCTAGTAAGAAATTGGAAAGTAAGTAATTGGGAAGACTCAACAGCTACTAAGGGGATGATTTGAGACCGAACATTACTGGTCAAATATTTGGGTTGTGAAACAAGCGCTGGTGAAAATGGGATTGACGAGGCTGATGAGAAGTCTCATCTCTAAGTTTCAAAACCTTGAAACATTGATCAGTCGAAAGTTTACAATGACCATGGATATGGCAGTAACTGAGTTTATCCTGTGGCTCTACTCTAGAAAGGTCATGCGTCATATTAGAAGAAATATTAGATACACTCCTGCGAACAGGGGACTGTCTTGACTTGTGTACCTGGCGCCTACGGCGGTAACAAAAATTGCTTGTATGACCAGACCTGTTACAAAAGGTACATGTAAGGATAGGGGAGGTAATTGTAGATTGAGGGGAGCTATGAGTAGGAACTGTAGACTGAGAGGGCTGGAGAGAATAAGGGACATTGGCATGTTGAAGAGCATTGTTGATACACAAAGAACTAGAGGGCATTTCACTTAGTTTACAGGAAAGCCTTGTTGCAAAAGATAATAGAGTTTCATCAGTCTTATAGCTGAGAGAAGATGCAGCTCTTCTCTCAAAAGGCACCAAAAAAGGATGTAAAGCAAAAAATCCTAAATAAGGCGGAACCTATCTAAAGTGATAGTGCCATTATCTACCCAGTCTGAATGTGAGAGTGAATCGAAGGCGTCAACAACAATTATACTGGCCTGGGCTTGAGCACGCCTGTAGTCAAGAGTACCCAGTCGGGATACGAGGGTATCAGCCAGTTTGAAACACCATTGAAAAGAATTGCCAACAGGGGTATCTGATTTTTTTTTAATGAAATTAGACCTAAAGATGTCATAATTATAATCCAAAGACTTGGGATCCAGGCCCGATGCAGACAGCATCTCTGACGCTAGTGAATTAGGTACAAGTTGTGACCTCACAAAAGATATCTTTTCAGGCCCAGTCGAAACATTTGAGTTCACTATAGCATCCTCGCATTGGCGAATAAAATCTATAGCCTTATAATGGGGGTCTTGGCCTGAGAATTTAATAACAGAGGGTTCTTGGTGTAATAAAGTTAAGGTATGAGCCATTGTTTCAGATGGTTTTTGGGGATTGATAAAAGATGGTACCTTTGGTTTAGACATATTAGAAGGGGGGCAAGATAACTGCACTCCACTACGTAATAACATCAAAATCAAAACAAAGAAAATACAGTTAATAATGGTGATCGCAATGAATACACTCTCCGAATCGGAAGAATGGATCACCTGAAAGAACGTAAGCAATAATATTCGCTCTAATACACAAAGCAAGAGCGTTATTAATACGTAATATATGATTCACAATTAAGCCACGTAATCACCACAATTCTCTAATAACTATAAACAAGGAAAACCGTTACTGCACAGGGGTAACTATAGTAGATCTTAAGGAAAAGGAATCATGATCATGACGTCACAAAATGGCCACCGTAAACACCAACCAATTTGGCTATCTTGCCAGACAAAGAACCATTGACCATTTATTTCATTATAAACAGGAAACACAATATGGCCACCATATGCAATAATGATAGATATTGTATTAATTACAAGCACTACAAAAACGAGCGTTCGGTCGCTTCGTAAGCAAGATTAAGACTGACGCTAAACGACGCGACCAAGCTCCGACTTTGGCGGGAAAACATACATGCTCAAAATGAACTCTTGGTTCTCACAATAATGTATATAGTATAATGTATAATATACAATGTATATAATAATGTCATATTTCACAATAATAATAAATAAACAATATTACAAATACATATGTACAACACACAAAGAATATTCTATGCCACCATTACACCATAAGCCTTTCCAACTACATTCAACAAGCTGATCCCTCTGAAACTACTACACTCACACTTGTCACCCTTTCCCTTGTAAAGCGGAATGATACAGGCAGTCCTCCAGTCCTCCGGCACTCTACCCTCTCTTAAACAAACATTAAATAACCTCACCAGCCAGTCCACCATAACTGTACCTCCTTTCTTCAGACATTCTGCATAGCATCCATCCAACCCAAGTGCCTTACCTGCTCTCATCATCTTAACAGCTGCTTTCACTTCATCTTTCCCTATTTCTCCTCCATTTTCCACACTCATCACTCTCATTTTCTTAGCGCTTCCCACTGCAACTACCTTTCCTTCCCGATCCTCCTTCACATTTAGCAACTCCCTAAAATACTCTGCCCACCTTCCTCTCACTGCCTTCTCTTCCATTATCATCTCTCCATCTGCACCTTTTACCTTTTCTTCTCTACTTGATTCACCTCCTCTTCCTCTTTTAATTTCTCTCCAAAACATACTCTTACACCATTTCACATCTGCTCTCCTCTTTGTTTCCTTTATCTTTCGCTTAACTTCCTTTCTCTTTAGCTTCGCTGCTACTAACACTTCAGTGAAATTGTAATTCATTTACAGTTTCCTTCACTTTCTTTCTTTAATTGTAGTAAGGTAAGTCACTCGTCTCAAGGCCCCATGCCACTCTCGTATTGTAAGTTTTTAGTCAAGTTTCATTATTCAATAATGAAGGGGAATTAAATGATATTGATTTTTCTTATCCTTTTTCTTCCTAGTAATACACTTGGTTTAAATTACACCAAGGGACTCCCACCCAGGATCCCTGTTCATCCCACCAAGCCACTTCTGCTCCGACGTCACTATTTAATTCAACCAGTATCTTTTTACTTGTCAAATAAGTACCACCCTTTAAGGGCGTGACTTTACCTCCATGCACCAATCATTTTTCTCCTCCTCCACCTTATTCTCCAATCAGAAAGACTGTTGTACTGTCTCAAGCGATATTGTTTACGCAAGAATTTTGTCGCAGCAGAACGAGCTCTGTGTTTACTTTCACAACATCAGCACCTCTCGATATCCATATCTATATTTACAAACACAAGACGTTAAGCTAGAATATGCAACTCTCTGCAACTTGCAGTCGGCCATTGTATCATAACAACTGGGTAAAATTTACATATCGTTTCACCTACCCCTCGATCTACCTAAATGTCTACCTCTATCTACCGGCCTCTTACAGCTCTCCTCTTTGCTTCCTTTATCTTATGCTTAACTTCCTTTCTCTTTACTTTGTACCTCTCATACGATTCCCTCATCCTATTTTGTAACCAATCTATGAAAGCCTGCTTCTTCTCTTCTACACCCTTCTTTGCTTCCTCATCCCACTACTCACTACCCTTCCTTCTATTTCCTCCCGCCCTCCTTGTTCCACACACCATCTTTGCACACCTTATGACTCCCTCCTTGAACCATCCCCATTCCTTCTCCACTCCTAGTTCTACTCTATCCTTCACTACCTCCCACTCCTCTCTCAACTTCTTCTTATACCCATTCTCCTTTTCTTCCTCATTTAAGCAGTTCACTCTAAGTACCTCCCTACCTTCTGCCCTTTTCCTCTTTCTCCACCTATTCTCCACTCTCAATTTACCTTCCATAAGAAAATGATCTGATATTCCCCCATTCTCTCCCCTTAGGACATGTACATCCTTAACTCTTCCTACCATACTCCTGGTCACCACTATATAGTCCATTAACACTCTATCTGCCACCCTTCCATCCACCACCCTCTCCCATGTGTACTTATGCTCAGCTTTCTTCCTAAACACTGTATTTGCTATCATCAACTCTCTTTCAAGACACATCTCCACCATCAATTCTCCACTACGATTTTTACCTGGAACTCCATACTTCCCAATCACTCCATTTATTGGTTCGTTTCCTACCCTAGCATTAAGGTCTCCCAATACAACTACATTGACATTTCTCCCTAATCCCTCTATGCACTCATTCAAATCTACCCAAAAAGCCTCCCTTTCCTCTACTCTCTTCTCACTACCAGGCCCATACGCACTTACAAAAACCCCCATCTCCCTTCCCAGCTTCACCTTCATCCACATCAACTTTGAAGAAACCTCCTTCCACTCCACTACACGCTTACCTATCTCTTTACTTACTAATATAGCCACCCCTTCTCTCCCTCGTCCCCTCCTCACTCCTGAGTACCTCCCAACTACACTCCCAAACTCACAGTTGCCCCTCCCTTTCATTTTAGTTTTACTCAAAGCCAGCAGTCGTTGTATAGCAGTGGTGGGATTAATGCTTGTGAATAATAAATAATAGATGCCATTTTGGCGTCACATTTTTGGTGGCAGCATTCTGGCACTTCAACGCAAAAATGTTTCCGTCCGAATCCATGCTGGCTATCTAATGGAACAACAATCTTATATTTAATTTCCTTTAAGATTCTTGGATGCCAACCGTCAAGCCCTGGTGTTTTATTAACTTTGAGTTTTTCTATAAACTTTTTTTTTTTTGTTATATTTACCATAGTAAGTTTACCCTAGACTTTTCACAAGTTTCAGTTTAGAGTTCACTTCGAGGTGTTTCGTTTAGGAATACTGAGCTAAAATAGTTGTTTAGAATATCACACATTCCTTCCTTTGAATATTCAAGTTGACTGTTAGCAGATAATAGTGGACCAATATGATTCCTAATAATCCTTTTATCTCTAATGTAACTAGAATTCTTTGGGATTCTCATTGGATTTATCAGCGATAATTCATTTTGTATTGTCATTTTTTTTTACTCTCTCTGTATTATTACATAGGTGCACCCGAGTACTTGTATTTCTTATAAGCCTGTCTCTTTTTTACATTTTTTTTTCAGTTTCTTTGTCAAGCCATTTTGGGTGAGCCTGATTTGGGGGGCGTCTGTCCTTAAATGGGATTTAAGTATGAATCACCATAGTAAGCATATTTTGAAATATTTCTCACATCTGATTTACAGGTCTTTTGCTTAATTTTGCCTCCTAATCTGTAAGCTGAAGCTCCTGACATAGTCCTATGAACTAAGCATTATTGAAATCGGGTATTTTAGATACACAAGTACAGTATCTATTCTGATTTTTTTTTAGCAGTTTGAATCTAAGTTGTGATCACTATTTGCAATAGTTTCAGCAACTTCTACATCGGTTATGATGCTTTCTCGGCTAGTGATCTATAGATCGAGTAAATTTCCATGTCTTGTGGGCTCTTTTACATGCTGAACTAAATAACTGTCACCGAGAAAATCTATCAAGCGACTACCTATATGGCCATGTTCAAGGGTCATCCAATCAATACCAGTAAAATTGAAATCACCCATTATCATTAAACCCCGATTGCAGAAACTAAACAGTTCTTGAAACAACATTTTGTCATCTGCTGATATTTTTAGCCTATATATTGTGTCATTCCATGTCATCTGAATATGCTCTGGCAGCTGACAGTCCCTCAACTAGCCAATTCACAAGACACTGGAAAAATGCTCCACTGATTTTCATTCCAAATGAGATCACTTTGTATTGAAAGTGCCTTTGTGAGGTAACAAAGCAGATATCTTGGTGGCTCTGCTTGTAAGAGGGATCTGATGATATCCCTTCATCAAATCTGTCTTTGACAAGAACTTTGCAGCAGCAACTTCCTTAATAAGATCATCTATTCTGGGGAGAGGATAAGGGTCCACCTTCCTGTAATCAACACATAGTCTCCACTCACCTCCAGGTTTTGGTACTAATACAGCTGGTGAAGCCCAAGGACTTGTACTAGGATCCACTAATCCTTGTTCCATAATCTGCTTCACTTCTTCCTCCATAATCCTCTTCTTCTGGGATGACATTCTGTAAGGGGTTTGCCTCACTGGCTTGGCTCCATCTTCAAAGACAACGTCATATGATATGGCTTGAGTAACGGTGGGGCATGAGGAAAAATCTTGGCATTTTTGCAGAGGAGTGCCTGGACTTCTTTACGCATCTCTCCTGCTAGTGATAACAGAGATCCCTTTTATGCCTCACCTATGTCTGACCTGTCTAAATCGTAAAAATAATTTAGATTCCCAATATCCAAATCAGTTTCCATCAGCTTGTCTTGTCTCAATCACACCTACTGCTTCCTCCTGCTCACCGCCCCTTCTCTCAAGCACCTTGAATATTTAATATTTTTGGGTGCAATGAGGTAGGCTGAGGAGATCAAGCTAAAACATAATCTCCTACATTGAATTCTCTCCTAACAGTCTTCCTATCATAATAACCTTTATAAATTTCTTGTGACTTTTTTAAGTTCTTAGCTATTTCTCTAACTTTCTTCAACTTTTTGAAGTTAGTATCTACAAACTTTGAGTACAGGGTATTTTCTTCTGAATCCTTTGGCAACATTTTCTCATACAAGGAGGCAAGGGGCTTCTGTGGGATTCTACCAAACATCAGATAAAAAGGAGAAAACCCTAGACCTTCATGCATTGTTATTCTAGTGGCATATAATAGCAAATCTATGTCTTCATCCCAATCCTTCTCAAATTCTAAGATAAATGCTCTGATCATACATTTTAGAGTTCCATGGAACCTCTCAAGATTCCCTTGACATTGTGGGTGATATGCTGATGTGACCACATGTTTTATGTTGAAACCTTCCAGGGGTTCCTTGAATATCCCACATAAAAAGTTAGTACCTCTGTCACTTTGTATCTCCCAAGGCATAACCATCTTACTAAAATAAGACATTAAGGGCTTAGTGATTGTCCTTATTTTTATGTTTGGCAGGGGTATTGCTTCAACATACTGTGTGGATTGACAAATAAGAGTAAGGAGAAATGACCTACCAGACTTTGTTTTTGGGAGGGGTCCTATACAATCAACAACTATTCTACTGAAAGGTTCCTCACTGACAGGAACTCGGCACATGGATACCTTTTTGGGAGTGTCACAAGGTTTTCCGGTCAACTGACACACAATGCAGTGTTTAATTATCCTTTTGATGTCTTCAGCTAAACATGGTCAATAAAGATGTTGCAACACTGACTCTTTGGTCTTAGCCTTATGAGCCAGCCTCATGATCTCCCTAATCTTCTGTAGAACTATGTCTTGCATGATAACATCACCTACTACCTTTTCTGGCATTTTATATCTTTTCGGAAGTACACCATCTTCCACAATGAACTTGGTCTTGCTGTACTCTTCTTCCTGTTCCTCCTCCCCGGCTGTATGGCGCATCTTCTTCAGCTCTGGGTCCTCCTGTTGTAGTCAGATGAGTTCCTCTTTATCTATGGATTTCTCGAGAATCATTTCATCTGCTTGGGCATCGCCTCCCTGGTCTCCTCCTACAACTGCTGCTACACACTTCACTTCCATGCAGAGTTCATCTTGTGATTTTTTGGGGGGATATTGTTTGCATCATCTGCTATAGTTCGAAACAGGAGTTTAAGGTTGACTCCATTTAGTTCATCTTCCTCATGGACCTTCTTGGTCTGGGATCTGGTGATGTCAGATTCGTCATCATTTGTCTATCTGATCAAAGGGTCATTTACCGTTTTTAGTCTAACCAGGGCTATCTCACCTATATAATTTCCGAGGAGGAGGTTTATCTCCTTCACTGGAAGTTCTGCTATCCCTGTTTCAACGCTTGCTGTCCTACCATCTATTTCAAGTAACACCTTAGTTATGGGTGCTAGTATCGTCACTCCTCTGGCTAAACTGGCCTATGTATCTATCTTCTAATCCTAGCATCACATTTGGCCTCACAATGGTGTGGGATGCCCGTGTCTCACAGAGACTTGACTACATATTTCCTTTCACTTCCTTCTACTCTTATCTTGGTATCTTTCACATAAGGCAACCACTCTTGGCTTATTCCTGTATTTTCCATTTTGTCTACCCTATCTTCACTTACACAGAAATTACTATCATCTTTATTCCCTGCTACTTCCTTCTCCTTTGTCTTGCTAGTCTTTCTCTTGTCTCCATTCTTGTGTGCTCCCCTTGCTTCCATTTCCCTTGGGGCAATTTTCCATCCCATGACCGTATTTACCACAGGTAGCGAAAGGTACCGCTATAGTTCGACTACATAAAGATACAGAAAAGATCAGGATCGAGAAAGGAGTACGGCAAGGCGATACAATTTCACCCAAACTATTTACAGCTTATTTAGAAGATATTTTCAGAAGGTTGAGTTGGGAAAATAAAGGTTTGAAGATTAGCTGAGCTTCAGCTTCTGTCCATGATGAAATCGGCTGTGGCTGAAAAGCATCGGGATGAGAGCAAACGGCTGTTGCAGAAATTCTTGGACAGTTCGTCTCAAATGCTAGATGATTTTAAGAGATTTCGATCCCAGCGGTGCCTTGAATCGCAGACATTTGCATTTTGGGATCAATTTGTCCATATGGTAAACAGTCTGAGGGATCTAGTGCGAGCAGATAGAGAGGGCAATTGGGAATTACACTTGCATAGTGTACAGCTAGTCTTGTCACTGTTTTTCTGGTTGTGATCGTACGAACTATCTTCGTTGGGGGTCGGTTTACCTCGAAGACATGAGGCGACTGCCTGAAACGGCACCTCATATCCATGAGAATTTCATGGCAGGACGGTTTTCAGTCAAGAAAACACAAGGGCGTTTTGTTGCAGTGGGTGCAGACATGTGTCTGGAGCAGACAATAAACAAATCTGCAATACCAAGAGGAAAGCGTACGTGGCTTAATGGCAAATGATTCATCATGAAATGCTAGCTGTGTTACATAAACAGCGAGAGTTGAGTGGCATTGAATTAGCCAACACAGAGCTACTGGTGAATCATGAGTTTACCAAACCAGCTACTTTGGTCAGTGAAACTGACATTCGGGGTGTCATTCATTACATCCAGCACCATGAGAATCCTGTGTTGGTCCCAACCGATGTTGGTAGTGATGGTGGAAAACTCCACAATATCATCACCCAGGAAATTGTCTCTGATGATGTAAGCAAAAGTTTGCTTAATTTCACATCAAAGTCCACTGAGCTCTATGAAACATATCGGACAGAGACATTTGTAACGAAAAAGAGATCTGTCTTTGACACAATTCATAAGAACAATCCGAAAACATTCAAGGGTCCTGAACCTGGGAAGTCAGCTGTAGCAAGTGAGCAAAAGGATAAAGGTCTAAAGCAGTTAGCTGAAGAACAGAAGCTATTTGACATAGCACGCATGCGAGGATATGACATAGAAGATTTGTTGAAGTATGACCTGGTTGATGCCTGATATCTTTTTGATGGCAAAGGGCTTATGATCAAGTCACAAAAGAGTGACCTTTGTGCTGAACTGGAAAAAGTTCTCTCAGATGATGACTATGGTTCACCAAAAACATGGTCACCAGAACAGACCGCTACCATTGTAGATATGATGGGTTGGGTGCGCCGAATGCAGCTTGGGTCTATTAAGACGTGCAGTGATCTCTGTACCAACTTTTTGAAAATGATCTACAGCATGAGTATCAATTCAAAGCGAATTGACTTTGTCTTTGACACATACATTGACGGGTCAGTTAAAGACAGTGAACGTATCAGACGGTGCACCACAAACCCAATTGACATAAATGAACTTGGTAAACAAACAAGGTTGCCGGTGTCAAAAGATGCATTTTGGGCATCATCGTCAAATAAAGCCAATTTGCAGAAGGCGCTTAGGTGTCACATCTAAGAATGAAAATTTTGAACTGGTTGTTAGTGCAATGGGTGGAGATAATATGGAACCTTGCAAAGCTGTATTGAATGGTAGTTTCCGCGTTTTGCCAAATCTTGATGTTTATATTGAAGAAGCTGATGTTCGTTTGATTCCGCACACACTTGATGCTGTCAAATCTGGATCAAAGAGGGTTGTGCTCCTCTCGAATGACACTGATGTTGTAGTTCTGGGGCTGTATTACTGGAAATTGTTCAAAGAACATGGGCTGATCGAGTTCTGGATACGCGTTGGTGTAGGGAATACAACAAGGTATCTTCCTCTCCACACAATGGCGGAGAGGTTGGGGGAGAATTTCTGTGATGGTATCATAGCCATGCACTTTTTAACTGGGTGTAATTCAACCAGTAAATTCGGCACAAAATCTGCTGGGGTGAAGGCAAATCCTGTGCAATACTTGATTGATTTTGGCAAGGATTTGGAAGTAGATCTGGCGCTCACTGAACAGTATCTTGTGAAGGTATATATTAAGTCAGAGACTTATAAGTCAATGGATGAATTCCGATATCACTTGTACCATCACAGTAAGACAACCATTTTGGACCTTCCTCCTACCAGCCGAGCATTGCATGGTCATATCATGAGGGCATTGTATGGTTCTTATCTTCAAATGCATTGTCTTGACCATTCCCAGGTGTCTATAGACCTAACCAAATTTGGTTACCTCAGAGAAGGTAACATGTTGGTGCCAGAGGATTTTCAGAGGTGCCAGAGGATTTTCCGCACCCATGGAAATGCCAATCATGCGCCACGAAGAGATGCCTTTGTAGAAAATTGGGATTGCAATGTTGTGAATACTGTAACTGTGTCATAAATAATGGCTGTAAGAACCCATTGTAGATATGTTAGAGGAACTGTATCTAGGTATCTGAACAAGACCTGTGGATGAAACGAAACAGTAAAAAAAAACATACATATATTAGTGTTTAAGTCAAAATTGGCACTTCAAAGTTCTCTAAAATAGGATACAAAGCATGGGAAACATGAAAGTTTATTTTAACAATTTAATTATTGTTTGATTTGCCAACTTTGTCACTTATTTGTTTCACTAGACTGACTTTATCATTTTCAGCGTTTTTGGCCAAAATATTGATTTTTCCAAATTTTTGTCAATTTTGAGTTAGCCACCAAGCGTTTAATTATTACCATATTTTCTCCACTGTTGATTTAAAAACTTACCCATGACCTGAGGTAGAAATAAGAGAAAATTGAAGAATAAACTATCATTTTTTCCTATACCATGGTATCATTTTGTGTTTGGAGGCCCAGATTTTAAGCAGGTGACGTTTTACGTCATAGTTTGACCTCTGGTGACCTCTGGTCTTGACCAATTGCAATGATCTACCCATCATTATAAAGCTGATACTTAGGAAATTCAAACGAGTGGTCATTCATTAAATTTCACTGAAAACTGATCGTTCCAGGTCAAATTGACTTTCCCCTACCCCAGATTTTGGTCATTATTCCGAAAGCCGACGCCCATCATAAATCCTCAAATATCTACCTTGCTGCCAGTCAGCTGAGCGTCCACCTTGATTTTTCAGATGTCTGAGGTGACCCTCTAACCAGATCAAGAGAAAAACTGAGTGGCACTCTTATGCATGCAAATGACCCCTGGCTCTACGAGTATAACTTTTATTCTCTTTGACGAAGGTTTAACTCCACCAGATATGTAGTGACCTAGATATTCAATAGATCTAGTATTCAATTTTTTTTTTACCTTTATTTATTTGGACATAATGTTCTGCTAAGGGTTTTAAACCCCTTCTCAATCTGGTATTATATTCTACTTGAGTAGAACCACAAATGATATCAAAATATGCAGCAACATCCTCCAGATTGGCAAAAAAATTGCACAATTAATTTCTGCTAAGGGTTCTCACTCTGGTATTATATACTACTTGAGTAGAACCACAAATTATATCAAAATATGCAGCAACATCCTCCAGATTGGCAAAAAAATTGCACAATGAATTTCTGAGAATGCCGGGAGATGAAGATAAGCCAAACAGTAAACATTTGTATTTAAACAATCCTTTATGAGTATTACTAAGTAATCTTGGCTTTGTTCTTCTACAGGTATTTGTAAATATGCATTCTGCAAATCCATTTTGAGAACAATGTTCCTTTACCTACTACATACAATAATTCTTAAATTTTGGTAATGGATATTTCTTACAATGAAGATTTTTATTCACAACTTTAAATTACCACAAATTCTCGTTACTACCTTGTTTTCTTTCAAAACAGGAACAATGGGAACTGGCCTAGTGCTGGGCAAATACCGCTAATTTCAATACCGGAATTACCGGTAAACAACAATGCCGTTACCGGAATTACCGGTAATTTACCGGTAAAAGACTCGTGAGGTAGTAGTGACGTCCCAAGTTCGAGTCGCCTTTATGACTTAAATCTAAACAAATTTCATCCTACTATGGTGTGTAGTCACAACTCAAGTTTTGTAACGTCGTCACTATAAAAATCCTGCGCTCCGAGTCGTTATTCCAACTCTCGTGGGCGGGGAGTAGGGAGGGGGTGCGTGTAAGGTCACAGCATTACCTCCTCTCCCTCAGTGCATAGGCCTACGCACCAATCCCCCCCTCCCCCTCTCACACTCCACTTCCGTCTCTATGTAAGTGCAATTTCATACAAAGAATATATTTTTCACTTAGAAACACAATTTCATAAAAGAAAAATAATTACATGCATCATTTTTACACATTACACATAAAAATTCATTTCCAAAATCACCCATTTTTCATTTAGTCGGGACAAAGTCTTTTTTTTTTGTACAATTGAGGTTTTAAATGTTTTGTGTGAGATGAATTGACATATGTAGGTCATTTTCATAATGTTTTTTTTTTACCAAGTTCCTCTTATATTAGGCTCAGGAACACATAATCTCAACCCTTTGAATTTCTGTCAAAGTTTTTTCAATTGTTCATAGTTGTCATTTTTTATATTGGAATTACGTTAATTTTGTATTAGCAGGACTCTACGATCCCTATATTTATATTATAATACCTTTAAATGGACAAAAAACACACGCATATATTTTATTTTAATTTTTTATTCTGTGTATCCATTTGGATACATGCCCACCGGAATCGCCAGCGCGCGCCACCTCCACCAATCTAGGGTAAGGCTCGCAAATATTAGTTACTACGCGAATAATAATTACATGCGTATCACTAACAAAATATGATTTTTGAATAACACGTTACCTTGCGTCGTAGAGGCCACTTCAATGGGCACAGTGTTAATCCACCAGAATCTTTGATCGTCTCTGCCCGCTTATTCTTGTCTCCGCTTTCCGTGAGTTGTGGTATACTGCATTCCCTGCACCAACCCATAGCTTATATATATATCCTTGTCAGTCATCACTCGTGCGAGTCTGATAAGTGTATTTGTGAACTTGTTTGTGATTAACTCCAATACAAGTACAGTACAAATAGATTGTAACATGCAGATGGTGTCTTTCATGAGCAACTGCGTACATTTATGTAAATATGCATATATTAATAAACATTAAATATAAAGTTAAATATGAAGGTCTGGTAAGTGTGGAAACAGTGTCTCTCCAATCTCCCCGTACTGTGAGCTTTCATGTCCGTTCTACAAACTTTACAACGTGCCTTATTTCCATCCTCTTTCACTTCCGCTAACCATTTTTTAAACAGGGGATCCTTTAACCAGGCAGACTGAAAAGTTTTCGAGTAGTTTGACCACCTCTTCATTTCTAGATCACATAGGCTGACTAATCGAATACGTACATTTTGCACTGAACCTCTGCGGGCCGAGATGCGAACAAAACGATCTAGAACGTCTGTTAATTTTCATATTCGAATACGTACATTTCGTACTGTGCATCTGTGGGCCGAGAAGGAAGCAGGACGATTTAGCACGTTGAATACGTTCCTGTTAATTTTCATCCTACGTAGGGCCGTCAGTACTGTCACTCAGTACCACCAAGCTGAAACGTGCTTACCGCTCTCTGAGTATTATGGGATAGCTTATCGGTTAACGGAGCCTAAACGGTAGCAGATTTTTTGCTGGTAAGCTACCGTCAAGGTTGTTACCGATAAAACCCGTAACTACCGGTAGCTGCCCACCACACTCAGTACCACCAAGCCGAGACGTGCTTACCGCTCCACGAGTGTTTGGTATAGCTTATCGGTTAACGGAACCTTAACGGTAGCAGAATTATTGCCGGTAAGCTACCGTCAAGGCTGTTACCGATAAAACCGGTAACTTTACCGGTAGCTGCCCACCACTAGGAACTGCCCATTCACTATATGAGATAGGTTCTATCATACCATCATCTACCAATCTCGTAGTCTTCAATCATTCCCTTATAAGCATGTGGAATTGTATGTGCTCTCAAAAAGCATTAGCTCCACATAAATTTTAAGATACAATTGAGCCAAACACCTGAAATGGGTTTACTAGTATCTACACAATAGTTATCAATCATGCCTTCCGCCTTTACCTCATCCATTCTTTTAACTCTAGATTCATTATCTATACGAGCCAGATGATTACCCATATTATTAATCAAATCACGTCCCCCTGATTTGTGTCATGAGAATTGACATAAAAGGTTTGTATAACATAATATTTACTATATTGGGCCTGAACTACTACTTTGCCTAAAACCTCCAAGTTTCTATTATCATAAGCAGTAAGGCTTTTATGACATGGTTCAACTTTCAAATTCAATTTTTGTACCCACTCTTTAGTCAAAGTCGACACATCAACACCACTGTCCATTTCAAACGGTACCAAATCCAGTATTCAATCTGAAATAAACTTCATTATGACGAAGAGCACCATGTTCTTTCACCGTTAACTATTTATCATTATTAGATTCCTCACCGCCATTCAGACCCTTAATATTTTCTTGTTCTTGCCTTTACTAATTGAAGCTTTATATTAAAATTTCTTTCCATTAAACCTAGGAGAAAATGTTTTTCCTCTTTACATTCTGTAAATGACCAGTTTATAGTACAAATTACATACTATCATGCGAATATCTACAATGTCTACACACTTTATACACCGATTTAACCTCAGGCTGTGAAGTCAGGGACCTCACATGGGTAGGGAGGCATATGCCCTGGGGCGGCACATTTAGGGGGGCGGCAATTCTAGTCTGGACATTCCGACCACAAGGCTGACAAAATAATTATAATAAAAAAAGGTCAAGGGAGCCCTGAATATTTTACCATAATATACAAATTTTGCTTTAGAATCAACAGAATATGAAATATTTTTCTTTTATCCTTTCTGCAATAGGGACATTAAATGCAATTTTTAAAATCAGTTTAATTATTTCGCAAGCCAATAGCTAAAACAAGCTGTAAGGGATGGTGGAAATAGGAAGTAGTGAGAGAATGGAAATTAACTAATGTAACTCCCATATACAAAAAGGAAATAATTCTCTGCCCAGTAGTTATCGTTTCACTTCAGCTGTATGTAAATTTGTGGAAACGATTCTAAGGGATGAAATTGCGGACTCACTTGAAGTGGAAAAAAAAAAAAAAAAAAGACTCGCAACACTGTTGGCTCAGTTACACTACGCGTCAAATCGCGGGGAACTGACCCTCGCGGTCCTCGCAACACACTAAAATTGAGGCGTGCGGGGCACTAGATTCGCGCCACTGGCCTCCCATCAGTGGTGGATTGGTGAGACGTAACAGAAGACCTATCAACGATCGCCTCATTCCTTATGTCACAGAAGTCGCAGCTCTACTTGCGTTGTGCGGACGTTACTCAACTGATAGAAATGCACAAGGATAATGTAAGTGAAACATCACCTGTACAAAGACAGAAATGCCTGGGATGAACTGAGTAGTGTGCGTTATTCACCCTACTTCCACTCCTCCATCTCCCCCCTCCCACTCCATTCCTCCGCTTCAACCTACTTCTCTTCCTCCTCGCCCTCCCACCTTACCTCTCCTTTTTCTTCCACCCCACGTTTTCTCCTTCCCCCTCGCACTCAACGCCATAACCTCCATCCCACCCTCCTCCTACTCCCCACTCCAACCCTACTCCCACTCCTCCTCCTCCCCCTCCCACCCCACTCTTCTTCCTCCTCCCACCCACTCTACGCCATCTCCTCCAAAAACTCCTCCAAACCCTTTCCACCCTCCTCCTCCCTCTCCCTTTCTATTACTCCTCCTCCTCGCCCTCCCACTCTACTCCTCCTCTTCCTTCCTCCAAACCTACCCTCCACTCTCACACGAGCAGGACACGGGTTCGACACTCTGGTACCGAGCGCCTTCCCGTACCCCCTGGGACCTCGCTCGACCAACTTTTATGTTCTCACATAACGCGCTTGCACTACAACATAGCCCCTGTGGTTTTTTAAAATTGTTGGAACTGCATTCGTGGAGGAACCCACATTCCCGGTCACTTTTCGCGCACCCTAGCGCACCGGCATAGGTTTGAGCTCATAGGGCATCGCTAGACTGTGTCAAACCCACCCCCACAGGGTCAAAGGCCATGGCGGCCTCTCTGTCTCCGAACAGGAAAAAACGCCGACGATGAGGAGAGGGCACCGGAATCCACCCACAACACCCAAAACTCCAGGCTCATCACCTACAAGGTCCACTACATGGACGGCTTCGACTCGCCCTTCGACGTCGTCCGAGCCCTCGAGATTGGCCCCTTACAGGGAAAGCTAGTTAACTTCAGACTACTGCATGATGGCACGGTCCTCCTTACCCCCCGCCACCAAAATGTAGTCGACATTCTCGACGAGGTCGAGGAGATCCATGGACACAGGCCAAATATCACGAAGCACCTCCCGGAGGATCGAACGACCAAGATGGTGTTTTACAACTTCGATGCCAAATTGGGGCTACTAACGTATCAGCCCAGAATCACCAGCGCCAAGTGGCTACTCGACAAATTCAAAGGAACAACCCCCCATGTGATCATTGAAGTCAAGGGAGACCCCATCAGTACGTTAGACTTAGGAGGATGGGGGAAATATCACGTGGGCACGTACATTCCCGATCCCCTCAGGTGCTTCAGGTGCCAAAAATATGGCCACCACCAAAACCAATGTAGAGCACGTCTTCCCCGCTGTGGCATCTGCAGCCGCCCACACTTAACAGACACTTGCCTCGCAAAATTAAAAAACGGGGACACTGACCTCCAAGCCAGATGCCCCAACTGCACAAAGAAACACCATGCATGGAATACTCGGTGCACGGTGAGGAAGACTGAGGCCGTGCAGTGTTATCAGAGGGCTGCGAAACGGGCAGATTTCGTCCCGGCGCCACCAGGAACCTTCGTATGGGGGAGCAAGAAGCACCAACCCCACCCCCACCTCAGGTCAAACCACCGCCGACCTGCTACAACCACTGCTTCCTCGATTCCCATCGATGCCGCGCCACTCGTTACCCGAGAAACACAGTCGCCCACAACGTCTCCCGCAACCTTGCCCGGTCCCACACCCACAACCGCTGTGGCGCACCCTACTCCCTCCGTAGTGTCGACCCCTTCGCCCGCTCCTATTGTCCTGGAGGAGAGTGACTTCAAGGAAATTCTCTCCACAGTTATCGAGGGGGTTCAGGCAGCTCTCGGCCACAAAACCCTTGACAGCAAGAGCACCGATACCATTATCAAGAACACCATGGAAATAATCAGCCACCGACGGGCGAAACGCACACACACGAGGGCGAACCGACCCTCCTCTACCCATCGTCAAAAAAGCACAATCAAAACAAAACCGCCAGAGTGACAACACCCCCTCCCCCCCCACTACCCAGACCAGCCCTGCCCGCGACCACCCCCTCCCCCAACTCGGTCAGCTCAGACAGCCCTGCCACTACCGCATCCGCCGAAACCCCTCCCCACTGACCTAGCTGAACTCCCTCCCCCTCCGCGGCAGAACGACGATGACAGCTGCATCTCCTCAGCACCATCCACTTCCGGTGCCACCCGGGGCGACGGAAGTGAGTCAGACATGGACACAGAGGTTACCGATAATGCCTCTCTTCAATAACACTGAGCTGAGCGTCCTTCAGTGGAACATTAACGGGTTCCTTCGCAAAAGATCATATCTACTGGCTATCGCTCAGCAATACGATTTTGACATCATTCTACTACAGGAAACACTACTAAGGGAGGAGGTACGATTCCCGGGATACCGCACCTTCTTACTGCGCAGCGACACCACAAGAGGCTGCATGGTCCTCGTCAAGGACAGCCTACCCTGCAGCGAAGACATCAACCCCATATACTGTGGCGATGGCGTGGAGGCTCATGCGGTTCTCGTACAACGAGGCCATGAAACCTTCACCGTCTACAACTTGTACAGGGGCCGTCAAGCGGTCCTGGACCTTGGGGTAGTGAGTGCCCTTGCTGGGGACAGACTCCTCATCCTCGGAGGGGATTTTAATGCTCACCACCCATCTCTGTCATCCACACAGGGCCCCAATGCTGCAGGGAATCACCTACACCATACACTGACTTCCTCCTCCCACATCGCCTTGCTGAACGACGGCTCCCCGACCCATGTACGGGGAGGCAGGCTTGACCTAACCCTTGTGACTGCCACTCTCTCCTCCCGCGCAAGATGGGAGGTCCACCCCGTTGTCACCAGTGACCACTTCGCCGTATGCACGTACATACGAGATGTGGCTCTCCCCACCGGTGGTGCCACACATCCCGCGGTGGAACACATCCAAGGCCAACTGGCCTCTCTTCTCCAACGCCCTGGCGTCCTGGGCAACTGAGTACAACCCCTCAACTTGGGACGTCGACAGCTTGGAGGCGGACCTCTCAACCGCCCTCCACGCTGCCGCGAGAGATACGATTCCACTGCAGGGACAGCCCACCCGGAGGCACAAGAACCACTGGTACTACAACGAGTAAATGAGAGAGGCTAACCACAGGGTGTGCATGTTCCGCCGCGCCTTCAGACGGAACAGGACGCAGGTCAATCTTGCCAACCTCCGAGCAGCCGTTCGTGAAGCGCATGCCACGGCTACGCGTGTCAGGGTCAACAAATTCCATGAGTGGTGCGAGAGCTTCAACGCCCACACCTCCCTCTCCGAGCTCTGGCGCAAACTTCATGTAGCCACTAACAGGTCTAGCCCACGTCTAACCCACCATGCCCCAACCGAAGAGGCACAGCGGCTGGTAGAGGAATTCGCCTCTCGAACCAGCAGTGCCTTCCTGCCGCAGCGCACCCACGAGATGCAACAACAGCTGCGGGAAGAAAGAATTCACCACGTCGGGGACATGATGGCCCAGACGGACGAGACCGACGAAGAATTCACTCTCGGAGAACTCATGGCCGCCCGCAGACCTAACAAGGACACCGCTCCTGGCGAGGACGGAGTCAGCTACTCCATGCTGGCACACCTCGGACCTGCAGGAGATGAGGCCTTCCTCCGCGTGATTAATGCATCCTGGAGAACTGGGAGACTGCCCACAGCCTGGAAGACGGCCACAATAGTACCAATCCCCAAGCCCAAGGAACCCGGTACCTACCGCCCCATCAGCCTGGTCAGCTGTATGGGAAAAACAGCAGAAAGGATGGTACTCAACAGATTGCTATGGAAACTAGGTCCGTTGCATGAGCATATCTATGCTTATCGCAAGGGCACTGGTACGGCCCATAGCATTGCCACCCTTCTTGCGGCAGTGAGCAGCGAGCCCTCCATTACAATTTTTCTCGATCTGGAAAAGGCCTTTGAGCTAGCCAGTCCTCTGGCGATCCAGGACACTCTCGCATGCAAAGGTGTGAGAGGAAGACTTCTCACCTGGATAGCTGACTACCTGTCACGCAGATCTGCGCGCGTGCGCTTCCAAGGCCACATGTCGGAGCCTACGGTGCTAGAGAATGGTACACCACAGGGAGGGGTCCTCAGTCCGACCCTTTTCAACGTGCTTATCTCCAACGTACTGAAGCTCCCCCTCTCCCTCCCCCGATGATCTAGCTCTCATCATTGCTTGGAAGCAACGATGCCACGACAGGGCACAGCGTTGCCTCGACGCCGTCGCAGCGGAATGCGTCAGGATCGGGCTCAAAATATCCCCTCTGAAGTCTAAAGCCATGGCATTCGGACTCGGACGAGGAAAGGAACCCCTCGTTACTCAAGGATTCGTGCTGGACTGGGTCACACAATTCCAGTACCTGGGCGTATGGCTCGACTGGGGCCTCACCTTCAACAGGGAAATATCCTACCTCAGAGAAAGAATGACGGCCAGAACCACAGTGATGAGGGCCATGTGCGGAAGAGCACTTGGTGCCACACATCAAGTCCTACGCACGTACTACGTACAAGCGGTGCGTTCTTTCGCCGACTACACAGCCCCGGCTCTCCTTACTGTGGGACAAACTCCAAAGGCTTGAGACATGCCAGAATGAAGCGGCTAGAGTTATCCTGGGAGCACAACGGTGGTACAAAATTCTCAACCTCCAGCGGGAAGCCTCGCTCCCTCCTCTCCAACTCAGGATAAGAATGCTCGGGGCGGACTTTGTTGCCCGCGCACTCCACCCCCGCGACGAGACAGGTCTAAGTCGGGACATCTACTCCTCACTTGCACGCGCAGACACACTGCAACGCCCCAACACTTGGCTCTCACACGCGGCCAAGCTCCTGGATTCCTTCCAACTACGGCAACCTCTCCTCGAGAAGGGCATCCCAAAATCCCACCCGGACTTCAAATGCCCGCCTCCGTGGGCACCAGCTCCCGTGACCTTTAAATTTACGTCACTCCCGGGGAAAAAGGGCGGATGCCACCCGGACAAAGCGCGTGTATTAGCAAATAACGGCATCCGTGCACTGACGCGACCTGGTCATACAGTGTATTTTACAGACGGGTCCGTCAAACAACGCAGCCCAAACACGGCTGGAGCTGCCTTCGTCACTGATGGACACATCTTCGGCAGGAGAGTCAGCGACTCCGCGTCCTCTCTTCAAGCCGAGGCCGTGGCGATGCAGGGGGCCCTAGAACATGCCCTTGTATCCCACTCCAATTCCGTGGTCATCCACACTGACTCTCTGAGCCTGATAAGCTGCTTACAACAGGCAGAGCCCGAAGATAATGTCTACCTCCTCACCAACATAATTGCGCTTCTGCACAAATTACACCGTGAAGGACGACATATCATCAACAACTGGGTGCCAAGCCACGTCGGTGTGCATGGAAACGACCTTGCAGACGCTGCTGCTGCCACAGCCCGCAAAAGAGCCAGTGTCGATGTCCAGGTCCCTCCCAGCAAGAGTCAGCTCCAATTTAAAACCAGGGCATTAGCACGCAAGAAGTGGCACCTCCAACACAGCCAGGAGGCGCAGATCTCCCAACGAACGGGTTGGTACATAAAGGTGACAGCCTATGAACCTCTAGTCCTCCCCCGCTCCACTCCCAGAAGGCTAGAAAAGCTGCTCTTCAGGTTACGTCTTGAGGACCGTTGCTTCTGGCAACTTAATCCCCAGAGCACCATAGAAGACCGCCGGTGCAACCACTGCCGTCAAGAAAATGCCGACCTTCACCACTACCTGAGCGATTGCCCCGCCACCTCTTTCCTCAGACGAGGACCACCGGCTCCCCCTGAAGGTCTTGTGAGCCGCCTCTGCCGCCTCCAAAGCCCCTATGAGCTCCATCAGCTGCTAGAGCGTCCACCGCCGCTCTAGCAGCCGCAGCTTCTCTTTTCTACTGCCTCCTATCACCCTCTGACTGGTTATACTATTCCATCTCCTCTCTACAAGATGTGTCTTACATAAACACTCATCGCGGCATGGATGGCGCGGCACCTCACCATCTTGAGACAACCCTTAGCTTTTTGGGGGCACGCCCTCCACCTGGCACTGCCTGCGGCTGAGAGGTAACCCCCCCCCTCTGAGATCAGGGTGGCGCAGTTAATGACAGTGGTATCATGTGGACAACGAACCGTGTATATGAACTGTTCCGGACCACCTGCATGGTCGAGGTCCGAGCGGGCACTAGCCCCGAAAAAAAAAAAAAAAAAAAATCCACGGCAATGAAACCGTTTGAACACAGGAAGGGTAAAAGGCGCGCGCTTTTCACTTCCGCGCCAGGCCACTCAGACTCAAAAGACGCGTAGTGTGACGCGGTTAAAGAAGAATAACAAAAAAAAAAAAAAAAAAAACCAAACTTGACCAACCTCCTTAATTTCTTTTATAATGTTTTTATGTATGACGAAAGCAAATCAGTCGATATGATGTACACATTCACATGGCATCATAGGTATTATTGATAATTAGGTCAAATATTGGATAACAGAGGGAAAAGAATGGATTGTAATCAATGGTAACCCGACGGGTGTGATGTGTGAGCGGTGTTTCTACAGGGGAAACAGCGGTGTTTGGTCAGATTCTCTTTTTTTTTTTTTAAATGTTATATGGATAGTAGTCTGGTATGTAAAATGTCAAAATTTGTGGAGAACACAAAAACTGCTAGCGGAATCAGTAATGCAGAGGAAAGTGATCAACTACAGTCTGATTTAAATCATTTACTTGAGTGCAGCAATAAAAGGCAAATGGAAATTAATATTGATAAATGTACAATTTTAGATATAGGCTACAAAAACAACTGCAATATTCTATGAACGGTAATCAGACTCAGAAATCAGATAAAAAATATCATATTATCTAAAGGTCTAAAAACCGACCTGCCAGTGTACAAAAGCCGAAAAAAAAATCTCCCCAGCAAAGAATAGGATTTTATTGGAATAGCTTTTGAACACGAGACTGAAAACGTAATAATTACTGTATATAATTCTCTTTCAAGACCTCATCTCGAATACCGTGTTTAGTTTTGGTCTCCAAAACTTATAAAAGACAGACAAATAAAAAAAATGTACAACGCAGAATCACTAAAATAATATCTCGTTTACCTAATAAACCTGTGAACAGTCTAAGTGAAGTTAATTCATTTAGCTTATCCAAACGTAGAATGCGGGATGATTTAATTGAAATCTTCAAAATGTCCCATGGCTTCATTGATATGAACATAGATTATCATTATATTGTGGACCGTAGCACTGTCACAAGAAATAACGGTTACAAAATAGTTTATAAGAGATCAAACACCGATGATTAAATTTTTTTTTTGATTGCATTAAAAACGTTTGGAACGAACTACCTGTTCATTTTGTAAGTTCAAATACAATTGACTTTTAATTTTTTTTTTAAAGAAGTTGAGAGAAATGTGGGAGGTGGTAAAGGATAGAGTACAGGTAAGAGTGAAAGAGGAATAGGGATGTTTCAAGGAGGGAGTGACAAGGTGTGCAAAGATGGTAGAACAAGGAGGATGGGAGGAAATAGAAGGAGGGTATTGAGTGATAGAATGGCGAAGTGAAGGTGGTAGAAGAGAAGAAATGAACATTCAGGGACTGTTTGCAAAGTGGGACGGGAGAAACATGAGATATAAAAAAATAGAGAAGCAAAACATGAAATAAAGAAGGCAAAAAGTAGAGTAGATGTAGAATGGGGAGTATGACAGAACATTTTGAAAGTTATAGAAAGATATTTTGGAAGGAAGTTAAGAGAGGAATGGGAGGTGAGTCAGAGAAGAAAAGGTAAAAGGCGCAGGTGGACAGATGCTAACAGAAGAGAAAGTGGTAAGGGTAAGGTGGACAGAGTGTTTTAAAGAGTTGTTGAATGTGGAGAAGGATAGGGAGGGATTGGTGGTAACAGTGAGAGGCGCAAAGAGAATGACAGTGATGGGAAAGGAAAATGTAGGAAAACTAAGAAAAGATGAGGTACAATTATGTTTGAAAATGATGAAAGCAGGCACCTGGGTTAGATGGGTGTCATGCAAAGTGTCTGTAGAAGAGAGGTTCAGTAATAGTAGACATGCTAGTGAATTTTATTTTGTGTCTAATGGAGGGTAGAGTGCCGGAGGACTGGAGGAGTGTTTGTATAGTTCCGCTTTACAAGGGAAAAGGTGACAAATGTGATTATAGTAGTTTCAGAGGGATAATTTTGTTGAGTATATTTGGTGTCACGCCTTAGCATGAATACAATGAAATATTTCATGTCCACCATTGCCTCGCTCCTGCGTGAGTAATCTAGTATTACTAAATTTGCACACAGTATGCATGCAACGTAAATTACAAGGTAATGTGAATGGGAGAGGTAACGTGTATCAAGAAAGGACGTTTCAAACGTCACAGTGATTTCGGTGCACGACACAATTTCGAAAGACAGAACGTCGAAACGACGGAATGTCGAAACGACAGAATGTCTACTGCGACAAAATGTCGAAATTTCAGATATCAACGTGATTATGTACATCAAATCACCGAAAAATGCAAACCTGTGTTCACGCTCAACAACAATAACTGAAATATCCACCAAAAACTTGGTGCCCTTTCCTAATTAACTTTCTTGACTGTACATAAAGTGAATATTCTAATTTCGAAATCAATTCTTGAACTAATCATTGGAATACAATACAAAGAAAACATGGCAGAATTCTTCGTTGCTCAAAAAGGAAGAAAAAACTTTCTTGACTGTACATAAGGTTAATATTTTAATTTCAAAATAAATTCTGAACTACATTCATTCGAATACATTACAAAGAAAACATGGCAGAGTTCTTCGTTGCTCAAAAAGGAGGGACAAACTTTCATATGAGGGTTTTGTTTACATCAAAATCAAGTGTGTTAAGGAAAAAATATACTGGCGCTGCGAGGACCGTGCCTGTTCAGGAACAGCTATAACTGTTGATGATGTGATAGTAACCACAAAAGCTCACAAGGGTTGAGGTCCAGCAATCGATGTCCAGGATTAGGCGCATCGCCGAAGAAACTTTAGAAGGGACGTCGCGGATAATATGCCAAGAACTCTCCAGCCTTCTTCCAGAAGAGGTTCGTGGATATCTTCCGGAAGAGTCGAGCATCAAAAGGATGATTCAGAGGCAGCGTCGTAAAAACCAGCCGCGCTTACCTTGTAGTGTTACAGACCTTACCCTACCTGATCCTTACATCAAGTCTTAACAAAGGGGACCCTTGGATCCTGGCTGATATCAGTTTTGGCAACAATGATAGGATCATAGAGTTTTGTTCAAACAACAACCTGAGAAATTTATAAAACTCTTCGGTATGGTACGGCGATGGCATTTTTGACGTCTCTCCGGGACTGTTTTATCCACTCTACACCCTACATGCACCAGTGATGGGGCAAATGCTGCCTCTCCTTTTCGTGTTGACAACCAAGAAAATCAAAGACGCTTATTATTGTATCTTCTCAGCCATCCAAGAAGCTGCATCACAACGCGATCTGGATCTCAGAGTCAGTATTTACAGAAGTGACTTTAAACGTGCTGCGATGGAAGCTGCAAAGGATATCTTGTCTGTGCAGAAGGTTGTGGATTTGGATTTGCGTGAAATATACGTGAACGACAGCGGTTTTGCACAGACATAAACAGCTCACTGTTATGGCTTTTGTTCCCTCTACCGAGATCTCTCATGCATGAGGGGACAGAGAGGAGTGAGGTCGCCGATTAAATGAAACGGCCTTGCTGTGGATGTGCTGTGTCTTGCTACAATCCTTCTGACCCAGGGCAGTTGGCGAGAAGCAGGGGTGACCCGTCATACAAGAGGAGCCAAGATAAGAGAGAGGGAGGGGGATGAATGGGAGTGGAGTATGTTGGAGATGAAATCGGTGGGAGTGGATTTCATGACTTTTTTTGGGGGGCTGCCTCCCTTGTGGGGAGAAAAAAGCCGTTGATATGGTATGTATGTATATATATATATATATATATATATATATATATATATATATATATATATATATACATATATATATATATATATATATATATATATACATATATGTATCATGTATATATACAGTATATACATATATATTTGTATATATATATATATATATATATATATACAGTAGATATATGTATATACTGTATATATATATATGTATATATATACATATATATATATATATATATACATATACATATGTATATGTATGTATATATATATATATATATATATACACATATATATTATGTATTTATACATTATAGCCTAGTCATTTATATTCATTATATACATTTACATACATATACATTTATATTTGTGTGTATATATATATATATATACATACACACACACACACACACACACACACACACACACTTCAACGAATGGACGGCTTAGAAGACGTTCTGAAGAAAAGTGAAGTCTGTGGATCCCAACGCAAAGAGAAGTGCCTAGTGTTTTTGCAGGGTGGGGGGGAAATTGCTCGTGGAGTAGTGGGAACGTAGGGAAAGAGGAAAAGGGGAGGGATTACTGAGGGAAATGGAAGGAAATGAGGAGGGAGTAGACTTTGACCAGCCAGACAAGCGGAAGGTAAACAAAAGACTTAGCGAGGATCAAATGTCTAATAAAAATGTAAAGATTAGAAGTATAGAGAGGAGCAATACAGAAGAAAGTGACGAGAATATGTTCCAGGGATTTAAAGAGGGTGGGGGGGACACAACCCCCCCCCCCCGACTGATAAGACTAGAGGAGAGAGTTGATAAGGTGATCGAGGACTTGGAGCGTAAGTTAGGTAACGTAGACTCCATTTTCCAAAGAATTGAAAGGTTGGAACAACTAGAGAAGGCTAACAGAAACTTAACTGAAGAAATAGAGGACCTAAAAAGACAGTTAGGAAATGTAAAGGAGGAGAATGAGAAATTGAAGAAGAATAGTAATGAAAACAGAGAGAAAATAGCTACAGAAGCTAAAAATTGGAGAATAACTCAAGAAGGGAATAAGGTTTCATTCACTGACATAGTCAAACAGCAATTGAAAGAACATAATGAAGACTCAGTTATTAAAGTGATGAGACAGAAGGAGAATATAGTAAGAGAATTAGCTGACAAAAAGAAATGTATAATTATATTAGGAATGGAAGAGAAACATAACCCAGATAGAACCGCAAGAATCAAGGAGGAAAATGAAAGAGTAAGCAGTTTATTAAAATTAGTCCAGGAAGATGAACCAGAAATTATAAAGGAAATTGAGGAAAAATTCAGACTCGGAAAATATAGTACAGATAAGACCAGACCAATTAAGATTAAATTCAGGTCACAAACAACAGCAGAGAAAATTCTATCCAAGACAGGGAAACTAGCAACAAATGATCAATATAAAAAGGTATGGATAAAAAGAGAAATGAATAAGGAGGAAAGAGAGGCAGAAAAGCAGAAAAGAATTGAAGCTAAGGCAAAAAACGAGGAAAGAACGGAGTCAGAGAAAGAGAGATTCTATTGGAGAGTAGTGAACATGAAAATAAAGCAGTTCGACATACTAAAGAAAAACATAAGGGAAACAGAGAATACAATGGAAGTAGCAGAAAACTAAGAGTGTCTTACACAAATATAGATGGATTGATAACAGGATTGAATGAACCGGACATAATGGGAATTGTAGAAACAAAATTAAAAGGCCCACTACCACCCAACAGTGTAGGACATGATACATACAATTATTGGATTAGAAACAGAGAGAAAAAACAAGGGGGTGGAGTTATGTTCCTGACTAAGAAGGATATAAACGTGAAAGGTGTCATATATGGAAAGAATACAGTAGAGATGATTATGATAGAAGTGGAAGACCGAGATAAGAAGAGCAGAAAATTTGTGATCAATTATGTGCCTCCGAAAACAGCCTCATGGGAGGAGAGTGAACATAAAAGTATGTTAGAGGACACAAAGATAGCATTAACTAAAATAATGGAAGACGGAGGAAGAATAGTTATGATGGGCGACTTTAATTGCAAAGAAATCTGCTGGGAAGAAATGACAGTAAAGAGTGGTGATGACTCATGGGGAAATGCTCTACTTGAGATGATTACTGACCATTCAATGACACAATGGATACAAGAGAACACTAGGTATAGAAATGAAGAAGAACCATCGAGGCTAGACTTAATAATTACATCTGAACCTAGAATAGTGGACAAGATTGAATATAAAACACCAATAGGTAAAAGTGACCACATATTGATTGAACTGGAACTTAATGAAGAAAAATATATGAAAAGAAATGAACAATATAGAAAAGGAAGAATGATGTATGAAAAAACAAACTTTGATAAAATAAGAGAATTCTTCCAACAAGAAAACTGGGAAGAAATATACAAAGAAGAAACATCAGTGGAAGAGAAATGGAATATTTTGACAAAAATTTACAAAAAAGGAGTGGAAAAGTATGTCCCAAGACAAAAACAAGAAAAAGAATATGTAAAATGCTGGTACAACAAAAGTTGTAGGGAGTTAAAGGACAAAAGAGACAAAGCCTGGAACAGATGGAAAAAAGACAGAAGACCTGAAAAATGGAAAATATATACTGGTTATAGAAATGAATATGTACAAAAGTGCAGAGAGGAAAAAAGAAAATATGAAAAAGATGTTATAGAAAAGTGTAAAGATCAACCAAAACTATTCTACAGATTTGTAAACAATAAACTGAAAAACAAACAAGACTTAGAGAAATTAAGACAAGGAGGAGTTGAATACACTGAGGAAATGGAAATGGCAGAAATTATGAACAAACATTTTAAATCAGTGTTTACAAGGGAAAATATACAACCTGAAGAGATTGAGTGGAAGGAAAAAGTCCCCCCTATGGAAGAAATAGAAGTAACAAAGAATGAAATATTGACACACTTGGGTAATTTTGATGTCAGAAAATCGCATGGGCCAGATGAAATAGCAAACTGGATTCTGAAAGAATGCAGGAATGAACTGGCAGACAAAATACATAGCATAATAAGCAGTTCCTTAAAAGAAGGAAAAGTTCCAGAAGATTGGAAAAAAGCAAATATAGTACCTATATATAAAGGAGGAAATAAAGAAGAACCTACCAACTATAGACCAGTCTCTCTAACAAGTACAATAGCAAAAATATGTGAAAGAATGATCAAAAGTAGATGGGTAAAATACTTGGAAAAAAACAACGTACTAAATCCAAGGCAATTTGGATTCAGACAAGGACGATCATGCGTCACCAATTTAATATGTTTCTATTCAAGGCTAATAGATATAATACAAGAAAGAGATGGATGGGCTGATTGTGCATTTCTAGACCTAAAAAAAGCTTTTGACAAAGTACCACATAAGAAGTTGCTTAAGAAATTAGAATATGAAGGAGGAATACAAGGTAAATTGCTAAATTGGATGGAAGACTTTTTGCAAGAAAGAAAAATGAGAGTAGTGATAAGAGATCAGCACTCAAAATGGAATGAAGTAATAAGCGGTGTCCCGCAGGGAACAGTTCTGGCCCCAATAATGTTTGCTATATATATTAATGATATGGATGAAGGAATTGAAAGCTATATGAGCTTCTTTGCAGATGATGCAAAATTACTGAAAAGAGTGAAAACTGAAGAAGATTGTGAATCACTACAGAGAGATCTAAATAAAGTACAAGAATGGAGTAGGAAGTGGGAGATGGAGTTCAATACAAAAAAGTGTAGTATAATGGAATTTGGAAAAAGCAAAAACAGAATAACAGGATCATATAATTTGGGAAAAGAAGGAATAAAAAAAGTAGAAAATGAGAAGGACCTGGGAGTCATTGTTATGAATAATATGTCACCTGAGAAACATATAAATAAGATTTTTGGAGAAACTTATAATTTAATAAGAACAATCAAAGTGGCATTTACATACCTGGATGAAGAAATGGTGAGGAAAATCCTAATCACCCTGATAAGACCAAGATTGGAATATGCAGCAACGATATGGTCACCAAGTACAAAAAAATGTATAAAAAAACTTGAAAGAATACAAAGAGCAATTACAAAACTGGCACCAACACTCTCAAAACTATCATATGAAGAGAGACTACAAAAACTTAAACTACAGACACTAGAGCAAAGAAGAGAGAGAGGAGATTTGATAGCTATTTACAGAATCATGAAAGGCATAGAAATGACTGATAGAGAGAATCTGATAAAATGGGATGACAGAAATACAAGAGGACACGGAAAGAAAATAAAAAAAGACAGCTATAGAAGAGATTTTAAAAAGAACAGCTTTCCTCACAGAGCAATAGACAGTTGGAACAAGTTAGATGAGAAAGTGGTGTGTGCAAAAACAATACATGAATTTAAAAATAGTTTAGATAAAATGAGATATGAAGACGGGACCCCACGAGCATAGCTCCCCTTCCCGTAAAATACAACTAGGTAAATACAACTAGGTAAATACACACACACACACACACACACACACACACACACACACACACACACACACATATACACACTCACACACACGCACGCACACACAAACACACACATATACACACTCACACACACGCACGCACACACACACACACACACACACACACACACACACACACACACACACACACACACACACACACACACACACACACACACACACACACACACACACACACACACACACACACACACACACACACACACACACACACACACACACACACACACACACACACACACATACACAGGGCTGAAATAATTTCAGTATCGTTGCGCTGCAAATCGTTACTCCAACTCTCGTGGGCGTGAAGTTGTGGGTTTGTGTGCGTGTAGGTCACAGCATTACTCATAGATCAGTCATATATGAGGTTTGATGTCTCTTCCGGGAGGGAAATAGGTGTCGATCAGAAATCCAACTTGTTATCCATGACCAATGCAATGATTTAAATCCCTTAGATGCAAAAACCCCCACTTGAAACTTGCCCTGTTCTGATATTATATTTATGTTGTTTATTCTCAATTTTAAATCCTTGACTGTTTGTCCAATATAATTAAAGTTACAATTTTTGCAAGGGATACTATAAACACAGCCTTCATTACAAGCAGGTGAATTTTTAATCATTCTGTAAAAATAACAGTGATGTTATTTTTAAAGACAACTTGGACACCAAATTGATTAAAAATACGAGTTAAACTAACAAAATTTTGATGAAAAGGGAGGGTTAAAATATTCTTTAAACTGAAATGCTGTGTTTTGAGCTACGTCAATTAAGTGTTTTGGATATTTCAATTTATTACCAATGTCATAAATGGTTTCAATTTCTTGGTCTAAAAATTCTGGACAACAAACTCCGGCTACTATATATATATATATATATATAATATATATATATATTATATATATATGTATATATATATATATATATATATATATTATATATATATATGTATATATATACTGTATATATATATATATATATACATATATATATGTATATATATATATATATATATATGTATATATATATATATATATATATATATATATTCTTGAAGTAGGTGTTCACATCCGATCACATACATGAGAACAGGAATAAACAACATTTGAACAAAGGTAATATAGTTGTTATGTACGTAAGGATACAGACATAGAAACACACACATACTCAGGCACACAGATACAGACACGGGCACAAACAGACACGAACATAGAAATATACAATGGAAAAGGTCGACATTGTTGGAATGATGATTACATTGTGTGTTGCCAACGTTTCGCTGTGTCTGAGCCTTAAGTCTATTATAATTATGATTGAATTACAGATGTTCCTACAGAGCAAAGCATTGTTGTTATGAGACAATGTAGTCTTTACTTTCCCAGTTATGTTTTATTTCACTCCTGTTTCGACTTTGTTTCAAGTTTCGTCTTCTGATAATTTGCTGATGGTCACAACAAATTCACTTACGTAGTTGTCGGTAGAGATAATTTAATGTCGTTAATGGATAAAATGCTTCTGTATGCAGAATAAAGTAAAACATAAAATGCTAAAAACAAGATCATTTAAGTAGTTGCTGGGCCTGACAGAAAATAAAGGCCGGAGACAGACATTAAAGATGCGTGCGCTTTGAGGAACAAACACACCCACGCGCGCACTGCGGTACCGTTCGCTTCAACCATTGCAATTTGTTACTGCCTCCCTTGAACAAGGGAATGGGTGTATGGTGTAAGCTCACATAAATATCTATCTATCGGACTACATGCGCTCTGATTTCTCATTCGAGAAGGTAATGGCTGTTCGTCACGAGTCAAGAACGCGACTCAGAACCACACTGAACTACATGTTAAGTGAAAAAAAAAAAAAAAATCTTGTAGTTTGAGGATGAGAAAAATTAAAGTAACATAGTTTATGGAGGGAGCATATTTATAAGCCCCCTAAAAAAAGGTTCTTAACCACAAATTAAATGGAGATCTAAATCGAAACAGCTTCCCACAGCTGCCACCACCAATGTGGCCGCCATTGCCACGAAAGTTTGGCCCTTAAGCTCTACCTATGAACTCATTTAACTATGATGAACCGCATGGCGTTGCGCCACAACATCCACTTTCTTTACATAAACAAAAAGCAGCTAAAAGCCTCTCCAAGTTAGGTTGCGCTTACGAGGGCGCTCACTTTTAAAACATTATGAAGACAAAATTAACTGCGTTTCTTGGTTCTTCCTCTGTATAATGCATATGGTAGGAGAAATCAACCCACGACGGAACTAATTGAACTGAAAGAGGCTATATAACCCCCTTGCCAACGAAGAGGTGCCACGAAGATGAATAAGATAGCTTCGGTGTGGTCACAATACGGATGGTGTTAATCCTAAGGTTTGGTAGAGATTTTCCTTACATTAATAAAACAGCATGGCGGCAGGTAGAATACGCACTAAAAAGGCAGAGAAAAAATTAATCGAGATAAGTTCAAGATACGGACTTAAATCAATATGACGATTTCTAAGTTCGTGTTCGTAGAAGAAAAATCAACATCATAAATAATTTCCCGCCCTCTCTTTTTCTTCATGAGCACAAGGGTTTTTGAATCCAGGCATTGCCCTCAATAACAGGCGTAGTGATTTGGTAGAGAGCACCACTCCAAAGGAGTCAAGTACCATTACTTCTGGTGGTAAATAATCTCATCATTTAAACCACAGAAGCTTATCCATGTAGCGCTCCTTCGCCATGCAATATATTACAGACAGAGTGAAAATAGCTCTTACACACTTAATCATCTCATTTCACTTCATAACAATGGTCAGAAAAGGTCTGATACTTGATCACTTTTCTGGGCATTTCATATACGTCTATGAATCAATGAAAAATTGTGGTCGTAGCGACTATAAGTCAGGAGAAAAATGCGTTCAAGATCGTCACCTTTGCCCTATGTGTGCGGGTTTCCTAGGCAAATAGAAGTCTGGTAGCTGTAATAATTGCTACAAATATGCTTTCGATATCCCCAGGGGGCAAATGTTTGTTTAATGCTATTTCTATGGTAACTTATTAGACAGTCAACAAATCATTCGCTACTAAGAATCAGCTCTGGCGTACTTTCGGCCATTAAACCCTCCCATACCATACCATGTTGGACTCTTCCTTTTATTCTGAGTATCACGAGGCTATTCTATTTATCTCATTAGCACTTCTTATGTGGCGGAAAGATCATAACCAATCTCGATTAAATAACTGATTAGATTGGTAAAGATTTATGGATCTTTGGATATAAATGAATATACACAAACACACACAGACACACACACACACACACACACACACACACACACACACACACACACACACACACACACACACACACACACACACACACACACACACACACACACACAGACACACACGCGCGCGCACACACACACACACACACACACACACACACACACACACACACACACACACACACACACACACACACACACACACACACACACACACACACACGCAAAGACACACACACACACACACACACACACACACACACACACACACACACACACACACACACACACACACACACACACACACACACACACACACACACACACACACACACACCGTCTTAAGCAATACTGCTTACACAAGCAATTTCAACATCGAAGCGGAATGGCCTAGTTTCCATATTGTCACCTCAGGTTCACAAAAGAGGAAACAAATATGGAAGACAAGTGGAACATATTTAAAGAGAATTACAAAGAGGGAGTTAACAAATATGTACCAATAAAGAAGCATAAAGAGATATATATAAAATGTTGGTTTAACAAAAGATGCAGTGAGGCTAAAGCTAGGAGAGATAAAGCCTGGAAAAAATGGAAGAAAGATAGAAAAACATCCAAATGGCAAACATATAAAGTACTTAGAAACGAATATGTAAACATATACAGGAAAGAAAAAAATATGAAAGGGATATTATAGACAAATGTAAGGATCAACCGAAACTCTTTAACAGATATGTAAATGACAAAATAAAGGACAAGCATGACATAGTAAAACTATTTGAAGGTGATAAGGAATACACAGATGATACAGAGATGGCAGATGTTACGATCAGACATTTCAAGTCTGTTTTTACAATCGAGAACTCTCAACCCTGGGAGGATGACCAGTTAGAAAGTTCACCCATGATGAAGGAAATAACAATAACTGAGAAGGAAATAAGAGATCAAATAAAAAGCCTGGATGTCAGAAAATCGCACGGACCGGATGAAATCGCAAATTGGATATTAAAAGAGTGCATAGACGAACTGACAAATAAAATACATAAGATAATAGACTTCTCATTAAAAGAGGGAAAGGTACCACAAGATTGGAAAGATGCAAACATAGTCCCAATACATAAAGAAGGAGACAGGGAAGATCCTACAAATTTTAGGCCGGTGTCCCTCACTAGTACAATAACTAAAATATGCGAAAAGATCATCAGAAGTAGATGGATAAAAAATTTGGAAGAAAACAATATAATAAACCCCAAACAATTTGGTTTTAGAAGTGGAAGATCGTGCACCACAAACCTAATATGCTTTTACTCGAGACTGATTGAAATAATACATGAAAGAGATGGTTGGGCGGACTGCGCTCCTGGATCTGCAAAAGGCTTTTGATAAGGTACCACACAAAAAATTAATAAACAAAATTGAAAAAATAGGAGGAATTTAAGGCAGACTGTTGGAAAGAATGAAGGACTTTCTAAATGAAAGAAAGATGAGAGTGGTACTTAGAGATAAAAACTCGAAATGGGAAGAAGTAAAAAGTGGCGTCCCTCAGGTCTCTGTTTTGGCTCCCTTAATGTTTGCCATATACATAAATGATATGGACAAAGGAATGAATTGTTATATGAATTTCTTTGCTGACGATGCTAAACTGCTCAAGAGAGTGAAAACAGAAGAAGTGTGCAGATCGTTACAAGATGACCTACATAAAGTATGGGAATGGAGTCAGAAATACGAAATGAATTTCAACATCAAGAAATGTAGCTTAATGGAGTTCGGGAAAATATATGATTAGAGATAAAGAAGTAAAGAAAGTTAACTCAGAGAGGGACCTAGGAATAATCATCTGAAGTGACTTGACACCTGACAAACATGTAAACAAGATATTTGGAGAGACTTACAATTTGTTAAGATCAATGAAGGTGGCATTCGACTACATGGATGAAGAGATGGTTAAGAAATTAATTGTTACATTGATAAGATCGAAACCAGAATATGCTATATCAATGTGGGCACCTAGCACAAAGAAAAACACAAAGAAATTAGAAAGAATCCAAAGAGCAACGACTAAGATGGCACCTACATTATCAAATTTGACATACGAACAAAGATTGGAGAAATTACAACTGACAACCTTAGAGCAGAGAAGGGAGAGAGGTGATTTGTTGACCATTTTCAGAATTATGAAAGGAATGGAAGTTCTTGATAGAGATGATCTATTAAAATGGGACAAAAGAGAAACAAGAGGACACGCAAAGAAACTAAAGAAAGACAGCTACAGAAGAGATAT
>NC_134778.1:52795199-52845199 GCF_046742065.1 Oratosquilla oratoria | reverse complement strand
GAGTCCAACACGTGATCCAAGACCATGGTGAATCATACACACACACACACACACACACACACACACACACACACACACACACACACACACACACACACACACACACACACACACACACACACACACACACACGCACACACACACGCACACACACACACACACACACACACACACACACACACACACACACACACACGCACACACACGCACACACACACACACACACACACACACACACACACACACACACACACACACACACACACACACACACACACACACACACACACACACACACACACACACACACAACAATAAACTGTATTATCAACAATTCGATTAAGGAAGAGGACAGTACGGAATCTATTTGGGTGGAGATTATGGGCAAGAAAAAGAAAGCTATTTTTGGCGTCCTGTATAGACCTCCTAACCTCAGCATTGAGCAAACTGATCCCTTGATTCATGAAATTCGCAGAGCGTCCCAGTACAAAAACGTTGTGATCATGGGAGATTTTAGTTATAGAAACATTGACTGGGAAATTTTAGTTGGAGGCCAGGAGTCGAAAAAAAATTCTTATATGTGGTGCAGGATAATTTCCTAAAACAAATTATTACCGATCCTACGAAGGGAGAAAATACTCTGGACTTACTATTAACTAATAATGAGCACCTAATGAGTAACGTAAAAGTGCGAGATAATCTAGGCTCTAGCGATCATCAAGAAATAAATTTTAATACAATTTGGGAAGAATTAAAAAAGTACGAATAACGTCCAAGTACCAGACTTCAGGAGAGCACATTTTGATATGATAAAAGCCTATTTGAAATTGAATATGAAATGTCATACGGATGATTCGTCCATCACCTTCGCGGTCAAGAGTAGGGACATGACCAAGGGTCAGGTAATGACCATGGGTCGAGTCATGACCAGGGGTCGGGTCACGGAGGGTAATATGCATATTTTGGGTCAGGTCACTTGGGGGCGGGGGGTAAACAGCCAGGTCAGCGATTTGGATGAGATGTATAGCAATTTAACTGATTTAATTATTAATGCACAATATACATTTATCCCCCTGAAGTCAATACGGAAGAATAGTACGAGTAATACTCCCAAATGGATGACGGACAGATTGAAATATGAGATCGGAATGAAAAGAGGAATTTACTTTAAAAACAAAACAAAATAAAAAACGGGGAAACGCATCTTTGATCAATATATTACGAAATGGCTAAGCATGTTAAAAAGAATACACGTACACCGAAACGTAACTATGAAATTAAGGTTGCCAGTCAAGCAAGATCCAACCCTAAGGGTTTCTTTCATCTCTATAGAACATAAAATAAAGAAAGAATAGGCCCAAATGAAAACAATGAAAATGCCACGATAGAATCGTAGGAAAAAATGAGTGAGGAGTTTAATAAGTACATTCTCTCGGTCTTTACTAATGACAGATTAGATGAGGTACCTAACTGCGATCCGATTTTCAGTGGGGATGTAGAAAGTAGTCTATCTAATATCAGCATTAGTAAAGTAGAAGTAGTCAAGCAGATAGAAAGACTTAAAGTTACAAAATCCCCGGGTCCAGACGAAATTTTTCTGAGATTGCTAAAGGAGTGTAAATTTGAAATCTGCGACCAGTTAACTGAAATATTTAATAAATCGGTAGCGACTGATTTTGTGCTTACCGCTTGAGGGCAGGCAAACGTTGCTCCTGTTTCTAAGAGGGGAGATGAATTGTCTATATACAACTACAGGCCAATCAGTTTGATATCGAATATAGGTAAAATGCTTGAATCAATAATAGTAAATAGACTCATCGAGAGACATAATTTAATTCGAGATACACAGCATGGTTTCTCCAAGGGTAAGTAATGTGTGACTAATTTTTATACTTTTACACTAAAGTATATAAGGCGTCAGATAACAATGATAATTACTATGTGATTTACCTTGACTTTAGCAAAGCATTCGACAAGGTGCCACACCAGACACTACCAAATAAAATCAAAGCCCATGGCATAGGAGGAAAAGTGTTAGAATGGATTAGAGCTTGGATCAGTAAGAGAAAACAGTGGGTCACTATAAATGGAGTAAAATCAAGGTGGGGCAGTGTTACTAGTGGGGTTCCCCAGGGCTCGGTTTTGGGTCCCTTGTTGTTCATTATGTACATAAACGACTTAGACGTTGGGATAAATAGTGATGTTAATAAGTTCGCGGATGACACTAAAGTAGGACGCCTAATTAGGTCAGGAGACGATGCAGAGATTCTGCAGGATGATCTTGACAAATTGTTCACATGGTGAAATGGCAATTGACCTTCAATATCTCTAAGTGTAGCGTGTCGAACGTAGGGCTACACAGCCCCGAAAATAGATACAGCTTAGATAACACGCTTTTAGAAAAAACTGAGTGCGAGAGAGATTTGGGAGTTCTAGTGAGTCTGGACCTTAAAACCAGGAAATAGTGCATTAGCGCCAGGAATAAAGCTAATAGAGCATTAGATTTCATTGCTAGAACGGTAATGAATAGAAGTGCAGAGGTAATTATCAAAGTCTATCTAGCGATAGTTAGACCCATCCTCGACTATGCGCTACAGTTTTGGTCTCCGTCCTATAGAATGGACATAAATTTACTAGAATCAGTACAGAGAAGAATGACCAAAATGATACATGGACTCAGAAATTTGCCTTATGAGGAGAGGCTTAGACACCTTAACTTACACTCTCTGGAAAGACGCAGAGTGCGGGGTTGATCTAATCTAGGTGTTCAAGTTGATCAAAGGCTTTAACAAGGGTGATGCAAACAAGGTCATTATATTAAAACAACAGGGCAGGACTCGCAGTAATGGATTCAAACTGGACAAATTTAGATTTAAGATGGAAATAGGCAAGAATTGGTCTACTAATATGGTGGTCAACGAATGGAATAGACTTAGTAACCATGTAGTGAGCGCTGAAACTATCAGTTGTTTTAAGAAACAGTTAGACAACTTTATGGATGGGGATGGCAGGTGGTGATGGATATGGAGCTGCCTAGTGTAGGCCTTATGGTCTCTTGTAATCTCCTTCATTCTTATGTTCTTAACTAAATGATTATTTGTCAGAAGAAAAACCAGATATAATAGGAATTGTGGAGACGAAATTAAGGGGTCCATTACCACCAAATAGTATTGGACATGGGTTATATAATCAGTGGATTAAAAGCAGAGAGGAGAAATAGGGTGGAGGAGTAATTTTTTTTTATGCTAAGAAAAAAACTGAATGTGACGAAGGTTACAGATGGAGAAAACAGTGTGGAAATGATCATGATAAGAATTGAAGATAGTAACATGGAAAGTAGAAGGTTTGTGGTGATTTATGTGCCCCCCAAAACGGGTTCTTGGAAAGAGAGTGAGTATTCTAGAATGTTAGAAGATACAAGGCATTCATTATATAAGATGCTGAAATCTGTTGGGAAGAGATGGCAGTGAAAGGTGGAGAGGATCTATGGGGGAAATGTATTACTTGACATAACTATGGAACATGCAATGACACAATGGGTGAAAGAAAATACCAACTATAGCAAAAATAAAATACCGTTGAGGCTAGATTTAGTATTTACATTAGAACCTGAAAGAATGGATAAAATTGAATACAAGACACCAATTGGGTAGAGTGACCACATACTACTTGAGTTTGAACTAAAGGAAGAAATATATATAGAAAGAAATAAAGAATACAGAAAAGGAAGGCTGGTGTATAACAAAATAGACTTTGGACAACTTAGAAATTTTTTCAAAAAGCAAGTTGGGAAAAATTCTATAACAAAGAGACACAAGTGGAAGAAAAATGGATGATTTTGATGGGTATAATGAAGGAGTGGATAAATATGTACCAAGACAAAAACAGGAAAAGGTGTATATTAAGTGCTGGTTTAACAGAGGGTATATTGAGGCGAAATACAGAAGACAGAAAGGTTGGAAAAGATGGAAAAAAAGGCAAGAAAAAACTGGAAAGTGGCAAATATATATCAATCAAAAGAATGAATATGTAAAAGTACACAGAGAGGAAAGAATCTTTCAGGAAAAAATTGCCCGGTGGTTCCTCATCATATAGGAGTTCATGCCAACCTTTCATTTTGTTCAAGGTAAAGCGAACCTAGTAGCAGACGCTCTCAGTCGCCATATCACAACCATCACTCAAAATCCAATTTCAGTAACTAACACAAGCGCGCATAACTGCAGCGCAGAGACCAGACCCTCTTTGGAAACATATTCCATACTTCCTCGCATCTGTAGACACAACTGATATAGATAATTTCCCTCCCAATCCCAATAATTACACGTTAGTTGATGACATATTGTTTCACAAAACAACAGTAACGAATAAACATGAACCCGACCGGTCAATGTATCAGCTCGTAGCCCCTACGAACCTAATTCCGGAAGTTCTGAAACTCCTACACGATTACTCCCATGTCGCACACCTGACAAAGAGAAATGCGTTACACAAGCCAGATTACACTACTTTTGGTTAACAATGAGGAATGATATACACTTCCACATTGATGCTTGTCACTCTTGTACGGCTCACAAAGATTATATCAGCGGTCATGTTCCAATCTTAACTTATCCTATCCCTTGTAAACCATTCGACACAGTACCTGTTGATCTCCTTAAGTTACCACTTACACACAGTGGAAACTAATACCTCTTTGTCTGTGTCAACAATTTTTCACGACTTTGTATTCTTTCTCCCTACTAGACAAGATAGCACAGCACGTAGCAAAGACCCTTATTGAAAAACTCATATGCCCCTTCACTACACCAAAAAACTTTGATTTCTGAAAAGGGGACTGAGTTCAACGATGATATTCATTCGAATGTTTGTAATTACTTTCACAAAATGTAACACTACTGCATATCACCTAGTTCAAATGGCTTAGTTGAACGCCAGAATAGAAATATTCTCAATGTTCTTCAATATCTTGTTTCTGATCTTTAACCTTCTTGGGATAAACATGTCACTATGATTGAAGCTTGCGTTAACAGTGTCATAAACAGGTCAATATCGGAATCACCTTATTTTGTCATCTTTGTTCGGAAAAAACACTCCCATATGACCTTCTTGTTTCAGAATTACTTTCTATTTACAATTTCAGTGATTATGCCAAGGTGAAAGTAACAAATTTCAACAATCTTTTCAAAAGAATCCATAATACTCTTCATCTGACTAAGGACGAAATGGTCCGTCTACATTACAAATCAACCAGAGCTTGTCCTTTTGAACTAGGAGACAGTGTTTACACCCTCAACCATACCCTCACCTCGAAGGTCTCTCCTAAATTATCTGGACTCTATTGTATCATTGGACATAAGTCAAATAACAAATTCGAAGCACTCAGGTTGCACGATCTTACAAAGACCATATTGCACAAAGATCACATGAAAAGAGTTTCCCGTGGCCTCGACATAGAGACTGTTGTTTCGTCAGTTCATACTACCCCTACAATAGGGGACCATCACCAATCCTCTCTACTGCTTCCTCCTATTCCTCTTCCATGTTACAATCTTTGCAGTCGAGCCACAGCTTTATAAGAGTATATTTTGCTTCCTAGGTAAACGGAAATAGTATCTACTTTCAAATATTCTTAAAATTAAGAGGAGTGGGAGCTAATGAAGGATAGAGTAGAAATAGGAGTGGGGGAGAAATGGGGATGGTTCAAGGATGGAGTCACAAGGTGTGCAAAGTTGGTGTGTGGAACAAGGAAGGCTGGAGGAAATAGAAGGAAGGGTAGTGGGTGGTGGGATGATGAAGCAAAGGATGTTGTAGAAGAGAAGAAGCAAGAATTTACATATTGGTTGGTTGTCGCGGTGGGTAAAACAAACGCGTAAGACTATAGCAAAAGTCTAATGGTGTTTGATTACAGCAGCAGAACTTCCTCTGTCTATTTCCACCTGCATACTGTCGGTCCCCTAGATCTCTTCTACTTCGTATCAGTAGAAATGTTGACAAAGCATAATTTGATGGGGGTTGGCAGCCTTACAATTATTCTTAATTAAATCTAGTAATATGGATGTTAGTCATTCATATATTGTATCATATTTTCATTATAAAGATGTGTAGCTGTTTCTTGTGATTTAATTATTATGGTTATAAATCTCAGAGCCCTTCAAAGTCACCTCTGAAGTAAAGCAAGGCTGTGTGATAGCACCAATTCTCTTTACTATCCTTATTGAAGCAATTTTGCATATCATACAAGATGACCTTTCACCTGGCATTGAAATCTCATAACGTATGGATGGTAAACTACTTAATCTTGCTCGCCTCAAAAGCAAGACAAAAACGATAACAAAAAGCCTGTTGGAATTCCAATACGCTGACGACAACCGTGTAGCAGCCCTCAGAGAGGATCGCCTCCAACAGATACTGAATGATTTCCATCATGTATACACAAAGATTGGACTGAGCATCAAAATCAAGAAGACTCAGATACTTTACCAGCCTTCACCCAGCACCCTTGGTGATAAACTACGAACAATTCAACTCGACGGAACATCACTGGAAAATGTAAGTCTTTTTTGCTACCTTGGGAGCCATCTTTCAGCAAATGCCGATCTCAGTGATGAAATTCAACACCGTCTGAAAAGCGCAGGAACTGCCTTTGGCAAGCTCCGAAGACAGCTGAGAAGACAGAAGGACCAACTTAAGCGTACCACAAGAAGCAATAATTACCAGTATTGAAGCTTGTACTACAAAGAAACAACTCAGGTGGCGTGGCCACGTAGTGAGAATGTCTGACGATCGCCTTCCCAAGCAGATCTTCTAATCCAAACTCACGGATGGCAAGCGTACAAAAGGAGGTCAGAAGAAGCATTTTAAGGACGTCCTCAAAGCAAATCTGAAAAAATGTACATAAACTTCAACAACTGGGAGGAAACAACAAGAAATAAGCACCTCTGGAGAACCACCGTCAGTGAAGGAACAGAGACATTTGAGTCAAAAAGGTCTGTACAGCTGGAGGAAAAAAGAAAACGTCGGAAAGAGCGACAACAACAGCCACGGCCAGCACTTCCTCCTGGAACTATATGTCCGCACTGCGACCGATCTTTCCAGGCACAAATCGGTCTCATTAGCCACCTTCGCGCACACCAATAATAATAACTCACGAAGACCATCTTCCTCGACCATGAGGGATAGCCACGACGACGGTTATAAATCTAATTACGGAGTATAGCGTGTATGTAGGAAAAGGTGTTTTTAGAAATTAGAGGATTTCACGGTTTGGTCACGTGAAGGAAGAGCTTAGGGGCGTGTGTGTATGTATGTTCATATGTATGTTGCGAAGTAGTTTTCCATGGGTGGTGCTGCAATATGTGAGGCTATAGATAATGGTGACATAATACCTCCCTCCCAGCGAGAGGTGACTCCTGTCACCTGGAATGGAGAGTGGCGAGGGGGTTGTTAAAAATACATACATACATGCATACATACATACATGTATAAATATATATATATATATATGTATATATATACATGCATATATATATATATATATATATATATATATATATATATATATACGTATATATATATGTATTTTGGGAGTATGACGCGATACCTGTTGTGAACCTTAGTAGGTGTTGAGGGGGGTTAAATTGTCATAGTTTGTTGGGTGTGTTCAAAGAGGTATCATGGCATACTCATTGTTCACTAAGGGGTGTTAGTCGGTTCCACATATTTTCACTTTTCTCTTTTCTGGGAGATCTTTTGAAATATTATGTCAGTTCTGTGGTGAAGTCAGACTTCTTTCTGTGAGTTGCACTTTATCCACTGTCACTGGTGGAAAAAGGTACTCCTTTCTGTGAGTTGACACTTTGTGTACTATCACTGGTGGAAAGGGGTACTCTTTTCTGTGAATTGCACTTTGGAATCATCTAAGTCTAACGGGGTTCTTCACTGTAAGTTAACACTTGTAAGAAAAAATATTAATGTGACTCGTTTCTTAGAGTCGGATAGTTGGAGTGGTAATAAGGTCAAAGGTATGAAGGATTCTAACGTCTCTTGGTGAGTTATTTTTTTTATAGGGTTACATATGGAGTATAATTGTTAAGACATGGTTAAAACTTAATTCTAGTGTATATAGTTGGGGTTCAGTTTTCCTAGGGGTCACATATGGAGTATAACTGATAAGACTTGGTTAAGACTTAATTATAGTGTATATAGTTGGGGTTGAATTTTCCTATCCAGTGCGTTTGAGCGCGCAGACGTATACTAATCTACAAATGAGAAGGAGCAGGACTAGAAAGGGGAAAGAACCGAGGGATATTACGATTGATGGGGGTGTGCGGGTGGAGAATTGTAGTGCGTCTATTATGTTTGATTGGGTGGCGTTTAGCAAGGCTACATAATCTTGTGGGTTTAAGGAAAGGGAGAGAGGTTTGGGGGTGCATTAGTGGTATTGGAAGGCGTCCGATAGGGTCGAGGGTGGAGCTGGGATTATAATGAAGAATGTTGTGGTGGTGGTTGGGGTGGGACCTTGTATCCTCAAGGTATATTTTGCATGAGACGGGGATTGAGACAGTTCCAATGATTGGTTTCTGCCAAGATGAGGGGTTGTTTGTGCAGAATGCTGAAACGAGTGTGGTTCGTGGGAAGAATAGGAAATATTCTGTATTGATATGTACGTGAAGGTTTTTGTTGGGGTTGACTTTTCTGTGTTGTTTCAATGAGGGTGCAATATAGGTCTAGCTGTTCGGAGGGGAAGATGAATTTTAGGTAGAGGTGTCTTAAGACAATGGAGAGTGTAGTTTTTAGTTTACCTTTGGGGAGGAGGATTGGGGTGGCCTTATTGGCGGCTGCGTCGATGAGGTCGAGTATAAGTATATGGTAGTAGAGTAGTGTCTAACCATATTTATGTGTTTACTTAATTAGTTTATTTGGTCTGAGTAGTATGTGAACATTTTCAGTTTATGGAGTAGGGTAGATTGAGTAAGGGAGCATTCGTGAAGTTGGGAGAAACGGTCTAATAGAATGTTAATTGAGCCTGCCAAGTGCCGTGAGTTTTGGGAGTTTAGTAGAACAAGCTTCCCATCTTATTAAGTCTGGATGCCATTTTGTCTTTGGTGAGATGGACTTTTATTATGTCATCTTCAGTGGCAATGCCGAACAGGGATTTAGAAAGGAAACCCATGGAACTCATGAGTCCTTTCTTATGTCTGAAGAAGGCATGGTGGCGTTCTGAGTTATGATTTGGCAACATGTCACTCCGTTCAGCTGTGGAGAGCTGGAGGAATAGTGTGTTTAGTTTGTCGGAGATTGAGTAAAACATGTTGTCTCTTGATTCTGAGGAGTTAGTTTTGGGATTGGGGTGTTTGAAGGTGGCATGGAAGTGATCTGATAGCGTAAGTTTACGTATTGACTCTAGGTCTGAGTGTAGTTTCGTGATGTCGAACTCTTTTTATTTTTACTGTGATTGTTTCTCGAATGACTATTACCTGTCCTGCTGGAGCGACAGTTGTTCATGGGATCATCCTCGATAGGTTATCACCAGAGAAGGCTGCGACGAGGCATATGAGGATGAGAGGTAGGAGTATCCTGGAAGTGTGAGAGTGTGGTTAGGCATTTTATTTCTGGATGTATTTTCGATTGATTATTTCTTATTGTGAGTATATTGGAGTATTATTCTACCTGGTGAACACGATCCAGAAGGAGTTGAAGGGAGAGTTTATATAGTTGGGGAAGAGTTTGATGAATAGGGATTGTGATCACTTTCCACTTAGGTGAACAAGACGTCCTGGTCTCTATGGGGTGTGTGTGTGTGTGTGTGTGTGTCTGGATTGTTATAAAGAGTTACCGCTTAGAGTGTTGTAGTGACATGTGAAAGGTAGGGGGATGAGGTTTCGTGGTTGTGGGTGGATTGTGTAGGTTGGTGGGTGGAGGTCGGTTTGGTAGGAAACCGTGTCTGTCTAGGATTGACTTTACGTCGAATGTTGATTTGATTGGTTTCAGTTTTTCTCCATGTGCTGTGATGAGGGTGTCGTCTGACGGGTCTATAAGGTGGTAGTTTTTGTTGCTTAGCGTCTCTACTACTACAAGGGGTCAAAGATCTTTGGTTTAAGTCTGTTAGATCTGTTGTGGTGTTTAAGCATGACAACATTACCTGGGATGAGAGACAAGGATCAAGAGTGTTTGTGTTATTTGATTCGAATTTGTTCTTTCTCTTGTTTGAGGGCCTTTTTGACTTCTTTGTAGATCAAGTGCATGACGAGTTCTACGAGCTTTACGTAATATTCTAGGGTGTAAAGGGGAGGAGGGTTTTTCCAGTATGTCATAAGGCATACAGAAGGGCCTCTGAGTATAAAATGGGGGAATTCTTCGTCGCTGAGTTTATTGGGCCATTAATACTGGCCTGCATTTGTGGGAGCCAGTTTTTCCATGTGTCGCAAATGGACTCTTGTAGGGGACGGAGGACTTCGAGGGTTTTTTTGTTTGTTCTCTCTGCAAGTCCGTTTCCTTGTGGTGATACACTGTGGCGTATAACCTGTTGATGTGGTATAATTTGGCTACGTTTTGGAGGACTTCGTTCCTGAATTCCGAGCCGTTGTCAGAGAAGATTTGACGAGGTCTATTGTACTTACAAAACACATGATCAACCAAGGCCTGTTTCTGCTGATTTATCTAGTAGGGGTACTAGTATCGTATACTTTGAAAAGTAATCCACTGCGGCAAGGACGTATTGGAAACCTTGTCGGCTTGAAGGTAGCTTTAAAAGATCAATACCCATAGTATCCCATGGTTCTGAGGGGATGGGTACTTCTCCAATGTGGAGTGGTCTAAGGTCTGGTCTACGAAGTCGGTTACAGGTAATGCAGTTTTCAATGTGACGGGTGATGTCGGTGGCCATCTTGGGCCAGAAGTACATCCATCTGGTGTTAGCTAGGCATTTATATCTGCCTGGGTGACCTGCGGATTTTGGGAATCAGTGAGTTTGGGATTACTGTATGGGTTGGAGAAGTAGTGCCTCTTTTAAGAATTCCATCTTTTAGATGTAAAACTCGGAGGGGGACAGGGGATATTTTTGTAGGGTGGCTCCCGTTTCTAGGTGGAGGATTATATGACCAATTTGGGTCTTTTCTTTGTTCTTCTCGGAGTTCCTGAGGGGAAATTCAGTGGGTGGTTGGAACTGTTGTGATCAGGGGGTTTCGGCTAAGTGTGTCCTCAACGACGTTAGCCTTACTTTTTATGTAGGTAATCTCTGGGTTGAATTCTAAGATGGTTATGTGCCACCTAGCTATGTTACCCTGTAAAATTTTTCCTGTGAAAAACTCTGTTAAAGCTTGATGGTCTGTCATGACTGATTTTGTGTCCCAGGATGAGTTCCCGGAAATATTTTAGAGCCCAGACTACACCTAGAGCTTCCAAGTGGGTGGTGGAGTAATTACGCTCTGCAGGGTTCAATACGCGGCTTACGTACGCTATCGCTCTATGTTTCCCGTTTGAGTTTATTTGTTGTAGGACTGCACTCATCCCAAGGATGGATGCGTCCGTGAACAGAAAGAATTCCTTTGTGTAGTCAGGGAAAGCGTGTGTAGGTGCCCTGTATAGTGTCGTCTTTATTTTCTGGAAACATTCTTGTTCTTCAGAGTCCCATTAAAAGCGAACGTTCTTACGTGTGAATTTGGTAAGTGGGGCAGCTAAATTTGCAAAATTTCTTATAAAGTGCCTGTAATAGGCTGCCATGCCAACAAAAGAACGGCGGAGTTGGTTCTCGCCCTTTGGGATGGGGAATTCAGCAATGGCTCTGATCTTGTTTGAGTTTGTGTGGATTCCGTCTTTGTTCAATTTTTGGCCAAGAAAGGTAATCTCCTTTTTTAGAAAGGAGTATTTGTTAAGCTGAATTTTGAGGCCAGCATTGTTGATGGTGTGTAAGACGTATCCAATGTGGTCTCTAAAGTAGGGGGAGAATATTATTAGGTCGTCTAGATAGACGAAAAGGGATTTGTCTAATTTGTTTTAAAAAAAGGTTATCCATGAGTCTTTGTAGTGTAATAAGGGCATTCTTTAGTCCAAAGGGCATCCGATTAAATTCGAAATGACCCTTGTCAGTGCTAAAGGCTGTAACCTCTTTCGACTCATCCTCTAGTTCAATCTGCCAAAAGGCAGATTTGAGGTCTAGGGAGCAAGCGCCGCAGCCAAGGCACCCCCGGCGTACCCGGTGCCTTAAAAAAAAAAAAAAAAAAAAGTAAACAAACATCCAGACGGCCAAACAGAACAAGCAAAATTGAGTATGTTCGGAATGCTTCGTGTTTAAAGTGTAACCAGTTCGCAAATTTAAGGTGTACAATTTTACCGGAATATGTTTTTAGTACTTACCAAAGCTAAATAGATTACACAAAAACTCTTTCTTTTTTGTTTATTTTAATTTGAAATTACTGATCCTACTACAAAACGTCGTCTGCTCCAGCCATTCTTGTAAAATCTTGGAATCTAAGTAGCCATCTAATACATACATACATACATATACCAAGGCTTTTTCCCCCTTACAAGGGGGGTAGCCAAAAAGAAAAAGGCATAAAATCATTCCCACCCATTCCATCCCTGAATACACTCCACACTCCTCCACCCTCCCTCTTATCTTAGCACCTCCTGAATGACGGGTCATCCCTGCACCTTGTCCACTGCCCTGGGTCAGAAGCAGTGTCGCAAGACACAGCACATCCACAGCAAGGCCGCTTCATTAAATCGGCGACCCCCTCTCCGTCCCCCCATTGCATAAAATGAGAGGACGGGGAGAAATCCCTTCGGGCTGCGTCAAATTTTGCTCACACATACTACCTCATCCCCCATCCACCCGCCCATTCCACCTCATGCTATCCGTCCATCATCCATATACAACCATTCTCCAATCACCCCTGTCTTCTGTCCTCTCCCGTCCTTCCTCAACAGACATTCCCCTCTTCCCCAAAGCCCCCTTCACCCCATCCATCCACCTCATCCTAGGACGCCCCCTCATGTTCACTCCCTCCACATCTGCCTTCCACACCTCTTTTACTAGTCTTTCTTCACTCATTCTTGCCATGTGTCCAAACCATCCTAATATTCTTTCATCAACCCTATCTCCCAGCTCCCTTTCCACCCCTGTTCTCCTCCTCACCTCCTCATTTCTCACACTATCTAGCCTAGTAACCCCCATCATACTTCTCAGACACCTCATCTCAAACACATTCAAACTCCTTCTCTCTAATAGATAAATAAATAAATAAATAGATAAATAAATTAGAATCCAGCCCCAGCATATTGATTAATTGCTTCCTGCTTTCTTCCGCAGATAATTATTTAAAATTAATTTCATATCTGTAGTGTTGAACATTACTGAAACGACACTTATTGATTCTGATTCAAGAATAATTAATCGGAATATTCGACTTTACAGGTTCCTGAACTATTATGTTTTCGAGGACCATTTTATCAAGGATCTGATCGATCGCACGAGAAATTGCGATTCCACATTCAGTTCCTCTGCATATTTAACCACAACATATATTGCCCTTAACTTTCTTCTACCGTCATTTTACATTCCCCAAAATTGAAATTAACTTTATTACACACAAAAACACAACACATTATCGCTGCATTTCTTCTGTGCAGCTATTTGCCATTTTTATCCTAATTCAACAATAATTTAAAAACGTTATTCGTAAAAACTCATCTAGTATCAAACGAGCTCAATCTCCAGGGCCTGACTTTCATTCCAAGGAACAATTGAAAGCCACAGGGAGACTGAGCCGGCGATTAAGTATTATGTGGAGGATTTCAGAGGTCGCATTCTTTCCCAACGGCCCTTTTAACTTACGCAGACTCCTATGTAGAGAGGGGAGGGAGGATGGGAGAGAGACTTTAGCATCGGACATATGTTAACCTACATATTTTTTCTCTTGGTTTGCACTCATTGTCCTTGACGGAGTTTATCTTTTTGCCTGTATAAGTAAATCTGTCTATCTACCTACCTATCTACCTATCTATCTATCTATGAGAGAGTGATAGGTGGGGAAGAATAAACTCTCTCATTTGTCTCAAACAGTTTTTAAACTATCTATCTATCTATCTATCTATCTATCTATCTATCTATCTATCTATCTATCTATCTATCTATCTATCTATCTATCTATCTATCTATCTATCTATCTGTCTATCTATCTATCCTATCTATCTATCTATATACCCATCTATCTATCTATCTATCTATCTATCTATCTATCTATCTATCTATCTATCTATCTATCTATCTATCTATCTATCTATCTATCTATATACCCATCCATCTATCTATTTATCTATATCTATGTACCTGTCTGCCTATCTATCTACCTATCTTTCTGTCAGTCTGTCTATTTATGTGTCTATGTATGTACGTATGGCCTCCATAATGTGCACAAAAACCCAGCAGGCGAGAGGATACAATGGAGTTCAGTCTGATGAACAAAGTATGTCTAGTTTCAAATCTGAAAGGAATAATCCCTTGGACACAGTGATATATCTTAGGTGGATTATTCCAACTAAGAAAAAGCGATTGCATGGTTATACTGGGGACAGAATCTGCTCTCAAAGGACATAATAATTAATCGATATCTCCTCCTGCCCCTTAGTTAAACAATATCCATGAAGGACGTAACTCTGTTCAAGGGTTTAATAGCTCATTTAGTAGTGTCGTGCAAGCTATTTTTATAAAGACCCTATCCGTACAATCCCACAAATGTTTATAAACCCTTCATAATAACAACGAATAATCTTGAAACCAACAAAGAATAACTGAGGTAGCAACGAATGTAGGAAATATTACACGGGAGCCTCTTGAGAGAAATATATGCAATTATCTAGTTAACGCGTAAAATTGAGAGATGTAACTGAAGTTAAGGTAGGGTAAGAAAAGTTGAGTACGATGGATTGTGTTTCGTACCCAGTGAGTGTTACTCTTCCACCTGGCTCCGATCAATCTACGTGGTACTTCCTTTCGATTTATCCCTTCCGCGAAGTTGGTAATTCCCTTTATATCCTCGGGCTACCATGAGGCTCTTTTACTCATATACGTGCGCTTAACCCCTTTCGGTTGCGAAGGAGGTCTGATTAATTAAAAGAAAAGAGAGAGAGAAATGTTTTGAAAATAGATAGGTAATAATATATATATACATATATATATATATATATATATATATATATATATATATATATATTTATAAATACCTAAGTAAGATGCTGTAATGGTTATAATTTATCTTATATTATTTGTTTTTGTTTTGTTATCATTTGTCTGTCTGATTTTAATTTATTATTAGTTATATGTTAATTTATTATTTACTATTTACCTGTTTGTTTATTATTTTAACTATACCTATGCATTTATTTATGTATTTTATTTGTTATTTACATTATTATAGTTTTTATTTATTATTTTATTATTAATATGATTTTTTTTTTTTTTTTTTTTTTTTTTTTTTTTTTTGCATCCGACCTAGATATGGATCAAAAGGTCTCCTGTCGGCATGCTCCGCCTTTGTAATCCTTTGTAATATATATGAATATATATATATATATATATATATATATATATATATATATCACACTCTATAGAGACAATGCTTACAGACATTCTCATAATATCCTCCCCAATGTACGTATCCCGTTTAGGGTAACTGACCGTGTAAGTTTTATTCAGAATTAAACTTCAATTTTACAAAGGATTACAAAGGCGGAGCATGCCGACAGGAGACCTTTTGATCCATATCTAGGTCGGATGCGAAAAAAAAATCATATTAATAATGAAATGATAAATAAAAACTATAATAATGTAAATAACAAATAAAATACATGAATAAATGCATAAGTATAGTTAAATAATAAACAAACAGGTAAATAGTAAATAATAATAAATTGATATATAACTAATAATAAATGAAAATCAGACAGACAAATGATAACAAAACAAAAACAAATAATATAAGATAAATTATAATCATTACAGCATCTTACTTAGGTATTTATCTAAATGATTCTTAAAGCTTCGAACTGAACTACATTGCACTACCTGTGCAGGAAGTTTATTCCATTCATTAACTACACGTTTGGCAAAGTTGTTTCTACCTACTTCCAAATTGAATCTATTTCCGGACAGTTTGAGGAGGCCTTTGTTACAGAACAGTCATACATCATTCTTTTATGACTGGATATTAATCTCTACTCAAAGAAGAGTGTTGATATCTTTATTTTTCATTATCCCTACTTTTTGCTGCCCTCCACTGTCCACGAGGAAAGAAGTGCTGCATATCGCCAATAGAATGCAATGCTAATGCACGTGATCGGCGGACAAGAGACAGAGCGTGAGATTGGTTGCCGGGCTGACTTTCAAAAATATCCATTAATGTAATTTATACATAACTATCTATCTACACACCTACCTACCTACCTATTTTTCTATCTATCTATCTATCTATCTATCTATCTATCTATCTATCTATATATATATATATATATATATATATATATATATGTATGTATATATATATATATATATATATATATATGCATATATATATATACATATAAGGCCTTTTCCCCTTTATGAGGGACGTTGTTATCAAAGACATACACCCACCTCCATCCATCCCACTCCCAACCGTTACCTATTTGTTTCCCTTCCATTTTAGTTCTTCTTGGATGATGGATCATCACTGTCCTCCGCCCACTGCCTGGGTCGGAAGCAATGCAGCAAGACACAGCGCATCCACACCAAGGCCAGCCGTTTCATTTACACGCAATCCCCCAACTTTGTTCCCTCATGCAAAATGAGAGAAGACGAGGAGATGTCCCTTCTGGTCAAGTTATTGTCCATTCATAAGCGTTCTCTACTCACACCTATTCTTTGTCTTTTCCCTTCCCTGCTCAACAGGCGATCTCCTTTTACTCAATGCCTTCACTCCATCCTTCCATTTTATTCTTGGCTTTCCCCTCAAGTTCACTCTATCTACCTTGGTTTTCACACTCTTTTTACTGGTCTTTCTTCATTCATTCTTTCCATGTACCCAAGACATCCCAATTTTTTTCTTAAACCCTATCTCCCAACTCCCTTTCCAGCCCTGCTTTCCTGCCCATCTCTTTATTTCTTACCCTATCCATACTTCTCAAACACTTAATCTCAAACACATTTATATTTCCCTTTACTGCCTTCCTTACATTCCAAGTCTCCGCCCCATTCAATGTCAAAGGCACAATCACCCCTTCATATGATCTTGTCTTTGAATTTATTCCCAGATACCTACAATTGTGTTTTTCATGACACTTTTCATTCCCCCAATACATTTATTGCTTCCCTCACTCTAAATTTTACTCCACTCCCACTCCTCCGTTTCCTAATACATATAACCCTAAACGCAACCTATCCTATTCCTTTAACCCCTCCTTTAAAACTTTTCTTCAGTTTACTGTAACCCTCTCGCCTTGTACAGTTCATAACTTTGATTTTGCCCACATTTACTTTTAACTCCCGATCACGTACCTTCCCAAACTTAGTCAACTGCCATAGACCCTCCTCTGATCGTATCACAAACGCAGTGTCATCAGCAAACAACAACTGGCTTACTTTTCACTTCCCTCCACTTTAAACATCTCCAATCCTCTGTCCATCACCATCGCACCTACCTTCTGTGCCATCCCATCCATGTATATATTGAACAGCCATAGTGACAAAACAGCCTTGGCACCGTCTCACGTTTTCCTCAAACCACTCACTCTCACTATTTCTAACCTTAACAAAAGCTCTACTACTCATTTAAAACTGCCCTTAACAAATTTCACCCTATCCCATATATCTGCAATACCTACCTTGCTTTGTAATGAGACTTTTGTAAATCCATAAAGCCCCCCGGGAAAAAAAAAGTAAAAAAAAAAAAAAATGCCAATTCACTATAACCTCTCTTTGTCAGACACTCCACATGACAACCATCCAACCCGGATGCCTTATCAGCTCTCTTCATTTACAGTGCCCTTAGTATCTCATCTTTTCATCTTTTCCTATATCCCTGTCATTTTCCTGTCCCTTCACAGTAATTTTTCTAGCTCTTTCCATTTACACAATCAATCCTTCCCTAGCCTCCTCCACATTGAGCAGTTCTCTGAAATACTCTACTCATCTTTCCCTTAACCCTTTAACCTCCATTAACATCTGTGCAGTACATCTAATATGTGTGTGCCTGTGTGATGCTATGTGTGTATTTATGTATGTATGTATGTGTGTGTGTGTGTGTGTGTGTGTGCTGTTGTAGTGCATGGCGTGGTTGGAGGGAAAGACTTTTGTGTTTTTCTTCTTAAATTTCTGATCCTAGTCTGGTACAACAACTGCTGACAGCCCAGAGGAAACTCTGGAGGTTGCCAGATTTTCCTAGGTAAAAATCACTGAAAGCAAAAGGGGGCGTTCCTCACGAAGGGGTGTCCAATGGAAAAATGGTAGAAAGGTGGCACTCCTGAGGGTTGCCAAAAAGGGGTATCGATGTGAAGACCGTTGGCTAACGGCGCAAATCTTCGGCGATGACCTTTGTCATCCCGGAGTGCTTGGCTGAGAAGACCTCTTGTTGTCTCTTCAGTCCAAGATTAAATAAATCGTCAGACGTCTCTCGTAGATGCGGAACTTCTCCTGACGTCTCTCACGGGGTATATCACACGTGGCGTCTCTGACAGGGTTTATCACATGGCTCGGCCAGCTACCGTCACTGTTCCGGTGACTCTATACTTATAGAATGAAAATAAAATAAAATAAAATAAAATAAGATAAAATAAAATAAAATAAAATCAAGTGTAACGGGACGGGTGTAACGGTATCGTTACATCATCTCCATCCAACGTTACTTGTAGACACAAAATGTAACGGGGTCGTTACGTCAGCACAAAGGGTTCACTTGCACAAACACCTTTAAGTTTTTGTTCTTTATTTGTCACATCTTAACCAACTTAGTTTACACACTATTACACAGTCTTATCACTAGGGCACGTCACTTAGAACCGACCGCTCTTCGGGTGTGTGAGCCAGTTTTCATGCCCGGAAATGATGAGTAGACAAATTCTAGAGTTGCCCTCAATCGTGATCTTATATTATTGTCTTGTTAGTCTGTTGTCCCACAAGGGTGGGGCAACTGCATTAATTACGTATTGATGTCTACTATCATACATGTTAATTATATATCCAGGGGAGGACCGTCAGTATACGTAATATCGTATATCAGTACTGGGTGGCTACTAGATTGATCGCGTGTGTTCGTCTGTGTGTGTGTGTCGTTTGGTGGTCGACGGTGTTGTCGCGAAGCCAAAGGATTGATGTGTCAGGGACTTGTGCATCCCACTGGGCCTCGTGATGCTGACTTGGCGTTTTGATGCTTGTGGTGGACAGTGAGTGAAGAAGTGGGTTATATGACTGGGGTTATATTACTCGTCCTGTATATGAGATGTATACATAAAGTAAAATAAAATAAAATAAAATAAATAGAATAAAATACAATACAATACAATAAAATAAAATACAATACAATAAAATAAAATAAAATAAAATAAAATAAAATAAAATAAAATAAAATAAAATAAAATAAAATAAAATAAAATAAAATAAAATAAAATAAAATAAAATAAAATAAAATAAAATAAAATAAAATAAAATAAAAGAAAAGAAAACACAAAACAAGGTCCTTGTTCAAGGCCTTGGCATGAAGGGTATATACACATAAGTTTGGCATACGGGTGCCGTAAGGGAATTATACAAGAACAGAACATATGAATAACGTAAGGAAACTTAATTGTAAGGGTAGGCGGAAGTAGATATTATTTCCGTTCACCTAGGCAATAATATACATTTATGAAGGTGTGGCTCTATTACGAAGACTATAGCGGGGAAGTGGCAAAGGTGGAATTTGCGAAGAGGATAGGGGGTTGTCCTCTATGTCCTGCGTAGGGGGAGCTTGAGAAGGCACAGTTTCTATGTCTAGGCCACGGGGAACTTTTTTATGTGATCTTTATGCAACAGGGTCTCCGTCAGATTTGGCAAACTAAGTGCCTTTACCTTATTCTTAGATTCATAACCAGTGATGCGATAGGGTCCGGTGAATCTAGGTGAGAGCTTGGAGGTGGGTGTGTGGTTAAGGGTGTAAACAATGTCTCCAATATCAAAGGTATCAGTTCTGGCTGATTTGTTGTGCAAACGGACCATTTCGTCCTTCGTTAGATGGAGGGAATTATGTATTCTTTTGAATAGGTGATTGAAATTAGCTACTTTGACCTTTACAAAATCATTGAAGTTATAAATGGGCGGTAAGTCTGAAAGGAGAAGATCATATGGGAGCTGTTTGTCTGAGCCAAAAAGAACAAAATGGGGTGACTCCGATATTGACTTATTTACCGCAGAATTCAAACACGCTTGAATCATGGGGACATGTTCATCCCAGGAAGGTTGAAGATCAGATGCAAGATGTCTGATAACATTGAGAATCTTTCTATTCTGGCGTTCAACTAGGCCATTTGAACTAGGATGGTAAGCAGTAGTGTTACATTTCTTGATTTGAAAATAATCGCAAATATGCGAAAGAATCTCATTGTTGAACTCACTCCCGTTGTCAGAAATTAGAGTCTTGGGTGTCGTAAAGGGGCATATGAGTTTGTCAGTGATTGTCTTTGCTACGTGTTGTGCTGTCTTGTCTGGTGGTAGGGGGGCCAGAATACAGAATCTAGAGAAATGGTCGACAAAGAGAAAGAGGTACCTGTTTCCGGCATGTGTAAGTGGTAACTCAAGAAGATCAATAGAGACTATGTCGAATGGTTTAAAAGGTGAATCGTAAGTTAGAATTGAAACATGACCGCAAATATGACCTTTATGACTCGCGCAGGAGTGGTAAGCGTCGATGTACGCGTGTATATCCTTCCTCGTTGTTAACCAAAAATAGTGCAATCTTGCCTGAGTAACGCATTTCTCCTTGCCAGGGTGTGCAGCAATAGGTGAATCGTGTATAATTTTTAAGACTTCTGGAATGAGATCTGTGGGAACTACCAGTTGGAGAACCAATCTGTTGGGTTCCTGTTTGTTCGTTAGTGTTGTTTTATGATAAAGAATGTCATCCACTAGCGTGTAATTGTCAATATCTGGAGGAAAGTTGTCTGTGTCAGGTGTGTCTGCAGATTTGAGGAACTATATGACATATTTCCAAAGAGGATCTGATCTCTGCGCTGCGGCTATGTGCGCTTGAGTAATATTGACTGAAATTGGGTCTTGAATGATGGTCGCAATATGGCGACTAAGAGCATCTGCAACTACATTTGCTTTCCCCTGAACAAAATGGAAGGTAGGCATGAACTCTTGTATGGTGAGGAACCAGCGGGCAAGTTTCCCGGAAAGGTTCTTTCCTTTGAATAGGTGTAAGATTGGTTGATGGTCTGTGTATATGTGTATTTCGTAACCGAGGATGATGTCTTTGAAATGTTTGAGTGCGTATATCACTGCTAAGGCTTCTATCTCTGTGACTGAGTAATTCCGCTCGTGCTTGCTGAGTGTGCGGCTCGCATAGGCAATTGGTCTGAGTTTTGTGTCGTGGTGTTGCATGAGAACAGCGCCTAGTCCTGTATATGACGCATCAGTGTAAATTGTAAAGGGAAGCTTGTGGTTTGGGAAGGCAAGGACAGGTGCCGTGGTTAAGGCTTTCTTTAAGTCATTAAAGGCTTTCTCTTGGTCAGGTGTCAAATTGAAGGGTGTGTCCTTCTCAAGTAGTGACGTTAAAGGTGTTGCTATACTAGCGTAACCTTGAATGTAACGTCTGTAAAAACCTGACAGACCAAGGAATGAACGTACGTGTTCTACAGAAGTAAGGCGTGGAAAATCTATGACTGCCTTGACCTTGTCCTGCGAAGTTAAAATTCCTTGTGAATTAAGGCCATGCCCTAGGAAGCGTAATTCTCTCTGAAGGAAAGGAAACTTCTTAAGCTTCAGTTTGTGACCTGCCTGTTCTAGTCGCGAGAAAACAGTGTGTAGAGTGCGTAGATGTTCGCTAATTGATTTGGAAGCTATGATGACGTCATCGAGGTACATGAACACAGAGTGACCAATGAAACCTTCGAGTACCTTGTGCATGAGTCATTTACAAAGGATTACAAAGGCTGAGCAAGCCGACAGGAGACCTTTTGGTCCATATCTAGGATGGATGCGAAAAAAAATCATAATAATAATAACATAATAAATAAAAACTAACAATGTAAATAACAAATAAAATAAAATACATAAATAAATGCACAGGTATAGTTAAATAATAAACAAACAGGTAAATAGTAAATAATAATAAATTGACATATAACTAATAATAAATGAAAATCAGACAGACAAATTATAACAAAACAAAAACAAATAATATAAAATAAATTATAATCGTTACAGCATCTTGCTTAGGTGTTTATCTAAATGATTCTTAAAGCTTCGAACTGAACTACATTGCACTACCTGTGCAGGAAGTTTATTCCATTCATTAACTACACGGTTGGCAAAGTTGTTTCTACCTACTTCCAAATTGAATCTATTTCCGGACAGTTTGAGACCATTGTTTCTTGTCTGATTCTCATTCAATGTGAAAATTTTGTCACTTTTGATGTTGTCAATTCCCTTTAAAATCTTAAAGACCTGTATCAAGTCACCTCTGAGTCGACGCTTTTTTAGGGAAAACAGATTCATATGTTTTAGTCGATTTTCGTATGATTTATTTTTGATATTTGGAATCAGTTTTGTGGCTCGCCGTTGTACTTTTTCCAGTCTGTCAATATCTTTAATGAGATTCGGTGACCATATGGAAATAGCATATTCCAAATGTGGACGAACTAACGATTTATATAGCTTGTTAATGAATGATGGACTTTTGAAAAAAAAAAAAAAAAATCGCGCAATCAGTCCTAGAATCTTATTTGCTTTCTCAGAGGCTGAAATACACTGCTTGGATGATTTGAGGTCGTTACTGATAATTACGCCGAGATCTTTTTCACTATCCACTTTTGTTAACGAATTTCCAAATAACTTGTAATCGTACTTACTGTTATTTTTACCTATGTGCATTACCTTGCATTTACTTGTGTTAAATTTCATTAGCCACTTTTCAGACCATTGCTGTAATTTATCTAAATCTTCTTGAATATCTAATTGGTTTGAGTGATCATTTGCCATTCCGCACAGTTTTGTATCATCAGCAAATTTGGAAACAGTAGATTTTAGTCCATGGTCTATATCATTTATATATACTATGAATAGAAGTGGCCCAAGAACGGAACCCTGAGGAACTCCACTTGTAAAAATTTTCCATCTATAAGTTTTTCCATTTAAAACAACTCTCTGTTTTCGACCATTCAACCAATTACTAGTCCAATCTAATAGGCTACCACTTATTCCGTGTAAAGCTAATTTAGTAAGTAGTGTATCGTGTGGGACGGTATCAAAAGCTTTTGCAAAGTCTAGATATATTAAATCTATATTGTTTCTTTTGTCATAACTCGAGATAACTGTGTTGTAAAATTCGAGTAAGTTAGTCACGCAAGAACGTTTCCGTCTGAAACCATGCTGGCTATCATTTATCAAACGGTTACTTTCTAAATGATGTTCGATAGCATCTCTGATGATAGTTTCCATTATTTTTCCTACGATTGAAGTCAAACTTATAGGCCTATAGTTATTTGGTTTCTTTTTGTCACCTTTTTTGAGAATGGTAGTAACGTTAGCTAGCTTCCATTCTCTTGGGACATCTCCGGATATGATGGATTTCTTGAAAATAATTTCTAATGGAACAACAATCTCATTTTTCATTTCCTTTAAGATTCTTGGATGCCAACCGTCAGGCCCTGGTGTTTTATTAGCTTTGAGTTTATCTATACACCTTTTAATTTTTTCTTTTGTTATATTTACCGTAGTGAGTAAGTTTACCCTAGACTTTTCACAGGTTTCAGTTTGGAATTCACTTTGAGGTGTTTCGTTTACGAATACCGAGCTAAAATAATTGTTTAAGATATTACACATTCCTTCATTTGAATATTCAAGTTGACCGTCAGCAGATAGTAGTGGACGAAAGTGATTCCTAACAACCTTTTTATCTCTAATGTAACTATAGAATTCTTTGGGATACTCTTTGGATTTATCAGCGATGTTCATTTCGTATTGTCGTTTTCTTTTTCTTATTGTCTTTTTTAAATCTCTCTGTATTGATACGTAACTTTCATAGTCATTAGATGCACCCGAGCACTTATATTTCTTATAAGCCTGTCTCTTTTTAGCAATACTTTTTTCAGTTTCTTTGTCGAGCCACTTTGGGCGAGCCTGATTTGGGGGACGTCTGTCCTTAAAAGGAATGTAAGTTTGAATCATCTTAGTGAGCGTATTTTGAAATATTTCCCACATCTGATCTACAGGTCTTTCGTTTAATTTTGCCTCCTAATCTGTACGCTGAAGCTCCTGACGTAGTCCTATGAACTGAGCTTTACTGAAATCGGGTATTTTAGAAACACAAGTATCTATTCTAAAATTGTTTAGGAGTTTGAATCTAACTAAGTTGTGATCGCTATTTGCAACAGATTCACCGACTTCTACATCAGTTACCATGCTTTCGCGGCTAGTGATCAATAGATCGATTAAGTTTCCATATCTTGTGGGCTCTTTTACATGCTGAATTAAGTAATTGTCACCAAGAAAATCAATCAAGCGACTACCTATATGGCCATGTTCAAGGGTCATCCAATCAATGTCAGTAAATTTAAAAATCACCCATTATCAATAAATCCCGGTTGCAGAAACTAGACAGTTCTTGAAATACCAGTTTGTCGTCTGCTAATGATAATGTCTTTGACCTATATATTACACCTATATTCATTTTTTGTCCATTTGTTTGGGTTAACTCAACCCACAAACTATCATATGCATCCTGTTTCACTTTCTCTAAAACACAAGCATGAACATTGCTTTTAACGTACAACAGAACACCCCCACCTTTCTTGTGGTTTCTATCCTGATGAAAGTTTAAATCCCGCAATATTAAATTCAGCTTCGAACTCTGTACCATTTAACCATGTCTCAGTTATTCCTATCATATCGAGATTTTCGCTTTTGACATACGCCTGTATTTCTTGAAATTTGTTCCTAATACTACGAGCATTAAAGTACATGGTTTTAAGAAACTCGTGATTATTTCTTTTTGACACATTTTGAGTTTCAATATTATGTCTTACATTATCATTTTGTTTTTTATCTATACCTTGCTCTATATTATTATTTGGTCCTTCATTGACATTCAATGCCTCATTAACAATTCTCCGATCAAAATTAACATTTCCCCCATCAAAAACATCTGGTCGATCACGGTCATCCGATCTCTTTTGTACATTTTGTCCCCCTACGTCACCGTGATTCACGCCGGCCTCCCGTTGTTCATTGACATTATGTCCGGCATCCCTTCCTAAAAATATATTTTGTCCTCCAGTGACATTATATCCTACCGTGATATTTTTTCCTCCACTATAATTACATCCCATCGTGATCTTTTGTCTTCCACTGTCATTACATCCCATCGTGATATTTTGTCCTCCACTGATATTATATCCTACCGTGATATTTTCTCCTCCATTATCATTACATCATATCGTGATATTTTGTCCTCCACTATCAATACTTCCCATCGTGATCTTTTGTCCTCCACTGTCATTACATCCCATTGCGACATGTGAACACTGAAGGAGCTTCTACGAGACCCATGGCGAGTCGTTTGAATTGATAGTGTCCTGTGGGTGTGCTAAAGTCTACTACAGGTCGGAAGGACCGGTCTTGTTTTGGCACTATGAAGAGTGGAAAATTCCATTTGCTAATGGATAGTTCGATGATATCTTGCGCAATCATGTCTTGGATAAGGTTATCTACAGCCAAGCATTTGCTGTGTGGTAATCTGTATACGGGAATGTAACATGGTTTTGAATTCTCCCGAAGGGGGTATATGATGCTGAATAAGATTAGTGGCTCGAAGGGGTTCACCTTCCGTGGCAATGGTCTGTGTAAGGGTTCACTGTCCTTGAATGGCGCTGAAGCTTCATAGTATGGAATGATACGGGAGAGGTGTCACGTGAGTGAGCTGCGGGGGATGTGTTACGTGCATATCTCATAGGCGATGCGTGGCATGAATATGTGGGAGATGGGTTACATGTAATACCTTGGAGGGAATGTTGACCCTAGTTTGTGTTGTGTCTGTGATCGCAATACACGACATTTGTCGGAAGTGTGAAAGCAAGTCCCGTGAAAATCGCAGTGTTGGTTTGGCTGTGTTGGGTATTTGTGATAGCATATGCTTTTCATGTGCCCCTGTTTTTGGCAATAGGTGCAAAACTTACGTGTTCTCGAGGGGGGTCTGTGGCGTGAATGATAGCGGGCGCGAGATGTATTTCTCGATCTCGTTTTATGGGGAGATGCCTGCGTTACCTGAGCTACGGTGTGTTTGGGTGTTATGGGTATTGGCTGGCTATGTATTTGAGCGATTGCTTTGTCAGAGTCCTGGAGCTTCCTAGCGAATCTGGCTACCTTATCATTTGGTGTGAACGCAAGAGTGCTAGCCTTTTGTAATGTTTCTGGGTGTAACTGAGAGAGGAATCGAAGATACGCCGTTATAGATACTACATGTTTCAGTGCAATCTTTTCGTATATAATCCACTTTGACTGCTTAAGGCTTTCTCTTAATTTGGTTTTGAATGTGGACACTATTTTAACTGCTCTGTCCTTAGTAGTGTATGGTCCGTGATTTAAAGTCTTGGCAAGAGAGTATACGGGAGATAGTGCTCCAAGTGGCTCAAAAGTAGCAAAGGCTTTTTCAAATTCTGTGACGAAATTCGCATATATATCAGTTTCCACGAAGACGTCAGACTGAATGATATCCCCACCCAAGGTGTCGTGTTTGTCTATCCTACAGTAGATGTTAAAATGGATATTTTAGTTTTGTCATCGCGTCAACCTCCGCGAGGAAATTGTGAACAGGGATGTTCCTACCATTGAAAAGGGGCAAGGTCGTCTCGTCCTTTATAAAATGAAATAAAGAGACCTTGTTGCTACTAGGTGGCCAAATAACGGGAAGAAATCTACTTACCCAGGTTGACGTACAGAGGGAAGGGGGTTGGAGAATCGTAGTGATGGGAGTGCCGTCGGTCGAGTTTGCGGCCAGGGGCACTGCTGCAAATAGTGGAGGAGATTAGTCTTTGTGATGTTGGTTTTTGAATGTTTGAGGAAGAGAGAAAATTATATAGATATATATAGGTGCATATATATATATATATATATATATATATATATATATATATATATATATATATATATATATATCGGTGTGTATATGTGGGTGTTTACACAGCAACGACAACACTTAAGAAGAAGAAGAGGGTTTGTACGTTTCGTCGCTCGTGATGCAGATGGCTGATGCAGCGAAGGGCGTCTCGTCGCTCGTAGCGCAGCTGGTTGATGCGGCCTCTGGTGAAGCAGCTGTCCTTGCGATGGAGTTCAGCAAAGATCGAGGCTGTCGATGAATGTGTTCGTAGTGCGGCTGGTTGGTGCGTGCCTCTGGCGAAGCAGCTGTCGTTGTGATGGAGTTCAGCGAAGGTCGAAGCTGTCGATGCATGTTTTCTTCGGTGTGGCGTGGGTTGTGGGCGATGGGGTTAAGAGCGTTGGTGCTTTTGGCGTGGTGCAGTTGGTTGATGCTTCGATGTCCACGGCTGTAGAGTTATTCCTGCTTCGCCATCCAACTGCTGGAACCACCACTTTATGTTGTCGTGCGTGGCGTGGTTGGAGGGAAAGACTTTTGTGTTTTTCTTCTTTAATTTCTGATCCTAGTCTGATACAACAACTGCTGGCAGCCCAGAGGACAGTCACAGAAAGCAAAAGGGGGCGTTCCTCACGAAGGGGTGCCCAATGGAAAAATGGTAGAAAGGTGGCACTCCTGAGGGTTGCCATAAAAGGGGTATCGATGCGAAGACCGTTGCCTAACGGCGCAAATCTTCAGCGATGACCTTTGACCCTGTTCGCGTCGCGTCGACTTGAGTTTGTTTAGAGTGTCATGTGGTCGCTCTGATATGTGGGGTGCCCGACGTGGTCGTCGTCGCGGAGTGTTTCGCTGAGAAGGCCTATTGTTGTCTCTTCAGTCCAAGATGAAATAAATCGCCAGACGCCTCTCGTAGATGGGGAATTTCTCCTGGCGTCTCCCACGGGGTATATCAGAGTATGTGTTTGTGTGTGTGTGTGTGTGTGTGTGTGTGTGTGTGCGTGCGTTCGTGTGTGTGCGCTTGTACACGTGTGTGTATCTGTGTGCATGTGGGCTCGTTTGTGATTGTTCGTTCATGTGTGTGTGTGTGTGTGTGTGTGTGTTTACTTAATTGTATTTTACGGGAAGAGAGCTATGCTCGTAGCGACCCGCTTTTGTATCTTTTAGCATCCAGTTTGAACTTAAATTATTGTATTGATTTTGCACTCACTGTTTCCTCATTCAATTTGCTTCAGATATCTATCATCTGTGTGGGAAGCTACTCTTTTTCATATCTCTTCTGTAACTATCCTTTTTAACTTTTTTATGTCCTCTTTTTTTTTTTTTTAATCCCACTTTAGTAAATCGCCTTTATCAAGGACTTCCATCCCTTTCATAATTTTGTATATGGTCAGTAGATCTCTTTCTCTTCGTTGTTCCAGGAGTGGTTGTTCGAGTTTGGCCAATCTTTGTATGTCAGTTTGAAGAGCGTTGATAACATCTTTGTCGTTGCTCTTTGAATTCTTTCTAATTTCTTTATATTCTTTTTATTACTGGGTGTCCATAGTGTCACAGCGTACTCCAATCTTGGTCTTATGAATGTAACTAATATTTTCTTTATAATTTCTTTCTCCAGGTAGTCAAAGGCCACTTTCATTGATCTTAGTAAATTGAAGTTTCTCCGACTATTCTGTTGATATGTTTGTCTAGTGCCATGTCATTGGTGATATTTATTCCTAGGTCCCTTTCTGAGTTGCCTTTTTTAATTTCCTTTGTACCAATTTTGTATTGTTCCGATATTCTGTTTTTGGTTTTTCCAAATTCCATGATACTACATTTCTTGATCTTGAAGTTCACTTCATACTTTTGACTTAATTCCTAGACTTTGTCCAGGTCTTTTTGTAGTGATTTACAATCTTTCTCTGTACTTACTCTCTTTAGTAGTTTCACATCATCTGCAAAGAAGTTCATATAACATTCCACACCTTCATTCATGTCATTTATATATATGACAAACATTATCAGAGCCAATACAGAGCCTTGTGGGATTCATCATTTCATGGGACTTATCATTTCTTCCCAGGTCGATTTCGTGTCTCTAAGTACCACCCTCATTTTTCTCCCGTTCAAGAAATCTTTCATCTATTCCAATAACTTTCCTTGTACTCCACCTATTGTTTAAAATTTTCTTATTAGCTTTTTGTGTGGTACTTTGTCAAATGTTTTTTGTAAATCTAAGAAGGCACAATCTGCCCATGTGTTCCTTTCTTGTATTATTTCTATTAGCCTCGAGTAAAAGCAAATCAAGTTTGTGGCACATGATCTTCCGCGTATAAATCCAAATTGTTTTGGATTTAGTATATCATTCTCCTCCAAATGTTTGATCTATTTACTTTTGATAATTTTTCATATATTTTTGCTATTGTACTTGTAAGGGAGACCGGTCTATAGTTGGTTGGATTTTCTTTGTCCCCTCCTTTATATATCAGTACAATATTTGCATTTTTCCAATCTTGTGGTGCTTTTCCTTCTTTGAGTGAGAAATAAATCATTTTATGTATTTTGTCCATTAGTTCATCTATACATTCTTTCAATATCCAATTTGCAATACAATCCGGCCTGTGTGACTTTCTGACGTCAAGGTTTTTATTTGGTCCCTTATTTCTTTCTCTGTCACTGTTATTTCTTTCATTGGGGGGGGGGGGACCTTACTCTCTGTCCTTCCTCCCAATTTTGTAAACTTTCAATTGTGAATACAGATGTGTGTGTGTGTGTGTGTGTGTGTGTGTGTGTGTGTGTGTTTATGAAGTCTTCTTCATCTAGCTTAAGTACGCACAATAAGAGGCATATTCATCTCTTCGTTTGAATTGCTCAAATTTTATGTGTGCGTACGTTTGTGTGTGTGTATGTATGTATGCGTGTGTGTTTGTGTGTACATGTGTAGGATCCTTGATGGTATTACTTTGAATTCAATGATTGCAGCGAACGGGGAATAAGATAGCTTTTTTCCTCCCATATATTCAAGTGGGAAAGAAAGGGATGGTCAATCGAATTAATGCCTAAGACCAGTGTTCACCATGTTGGGCACGCGGCATAACAATAGCTGAAATAACCGGTAGTGTTTCGATTTTTAAATGATCATGTTTGAAACATATTTGTACAAACAAAAACACGAAAAAAAATACCCTTTTGCTTGAAGTTCTACAACGACTTGATTGTATAAGAAATCAAGAAAGTGTGGCTAAATGATTTATAAGGGGAAAGATGTCTTTTGGTATATTGATAGAGGAAAGTGTTCAATAAGCCAAAGAGTTTGGACAACTCTTTTCTCCATAGACGGTGGTATTATTCTGTGGAAAATATTAAGGGAATGGCCTCCATAATGTGCACAGAAACCCAGCAGGCGGGAGGATGCAATGGAGTTCAGTCTGAAGAAAAGAGTATGTTCAGTTTCAAATCTGAAAGCACTAATCCCTTGAACACCATGATATGTAGATTGTTCTAGCTGAGGAAAAGCAATTGCATGGCTATTCTGGGGACAGAATCTGCTCTCAAAGATCATAATAATTGATCGATATCTCCTCCTGCCCCTTAACCAAACAAAATATTTTTTTCCTAACCTAAACAATATCCATGAAGGATGTCACTCTATTCAAGGGTTTAATAGATCATTTGGCAGTGTCGTGCAAGCTTTAAATTTCTAGAAAGAGTATGTCCTTACATGTGTGTGAGTGTGTGTGCATGTGTCCATGCATATACTATATATATTATATATATATATATATTATATATATATATATATATATATAAATATATATATATATATATATATATATATATGCATATATATATATATATATATAAACACACACACACACACACACACACACACACACACACACACACACACACACACACACACACACACACACACACACACACATATATATATATATGTGTGTGTGTGTGTGTGTGTGTGTGTGTGTGTGTGTGTGTGTGTGTGTGTATGTGTGTGTGTGTGCGCGTGCGCGCGCGGGTACTACTATGAATGCGTCCGTTCGTATGTATATGTGCATGCGAGCGGGCGGGTGGGCGTGAATGTATGTAATGTGCATGTATATTTGTGAACGTGTTTGTGCACGTGTCGAATCACAAATATGTACATCACGTGTTATTTCGTGTGTGCACGTGTGTGTATGCTGTGTTAATGTGTGTGCACTGCATACACGGGTATACGTATGTATGATTCACCTTGGTGATTCACCTCGGTCTTTGTATCACGTGTTGGACTCGTGATCGACAGCTATTTCCCTCCTGGAAGAGAGCTCAGAGCTCGTATGACCGATCTATGTGTAATGCTTTGACCTTACACTCACCCCCGCCCCAATTGGAGTAACAACTCGAAGCGCAGCGATTCTGAAATTATTTTCAGCCCTAGGCAGGATTCGAACCCGAACCGCCGTAGTGACAGTCTGGGACTCTACCAACCGCGCCACCGAGTCGTGTGTGAGTGAATGCTTGCATAATCCTAGAATTCTGTACATTTCCATGTGTAAACACGTATATACGATCTTATCCTCCAAAGAGGCCTGAATGTCCACGGAAGCGTACTAACAAGTTTATATGAGGCTTTTGTGTATTTTTGTGAGAACGAGTTGTGCCTAACGCAGCTGAAACCAATAGCAGCGGCATGCGAGGAGGGCAGCAGCAGCCCAGCCCGGCGTTCCAACGTAAAATTTATTTCACGTCTGGGGGGGGAAGTGGGGTTGTCAGCAGTTACGAAGGATCAAGGATGGCAGCAGGATTTAGCAGCACGAGGGACAGGGTGGGTTTTTAGCGCGAGGTGACTTAATTAGGCCCTTTGTTACCGTCTTTCTTATAAGTGTTTACATTCATGCACATTAGGTTAGAGTGGGTAAGTTTATATACATACATACATACATATACCGAGGCTTTTCCCCCTTACAAGGGAGGTAGTCAAAAAGAAAAAGGCATAAAATCATTCCCACCCATTCCATCCCTAAATACACTCCACTCCCCTCCACCTTCCCTCTTATCTTAGCACCTCCTGGATGACGGGTCATCCCTGCACCCTGTCCACTGCCCTGGGTCAGAAGCAGTGTCGCAAGGCACAGCACATCCACAGTAAGGTCGCTTCATTAAATCGGCGAACCCCATCTCCGTCCCCCCATGCATAAAAGGAGAAGACGGGGAGAAATCCCTTCAGGCTGCGTCAAATTTTGCTCACACATACTACTTCATCCCCCACCCATTCCACCTCATGCATCACACCATCATCCATATACAATCATTCTCCATTCACCCCTGTCTTCTGTCCTCTCCCGTCCTTCCTCAACAGACATTTCCCTGTCTGTTGAGGAAGGACGGGAGAGGACATATACTAAAAGAAATTTATAATGAGGGAGTGAATAAATACGTACCACAAAAAAAAAAAAATTGGAAAGAACATACATAAAAAGCTGGTACAACAAAAATGTAGTGAGGCTAAGGATAAAAGAGATAAAGCTTGGAAGAAATGGAAAAAAAGACAAGAAAACAAGCAAATGGCTAATGTACATCAAACTAAGAAATGATTATGTAAAAATACGCAGAGATGAAAAGAGAAACTACGAAAAAATAATAGAAAAATGCAAGGAAGAACCCAAACTATTTTACAGGTATGTAATTGGCAAACTGAAGAATAAGCAAGAAATAGAAAAGCTGCGTCCAGGTAAATACGAATATACAGATGAACTGGAAACGGCTGAAATTATGAACAACCACTTCAAATCAGTATTCACAATAGAAAACTCACCTAACTGTGAGGAAATAGAGAGGTATCCCCCGCAATGAAAGAAATAATTGTAACACAGAAGGAAATCAGCGACCAAATCAAAACCCTTGACGTCAGAAAATCACATGGTCCAGACGGAATTGCAAATTGGATACTGAAAGAATGCATGGAAGAATTAATAGATAAAATATACAATATAAATAAATTCTTACTTAAAGAAGGAAAAGTGCCACAGGAGTGGAAGAATGCAAACATTATACCGATTTATAATGGAGGAAACAAGGAAGATCCATCAAATTACAGACCGGTCTCTTTGACAAGCACAGAAGCAAAAATTTGCGAAAAGGTGATTAAAAATAGATGGGTTAAACATTTGGAAGAAAAAAACCATACTGAATCCAAATCAATTTGGATTCAGACAAGGAAGATCATGTACCACAAACTTGATCTGCTTCTACCCGAGATTAATAGATATAATACAAGAGAGAGATGGTTGGGCAGAATGTGTCTTTCTGGACCTACAAAAGGCATTTGATAGGGTACCACACAAGAAACTAATAAAGAAGATAGAGTTAATAGGTGGCATCAGAGGAAAATTATTGGAATGGATGAAAGACTTCCTGACTGGGAGGAAAATGAGAGTAGTAATTAGAGATAAATTCTCAAATTTGGAAGAAATGATAAGTGGTGTCCCGTAGGGATCAGTACTGGCCCCGATCATGTTTGCCATTTACATAAATGACAAGGATGAAGGAGTATAGTGTTATATGAGTTTCTTTGCGGACGACGCAAAATACTAAAGAAAGAAAGAACGGAGGAGGATTGCAACTCATTACAACAAGACTTGGACAAGATCTGGAAATGGACTCAAAAGTGGGAAGTGAAATTCAATATCAAGAAATGTAGTATAATGGAATTTGGAAAAAAGTAAAAACAGAATATCGAGAGATTATAAAACTGGTGAAGAAATGGCCAAAAAAGTAAACTCTGAAAAAGACCTTGGAGTGATGATCAGCAAAGACATGACACCGGATAAGTATATTAATAAAATAGTCGGAGAAACCTACAATTTATTGAGGTAAATAAAAGTGGCATTTGCCTATTTGGACGAGGAAATGATAAACAAAAGTCTAACTACACTAATAAGACCAAAACTCGAGTACGCAGCAACACTATGGACACCCAGTACCAAAAAAGAATATAAAAAGATTAGAAAGAATACAAAGAGCAACAACAAAACTGGCACCACCTCATTCCAAAATGACATATGGACAAAGACTGTCCAAATTAGAATGACCAACTCTGGAACAAAGAAGGGAAAGAGGAGACCTACTAACTGTCTATAGAATTATGGAGGGAATGGAAATCTTAGATAAGAATGATTTATTGAAATGAGACGGTGGAAAAACAAGAGGACACGAAAAGAAACTCAAAAAAAGATAATTACAGAAGAGATCTGAAAAAAAAAATCTTCCCACACCCAATGATAGATACTTGGAACAAAATAAACAAAGAAACAGTGTGTGCAAACATTGTTCAAGATTTTAAGAAAAAACTTGATGCTGAGAGATACAAAGACGGGTCACCACTAGCATAGCTCCCTTCCCGTATAATACAACTAGGTAAATACAACTAGGTAAATAAACACACACACACACACACACACACACACACACACACACACACACACACACACACACACACACACACACACACACACACACACACACACATACACACACACACACACACACACACACACACACACACACACACACACACACACACACACACACACACACACACACACACACACACACACACACACACACACACACACACACACACACACACACACACACACACACACACACACACACACACACACACACACAGACACACACACACACACACACACAGACACACACACACACACACACACACACACACACACACACACACACACACACACACACACACACACACACACACACACACACACACACACACACACACACACACACACACACGACTCGATGGCGCAGTGGTAGCGATCGCGGCTGCCACTACGGTGGTCCAGGTTTGAATCCCGCCCAGGGCCGAAATAATTTCAGTATCGCTGCACTGCGGGTCGTTACTCCAACTCTCTTGGCGGGGAGTTGTGTGAGTGTGTGCGTGTGAGGTCACAGCATTACCCATAGATCGGTCATATATAAGCTCTGAGCTCTCTTCCGGAAGGGAAATAACTGTCGATCACGAGTCCAACACGTTATGCAAGACCATTGTGAATCACACACACACACACACACACACACACACACACACACACACACACACACACACACACACACACACACACACACACACACACACACACACACACACACACACACACACACACACACACACAGTTCAGTTGGTAGAGCGCTGAACTGGGAAGCAGAAGTGCTCCCAGTAACCAGTTCGAATCCTGCCCAGGGCCGAAATTATTTCGGTATCGCTGTGCCTCGGGTCGTTACTCTGACTCTCGTGGGCGGGGAGTTGGGTGTGTGTGTGTGTGTGCAAGGTCATAGCATTACCCATAGATCGGACCTACGAGCTCTGAGCTCTCTTCCAGGAGGGAAATAGCTGTCGATCACGAGTCCAACACGTGATCCAAAGACCAAGTGAATACAAGTGAACACACACACACACACACACACACACACACACACACACACACACACACACACACACACACACACACACACACACACACACACGCGGGTGTTGACGCTTCTATATTAAATGGCACTGTTTCGACGTCTGCACATCCAACCTATGCTACGGTAGCGGCCCCTTCTCCAACGTCTCTTACATCTTTGATATCTGCTATTCGTACCACCTTTTAACCGGGACCGAAACAGGTCACCTCCAATGACAAATTCATCATAGTTAAAAAAAAAAGAGCCTGAGCAAAATCGAAAAACGTATTGAGTGTTATTGTGGGAAATTTATTAATACGCCATCAGTTCAAATAATTTTGTGGAAAAGTTCCAAAACGAAGAAAAATATATTGTTTTCCCAAAACCAAAAACGATGACATCGCAAATTCTATCGATGAAGAAGATGTGATGAAGACATTGATTCACTGTACATAGTGCGTATAGGTACGAATGACACCAAGAAGATAAAGTCGGAAAAACTGATGAATAAAAGCAACAAACGAGTATGATTAGTGGGCTAAAGGCACAGCGTAGCAAGATCATAATAATTGGCATTCTCCCTCAAATCGATGCGGAAGGGCAGTTTTAAAAGTCTTTCAAGACATATGGAATCTCTTCTAAAAAAAAAAATAAAAAAAAAAAAAAAAAAAAATCGAGACAAGCTTCCCCTTAATTCAAGTGGCTTTGCTCGCCTAGGTATATTGCTTCATGGTGCAATGGAGGCATAAAAAAGAGAGATCAGAGGGGGACTCAGTCCTCATCATAGGAAACAGGTGTCCACTCAAAGGCAGCAATTAAAAGTCTGGTTAGTCAATGCAGGTAGCTTGCGAAATAAATTCCAATATTTTGTTGTACTTGTTTTTGTCGGACTATGATATTGTTGGGGTCACCGAGTCTTGGACAAACACTGAAAATAGATATTTCTTTGCAGAATCTATTATAATAAAGTAGTAGCCTCTGTCTGTCTGTCTGATTGTTTACTTGTTTGTCTGTTTGTACACGAACTCCTCCTAGGGTTTTAGAGATAGACCCCCATAACCATATATATTCTGATACCCTATCACTCCAGGTACTTGGATAACTATATTTAATTTCGGAAAAAAAAAATAGGGTTACGGATTAAAGTTAGGAGGTTTATGTAGTATCCCCTGAAGTCGTGTAGTATTTTTTGTGACTTAAGAATTAATATGATTAAACAAACCATTGTATGTATCCATAAATATTATTTACATTTGTGAAATTAATGTTACCACAAACCATGATAGCTTTTATGAGAAGAAAGCATGTTATGGAAAATGATTGTATAATTTTACCAAATGTTGAAATATTGGTTTTCATTGAATTTTGTGCGGGCGAAAATAGTTCATTCACAAACTCCTACGTTTTTGTAGATAAACCCCCATAATTATATACATTCTGAAGATAAATAAAATAGATACATTTCTTCACCTTTCAGCTGTAGACATTTATTGCAACACACACACACACACATGCACATACACACGCACACAAAAGAATGTGTACACATGATATTTGTGTTTGTGTATGCATGTATTTTCAAACTAGGGTTTCCCAGCTTCGGGAGGTGGGGGGGGGCGCACACCTGGGAGGGGGAGTATCTAAAGCTATATTTAATCTAAAAGAATATTTTGGTTAGGGTTAAGGGCTAAAGTTAGGTGATTTATGGTGAGGGAACACACTACTACTGTAGTCCCCCCTTAATTTATTTTTGTAACATAAGAATCAATATAATTAAACAAACCATTGTATGTGTTCATAAGTATTATTTATATTTGTGAAATTAATGTTGCCACAAACCATAATAGCTTTTGTAAGAAAAAATCATGCAAATGTAAAATTATTGTATAATTTTACCAAATGTTGAAATATTGCTTATTTTCATTTAATCTTAGTGCGGCGGAAATTTATTATTTACAATCTCTTCCTAGTTTTTTTCCCCAAATAAACCCCTATAACCATATATATTCTGAAGATAAATAAAATAGGTACATTTCTTCACCTTTTAGCTGTAGGCATTTATTGTCAATCCACACACACACACACTCACACACGCAAGCAAACGAATGTGCACATGATATTTGTGGTTGTGTATGCATGCATTTTCAAACTAGGGTTTCCCAACCTTCGGGAAGGGGGTCGCACATCTGGGAGGGGGAGTGTTTAAAGCTATATTTAATTTAGAAATATTTTGGTTAGGGTTAAGGGTTAAAGTTAGGTATGGTATGGTTAGGTTAGGGATTATTCACGAGCTCGCAGCAAAGCGCGGGTAATTGGCTAGTATATTATAAAAGGGTACTCGATATACAATGGCGAACGGTCACAGAGAGCTTTAAATTACTTACATATACCAAGGCTTTTTCCCCCTTACAAGGGAGGTAGCCAAAAAGGGAAAGGCATAAAATCATTTCCACCCATTCCATCCCTGAATACACTCCACACCCCTCCACCCTCCCTCTTATCTGAGCACCTCCTGGATGACGGGTCATCCCCGCACCTTGTCCACTGCCCTGGGTCAGAAGCAGCGTCTTAAGACACAGCACATCCACAGCAAGGCCGCTTCATGAAATCGGCGACAACCCCCTCTCCGTCCCCCCATTGCATAAAATGAGAGGACGGGGAGAAATCCCTTCGGGCTGCGTCAAAATTTGCTCACACATACTACCTCACCCCCCATTCCACCTCATGCAATCACAACATCATCCATATACAACCATTCTCCATTCACCCCTGTCTTCTGTCCTCTCCCGTCCTTCCTCAACAGACATTCCCCTCTTCCCTAAAGCCCCCTTCACCCCATCCATCCACCTCATCCTAGGACGTCCCCTCATGTTCACTCCCTCCACATCTGCCTTCCATACCTCTTTTACTAGTCTTTCTTCACTCATTCTTTCCATGTGTCCAAACCATCCTAATACTCTTTCATCAACCCTATCTCCCAACTCCTTTTCCACCCCTATTCTCCTCCTCACCTCCTCATTTCTCACACTATCTAGCCTAGTATCCCCCATCATACTTCTCAGACACCTCATCTCAAACACATTCAAACTCCTCTCTTCTTCTCTTATGTTCCATGTTTCTGCCCCATACAGTGCTGTTGGCACAATCACTCCTTCATACAGTCTCCTCTTAGCATCCATTCCCAAATGTCTATTCCTCATTACACTCTTTAATCCACCAAGGCATTTACTCGCTTCTCTCAGTCTACATTCTACCTCCACCTTCACTCCACCTTTTCCTGCCACTTTTGCACCCAAGTATCTAAAACTATCCACTTCCTCCAGTCGCTCTCCCTTAATGCTCACTTCCAGTCTACTGCCACTTTCACCCCTTGTACATCTCATCACCTTACTTTTACCCACATTTATCTTTAGCTTTCTTCTATCACATACTCTCCCAAACTCTGCCACTAACTTCCTCAATCCCTCCTCTGATCCTGCCACTATCACAGTGTCGTCAGCAAACAACAATTAATTATCTCACCTTCCACTTTTCTTCATTTTCTTTAACCATCTCCAGTTCCATGCCCATAACCCTTGCATTTACCTCTCGCACCACCCCATCCATGTATAAGTTGAACAGCCAGGGCGACATAACGCATCCTTGACGAAGTCCCACCTTTACCTCGAACCACTCACTCTCTCCATTTCCAATCCTGACACAAGCTCTACTACTATCATAAAAACTCTTGACAGCTCCCAGAAGCTTTCCTCCTATCCCGTATATCTGCATAACCTCCCACAGTGCCTTTCTGTCTACCCTATCATAAGCCTTTTCCAGATCCATATAAGCCCAAAAAACATCCTTCCCCTTTCCTATAGCTTTCTCACATATCTGTCTTACCACAAAGATCTGATCTACACAACCTCTACCTGTCCTAAATCCACACTGTTCCTCACCAATTACTCCTTCTGTTCCTCTCCTAATCCTCTCAATCAAGATCCTCCCATAAGCCTTCCCAACTACACTTAACAAACTAATCCCTCTGAAACTACTACATTCACACTTGTCCCTTTTTCCCTTATAAAGTGGAACTATACAGGCACTCCTCCAGTCCTCCGGCACTCTACCCTCTCTCCAGCAAACATTAAATAACCTCACCAGCCAGTCCACCATCACTGTACCTCCCTTTTTCAGACATTCCGCATGGCATCCATCCAGACCAGGTGCCTTACCTGCTTTCATCATCTTAACAACTGCCTTCACCTCATCCTTCCTTATTTCTCCTCCATTCTCCTCACTCATCACTCTCATTTTCTTCGCATTTCCCACTGCAGCTATCTTTCGCTCCCTATCCTCCTTCACATTTAGCAACTTCCTAAAATATTCTGCCCATCTTCCTCTCACTGCCTTCTCTTCCATTATCATCTCTCCATCTGCACCTTTTACCTTTTCTTCTCTACTTGATTCGCCTCCTCTTCCTCTCTTAATTTCTTTCCAAAACATGTTTTTATTATTTTCAAAATTTTCTGTCATACTCTTACCCCATTTTACATCTGCTCTCCTCTTTGCCTCCTTTACCTTTTGCTTTACTTCTCTTTTCTTTTCTTTGTACCTCTCATATGACTCCCTCGTCCTATTTTGTAACCAATCTGTGGAAGCTCGCTTCTTCTCTTCTACAACCTTCTTTGTTTCCTCATCCCACCATTCACTACCCTTTCTTCTATTTCCCCCTGTCCTTCTTGTTCCACACACCATCCTTGCACACTTTATGACTCCCTCCTTGAACCATCCCCATTCCTCCTCCACACCCAGCTCCACTCTATCCTTTACTCCCTCCCACTCCTCCTTCAGCTTCTTTTCGTACTCCTTCTCCTTTCCCTTTTCATTCAAAGAGTTCACTCTAAGAACCTCCCTACCTTTTGTCCCTTTCCTCTTTCTCCATCTATCCTCCACTCTCAACTTACCTTCCACCAAAAAATGATCTGATATTCCCCCACCCTCTCCCCTTAGCACATGTACATCCTTAACTCTTCCTATCATAATCATATTTACCACTACATAATCCATTAGCGCTCTATCTACCACCCTTCCCTCCACCACCCTCTCCCATGTGTACTTATGCTTGACTTTCTTCCGAAACACTGTATTTGCTATCATCAACTCTCTTTCTAGACACATTTCCACCATCAACTCTCCACTACCATTCTTTCCTGGAACTCCACATTTCCCAACCACTCCATCGATTGGACCATTTCCCACCCTAGCATTAAGGTCTCCCAGTACTATTACATTGACATTTCTTCCTAAATCCTCTATGCACTCATTTAAATCTATCCAAAAGGCCTCCCTTTCTTCTACACTCTTCTCACTGCCAGGCCCATATGCACTTACAAAGACCCACATCTCCTTTCCCAGTTTCACCTTCATCCACATTATCCTTGAGGAAACCTCATTCCACTCCACTAACCGTTTACCTATCTCTCCACTTACTAGAAGAGCCACCCCTTCCCTCCCTCGCCCTCTCTTCACTCCTGATAACCTCCCACTTACACTCCCAAACTTACACTCACCCTTTCCTTTCAACTTAGTTTCACTCAAAGCCAACACATCCATCTTTCTTCTCACAAACATACTACCTATCTCTTCCCTTTTACTCTCATCTGTACCACATCCACGCACATTAAAAGACCCGAAAACTCCCAGACCCTCTTATGCCTTCTCTTTTTTGTTTAGGAATGTCCCCTGTGGGGCTACAAGGAGAAGGATGCCTAGTCCCAATCCCCGTCCCTTTCTTCTCGCCTCTTACGATCCAAGTGGGAATACTTGGTGGCAGTATTCTTTTCCCCCACCACAGGGAATTCCCCCACCACAGAAAAAGAATACTCAGAGAAATGGTACAGGACAGCAACAAGGGGTTGGGGAAAGCATAACGGAGGGACAGTCGTAGTATAAAAGTGTCATAATTTCTGTATGAACAGAGATTTCCTCTATCATAGACAAAATGATGTGTGGCTCTGGTCCGTAGGGGCGCCCCATATAGACCCTAAAGTATCAACTGTATGCTACTTTGCCACAATAACAAGCAGCCAATACCCCAGAACCGCAAAAAACGAACATCGATTCTAAATATGTGCAAATTCGCATATGTTCGGAAAAAAACTCATTATTAATCTTGTTTGCTGACCACCAGCCCAAGATGAAAATATTGATAACGAACTATGAGCAGATTTTAGATATCTGCAGTGAGAACGATGCTATTATTAGTGGAGATTTCAACTTGCCAGTAAATGTATGGGATGGAACACAAAATTCGCACATCGGTCAGGGGCTCTACTCAAATATTTTGGGAGGTTCCTTGTATCGACATATTTGCGAGCAAAACAAACACACGGGCAAAATATTCTCGATATTGTTCTTTCCACCAACGATAACAAAGTAACGGATGTAAATGTTGGACCAAAATTCAGCACCAGTGATCACAGTATCCTCACATTCAACATAGAATGTGACATCGAACTGCAAATCAAAAGCTTCGGAAAGTTACGAAACTTTCAGAAAGTAGACTTAGAAAAATTGAAAAGCATACTTGGAAACACGGACTGGTCAGAAATCTACAGAATACATAAGAACATAGGAACATAAGAATAAAGGAGACTGCAAGAGACCATAAGGCCTACACTAGGCAGCACCGTATCCATCACCACCTGTCATTCCCATCCATAAAGTTGTCTAATCGTTTTTTAAAACAACTGATAGTTTCAGCGCTTACTACATGGTTACTAAGTTTATTCCATTCATCGACCACCCTATTAGTAATCCAATTCTTGCCTATTTCCTTCTTAAATCTAAATTTGTCCAGCTTATAACCATTACTGCGAGTCCTGCCCTGTTATAAACTTTGGTCTACTTGAACACTTCTATTAGATCACCCCGCACTCTGCGTCTTGCCAGAGAGTGTAAGTTAAGGTGTCTAAGCCTCTCTTCGTAAGGCAAATTTCTGAGTCCATGTATCATTTAGGTCATTCTTCTCTGTACTGATTCTAGTGAATTGATGTCCATTCTGTAGGACGGAGACCAAAACTGTACCGCATAGTCAAGGATGGGTCTAACTATCGCTGGATAGAGTTTAATAATTACCTCTGCACTTCTATTCGTTACCGTCCTAGCAATGAAGCCTAATGCGCTGTTAGCTTTATTTCTGGCGCTAATGCACTGCTTTCTGGTTTTAAGGTCCGGGCTCACCAGAACTCCCAAGTCCCTCTCGCACTCAATTTTTTTTTTTAGAAACTTGTTATCTAAGCTGTATCTATTTTCGGGGTTGTGTAGCCCTACGTTTAACACGCTACACTTAGAGATATTGAAGTTCATTTGCCATTTCACCAACCATGTTAGCAATTTATTAAGATCATCCTGCAGAATCTCTGCGTCGTCTACTGACCTAATTAGGCGTCCTATTTTAGTGTCGTCCACAAACTTACTAACATCACTATTTATCCCATTGTCTAAGTCGTTTATGTACATAATAAACAACAATGGACCCAAAACCGAGCCCTGGGGGACCCAACTAGTAATATTACCCCACCTAGATTTTATTCCATTTATGGTGACCCACTAGAGGGGACTTATAAACTACAATAAGAATCATTCTTTCGACTGGGGTAAGGCCAGATTAGTGTTCAAGTCCCACTGCGGTTTCAGGAGAAAAATAGTCGAATCAGCATTAATTGAGGAATGCCCTAATATTAATATTTCTAAAGGGCAGTGGACACCTGACATAATCTCACGCGCAGCAGTTGCCAAGTTGGTGCGGACACTACATCCTCCCCTCTCCTCACCTCCTCCCTCCCCCGCCACCCCAGTTTGCCCCGCGCCTGAGTGAGGTCAACTGTCCACATCTCTTCTTACTGTAGTTTATAAGTCCCCTCTGTTCTCTATCTTATTACAAAGGCGGAGCATGCTGACAGGAAACCTTTAAGTCCATATCTAGGTCAGATGAGAAAAATAAAACAAATAATAATAATGATAAATCAATAGATAAATAAATAAATACATAAATGAATGCATAGGTATAGTTAAATAACAAACAAACAGGTAAATAGTAAATAATAGTAAAGTTACATATAACTAATGATAAATGAGAATCAATCAAATAATAATAGACAAACAGATAAATGATAACAAAACAAATAAACAAATAATATATATTATGGATTCATAAAAAGCAAGTTACTTCTATGTTACTCCCCTGTACTAGGGGAGACAGACTACTACCATCGAGCATTCCCACCTGAAGAGGGCTACAGTTGATAGCCGAAATATAGGATTTTTCTTTATTCGAAGTTTATTCTTTCTCCGACTGTGGGTTCCTGTGTGTAATATATATATATATATATATATATATATATGTATATATATATATATGTACATATATATATGAATATATTACAGGTGGAAAATGTAATCACACATTTGTCAATAACGTAGAAACCACTGTTGGAATAGAAAAGACTGGAAACGGGGAATCTATATATTTCGATTGCAAACTGCAATCCTCTTCAGTAGATACAAATAGGAGAGGGCGTGCTGTTTAAGTAGCACCCTTAACATAAGAAAGGGGAACATGGGATGAGATCTCTACCATCGGCTCACTCCGTATGTGAGGTCAGGAGGCAAATGAGCTTTCACTAGGTTGGAGATGAAGAGTCCGGACAGTATGTCCGGGGAACATTGCCCCTGTGATGTAATAATGTTGGGCTGAATTGCTATGATCGTAGATTCTACCAGTGTTCTCCTGAGCTCACATCTGGAGTTATTTATATGCTCGGCTCTGTCCCAATCTAAACAATGTTTGTATCTACTGAAGTATTTGTATCTACTGAAGAGGATTGCAGTTTGCAATCGAAATATATAGATTCCCCGTTTCCAGTCTTTTCTACTCCAACAGTGGTTTTTACGTTATATATATGTATATATATATATATACATATATATATATATATATATATATATATATATATATATATATATATATATATATATATGCATACACTGAATGGTTCCCAGTGAATAGAGTAACATCTTTTCAACCACAATTCACTTTAATTCCGTGCCATCGCACTCGAGACTGAGAAGCTCGGTGGAGGTACATATTGGAAATTGAAACGTGGTCGAGCCGAGGACTCGAACTCAGCTCGGACGTGACAAAGTGTCCTTGACTAAACTCATTACGCTATCAAGAGAGATATAAGTTGAGCACGACTTTCTTATATTTGTATGCTCGAGTTACATACACATACACGATTTTTTTTGCGTTCAACCCACCTCCGCCATGATAGTGTAATCGTTAGTATGTACACGTGGAAAAGTTTATGCATACACTGAATGGTTCCCAGTGAATAGATTAACATCTTTTCAACCACAATTCACTTTAATTCCGTGCCATCGCACTCGAGACTGAGAAGCTTGGTGGAGGTACATATTGGAAATTGAAACGTGGTCGAGCTGAGGACTCGAACTCAGCTCGGACGCGACAAAGTGTCCTTGACTAAACTCATTACGCTATCAAGAGAGATATAAGTTGAGCACGACTTTCTTATATTTGTATGCTCGAGTTACATACACATACACGAATTTTTGCGTTCAACCCACCTCCGCCATGATAGTGTAATCGTTAGTATGTACACGTGGGAAAGTTTATGCATACACTGAATGGTTCCCAGTGAATAGATTAACATCTTTTCAACCACAATTCACTTTTAATTCCGTGCCATCGCACTCGAGACTGAGAAGCTCGGTGGAGGTACATATTGGAAATTGAAACGTGGTCGAGCCGAGGACTCGAACTCAGCTCGGACGTGACAAAGTGTCCTTGACTAAACTCATTACGCTATCAAGAGAGATATAAGTTGAGCACGACTTTCTTATATTTGTATGCTCGAGTTACATACACATACACGAAGAAGAAGAAGAAGAAGAAGAAGAAGAAGAAAGAAGAAGAAGAAGAAGAAGAAGAAGAAGAAGAAGAAGAAGAAGAAGAAGAACAAGAAGAAGAAGAAGAAGAAGAAGATCGAAGCCTCTGATGAATACAAAAACAAGTTACTAGTAATTCCTAACCTCATCATCATATTCTTGCTTCCTAGCTTACTCATACTTTTTGTTTTCAGAACCTTTGACTTACGAGTATTTTGTTCTTTCTTTCTTTGCATATATGTTCAATCATAAGGTGGAGAGTCATGTAAGGAGTTTACTTTTAATACTATAATACAAAGGAAATATGTTGCTTTTTGTCTGGCTTTCTGTCGTGTGCACTAGGCGACTTACCAAGTTGCTCTGTCTTGCTAAACTAACTTTACTTTCTCTAAATATTTTCTTCGCATCCTCGGATGCTTTCAAGCACTCTTTAGTTTAATATACTAAACTGTATTCTTTTTTCTTAGCTGAGTAAGTTTTTAGGCAGGCTCTGTTAGTGCTGACTCCCTGGTCTCGACTGCCAGCAGAGATGGTGAGCAGTATTTGATGTCTTTACTTTTCTGATGCAGTAACCTGTAATATAATGTAGGCTGCTCATCTCTGCGTGATAAGGTATAATTTCTCTTGGGATCTGATATGTAACCAGTTCATCTGTTTCATTGGCTGAATTGTCATTGGTTTCAACAATAGGCTTGTAAAGGAAATCAACAAGAATTTCATGGTCTTCCACCATGTAGTTTTTTGCACTTGAACATTTTAGAAACTGAGCAATTGTTATAAACTTTACAGCTCACCTAAACTCTAAGGCAGTTGGAACTGGATGTTTCAGTCTAATTGAGGTAGGTAAGTTTTCTCTGTAATCTTGAGGTAGCTTTGTTAAATAGTGACTTTGCATATCTAAGATTGTGGTGAAGGATAAAATCACACCAATTTAAACTTGCTTCCACTGTGCCTTAGCCCCAATGCTTATAAAATCGAACACCCATAAAAACCCTTAAGATGAGATATGGGTTGCTCATAACAATTTTCTTGGAGTTTACTTAGTGCCAGACTAGGATGTCTACTGGACATTAAATCACACCACTTATTGGTCATATCATTGAGCCATGCTGTGGAGCTTCCGTCATTCAGTTAAGTAACGAAGCCCTTAAGGTACTGAATGGCCAAAGAAGTTCAAAGCACCTGGCATTTTTATATTCTGGAAAAGAGATGGATTAATATGTGCTTCTATTTGTTTAGTAACAAACTTCAATTCTTTGTCATTCTGGAAAGATAACAATTGGCTGACATGCTCTGCTGAGCTTTCCTTGGATTACAGTGAAAACGTGGCTACAACAGCGTTATTCAAATTAATATCACTGCCTTTCACAATGGCTGTCCACAATTTTTTGACATCAGGTACATCACGAAAAAATCTTTGCTACATGGATAAGGAATTTTGTTTACAGCTATGCAGTAGAGCCCTGCAGCTAACAGACTAAGCTGTCTGCCTCCTTGCGGACCGGGCCCAGCAAGAAATCTGAAGCAATATTTTTCTTAGTTTTGGGGGCTAGTACCCTCTCTAGCCTTAACTTTGCAGGTGGTCCGGAACAGTTTAAACATAGGGTTTGTTATCCACGTGATGCAATTGTTATTAACGGCGATGCCCTGAGATCAAGGGGAGAAGGCACCCATCAACCGCAGGCTGGCCAATTTCATAGCTTTGCACGGTTGTTTGTTTTTTCCTTATTCCTTTTTTGTTGTTGTTGTAACCAGGTTATTCATTTCAGTGCCTTTGGAAATTATATATGAACAATTACTTTGTAGACTATATATGAACAGTGTATTCTTGGTGGCCATGTGATTTTTTTCTTCATTCCATGTGGTCTCCGGCTTGGCATCCTGCCTGGATTTTGGATATCCTCATCATCTATATTAATCAGACGTTCGACTACTGTTCCTGTGTGTGTTGTGATTCTTCTGGAGGCCTGAATAGGAAAGGATTAATGAACAGATTTCATCTACGCAGATCATCTCCATCTGCTGTACTATTCACTTGTGCTCACTCTTGTGTACATATATTTTTTGTTAGTTATTCATGCATGTCATATAGTGTTATTGTAGTAATTGATCAATAATTTATTTCTCTGGCCAGGCTGCTGTTTATGTTAGAAGCGGCCATATTTGTGAAGTCCCATTTCAGCCATTTTGCCTTATTTTTTTATAGTTACCCATTGCGGTGCCGTTTTCTTCTGTTGTGTGTCATAGAAAATTTGTGTTTATATATATATATATATATATATATATATATATATATATATATATATATATATATATATATATATATATATATATATATATATATATACAGCGAGGACTGCTGGCCCAGGTTTATCTGCGCAGGGCGTGTTTCTGTAAAGCAATCGCCACAACTGATACATGTATTAATGGCTTCTTATTGTTTTTGTTTTAATGCTATTAAGGAATAGATTACAGTTACCTCGTTCTACTTTAAATATGTCTATTAAGACTAAATTGCCTTCGTTTATAAGTCTTCAAACTCCATCTCAGATGATCGCTCACACATTTACTCTTTTGCATCAGGATACTTCCATAATTAAGTTTTCGGGTCAGGTCCTCCAGTATAAGGCTGCAGATTTTATTTGTCAGTGTAAAGATAGTATAATCAATACTAACGTAACTTCCGGGTCAGAGAAAATCTCATTCGTGAGGTCTCATGTTGTTCATAACTCACTGGCAGCTGAAATGTTTTCAGCTTCATGTCCTGACTCCAAAGAATTGAGCTATAGTTATGATACTTCTAGAGCTAATTTTTCTCAAAATCTTTTCTGATACCCCTGTAGGTGATTTTTTTCATTGGTGTTTTAAGTTAGCTGATGTTCTCACTTCCCGATTGGGCACTCTTAACTATATGCGTGCTCAGGACCAGGCCAGCAAGAGCGCTTTCGATGTCTGCTAGTCATTGTTTCATTCAGATTAGGTGAATAAGGATGCTATCGCTTTAGATAAGTTCTGCATTTTTTATATACTATTACTGGTGCCTTTTGAGAGGAGAGCAGCATCTTCTCTCAGCTATAAGACGGATGAGTCCCTATTGTCTTTTGCAACACGGCTTTCAAGTAAACTAAAGGAAGTGCCTTCTGGTTCTTTGTGTATTAGCAATGCACAACAACATACCAATGTTCCTAGTTCTCCTCCTCCACCCCCTCAGTCATTAGTACCTACTCAAAGCTCTCCTTCGTCTACATTTACACTTCCTTTACCTATTGTAATAAGTCAGGTCACTCAAGGGATTTTTGCTTTCGCCGTAAGCGTCACGAGCACAAGTCAAACAGTCCCCTGTCCGTAGGATTTCTCTGATGCGTCTTCTAACGTGTCACATGATTTCTCTAGAGTACCGCCTCAGGATAAACTTAACTACTGTCATATCTATGGTCAATGTAAACATTCGATTGATGATTGTTCAAAGATTCTGAAACTTAAGGCAGAGACCTTTCATCAACTTAGACAACTTCAGTCCCATTTTCACCAGCGCCCGTATCACAAACAAAAGATTGACCAGGTATGTCCGATCTCAGATCATCCCTTTGGTGGCTGCTGAGTCTTCTCAATTACTCACTTTCCAATTTCTTACGGAGAACACACCTATCTCAGTCACAGTTGATGCTTGTGCAGAATGCAGTCTTATAGGTAGAAAGGCTTATACTCTCAGGGATTTGTACAATCTCACTTTATCTCCTTTTTGCAATAGTTTGCAGTGTGTCCAAGGTTCTCTCTTACCTATTCTTGGGTCTGTTTGCATTCCCTTAAAGTTTTCCTCGCATTCCACCGTTTTCCATGTTACTTTGTTGTTGTTTCTGGAATTGATCTTTTGAGTGATTGCCTCTTGGGTATGGATGCTATTACAGCTCATGGCATAGATATATCTCCTAGGCGCCCTGTAGTGACTTTTCATAATTCTGTTATTCATGCAACGGATAGGCCAGTTTCCATATGTAGCTCCCCTTCTGTGCATGACCAGACCATACAGTTGCCTTCAAAGGGTTCTAATCGTTTTTACTCTCGTATTCTTTATTGTGCTGCTGTTGTTGTAGGCGAGCATTATATTGGACCTTCAAGTTCAAAGGATTACAAAGGCGGAGCATGCCGACAGGAGACCCCCTGATCCATATCTAGGTCGGATGCGAAAAAAAATCATATTAATAATAAAACAATAAATAAAAACTATAATAATGTAAATAACAAATAAAATACATAAATAAATGCATAGGTATAGTTAAA
>NC_134778.1:52675199-52787699 GCF_046742065.1 Oratosquilla oratoria | reverse complement strand
TGATAAGACCAAGATTGGAGTGTGCTGCGACAGTATGGACACCCAGTACTAAAAAGAGTATAAAGAAATTAAAAAGAATACAAAGAGCAACGACAAAGATGGCACCAACACTCTCCAAATTGACATACGAACAAAGATTGTCCAAACTCAAACTACCAACCCTGGAACAAAGAAGAGAAAGAAGAGATCGCATCAGGAACGCTTTCTTGACGTAAGCACTGGGTGTACAAATGATCTAATTTAATATGAACTAATTTACTTGCGTCTTTCAACAGGTCTATCGATATACCATCTTCCCCAGGTGTTTTTCTTCGTTTCATAGTTTTTAGAGCAAATTTTACTTCCTTTGTAATCTCTGGTACACTACTAATGTCTATACATGAATTTACTGACTCAACTACGGTCTTCGACGAGTAAAGCTCTTGGTAAAATTCTTCTACTCTTTTTACCATTCTGTCCCTGCATTTAATGATTTCTCCATTTCCATCTTTCAAACATACCATTTGCTGTCTTCCTAAAGCATGTCTGCGCTCGATCCCGTTAATACTTTTACCGTTTTGAATAGCTTCCTCTATTTCATCCATGTTTCTCTTTCTTTTATTTAACCTCTTCCTTTTGTTGATAAGCTTGTTTAGTTCTACTCTTTCTATTTCGTCTCTCCTGCTTTTAATCTGGATGGTTCTTCTTCTTTTAATTAGGGCATTTGTAACTTTGGAGTATTTGTTTTCTCTAATGTTTTTTGTACTTCCTACTTTCTCTGCCGAGTCCCTAATGATATTCACTAACTTCAAATTAATATCTTCTACGGTGTTCTCGTTAGTTCTTAGAGCTTCGAATCTATTTCTAATTTCTAACTGAATTTTCTTACTATTATCCTTAACTTTTGTAAGGCTGATTTTCTTTCTTTAAATTAGTTTATTTCTCTCGGTTTTAAAAATGAATTTAGCTGTGCAACCTACCATTCTATGGTCACTACCTATGTTGACTTTATTTATGACCGTAACATTGCTAACGCTTTTGATCTCATCTCCTAATATAAAGTCTATTTCGGTCTTTATTGTTCCATTTGGACTTCTCCAGTTCCATTTACGACCTACACGCTTTTGGAAGAAAGTGCTCATTATCCTCATGTTCTCTGCAAAATTGACTAACATCTCGCTTTTGTCATTTCTTTCACCTACTCCAAACTTCTCAATAGACGTCTCTTCTCCCATCTTCTTCCCCACCTTAGTATTAAAGTCCCCTATTACCAACGTGTACTTACATTTTTCTTGATCCATTACCTGACTTAAATCATCATAGAACGACTCAATTTCATCGTCTGAACTATTTGAAGTTGGTGTATAAACCTGAACTTTTTTTAGAGTGTACCTTTTACACAGCCTAATCACAATCCAAGCTGCCCTGTCTGTCTCACAAACTACTGAATTTGACTACGTTACTAGCAACCTCTTGGTTGATGTTGATCAATAATCCTACTCCACTAGATCTTTCTTTGTCCTTACCTCTATAGTAGAACAGGTGGTGACTATTTTGTAATTGTATCAGCTTTTCTTCCGCTATTCGGACTTCGCTCAGTCCTTCGATGTCCCACTTGATGTTGCCTAGTTCTTCTATTAAACTCTCCAGCCTGTGTTTTTCTGAAAGACTTCTTACGTTGTAAGTATAGATCTTCATTTTCTTCATGTTGTTTAATGTCCAAGACTTGGATCTGTTTGGACATTGCTTACTCCCATTCGGCGGCACACTGCCCGTAAGCACACGAGGCAATGTGGTTGGACCTTTAGGAGACGATGATGGAAGAGGAACACCCGGTTTTGTTTTGGTTGTGCTGTTCATGTTTGCTATGAAGGTTTTATAGCAGTAATCTTACCTCCTTGCCAACTGGTTTCTGGCGAGATATTTCTCTGGTGTCACCTTATTCATTATATTCGGTGAAGCCCTATATCTATGAGGTGCCCAGTGGTCCACGCCGTCATTATGACGGCACCCCATATATCTATGAGGAATTTCCCTGTTCGCCATCAGGAACGTATCAGTTAGCAGTTGGTCCTGGGACTATGCGTGTGAGCTGCTCTTTGTCTCATCTTTCTTACAAAACCTGTTCGACATGAGTGACCCTGCAGAGTTTTTCTCATTATCAAGATAGCTTTTTAGTCATTAAGATTCTCAAGCCTATCCACCACGTCAAGGTGTCAACTCTCGGATGTTGATGGCTTAGAATTAAAGTGCATTGTGGTTGATAAAAATGTATCTCTAGTCACTGGGATCTATTCAGTGTTGTACAAATACTTTCCCGCGTTCGTATACTTACCAATGTACTATCATAGTGGAGATAGGTTGAACGCAAAACTTTCGTGTATGTGTATGAAACTCGAGCATACAAATATATAAGAAAAAGTTGCGCTCAACTTATATCTCTCTTGATGGTGTATTGGTCTAATAGTCAATACGGCACTGGTCACGTTCTCGCCGCGTCAGTTCCAGTCCTCGGGCGTACCACGTTTCAATTTCTGCATGTGCCTCCACGGTTCGTCCAATGTTGATGGCTTAGAATTAAAGTGCATTGTGGTTGATAAAAATGTATCTCTAGTCACTGGGACCCATTCAGTGTTGTATATATATATATATATATATATATATATATGTATATATATATATATATATATATATACATACATATACCAAATATGTATATATATATATAAATATATATATATATATATATATATATATAAATATATATATATACACATTTACTGCCTACTTGCTTATAGTAGTCCGTCGCTGACGACGATGACGTTGCACCATGCCTAGAAGTGGTATTACGCCAGATGAACACGCTGGTGGCTATGGAGTCCGATTCTCGATTTGCATATACGGCCGCAGGTATCACAGGGAAAGTTGCCCTCTGCCTGATGTGCCGCATGTCTTTGCCGTCTTCGATGTTCTGCCCGATCGTTGTAGGTGGAAGTGAAAGTATATAAGCCGTTTTGGCATGTAGATCGCCATTCTCTCCGATCGGCAGCAACATTTTCAATGGTGGTGGGTTCGATGCCACATTTTTTCAGCATTGTTTTCAGATGGTCCTTGTGTCGTTTACGTGGGCCCCCAGGGTGGCGTCTGCCCTCAGCAAGTTCTCCATAGAGAACTTTACGTGGGAGTCTCTCTTCTGGCATGCGGATGGTATGCCCCAGCCACCGTAGTTGACGTTGGGTTAAGACTGTTTCCAGTGGGTCCATTTGTGTGCGTCGACGGATTTCACTGTGAGGTACCTTGTGCCGCCATTTTAGACCCAGTATGCGCTGTAAGCAGTTGGTGTGAAAGGCCTCCAGCTTTTTCAAATGGCGTCTATAAGGCACCCATGACTCACTGCCATACAGAAGGATGGAGAGACAGATTGCCTTATACACCGAAACCTTGGTGGTGGTGGTGAGGTTGCGGTTCAAGAACACTCTGTGTGATAGTCTACCAAAAGCTGCTGCTGCCAAACCAATGCGGCGTTGGATTTCGCTTGTCAGGTCACAGGAGTCAGTGAGCACTGAGCCGAGGTAGGTAAACTCTTGAGTGTTTTTCAGAGGTTGTTGATTGATAGTGAATTCCGGAGGCTCTAGTTGTTCAGAGATACTGAGCACTTCTGTTTTGTTTATGTTGATGACTAGTCCAGATCTGGTATATATATTTGGGACAGCGTTGATGGTGCGCTGAAGACCCTCTTTGGATGAGCTCACTAAAGCAGTGTCATCTGCCTACTGCAGTTCGTGGATTACCTCATCTGTCACACGTGTTTTGGCTTGGAGGCGTCGCAGATTGAAGAGGTTGCCATCCAGCCTATACGACAGCCTGACACCATCAGCAGGATCGATTTGCTGTCTAGCAATGTTGGAGACTGCAGCAAGAAATAAATTGAATAAGATGGGAGCAATAACACACCCCTGCTTCACACCTGACTCAACAAGGAATGGCTCAGACTTAAGCCCAGAACTGGACACTCGAGCCATAGAGCCATCGTGAAAGGCTCTCAGGACACCCAGAAATGTTGGTGGACATCCAAATTTTACAAGTACTTGCCATAGGAGAGGACGGTTCACAGTGTCAAAAGCCTTGGCAAGATCTATAAACACCATGTAGAGGTCTTGGTGTTGCTCAATGCTTTTCTCCTGGAGCTGTCTTGCCACAAACACCATGTCGACTGTACTGTGCTCTTGTCTGAAGCCACACTGAAATTCAGGTAATACTTGTTCTTATGATGTTGTTGATAATTCGAGACAATAATATTCTAGTGACTACCTTCCCTTCCCTTCCCTGAAATTGACAGAAGGGAGATACCTCGACTGTTGAATGCCACACTTCTTGAATTATATTGTGGAGACAGTTCATAACAGCTTGCCCACTATGCTTTAGGAGCTCAGTTGGGATGCCATCAGGACCAGTGGTTTTATTGTTCTTGAGGCTGTTGATTGCACGGCTCACTTCTTGGATGGCTGGTATGTCATCCAATTCTTGAATTACAGGAAGGTTGGGAAGGCTGTCGAGAAAAGTAGGGTCAGTAGGATTTTGTCTATTCAGTAATTCTTGGTAATGGTTATCCCATCGCCTGAGGATGTCGGTCTTCTCGGTGAAGAGTGTGGAGCCGTCAGCACTTCGGACAGGGCAGAGGTTATTGCTTCGTGGGCCATAGGCTGTCTTAAGGGCATTGTAAACTTGATGTTGGTCCCCTGTATCCGCGAAACCTTGGATCTCAATGGCGAGGTTGGTCCACCATTCATTCTGCATTTTTTTAGTTTCGTGTTGGACTTTGGAGCGGAAGTCTGCTAGTTTGCCACGTGTTGTTGGATTTGGGTTGACAATCACTGCTTGATGTGCCCGGTTTTTCTCATCTATTAGTTGTTGAATTCCCTCTGACTGTTCATCAAACCAGTCTCGATGCCTTCTTCTTGAGAAGCCCAGAACACCCTTAGCAGTGGACATCGGTAGATTTTTTCCACTGATAGTGTAGACTGTAGAAAGTAGCAGTCTATTTACGGGTAAGGAAGTTATGCAATCTGGCGACCATTGACCTTTGGAAATATTATAATTAGGAAAAATATTTATTAAAGAGGATTCTATTATTTTTCTTCTAAAACTGCATTTAGATTTATAAATTATTTCAGCGTCGTCCCAATTTATTCGATGGTTTTTATTGGCGACATGCTGAAATACGGCGGAGTTTTCTTGCCCATATTTGACTGAGTTCTTGTGCTCTTTGATCCTGGTAGAGGTCTGTACCCGTCTGTCCCCAAAATACATCATTACAATCTAAACAAGGTAACTTATAAACTCCAAGAGTTGTATTACTCTTTGATCTGTGATGTACATTGACAATTTTACTGAACAAATTATTGGGATAATTGAAAATGGAGTTGAATTTTTCTTCGGTAACAATTGAGACATATCATTGATTGATTTATTGTATGATAATTTTATGCGACAATTATCCCACTTATAAATCTGTAAAATTATCCCACTTATAATTCTGTAAAAACCACGACGGGTATCCTAATTTTGTTAATTGATTTCTTACTGATATTAATTCCATGTCTAAATATTGTGGACTACATATTCTCAAAATACGTAAAAATAGGCCAGAAGCGACACTATATTTGATTATATCTGGATGATAGCCAAAAAAATGTGGGTAGTTCCCTGTATGGGTGGGCTTCCTATAAACTGCAAACGATAAAGACTGAATTTCTAATTATTAAGATATCTAAGAATGGTGATTTGTGATCTATTTCCCATTCCACTTTGAATTTAATGTTGTTCATTAAGTGATTGAGTTTATTTTGGAATTCTTGGAAGAAACACCATTCATTATCCCAAACCATAAAAATATCATCAACATATCTGTGCCAAAATATTGCTGGTGGTTTAATTTCCGGTGGTAGCTCTGACTAAAAATATCCATATATAAATTGGCTAGAACTGGCGAGAGATTTGAGCCCATGGAACATCCGAATTTCTGTTTAAAGTAATGATCTTTGAATTAAAAAACAGTAGTGCTAATAAAAAGTTTTGTTAAGCTTATTACTTTTTCTAGCGGCAGTGGTAGCTGGTTTTGGTATGGTTGTAATTTTTCTTCCAAGAATTTAAGAACCTCCGCTACATCAATCTGTGTAAATAACAACACTACATCAAGACTTAGTAATTTCCTGCTCCCTAATAGTTTGTGGCTTTTGATTTTACTTATAAAGTCTTCTGAGTGTTTTATGTAAGACTCTGAGAAATAACGTACAAACAGTGATAGTATTTGTGTGAGTCGTTTATAGGTTGTTTCTCAGTCTCAAATAAAATTATCAAAAAACTCTATCCATACATCATCCACAACAACATCATCCATACACAACCATTCTCCATTCACCCCTGTCTTCTGTCCTCTCCCGTCCTTCCTCAACTGACATTCCCCTTTTTCCCAATGCCCCTTTTACCCCATCCATCTTATCCTAGGTTGACCCCTCATGTTCACTCCTTCCGCTTCTGCCTTCCACACCTCTTTTCTTAGTCTTTTTTCATTCATTCTTTCCATATGACCAAACCATCCCAATACTCTTTCATAAACCCTGTTCCAACTCACTTTCCATCACTGTTCTCCTCCTCACCTTCTCATTTCTCACTCTATCTAGCTTAGTACCCCCCTATAATACTTTTCAGGCTCCTCATCTCAAAGGCATTCAAACTCCTCCTCTCTTCCTCTCTTATGTTCCATGTTCCTGCCCCGTACAGTACTATCGGCACAATCACTCCTTCATACAATCTCCTATTAGCATTCATTCCCAAATGTCTATTTCTCATTACTCTTTTTAGTCCCCCAAGGCATTCACTCGCTTCTCTCAATCTACATTCTACCTCCACCCCCACTCCTCCCTTTCCTGCCACATTTGCACCCAAGTATCTAAAACTATCCACTTCCTGCAGTCTCTCCTTTAATACTCACTTCCAGTCTGCTGCCACTTTCTCCCATTGTACATCTCATTACCTTACTTTTACCCACATTTATCTTCAAATTCCTTTTTTTCGCACACCTTCCCAAACTCTGTCACTAACTTCCTCAAACCCTCCTCTTATCCTGCTACAAGCGCAGTGTCGTCAGCAAACAACAACTGGCTTATCTCCCATCTTTTCTCAATTTTCTTTAACCATCTCCCTGACCCACCACCCTTGTATTTACCTATCGCACCATCCCATATATATATATATATATATATATATATATATATATATATATACGTGTGTATGTATGCATGTATGTATATATAAATACATACATATATATATATATACATATATATATATATAGTGTATATATACTTATATATATGCATACATACATACATATATATATATATATATATATATATATATACATATAGAGTGATATAGATAAGCCCAAAGTTAATAAAACACCAGGGCCTGACGGTTGGCATCCAAAAATCTTAAAGGAAATGAAAAATGAGATTGTTGTTCCATTTGAAACTATTTTAAAGAAATCCGTCATACCCTTAGATGTCCCCAAAAAATGGAAGCTAGCAAACGTTACTCCCATATTCAAAAAAGGTGACAAAAAGAAACCAAATAATTACAGGCCTATAAGTTTGACTTCAATCGTAGGAAAAATAATGGAAACTATCATCAGAGATGCTATCGAACATCATTTAGAAAGTAACCGTTTGATAAATGATAGCCAGCATGGTTTCAGACGGAAACGTTCTTGTGTGACTAACTTACTCGAATTCTACAACACAGTTATCTCGAATTATGACAAAAGAAACAATATAGATTTAATATATCTAGACTTTGCAAAAGCTTTTGATACCGTCCCACACGAAAGACTATTTACTAAATTAGCTTTTCACGGAATAAGTGGTAGCCTATTAGATTGGACTAGTAATTGGTTGAATGGTCGAAAACAGAGAGTTGTTTTAAATGGAAAAACTTCTAGATGGAAAAATGTTACAAGTGGAGTTCCTCAGGGTTCCGTTTTTGGGCCACTTCTATTCATAGTATATATAAATGATATAGACCATGGACTAAAATCTACTGTTTCCAAATTTGCTGATGATACAAAACTGTGCGGAATGGCAAATGGTCACTTAAACCAATTAGATATTCAAGAAGATTTAGATAAATTACAGCAATGGTCTGAAAAGTTGCTAATGAAATTTAACACAAGTAAATGTAAGGTAATGCACATAGGTAAAAATAACAGTAAGTGGGATTACAAGTTATTTGGAAATTCGTTAACAAAAGTGGATAGTGAAAAAGATCTCGGCGTAATTATCAGTAACGAACGCAAACCATCCAAACAGTGTATGTCAGCCTCTGAGAAAGCAAATAAGATTCTAGGACTGATTGTGCGATCTTTTGATTTCAAAAGTCCATCACTCATTAACAAGCTATATAAATCGTTAGTTCGTCCACATTTGGAATATGCTGTTTCCGTATGGTCACCGAATCTCATTAAAGACATTGACAGACTGGAAAAAGTACAACGGCGAGCCACAAAACTGATTCCAAATATCAAAAATAAATCATACGAAAATCGACTAAAACATATGAATCTGTTTTCCCTAAAAAAGCGTAGACTCAGAGGTGACTTGATACAGGTCTTTAAGATTTTAAAGGGAATTGACAACATCAAAAGTGACCAAATTTTCACATTGAATGAGAATCAGACAAGAAACAATGGTCTCAAACTGTCCGGAAATAGATTCAATTTGGAAGTAGGTAGAAACAACTTTGCCAACCGTGTAGTTAATGAATGGAATAAACTTCCTGCACAGGTAGTGCAATGTAGTTCAGTTCGAAGCTTTAAGAATCATTTAGATAAACACCTAAGCAAGATGCTGTAATTATTATAATTTATTTTATATTATTTGTTTTTGTTTTGTTATAATTTGTCTGTCTGATTTTCATTTATTATTAGTTATATGTCAATTTATTATTATTTACTATTTACCTGTTTGTTTATTATTTAACTATACCTATTTATTTATCTATGTATTTTATTTGTTACTTACATTATTATAGTTTTTATTTATTGTTTTATTATTATTATGATTTATTTTTTGCATCCGACCTAGATATGGACCAAAATGTCTCCTGTCGGCATGCTCCGCCTTTGTAATCCTTTGTAATCCTTTCAGTGTATATATACAGATATATATACATACATACATACATACATACATACATATATATATATATATATATATATATATATATATATATGTGTGTGTGTGTGTGTAAGAGGCTGGTAGATTGAGGTAGACAAGTAGTTTAGTAGAGGGGTAGGTGGAGAGAAATTCATTTTACGACTTGGATGTTTTAAAACAATAGCCGCTAAGGAGTTGCAGAGCTGCATATTATCGCTCACCGTCCAATGTTTGTAAACAAAAGCTTGGGTATCGATAGAGGTGCTGATGTTGCGAAATGTTAACGCTAAGCCACTTCGCTTCGTGACAAGATTGCTTGCGTAAGGAGTATTGCTTGAGACAGTATAACAGCCTTTCTGATTGGAGAAAGGGTGGAGAAGGAGAGAAATTATTGGTGCACGGAGGTAAAGTCATGGCCTTAAAGGGTGGCACTTATTTGTAACGTTCAAAGTTATTGGATGAATTAAATAGTGACATCGAAGCAGGCTTGGCTTGGTGGGTGTAAGAGGATCCCAGGTGGGAACTCTCTGGTGTACCTAAGACAAGACATTGTACGAGAATTCGTGAAGAAAAGGAAGAAAAGTTTAAGTTCAATTTAATTCTCTTTCTTTTGCTGAGTAATAGAACTTGACTAAAAGCATACAGTACGAAAGAGGCATGGGGCCTACAGATAAGTGACTTACAATACTACAATGAAAAAGGAAAGTGAAGAAAATTGAAAGTGAATGAAGAATTACAATATCACATAAGGGAACTGAAAGTGCTGGTACCAACAGAGCTATATATATGTACACACACACACACACACACACACACACACACACACACACACACACACACACACACACACACACACACACACACACACACACACACACACACACACATATATATATATATATATATATATATATATATATACTGTACACACACACACACACACACACACACACACACACACACACACACACACACACACACACACACACACACACACACACACATATATATGTATATGGAAATATATGTTTACACATTGCTTTTCAGCAAGTCAACCAGTCAGGTACCCTGTTGCTGGGTTGTACAGACCACCAGTAAAATACTAAGGACATCAAAATTAAAAGTACATGAACTACATGAAGTTATTTTTTTTTACCACTTGGAAGACAGGCCAGCAATCCACTTCGAAACCGTGACCCTATGTACTATCAAATGGTTTGATAGGGATATGTGGTAATCAGTGATAGAAGACGAAGGGGCAGTGTAAGATCCTTAATTGGAAAGGTGTTTCTTTTCTGCATATGCATATTTGACCATAAGCCAGTTCATTTTGTAAGTGTAATAGCTGCACTATTGAGAATGTGTGTGTATGTTTGTTTACTTGGTTGTAGTACACCATGCTGAAACTACCCATCGGGTACCACATCCATCAAACCATGCTTTAAATTCATTTATGGTATTGGTATCAAATTGTTCCATAAGTTTATGTTTGTGGATGACCTATTCTTAGTCTTTCAACTCCTGTCCATCTTCTACATACCATTATCTATTCGTGTAGTATCTCTTCACTCTTTCCTTATGTTTTGTCATTTAGATTTGGGACTATCTTGATTGCTTACATGAGAAATGAAAATACAAAGGTAACCTTTAGGTGTCGTGTCCACACCACTAATGCACATTTCTGTCTGGGATGAATAGGACTGATTTTCATAACTTTTCTTGTCGTCTAGTTCTAAGTTTGCATTTATTTATGAATTAATTTTCCAGCCCTGGCTTCATTCATAAATGTTATTTGGGTCATCCTATAACTCCTTGGCCTTCAATGTGTTATCTTTGTAGCATTTGAAAATTCACAAGTGGCAAAATCGAGCCCTCTGTTAATCTACTAGTCACTTTTTATCTCTCAATACTGTCCTTATGTTTATCACAGATACTTTGACCAATTTCATTGAGTTCCCTGCAAGACCTATGTTTTCCAATTACCATATCAGTCCTCTCAAATATAGGTACATTCATCACATCCTTCTTTGCAAACCATCAAGCACTCTTCAGTAGAAACTAGCAGAGATTGTATGTGTGTGTGTGTGTATGTATGTGTGTGTGTGTATTTACCTAGTTGTATTTACCTAATTGTATTTTACGGGAAGGGGAGCTATGCTCGTCTTCATATCTCATTTTATCTAAACTATTCTTAAATTCATGTATTGTTTTTGCACACACCACTTTCTCATCTAACTTGTTCCAACTGTCTATTACTCTGTGAGGAAAGCTGTTCTTTTTCAAATCTCTTCTATAGCTGTCTTTTTTTATTTTCTTTCCGTGTCCTCTTGTATTTCTGTCATCCCATTTTATCAGATTCTCTCTATCAGTAATTTCTATGCCTTTCATGATTCTGTAAATAGCTATCAAATCTCCTCTCTCTCTTCTTTGCTCTAGTGTCTGTAGTTTAAGTTTTTGTAGTCTCTCTTCATATGATAGTTTTGAGAGTGTTGGTGCCAATTTTGTAATTGCTCTTTGTATTCTTTCAAGTTTTTTATACATTTTTTTTGTACTTGGTGACCATATCGTTGCTGCATATTCCAATCTTGGTCTTATCAGGGTGATTAGGATTTTCCTCACCATTTCTTCATCCAGGTATGTAAATGCCACTTTGATTGTTCTTATTGAATTATAAGTTTCTCCAAAAATCTTATTTATATGTTTCTCAGGTGACATATTATTCATAACAATGACTCCCAGGTCCTTCTCATTTTCTACTTTTTTTATTCCTTCTTCTCCCAAATTATATGATCCTGTTATTCTGTTTTTGCTTTTTCCAAATTCCATTATACTACACTTTTTTGTATTGAGCTCCATCTCCCACTTCCTACTCCATTCTTGTACTTTATTTAGATCTCTCTGTAGTGATTCACAATCTTCTTCAGTTTTCACTCTTTTCAGTAGTTTTGCATCATCTGCAAAGAAGCTCATATAGCTTTCAATTCCTTCATCCATATCATTAATATATATAGCAAACATTATTGGGGCCAGAACTGTTCCCTGCGGGACACCGCTTATTACTTCATTCCATTTTGAGTGCTGATCTCTTATCACTACTCTCATTTTTCTTTCTTGCAAAAAGTCTTCCATCCAATTTAGCAATTTACCTTGTATTCCTCCTTCATATTCTAGTTTCTTAAGCAACTTCTTATGTGGTACTTTGTCAAAAGCTTTTTTTAGGTCTAGAAATGCACAATCAGCCCATCCAACTCTTTCTTGTATTATATCTATTAGCCTTGAATAGAAACATATTAAATTGGTGACGCATGATCGTCCTTGTCTGAATCCAAATTGCCTTGGATTTAGTACGTTGTTTTTTTCCAAGTATTTTATCCATCTACTTTTGATAATTCTTTCACAAATTTTTGCTATTGTACTTGTTAGAGAGACTGGTTTATAGTTGGTAGGTTCTTCTTTATTTCCTCCTTTATATATAGGTACTATATTTGCTTTTTTCCAATCTTCTGGAACTTTTCCTTCTTTTAAGGAACTGCTTATTATGCTATGTATTTTGTCTGCCAGTTCATTCCTGCATTCTTTCAGAATCCAGTTTGCTATTTCATCTGGCCCATGCGATTTTCTGACATCAAAATTACCCAAGTGTGTCAATATTTCATTCTTTGTTACTTCTATTTCTTCTATAGGGGGGACTTTTTCTTTCCACTCAATCTCTTCAGGTTGTATATTTTCCCTTGTAAACACTGATTTAAAATGTTTGTTCATAATTTCCGCCATTTCCATTTCCTCAGTGTATTCAACTCCTCCTTGTCTTAATTTCTCCAAGTCTTGTTTGTTTTTCAGTTTATTGTTTACAAATCTGTAGAATAGTTTTGGTTGATCTTTACACTTTTCTATGACATCTTTTTCATATTTTCTTTTTTCCTCTCTGCACTTTTGTACATATTCATTTCTATAACCAGTATATATTTTCCATTTTTCAGGTCTTCTGTCTTTTTTCCATCTGGTCCAGGCTTTGTCTCTTTTGTCTTTTAACTCCCTACAACTTTTGTTGTACCAGCATTTTACATATTCTTTTTCTTGTTTTTGTCTTGGGACATACTTTTCCACTCCTTTTTTGTAAATTTTTGTCAAAATATTCCATTTCTCTTCCACTGATGTTTCTTCTTTGTATATTTCTTCCCAGTTTTCTTGTTGGAAGAATTCTCTTATTTTATTAAAGTTTGTTTTTTCATACATCATTCTTCCTTTTCTGTATTGTTCATTTCTTTTCATATATTTTTCTTCATTAAGTTCCAGTTCAATCAATATGTGGTCACTTTTACCTATTGGTGTTTTATATTCAATCTTGTCCACTATTCTAGGTTCAGATGTAATTATTAAGTCTAGCCTCGATGGTTCTTCTTCATTTCTATACCTAGTGTTCTCTTGTATCCATTGTGTCATTGAATGGTCAGTAATCATCTCAAGTAGAGCATTTCCCCATGAGTCATCACCACTCTTTACTGTCATTTCTTCCCAGCAGATTTCTTTGCAATTAAAGTCGCCCATCATAACTATTCTTCCTCCGTCTTCCATCATTTTAGTTAATGCTATCTTTGTGTCCTCTAACATACTTTTATGTTCACTCTCCTCCCATGAGGCTGTTTTCGGAGGCACATAATTGATCACAAATTTTCTGCTCTTCTTATCTCGGTCTTCCACTTCTATCATAATCATCTCTACTGTATTCTTTCCATATATGACACCTTTCACGTTTATATCCTTCTTAGTCAGGAACATAACTCCACCCCCTTGTTTTTTCTCTCTGTTTCTAATCCAATAATTGTATGCATCATGTCCTACACTGTTGGGTGGTAGTGGGACTTTTAATTTTGTTTCTACAATTCCCATTATGTCCGGTTCTTTTTCTTTCAAATAATCATTCAGTTCATTCAATCCTGTTATCAATCCATCTATATTTGTGTAAGACGCTCTTAGTTTTCTGCCACTTCCATTGTGTTCTCTGTTTCCCTTATGTTTTTCTTTAGTATGTCGAACTGCTTTATTTTCATGTTCACTACTCTCCAATAGAATCTCTCTTTCTCTGACTCCGTTCTTTCCTCGTTTTTTGCCTTAGCTTCAAGTCTTTTCTGCTTTTCTGCCTCTCTTTCCTCCTTATTCATTTCTCTTTTTATCCATACCTTTTTATATTGATCATTTGTTGCTAGTTTCCCTGTTTTGGATAAGATATTCTCTGCCGTTGTTTGTGACCTGAATTTAATCTTAATTGGTCTGGTCTTATCTGTACTATATTTTCCGAGTCTGAATTTTTCCTCAATTTCCTTTATAATTTCTGGTTCATCTTCCTGGACTAATTTTAATAAACTGCTTACTCTTTCATTTTCCTCCTTGATTCTTGCGGTTCTATCTGGGTTATGTTTCTCTTCCATTCCTAATATAATTATACATTTCTTTTTGTCAGCTAATTCTCTTACTATATTCTCCTTCTGTCTCATCACTTTAATAACTGAGTCTTCATTATGTTCTTTCAATTGCTGTTTGACTATGTCAGTGAATGAAACCTTATTCCCTTCTTGGGTTGTTCTCCAATTTTTAGCTTCTTTAGCTATTGTGTCTCTGTTTTCATTACTATTCTTCTTCAATTTCTCATTCTCCTCCTTTACATTTCCTAACTGTCTTTTTAGGTCCTCTATTTCTTCAGTTAAGTTTCTGTTTGCCTTCTCTAGTTGTTCCAACCTTTCAATTCTCTGGAAAATGGAGTCAACATTACCTAACTTACGTTCCAAGTCCTCGATCACCTTATCAACTCTCTCCTCTAGTCTTATCAGTCGGGGGGGGGGGGGTTGTGTCCCCCCCACCCTCTTTAAATCCCTGAAACATATTCTCGTCACTTTCTACTGTATTGCTCCTCTCTATACTTCTAATCTTTACATTTTTATTAGACATTTCATCATCGCTCAGTCTTTTGTTTACCTTTCGCTTGTCTGGCTGGGCCAAGTCTACTCCCTCCTCATTTCCTTCCATTTCCCTCAGTAATCCCTCCCCGTTTCCTCTTTCCCTACTTTCCCACTACTCCACGAGCAATTTCCCCCCCACCCTGTAAAAACACTAGGCACTTCTCTTTGCGTTGGGATCCACAGACTTCAGTTTTCTTCAGAACGTCATCCAAGCCGTCCATTCGCTGAAGTGTGTGTGTGTGTGTGTGTGTGTGTGTGTGTGTGTGTGTGTGAGTGAGAGGTATATTGTGGAAGACAATATGAAATGGAGTTAGATAATGCTTTACAAAATGAACAGTCTGAAGGGGGTTTTATTGCAGGACAATTGCAACAAGTTTTTATATAGCTGTGAAGATTTATATGTGGGTTTAAACCTTTAGTTGAGAATCCACTTAAGGTTAACCTCCTTATGATTAAGGTTTCCACATCTGTTTGAATGTTATGTGAGGTTAAGTTGTAAATGTTTGTCTTTGATGGACGAGCCACAAGAAATGTAAAATGTTATTTTATTTGTATGATTCAAAGTTCTTCCAAACCTTTTTCTTTGTAGAAAGTAGGTTCCTACTTGTAGGAATGTATTCCTTGGCATATATATACATCATAGGGTTTGTCCAGGTAGAGACCAGTGGCATGAATGTGGAAGTGGTGACCCCTGGTGACCCCACAAGATGATCATAAAAAGAATTGCCCACCTGCTAACAATCCTCAAAACCCATGAACCTCTTCATCTCAGTAAGTTCATTCCTGGGGGAGGGGGGGTCCAGAATCTCTCGCTTTTAACTTCTTATGCCAGGACAACTATCATTGTCCAAGGTGCAATGCTATAGTGATTTTGCTTCATAAAAAGGGATACCAGAAGGACCTTAGTAACTGTCGACTGATTAGCTTACTATCAAACGTATATAAAGTATTCTCCAAGATCCTTACAAATAGACTAAGTCAAGTTTTAGATAGAAACCAACCGAGAGAACAGGCGGGTTTTAGGAGCGGATATTCGACTCTAGACCATTTGCAGGCAATAAACCAACTAATCGAGAAAACGACAGAATACAATATACTTCTCTGTCTAGCTTTTGTAGATTACGAAAAGGCCTTTGACTCGGTAGAACAAATAGCAATATTAAGCTCGCTACACAAGCAGGTATTGCTATAATTCGACTACATAAAGATACAGAAAAGATTATGATCGAGAAAGGAGTGCGGCAAGGCGATACAATTTCACCCAAACTATTTACAGCTTATTTGGAAGATATTTTCAGAAGACTGAGTTGGGAAAAGAAAGGTTTAAAGATTAATGGCGAATATTTTGTCACGGCGAACCGCGACAGATTTTTTTTTTTTTTTATATAGATCAACAATACTTCAGATGCTACAGATTGCCACCCATCTTCTGGAGGAAGCGATAATTTTTCCGCTACTCCTTGACTTCCGATGACCCAAATCGAAGGATGAGGGGTTGGACTGGGCTGCAGGTTAGTCGTAAGGTAGGACCTGGGGCATTGGGGAGATGGGTCCTAGTCCGCTTTCCATTCTTGGTTGAAAGGAAACTCGACCGTCATTGGTTCGTTTATTCTTCTAACCTCATCCAAAAGCTTCCCAAACCGGGGAAGGGAGGGAATTGAGAACTTGCGTCCCATTCAGTCTCCTACTAGTTCCAAGACTAGTTTCTGAGACCAGACTCGTTCTGTTCTCCAATACTGGTTCCCTATAAGTTTACAACTTATTCAGAAAAAATACCACAGTAATGTGAAAATGGAGTAGGGTATCTGAAAGATTCGTGAGGCAGAAGAAATCCTTACAAGACTAAAGCGAGGTAACATGAGGTTAATATGCCTCTTCCTGTAATATAACATAGGATAGGCCTCCCCAGAACTCCCCTAATCACCTCACCCACAGCCCACAAATGATTTTAGGTTAGGCTATAGTAGGTTAGGTGTAGGCTAACCCCCTACACAGCAGCCACCTCGTGACCTTCACACACAAGAAAATTTTACTTTTCCTACAACAGAGTATAGAGTTCTGAGAACGAAAAGGGTTATCCAAACACGTAGCAACAACACAAGGCATGGTTATTGCCAGCATCCGTGTAACTTGCATTCCCCTTTTACGTCTCATTTCTTTTCTCCATATCGGATGTGGGATCTTTAATTTAATGATAAAACTGATTCTGACTTTAACTCTTACCTTTTAAAAGGGACAATTTGAAGAAATCATTAATATCTTTCTTAGGCCGTCTGGCAGTGTTTACGTGTCATCTCTCTTTCAGACCACGTGAGTGTGAGCAACACATCGAAAACGTTTTTGATCCCTTCTTTCCGATAGAGAGTAGGAATGTATATTTGACATAGTAACATTTTTACATGTGTTTGTTGACGAATACAGTCCTTTTTATGGATTTCATTATAATTACTTTTAATTATTACAATAGTAATTTAAAGATATTAGAGCTGGATGATGAATCAATTTCTAAGTACATCCAAAATTTTAGAGCGATAGCTTTTCTCTCTGACAATTTGAACCACCTAAGATTTGCGGATGACATTATTCTTATTTCAGAAAGAGCAGAAGACTTGCAAGACATGCTGAGTGATCTAAACAAGGAAAGTCTCAAAGTAGGTTTAAAAATGAATAAGAGTAAAACCAAAGTAATGTTCAGCACGAAAGTTCAAAGTAAAGAGATTGTAATTGATGGGGAGAGTCTTGAAGAAGTTGAGGAGTATAATTATATATTTGGGGCAGGTGGTGAAAGGGACGAAAGATTATTATAAGGAAATAAAAACATGCATTACAATTGGTTGAAAAGTGTTTGGTAAGTATAATAAAATCCTGAGAGGCTCTCTGCCTTTATGTTTGAAAAGCAAAGTTTACAATCAATGCATTCTACCAGCAATAATCTACGGTTGTGAGACTTAGAAACTAACGAAGGCGATGGAAATAAAACTAAGGACAGCACAGAGGAGAATAGAGAGATCAATGATGGGAATTACGCTGAGAGACCGAAAGAGAGTAAGCTGGGTGAGATAGCAGACTAGAGTGAAAGATAATGTGGAGGCGGTAAAAGAGAGAAAGTGGAATTGGGCAGGTAAATGAGAGCGAACGACTAATGAGCGATTGAGCAAGTGTGTTACTGAGTGGACGCCGCGAGATAGGAAGCGTGGAAGAGGGAGACTGGACTCAGGACGGCTGATTATATATATATATATATATATATATATATATATATATATATATATATATATATATATATATATATCACAACAATGTAATGTCGTAGCACATTAGTAAAATTAGACTGAAAACCCACTTTCGGAAAAGAAGAGGCGAAATTAGATTTCCGTATATTTCGATCACTATCTGTGATCCTCTTTAGCAGATGAAATACAGAGTTGAAAAGACATGTATATATACAAGGATGTGAGGTAAATATGTAGGAACCAGGGGAGGACTCAAGTCACGTGGTCGACACTACGCGGACATTGTTGGATTTTGTCCACTGTTAGTGTGGATGGTAGCGGTCCATTAACTGCTAAGGTGATGATGCAGTCATATGAGTATTGACTATTTGATATGTTGTAATTAGGAAAAAAAATATTAAAGAAGATACAACGATTTTCTTACTGAAACTACATTTTGACTTGAAAATAATTTCAGCATTGTCCCAATCTATGTGGTGGTCTTTATTGGCAATGTGCTGAAATACCGCGCAGTTTTCTTGTCCATATTTGGCTAAATTTTTATGCTCTTTTATCCTAGTTGTCAGGTCTCTTCCAGTTTGTCCCCAGCAAAATCATTACAATCTAGAATTACATGATAAACTTAATCGTTTAGCCAACAATATAAAATTCAAAGTAGAATGGGAAATAGATAGTAAATTATCTTTTCTAGACATTTTAGTAATATAAAATCCGGAGTTATTTGTCATTTATAGTTTACAGAAAGCCCACTCATACAGGGAGTAACTTGTATTTCTTTAGTCGCCATCCGCACAAAACAAAATACAGTGTTGCTTCGGGCTTATTTTTACGAGCACTTAGATTGTGCAGCCCACAATATTTAGATTATGAGATAACACCAGTACGAAAACAATGATCAAGATTAGGATAATCGAACTGGTTTTTACAAAAAGCTAATATCAGCTTTCATAAATCTACTTCCCATCCTACTAAGAAGCATAACTGGGATTATAAATGCATAAAATTACCCTTCAACAGCTCCATAAACCAAATTTCTCAATTATTACCGAAATATAATATCAACTGTATCTTTAATTATTCCAACAACTTGTTAAGCAAAGTAGTCAATGTACACCATAGACCAATAGAGGATATAAACCCAGTATTTTATAAATTGCAATGTCTAAATTGTGATGATGTTTACTGGGGACAAACTTCCGTTACAAGAGAGAAGAAGTCTTTTGGTATATAGATAGATTCATATATTATATTACGTGGGATGAGGTATATTAAAAATGGTCTATGCGTACATATAATAGTCATGTTTTACCTTATTGACTTAACAGTGCAAATATACATTTTTATCATCCTACATTTATTAAGGTTCATTTATAAATTTCTACATTGAAAAACAACTAACCTATAGAAATGTGTGTTCTGCATCGAAAGTTGTATTTGCACAGTTAAATTGAGGAGAAATTGTATGACTGGGGTTCTACCATGCAGTGGACCATCGAACAGTTTTAGGAGGTGAAAATGGTACTTATCTCCAGGAAGAATAAGAGCATCAGAATACAGCGCAGCTCAAAGTCATATGAAAACTGATTCGGATAAGCGATTTTTTTAATATGAGTAAACAAAGGAGAAACGAATAATTATAAAATGCCTTTAAATCTAGCAAACGAACATACCGAGCACTAACAAAAATAGGTATGTGGCTTACTGGAGTTCATGTCTTCTTCTTCTTCTTCTTCTTCTTCTTCTTTTCTTCTTCTTATGCTTCTTTTTCTCCTTCTTCTTCTTCTTCTTCTTCTTCTTCTTCTTCTTCTTCTTCTTCTTCTTCTTCTTCTTCTTTTTCTTCTTCTTCTTCTTCTTCTTCTTCTTCTTCTTCTTCTTCTTCATCTTCTTCTTCTTCTTCTTCTTCTTCTTCTTCTTCTTCTTCTTCGTCTTCTTCTTCTTCTTCTTCTTCTTCTTCTTCTTCTTCTTCTTCTTCTTCTTCTTCTTCTTTTTCTTCTTCTTCTTCTTCTTCTTCTTCTTCTTCTTCTTCTTCTTCTTCTTCTTCTTCTTCTTCTTCTTCTTCTTCTTCCTCTTCTTCTTCTTCTTCTTCTTCTTCTTCTTCTTCTTTAGAAAGTTGTGAGGAGTTTATAGAAGTATTGGTGCTTTTATGATAAAAATATTGATGTTTTTTCGTTCAGGATTTTGTGTCATTGTTGTTTGAGGGAACAGATAACAGTAAGTAGATGTTGCAGAGTAGTCTATAAATCGGATATTCTAGTAGTATGTATGGTATCGTGAGGGGAGAAGTGGATAGCTGTGGAAGGTGTGCATGTGCCTAGTTGCATTTCTTGTAAACAGATGCAGTCGGGCTGTATTGTATAAATTCATTATTGTGTTGTTCATTGCCATATGGTGGCTATTTTGGGTTATGCACCATGAGGGGCTGGGAAAAAAATTGTTGGTCATTTCAGTCGGGAGTCTTTCAGTGTGCATATGTATCGCCTTTGGGAGGAATGGGTGTGGCTAGGGATTATTCTTATCTTCATATGCACACATTCATTTTAGTTGGGTCTGGTGAAGGCATTGGGAGGTCTAAAAGACTTGTGTGTGTGTAGTTGGTATTCCAGTTGTACTCCCCTTTTTGAGGTTACGAATGTTCCTATTGATATTTTGGATGGCGAAGAATTATTTCTGTTGTTTGGAGAGGGAATAGTTTGTTGGCGTTTTGGAGGTGGTGAGTTTACTGGCGAGGTGTAGTTGATGTATTTTTTTTCTGGGGAGCTTTTTTTGGGGGGGGGATAAAAAAGTTGTAGATGTTGAGTTGTGGTCAACTGGAGGACACTGGGAGATGTATAGGAAGTTCTTGTACTTCAGATAGGGGAGGGTGGAGGGTTGTGTTGGGAGTTCTAGTGGCACAGGTTAGTGGTGTGTAGGAGTTTATGTAGGGAGTTCCTGTATCATGTAGGTGGTCTCTCTTTATCTGATCATCCTGAATCATATTCTTCTTTGGTCTTCCCTGAAGTTAGTCCGTTCCGAGTCTCTAAACAAAGGACTTCTTCAATTTCATATACCTTACAGTTTAAGGACGATGCAGGATGATCTTAGTTGCTTTTGTATATTTGGCTGGATCTGAGCATGAGGTATCATGTACGAAGGCTGAGGAACGTTCATATCTACTTTCTAGGTAGCGACATCGTTGTCTAGTGTGTCCAAAACGCTAGCAGTTGAAGCAGTGGCGTGGACGTGGATTATGTCTACTTCGTATCTCAGGTATCCTACAATTAGGCAGATTGGTAGCTGTAGCTGGTTAAAAGTCCTTCCTTGGCCTTTTACTGTTTAAGGCTTTGATTTTGTCATAGTGATTTTTTTTTGTCTATTCTATCATCGGGGTTCTCCTTGGGGCCACATATTGCGGGGAATCGGCATTTATCTTCAAATTTATCATATACTGTACTTCTGTGGGGGTATTTCTTTATTATTGATTCATTGTTGGTAGATTTTAAAATCAAGAATTTTGAATAGTCCAAGTGAAGGTGTTCATACCGTCCCATTTTGGGTCAAGTTGGCAGAGATTAGGATTGCAGTCATTGATTGTGGTGCTTGAATTCGTTGGTAAAGCTGATAACGGAGATGATTATCCTCAGCGGGGTAGGAAGGTGGGCAGCTGCTCCGGTGTGGTATCACCATTGTAGATTGTTTTTGAATTTGGAGGGAAGCCTCTTTGCTCCGTTCGCAAGTTAGTGTTGTGGGGCAGGGCAGGAGGGCTGTTGCTCCCTAGTTATTGTGGTTTGTATAATATTATTTATGCCACGTATAGGTGACCTTTCTATGGATGGCACATCAAGTTAGGTTTAGGGAGGCTGTGTTTAGGGGATATTTTGTAGCCCTTTCCCCATGTGAGGTAAACAGAACAGATCTTGAATAGGGCTAGTCTGTTGTGTAGGCTGCTGCCAAGCTGCGTTACTCCCTAGTCCTGCCACAGGACGACCACTGGGCCTACACTACCTGCCCTGTGGATTGTGTTTAAGACCTTCCAGGGATCACCATTTCTTACCCTTACCATCACTTGCTATCTCCGGAGGACTTTTGGTTGTTATTTGGAAGAATGGAGTTATTTTTAGTTACTGGGAGAGAAGATCGACAATGACTGAATATACTGTCAGTCTTAGTTGTTTGCTTATTCTGTGCATCAACTCCTGAATGAGAGTCTAACCCAGGGGCATCACTTGGAGGTGGTGAGGCTGCAGTTGGTTTTCCTTCTTCTTACCTTCGAATTCAGTTTCGAGATCTTGCCTCCTTCTTCCTAGGCAGGAGTCGAGATAGAGGGAGCTGTAGGACCCCAAAATGGGACTCAGCAGATAGGGATAACCTGACCCCGCCTTTATTTGGTAGATAATGTTGCTAACTGCTGAAAACAAGAAACCTGAAAAGAAAGCAAGGAATTATATGAACTTTTTGATGTTCTTTTTTAAATAACAAAATACACATAGACGATGCAAACTTGAGTCCTACAAGGGGAGGATCAGGCAGGAAAGGTAATTATAGTAAGACAGCAGGGCAGGATCCGCAGTAATGGATTTAATTTGGACAAATTTAGATTTAAAAAGGATATAGTCAAGAACCGGTTTACCAATTTGAGTGGTTAATGAATGGAACAGATTTAGTAACCATGTAGTGAGGGCTAAAACGTTTATTTGTTTTATGAGAAGATTAGATAATTTTATGAATAGGAATGACAAATGGTAAGGGACGTGGAACTGTCTAGTGTAGGCCTCATGGTCTCTTCTAATCTCCTCAATCTTTATATTCTTATGTTCTTAAATCCATGTTATGGGTGGATGAAGGAATAATGCTGATCACCTTAACTTTAAGAAAATATGTGATGTCCTGTAGACTATGCAGATTGTAGAATCTGTAGAATTGTATCTTGTAGAAAAATCAATACTACAACAGGTTGAGCTTGAAAACCCAAGGCCCCAATTACTCATGAAATCCTAAATTAAAGTCCCCTTCACCAATCGAAATAATCGCCCCCCACCCCCCAGTGACTGAAAAAATAGAGTATAGAAGAAATGAGGGAGAAATACATTTGATCAATACAAGGAGGCCCGGCAAAGATGTAAAAGCCAATTTAGAGGAAAGGCGCTGAAAAAGAAAAATTAAATGTAAGATCAAAGATTGAGTTGGATCGACGTGTGGTGTCTGAATGCAAAGTCCTTAATGGAAGAGAATCTTCGAAGCGAGATTTAAGTTGAATGCAGAATAAAACACTGAAGAAATTCGGGAAATTGTTTTAAAATTGTAAAATAGAACTCGGGAAATTGTACGACGAGAAAAATGTGAAAAAAAACAACAACAAGAAGGTAGCTAAAACATTGGTTGAGTAATGAATGAAAGGATGAAAATGGCCTCCGTAGAAAAGGGCCAAAGGGAACATGTTTAAAACCAAATCCGAAAAAGAGAAATTTTCTCAGAGGTAACGTGTATTTTTATGTGTGCTTGTGCGCACGCGCGTGTGTGTTTCTTTGCGTGCGCGCATGCGTGTGTGTACTTGTCTGTATACACACACACACACACACACACACACACACACACACACACACGCACACACACACACACACACACACACACACACACACACACACACACACACACACACACACACACATATATATATATATATATGTGTGTGTGTGTGTGTGTGTGTGTGTGTGTGTGTGTGTGTGTGTGTGTGTGTGTGTGTGTGTGTGTGTGTGTGTGTGTATGTGTGTGTGTGCGCGCGCGCGTGTGCATGTGTGTGTATTTTCCTAACTGTACCTAATTATATTGACCTAATTATAGTATAAATTTGAAAAGAGCAACGCTCGTTGGACCCCGTCTTTTACTCTCCAATTTATCATATCTAGCCTCAAAATCCCGTACAGTGCCAACATAGTCTATATCCTTGATTTCCTTGAATTCGTGTATTGTTCCAGCTTGGGGTGTGTCACCTACTAAGCTATTCCTATATATATATGCATCTATATGGAAAACTGTATTCCTTCACAATCTTTAGACATGTAGTCTTCCTAATTTGTCCTCATGACCTCTGAAATCCCTCCTATCCGTAATCAAGGGATCTCTTATGTCGTTGTAATCTATTCCCTTTAGTGACCTAAATATTGTAATCATATTGCTTTCTCTTCGACCTTTCAAAGTTGGCAGACTCATAGTTTTTAGTATTTCCTCATAATATTTATATGCCAACCAGGGAACCAACCTGGTTGCTACCTTTTGTATTCCCTCGACTCGTGTGTACCTAGTTGTATTTCATGGGAAGAGAGCTATGCTCAGAGTGACCCGCTTTTATATCTTTCAGCATCCATTTTGATCTTAAATTCTTGTATAGTTTTTGCACTCACTGTTTCCTCATTCAATTTGTTCCAGATATCTTTCACTCTGTGTGGGAAGCTATTATTTTTAGATCTCTTCTGTAACTATCATTTTTAAGTTTCTTTTCATGTCCTCTCATTTTTCTTTTATCCCGTTTTAATAAATCATCTCTATCGAGGAATTCCATCCCTTTCATAATTCTGTAGATGTTTAGTAGACCTCCTCATTCTCTTCTTTGTTCCAGGGTTGGTAGTTCGAGTTTGTCCAATCTTTGTTCGTATGTCAATTTGGAGAATGTTGGTGCCATCTTTGTCGTTGCTCTTTGAATTCTTTCTAATTTCTTTATGTTCTTTTTAGTACTGGGTGTCCATAGTGTCGCAGCGTACTCCAAGGTTGGTCTTATCAATGTAACTAATATTTTCTTTACCATTTCTTCGTCCATGTACATGTAGTCAAAGGTCACTTTCATTGATCTTGGTAAATTGAAGGTTTCCCCTACTGTTCTGTTTATATGTTTGTCTGGTGCCATGTCATTGCTGATAGTTACTCCTAGGTTCCTTTCCGAGTTGACTTTTTTAACTTCCTTTGTACCAATTTTATATTGGCCCGATATTCTATTTTTGCTTTTTCCAAATTCCATTATACTACATTTCTTGATGTTGAAGTTCACTTCACACTTTTGACTCCATTCCCAGACTATGTCCAGGTCTTTTTGTAGTGATTTACAATCTTTCTCTGTACTTACTCTCTTTAGTAGTTTCGCATCATCTGCAAAGAAGTTCATATAACATTCCTCACATTCATCCATGTCATTCATATATATGGCAAACATTATCGAAGCCAATACAGAACCTCGTGGGAGTCCATTTATCATTTCTTCCCAGGTTGAGGTTTTGTCTCCAGGTAATACCCTCATTTTTCTCCCGTTCAAGAAATCTTCCATCCATTCCAATAACTTTTCTTGTACTCCACCTATTGTTTAAAATTTTCTTAGTAGCTTTTTGTGTGGTACTTTGTCAAATGCTTTTTTTAAATCTAAGAAGGCACTATCTGCCCATCCGTCCCTTTCATGTATTATTTCTATTAGCCTCGAGTAAAAACAAATCAAGTTTGTGGCACATGATCTAAATCCAAAATGTATCTAAATCCAAAATGTTTTGGATTTGATATATTATTCTCTTCCAAATGTTTAATCCACTTACTTTTGATAACTTTTTTTTGCATATTTTTACTATTTTACTTGTAAGGGAGACCGGTCTATAATTTGTTGGATTTCCTTTGTCCCCTCCTTTTTATATTGGTACAATATTTGCATTTTTCCAATCTTTTGTTATTTTCCCTTATATGAATGAGAAGTCAGTTATCTTGTGTATTTTGTCCGTTAGTTCATCTATACATTCTTTTAATATCCAATTTGTAATTCCATCCTGCCCGTGTGATTTTCTGGCGTAATTCTTTTTATTATTATTATTTTTTTTATTTGGTCCCTCATTTCTTTCTTTGTCACCGTTATTTCTTTCATGAAGGGTGGATCTTCCTTTCTGTCCTTCCTCCCATTTTTATGAACTTGAATTGTGAATACAGATTTAAATTGCTTGTTCATAATTTCAGCCATCTCTACATCATCTATAGATTCATTACTTCCTTAACGCAATTTCACTATTTCATGTTTGTCTTTTCGTTTGTCATTTACATACTTGTAAAAAAATTTGGTTGGTCCTTGCATTTTTCTATTATGTCCTTTTCAGAATTTCTCTTTTCTTCCCTGCGTATTTTTACATATTAGTTTCTTATTTTGATGTATGTTTGCCATTTGGTCATTTTTGTTTTGTTTTTTTCCATCTTTTCCAAGCTTTGTCTCCTCTATCTTTAGCCTTTTTGTTTCTTCTTTGGTATTTATATGTCTATTTCCTCCTTGTAATTTTCTTTTGATATGTTCCGTTTCTCTTCCATCTTTGTTCTTAATTTAAGAAGTTGTCCCAGTTCGCATTTTGAAAAAAGAAAAGAAAAGAAAAAAAAAATCTGAGTTTCTCAAAATCCGTTTTGCTGTACATTAGTCTTCCTTTTCTGTTCCTCATTTCTTCTCAAACAAATTTGTTCTTTTAGTTCGAACTCTATTAGAATGTGGTCACTCTTCCCAATTGGTGTCTTGTATTTCATTTTATCCACGATTTCAGGCTCTGATGTAAATATTGAATCTAGTCTCGACGGTTCTTTATTGTTTCTGTATCTGGTATTTTCCTTTACCCATTGAGTCAATGTGTATTCAATGGCCATACCCAGTAGAATATTTCCCCAAAATTCTTCTCCTCCTTTCACTGTAATTTCTTCCCAACTTATTTCTTTTGAGTTAGTCACCCATAATTACTATGTTTCCTCCTTCTTTCAATAATTCAATTAATGTATTCTTTGTGTCTTCCAGTATTTTGGAATGATCCCTATCTGTCCAAGACTGTGTTTTTGGGGGCACATATATTACTATAGATTTTCTACTTTTCATAATCAATTCCATACTATTTTTTCCTTCTGTTATCTTTGTCACATTTTTTTTTTAGTCAAAAAACATGACTCCTCCACCCTGTTTTTCCGTTATATTTTTCGCTCAATGGTTGTATAGACCTTGTCCCACAGTATCTGATAGTAGTGGACCTTTTAATTTTGTCTCCACAATTCCCATTATGTCTGGTTTCTCTATTGACAGATAGTCGTTTAATTCGTTTAGTCCTGAAATCTTGTTGTGTATGTTAGTATATGTTATTTTTATTTTTTTCTTTATTCTCATTTTTTGTTTGTTTCCTTTTTATGTACAATTTTCTTAGCCTCAGGTCCAGTACTCTCTCTCTCTCTCTCTCTCTCTCTCTCTCTCTCTCTCTCTCTCTCTCTCTCTATCTAAAAAAAAAAAAAAATCTTTTCAGTCTCCGTTCTTCTTTCGTTTTTTCATCTGCTTCATTTCTAAGTGTCTTTTCTTTCTCTTTTTCCTCATCGCTCATTTCCTTTTTGATCAATGTATTTTTGTAATTTTCACTATTTGCCAGCTTTGCTGCTTTTGATAGTACTTCCTCTGCTATCATTTGAGACATTAGTTTGATTTTTAGTGGCTTATACTGTTTTCCTCTGGAGTACTGTTCCATTGTATGCACTTCTTCAATCTCTTTGTCCAATTCCTATCCCTACTCCTCTACCTCTTTCAGAATTGCCTTTGCAATTTCTTTCTCTTCTTTTTCTCTTTGGTATTTGTATACATTATGTTTTTCTTCAATACCATAAACTGCAATGCACTTTTTTTTTATCAACTGTGCCTCTTACTAACTTTTCTTTTTCTTTAATTACTTTAACTACCGTTTCTTTAGTATTTTCCTCTACCTGTTGTTGTATTATTTCTTTAAATGTTATTTTTCTGATTTTCTTGTTCTAGCTTCCAGTGATTTATTCTATGAGATCCGTCTGTGTGTATATGTGTGTGTGTGATTCACTATGGTCTTGGATCACATGTTGGACTCGTGATCGACAGCTATTTCCCTCCCGGAGGAGAGCTCAGAGCTCGTATGACCGATCTATGGGAAATGTTGTGACCTTAAACACACACACATCCCCAACTCCCCGCCCACGAGAGTTAGAGTAACGACTTGGAGCGCAGCGCTACTTAAATTATTTCAGCCCTGGGCAGGATTCGAACCCGGACCGCCGTGTGTATTTACCTAGTTGTATTTACCTAGTTGTATATTACGGGAAGGGGAGCTATGCTCGTGGGGTCCCGTCTTCATTTCTCATTTTATCTAAACAATTTTTAAATTCATGTATTGTTTTTGCACACACCACTTTCTCATCTAACTTGTTCCAACTGTCTATTACTCTGTGTGGAAAGCTGTTCTTTTTCAAATCTCTTCTATAGCTGTCTTTTTTTATTTTCTTTCCGTGTCCTCTTGTATTTCTGTCATCCCATTTTATCAGATTCTCTCTATCAGTAATTTCTATGCCTTTCATGATTCTGTAAATAGCTATCAAATCTCCTCTCTCTCTTCTTTGCTCTAGTGTCTGTAGTCCAAGTTTTTGTAGTCTCTCTTCATATGATAGTTTTGAGAGTGTTGGTGCCAGTTTTGTAATTGCTCTTTGTATTCTTTCAAGTTTTTTTATACATTTTTTTGTACTTGGTGACCATATTGTTGCTGCATATTCTAATCTTGGTCTTATCAGGGTGATTAGGATTTTCCTCACCATTTCTTCATCCAGGTATGTAAATGCCACTTTAATTGTTCTTATTAAATTATAAGTTTCTCCAAAAATCTTATTTATATGTTTTTCAGGTGACATATTATTCATAACAATGACTCCCAGGTCCTTTTCATTTTCTACTTTTTTTATTCCTTCTTTTCCCAAATTATATGATCCTGTTATTCTGTTTTTGCTTTTTCCAAATTCCATTATACTACACTTTTTTGTATTGAACTCCATCTCCCACTTCTTACTCCATTCCTGTACTTTATTTAGATCTCTCTGTAGTGATTCACAATCTTCTTCAGTTTTCACTCTTTTCAGTAGTTTTGCATCATCTGCAAAGAAGCTCATATAGCTTTCAATTCCTTCATCCATATCATTAATATATATAGCAAACATTATTGGGGCCAGGACTGTTCCCTGCGGGACACCGCTTATTACTTCATTCCATTTTGAGTGTTGATTTCTTATCACTACTCTCATTTTTCTTTCTTGCAAGAAGTCTTCCATCCAATTTAGTAATTTACCTTGTATTCCTCCTTCAGATTCTAGTTTCTTAAGCAACTTCTTATGTGGTACTTTGTCAAAAGCTTTTTTTAGGTCTAGAAATGCACAATCAGCCCATCCATCTCTTTCTTGTATTATATCTATTAGCCTTGAATAGAAGCATATTAAATTGGTGACGCATGATCGTCCTTGTCTGAATCCAAATTGCCTTGGATTTAGTACGTTGTTTTTTTCCAAGTATTTTACCCATCTATTTTTGATAATTCTTTCACAAATTTTTGCTATTGTACTTGTTAGAGAGACTGGTCTATAGTTGGTAGGTTCCTCTTTATTTCCTCCTTTATATATAGGTACTATATTTGCTTTTTTCCAATCTTCTGGAACTTTTCCTTCTTTCAAGGAACTGCTTATTATGCTATGTATTTTGTCTGCCAGTTCATTTCTGCATTCTTTCAGAATCCAGTTTGCTATTTCATCTGGTCCATGTGATTTTCTGACATCAAGATTACTCAATTGTATCAATATTTCATTCTTTGATACTTCTATTTTTTCTATAGGGGGGACTTTTTCTTTCCACTCAATCTCTTCAGGTTGTATGTTCTCCCTTGTAAACACTGATTTAAAATGTTTGTTCATAATTTCCGCCATTTCCATTTCCTCAGTGTATTCAACTCCCCCTTGTCTTAATTTCTCCAAGTCCTGTTTGTTTTTCAGTTTATTGTTTACAAATCTGTAGAATAGTTTTGGTTGATCTTTACATTTTTCTATGACGTCTTTTTCATATTTTCTCTTTTCCTCTCTGCATGTTTGTACATATTCATTTCTATAACTGGTATATATTTTCCATTTTTCAGGTTTTCTGTCTTTTTTCCATCTGGTCCAGGCTTTGTCTCTTTTATCTTTTAACTCTCTACAACTTTTGTTGTACCAGCATTTTACATATTCTTTTTCTTGTTTTTGTCTTGGGACGTACTTTTCCACTCCTTTTTTGTAAATTTTTGTCAAAATATTCCATTTCTTTTCCACTGGTGTTTCTTCTTTGTATATTTCTTCCCAGTTTTCTTGTTGAAAGAATTCTCTTATTTTATCAAAGTTTGTTTTTTCATACATCATTCTTCCTTTTCTATATTGTTCATTTCTTTTGATATATTTTTCTTCATTAAGTTCCAGTTCAATCAATATGTGGTCACTTTTACCTATTGGTGTTTTATATTCAATCTTGTCCACTATTCTAGGTTCAGATGTAATTAATAAGTCTAGTCTCGATGGTTCTTCTTCATTTCTATACCTAGTGTTCTCCTGTATCCATTGTGTCATTGTGTGGTCAATAATCATCTCAAGTAGAGCGTTTCCCCATGAGTCGTCTCCACCCTTTACTGTCATTTCTTCCCAGCAGATTTCTTTGCAATTAAAGTCGCCCATCATAACTATTCTTCCTCCATCTTCCATTATCTTGTTTAATGTTATCTTTGTGTCCTCTAACATACTTTTATGTTCACTCTCCTCCCATGAGGCTGTTTTTGGAGGCACATAATTTATCACAAATTTTCTGCTCTTCTTATCTCTGTCTTCCACTTCTATCATAATCATCTCTACTGTATTCTTTCCATATATGACACCTTTCACGTTTATATCCTTCTTAGTCAGGAACATAACTCCCCCCCCTTGCTTTTTCTCTCTGTTTCTAATCCAATAATTGTATGCATCATGTCCTACACTGTTGGGTGGTAGTGGGCCTTTTAATTTTGTTTCTACAATTCCCATTATGTCTGGTTCTTTTTCTTTCAAATAATCATTCAGCTCATTCAATCCTGTTATTAATCCATCTATATTTGTGTAAGACACTCTTAGTTTTCTGCCACTTCCATTGTGTTCTCTGTTTCCCTTATGTTTTTCTTTTGTATGTCGAACTTCCTTTGTTTCATGTTCACTACTCTCCAATAGAATCTCTCTTTCTCTGACTCCGTTCTGTTCTCGTTTTTTGCCTTAGCTTCCAGTCTTTTCTGCTTTTCTTCCTCTCTTTCCTCTTTATTCATTTCCCTTTTTATCCATATATTTTTGTATTGTTCACTTGTTGCTAGTTTCCCTGTTTTGGATAAGATATTCTCTGCCGTTGTTTGTGACTTGAATTTAATCTTAATTGGTCTGGTCTTGTCTGTGCTATACTTTCCGAGTCTAAATTTCTCTTCGATTTGTTTCATAATTCCTGGTTCATCTTCCTGAACTGATTCTAGTAAATTTCTTACTTTTTCATTTTCCTCTTTGATTCTTGTGGTTCTATCTGGGTTATGTTTCTCTTCCATTCCTAATATAATTATACATTTCTTTTTGTCTGCTAAGTCTCTTACTATATTCTCCTTCTGTCTCATCACTTTAATAACTGAGTTTTCAGTTTGTTCATTCATTTGCTGTCTGATTATGTCAGTGAATGCAACCTTGCTATTTTCTTGAATTTTTTTCCAACCCTCCTTGTTCTCCATATTATTCTCCTTTAAGACTTTATTCTCATCTTTTACTTCTTTTAACTGTTGTTTTAATTCTTCAATTTCCTTAGTTAAGTTTTTGTTCGCCCTCTCTAGTTCTTCCAATTTTTCAATTCTTCGAATTATACTGTCAACATTACCGAACCTACGCTCCAAGTCCTCGTTCATCTTATCGACCTTCTCTTCTAGTCTTGTCAGTCGGGGGGGGGGGGGGGGGGTTGTGTCCCCCCCACCCTCTTTAAATCCCTTGAAAATATTCTCATCACTTTCTACTGTATTGCTCCTATCTATACCTCTAATCTTCACATTCCTATTAGACATGTCGTCATCATCCAGCTCGTCTTGCGGTCGCTTGTCCACCTTTCGGCGGCCCGTCAGGGCCAATTCCTCCACCTCCTCATTACCTTCCATTTCCCCAGCAATCCCTCCCCCTCTCCTCTTTCCTTACTTTCCCACTACCCCACGAGCAATTTCCCCCCACCCTGCAAATACAAAAAGGCACTTCTCTTTGCGTTGGGATCCACAATCTGCACTTTTCTTCAGAACGTTCTTCAAGCCGTCCGTTCGTTGAAAGTGTGTGTGTGTGTGTGTGTGTGTGTGTGTGTATGTGTGTGTGCGTGTGTGTATGTGTGTGTGTTGGTAAATATATATATATATATATAAATATATATATATATATATGTATATATATATTCCTGTTAAATGCTGAAGCACAAGTGGCGTCAATGATTCTAAGAGAACATTTCTCTAACTCTCTGTATTTCCTTTTTTCTTCATAATTCAAACTCTGTAGGAAATAGTAAAAGGCGTGTGTTTGAGTGTGTGTGTATGCGTGTGTGTTTGTTGCTGTTGGTGTGTGTGTGTGTGTGTGTGTGTGTGTGTGTGTATGTATGTGTGTATGTATGAAAAGGAAAAGGAGAAGGAGTACAAGAAGAAGCTGAGGGAGGAGTGGGAGGGAGTGAAGGATAGAGTAGAGCTAGGAGTGGAGGAGGAATGGGGATGGTTCAAGGAGAGAATCACAATAACGCGTGATTAAATGATATTACAGAAGCCACAAGGAAAATAAAGGCGGAATACTAAACATTTTCGTCTATTACGACATCCTCAGAGTACCCTGAGGATGTCGTAATAGACAAAAACGTTTAGTATTCCGATTTTATTTTCCCTGTGGTTTCTGCAATATATATATGTATATATATATATATATATATATATATATATATATATATATATAAAGGACTACTATTACACAGGACGTGCACACCCAGATTCCTGGCGCCGCTAGCGGAGGCCAGTCCAGTGTGCTAGGAGCAGTGGAGGTGTAAGGATGTGTCGCTGCGTCTTTCGCGCGTGGCTGCATTTAGAAGTGGATAGTGTTTGTTTACATAGGTTCTTGCAGATTTTGTTTGTTTGTTTGGTTCTTCATAGGTTCTTTCTTGCTGATTTTGTGTATTCAAAATGTCGAATAAGTGTGGTGTTGTGAAGTGTAACGGTAATTATAACAAGGATAACAGGTGCCGAGTGTTTCGACTGCCAAAAGACCGTTATGAAAGACAGAAGTGGCTTGATGTGCTACCACCACGTAATACCTTTGTTGTTGATTCCGACAGATTTTTCATTTGTGAGTTTTCCATGAATGATTATTATTTTGCTCTTGAATCATACCCCAAGTGTAGTTATGAACAGCTCAGAGACTTTTTGGTGCTGCCAAGCAAACGCAAGCTGCAATACATCACTTCATCTATTGACAAGGATCAGGTGATGAGGGAAACATTTGCCAAAGTGAAGACACTGCAGCAGAAGAATGTATTTCTCTTGATAGATGAAGTATAGATTCGACCAACTGTTGCATTTTTCTGGTGGGGTTCTGAGTGGCATGGCAGTGAACAAGCCAGACTGCAAGGCCACTTCTATGCTATGTATTATGATGAAGTCGCTGCACAGAGGACCTAGTATTATGATTTCTGTGACACCCGTCCACAAGCTCACAGCAGCATACCAGCTTGAGCGTGTGAAGGAGGCGGCAGCTGCTGTTGAGAGGGCAGGTGGGCGTGTCATCGAGTCTATCACAGACAACCACAAGATAAACCAGCAGCACTGTAAGGTGTTTGATTTTACGGGGATTGCCGTGCCACAGCCATGCATCTTCTTGACAAAGATCGTGTCTGGTTTCTCCTTTTTAACGCAGTACATCTTCTGAAGTGCATCCGCAACAACTGGATCAGTGAGAAGTGCCAGAAGATCAGTCTTGACAATAAAACAACAGCATCATAGCTTGACGTCAAGTAACTGTACGAGTTAGAGAAAGGCAGTATTCTGAAGACTATTCCCCTCACTAAATTTGCTGTCAACCCCTCACAACTTCAACTACAAAATGTGCAGCATATCTTAAAGGTCTTCAATGAAAAGGCTGTGGCTTCATTGAAGCTCAGAGGATGTCATGGAACTGCTAAGTTCATCCAAATCATCCTCAACTGGTAGAATTTAGTGAATGTATCTGGGAAGGGGCAAGATCAACGCATGGACGATCCATATCGAGCTGTTCAGGATCCCCAGTCAACCAGCCTGCAGACTTTCCTGTTGATTATCCAAGAGGCTTCTTCAGGACATGGAGCAAATCGAATCAAGTGTTTCACCCATGACACCAAGAATGAACTAGTGCAAACTATGAAGGGACTGACTGCCGTTTGCCGCTACTTGTTCAGAAACACTGACTTCCATTATGTCCTGCTGCGTGAGATCCAGAGTGACCGGCTTGAGGGGGGAGTTCTCAGTCTACCGTCAATCAACTGGAGCAAACTCTTTCATGACCACTGGGGATGTGTTCTCCGCATGCAAGCAGCGGCTCACGAGATATGCTGCTGTAAACCTCCAGTCCATCAATGTCCACCCTGTGTCGAAGGAACATACCTGCTTGGGGACTGCAATTGACCAAGAGGATGCAGCCTCTATTGAGAGGTGCACCACAGATGTGACACTGACTGTGAATGAAGAGTGCAGTGCGGCCTATGTGGCGGGGTGGCTTGAAACGAAGTGCGCGGACGATGTGGTCTTCAGGGCCGAGGAACCTCTTGTGACCAGTGACGTTAAGGACTTTATCGAGACAGTGTCCATAGGTTCCCTGACAACTCCACATGTGTGCACTTTTGATCTTGTCAGATGTGGACTGTGTTTCATCAAGGAAGCCCGTCACCGTTCCTGCTGCCAGAAAAGACTGATTGAGATCTTGTCGACACTGGCCAGCTTCAGTGGGATTGACATTGACTGTCCCAAGATATTCCGTCGTCTGGCAAATGTTCTTCTGAATGGACTCCACAACCTAGAGAAAGACCAGCAGAGGAATGCAGTCCTTCTCCAGACCTCTGTAAAGAAGGCCCGGCTGGCTGATTAATCGCTGCAGTCTGGTAAGCTTTTGCTTCTATGTCTGTTTATTTGTATGAACGTTTGTTTGTTTGCAATCACAAAGGAATAACTATAATCCATTTTGTAAAATGTAAAACAACAGCAACTTGGGTTCCTTTAAAGTGTTCTCTAACCTCATACAATAATACGTGTTAAGTCCGGCTAAAATTGGTATTTCAAAGCATAACAGTGCCTTAAAAATAATTTCCTATTTCACTATAAAAGTTTATATTAACTTATACTGCATTGAATAAGTCAATAGTTGATATATTTTTCCTTTATACAATGTTAGGTTGCTAGTTTTGATATATTTGTCCAATATCAAATGTTAGGTTACAAAGAAACCAATGGCCTCCGCTAGCGGAGCCAGGGATCTGGGTGTGCACGTCCTGCTTAATAGTAGTCCTTGATATATATATATATATATATATATATATATATATATATATATATATATATATATATATATATATATATATATATATATATATATATATATATATATGGGGTATTGGCTGCATGTTGTTATGGCAAAGTAGTATGTAGTTGATACTTTAGGGTCTATATGGGGCGCCCCTACGGACCAGAGCCACACATAATTTTGTCTGTGATAGAGAAGGACTCTACTCAGAGAAATTATGAAAATTTGATTATACTGCTACTGTCCCTCCATTATGCTGTCCCCCAACCCCTTGTCGCTGTCCTGTACCATTTATCTGAATTTCATTTCCTTGTAGGGTAGGGTAAAGCATGAATCTATTATACGCTCGTGGAACCTAGATGGCTTGAAGTGGATCGAGGCAGTGATGGTACTCTAAAGGTATATTGCAAGGCTTGTTGTGTATTTCCACCCCCAACCACTGCCAGTGGAAACAGAGGCGCTGTGTCTGCCGATCAGCTTCACCCATCCTCCTCCCCCCAAAATTAATGAGTTAGCCTTCCAATAGTTTGAAGGAAATCGAACCTGCAAAAACATGGCTCTGGAAGTATCAAAAATGGCTCTGGTAATTTAAAAAAATGGCTCTGGTGAAATTTATATTAAAAAAAAAAAAAAAAAAAAAAAAAAAAATAATAATAATAATAATAATAACAATAATAATAATAATAATAATATTAATAATAATAATATTAATAATAATAATAATAATAATAATAATATTAATAATAATAATAATAATAATAATAATAATAATAATAATAATAATAATAATAATAATAATAATAATAATAATAATAATAATAATAATAATAATAATAATAATAATAAAAATGGCTCTGGAAAAAAAAGTATTTCCTTGTATATATATATACATACATATATATATATATATATATATATATTATATATATATATATATATATATATATATATATATATATATTGCTGGTAACCACTAAGGAAATCGGAAGAAAACAGTAATTCCCAAGCGCTTTCGTGTTATTCACATCTTCAGGGGAACACGGAAAAGTTGGTGTTACAAAGAGGTTTAAAAGTAACAAGATTATACACTGGGAAAGAAACTGGCATAGTACAAGATGTCACAAGATTATACACTAGGAAAGGAACTGGCATAGTACAAGATGCCACAAGATTATCCACTAGGAAAGGAACTGGCATAGTACAAAAAGTCACAAAAGAAGAAGAATAAATCTTAGTACAAAAAGTCACATAAAAAATGTAGAGAACAGCACAATTCACCAAATCAATTTTGGTCACTTACAACCTGATTACAAATTTTGTTAATGACAAATTTATCTAATTTATAAATGCCATTACTGATATTAAGATTAGAACCTTCAGAATGTTTCATAATACTATTTCTATTATGCTTCTATTGACAAATGAATTACAAGAAATAATAACGGAAGAGTTAGTCCAATTGATACAATTATTGAAATTTTTCATGTGAACAAATAGAGCATTGGATTCTTATGCTGTTTTAACACTATATTTATGTCGTTTAATTCTAGTTGATAGTTCTTTGCCCGTTTGTCCAAAGTAATACTTTTCACAATCTCTGCAAGGGATTTTGTATATGCAGCCATCAGATTCAGGGTGAGAATTATTAATTATTGATTTATTAAAAGTACATGGGTTATTAAAAGTTACTTTAATATCCCATGTTCTAAGTAGATGAGTAACTTGAGAGAGATTGTTACTGTAAGTAATACTAAAAGGTTCTTAGTGTCAAATGGGGGAGGGGGTTGATTCTTATAAAAAGTTTTTTGCGCCAAAGAGAGAGCGTTATCTAAAAATGTTCTAGGGTATTTTAATCCTAAACCTAGGTTAACAATAGACTCAAGTTCCTCAACAATGAATTCCGGGCTGCATATACGCAAGGCACGTAAGAACATGGAAGAATATATATATATATATATATATATATTTTTTTTTTAACTTTATCTTGGTGTGCAGAGCAATAATGAATATAAGAAAACACATTTGTCTGTTTTCTATAAAGGCTAAATTTGAAACCATTACCTTCTCTATGGATAAGGCAATCTAAAAAGGGCAATTTATTATCATTTTCTAATTCTATAGTAAAATTAATGGAGAAAACCAAATTATTAAGAGATTGTAGGAAAGCATCAAGGTCTTCAGTACATGGCCACAGGCAAAGAACATCATTTACATATCTATATCATATCGCATTAGATGGCAAAATTTCACACAATAGTTCCTTTTCAAAAAATTCCATGTAGATATTGCTTAAGACAGGCGAGAGGGGATTCCCCATAGCCATTCCAAATTTCTATGCCTTCTCTTCCATTATCATCTGTTCATCTGCACCATTTACCTTTTCTTCTCTGCTTGATTCGTCTCCTCTTTCTCTCTTAATTTCTTTCCAAAACATCTTTTTATTACTTTCAAACATTTATGTCATACTCTCACCCCATTTCACATATGCTCTCATCTTTACCTCCTTTACCTTGTGCTTTACTTCTCTTTTCTTTTCTTTGTACCTCTCATATGACTCTCTCTCGTCCTTTTTGTAGCCTATCTGTGAAAGCTCGCTTCTTCTCTTCTACAACCTTCTTTGTTTCCTCATCCCACCACTCACTACATTTCCTTCTATTTCCTCCCGTCCTTCTTGTTCCACACACCATCTTTGCACATTTTGTGACTCCCTCCTTGAACCATCCCCATTCCTCCTCCACTCCTAGCTCTACTCTATCCTTCACTCCCTCCTTGAACCATCCCCATTCCTCCTCCACTCCTAGCTCTACTCTATCCTTCACTCCCTCCCACTCCTCCCTCAGCTTCTTCTTGTACTCCTTCTCCTTTTCCTTTTCATTTAAAGAGTTCATTCCAAGCACCTCCCTACCTTTTGTCCTTTTCCTCTGATATTCCCCCACTCTCTCCCCTTATAACATGTACACCCTTAACTCTTTCTATTATACTCCTATCTACCACCACATAGTCCATTAACGCTCTATCTACCACCCTTCCATCCACCACCCTCTCCCATGTGTACTTATACTTGACTTTCTCCCGAAACACTGTATTTGCTATTATCAACTCTCTTTCTAGACACATCTCCACCATCAACTCTCCACTACGATTCTTTCCTGGAACTCCACATTTTCCAACCACTCCGTCTATTGGTTCATTTCCTACCCTAGTATTAAGGTCTCCCAATACTACTACATCGACGTTCCTCCCTGATCCCTCTATGCACTTATCTAAATCTATCCAAAAAGCCTCCCTTTCTTCTACACTCTTTTCACTACCAGCCCCATATGCACAAAAAAAACACATCTCCTTTCCCAGCTTTACCTTCATCCACATTATCCTTGAGGAAACCTCCTTCCACTCCACTACACGTTTACCTATCTCTTCACTTACTAGTATAGCCACCCCTTCTCTCCTTCGCCCTCTCTTCACTCCTGAGAACCTCCCACTTACACTCACAAACTCACACTCGCCCTTCCCTCTCAACTTAGTTTCTTCTCACAAACATACTACTTTTTTGGGAATGTCCCCTATGGGGCTACAGGGACAAGGATGCCTGGTCCCAATCCCCGTCCCGTTTTTCTCGCCTCTTACGATCCAAGTGGAAATACTTTGTGGCAGTATTCTTTTTCCCCCACCACAGGGTAGGCATCATAATTTACACCACAGATATTAGTCAAGCTTAGACCATCTTAATAACCTTTTTACAGTGCCTTTCAGTAGTAATATTGAGAATATAGAAATTGATGAGAATTTATCTTATTCTCAAATAACTAAAAACTCCATCTGGAGACCAAAAGTCCCTTTTCACCAAATACTGGAGACCAATTGTCAGGAGATCAAATGTCGCAAATTCCGTAGAATAATAGATTGGTCTTCCTAGACACAGTGATATGGAAAAAGGGGAGTAAGACCTCATTCTCAGCCCAGAGTAAAAGCACAAACAAAAACGACGTCGTGCACTACTTCTCTGCCCACAATTACAAAATCAAGAGTGAAATTATTATAGGTTTCTTCCTAAAAGCATATCAAATATGCAGTGACGACTCCAGGAGGAAATTCACTACATATCCGATACTTCCAAAAAACTATGCTATCCAGAAAGGTTAATACCCAGACTAAAAGAAAAGACTGAAAATATGAAACAGAGAGAACAAGAAAGGAGCGGACAATGTTGGCAGCGGAAGGGTTTTGTCCGTCCCCAACTCTAAACTCCCGAGTCACATGGGACATTTTCTCACCAGGACCGGTTTAAATTTTGCTTTCAGTAAAGGGTCCAAGATAGGCAAGATTGTGAGAAACAAAAGCATTAACAAAACTGAAGCGGAAGAGAACAACTTGATTTACAAGATAGAGTATACAGTAAAAGCTGTCCCGTTAGCTATTACGGAGAAACTGGTGGAGGGATCAATAAACGGACACATGAGCACAAAAGCGACGTTGGAGCCTACCGGATTTCAAATTCGTTAGAGGTCTACCTTGACAACTTTGGGCACTTATCAGATTGGGAGAAAACAGAGGTGCTCCCTAGAGGACTATTAAAAAACGAAAGAAGAATAATCTAGGTAGCTTACATAGCTTCATACCCATATAGCAACCACCGAGATGGATTTATCAAGTTAGCAAGGTTAGCGAGCGACATGATTCATCACCAAGTTGGGCGGAAGTGTAGGAGGAGTGACGATGATCGGGGAGGAACGTGTAGTGGGCACATGTCGAGTATGTTGTATTTATAATTATACTATATAATTGTATAAATAAATGTGATTGATTTTCTGTGTTCGCCTTGCTTTTATAAATGTGTAATTGTGTGGGTTCCCTGGCGGAACCATGTAGTAAGTTCTCCCGCCAATGAGCGCGCTTGATTCCTAGCGCATCAATTTTTTACAGCTTAAGGCGAAAGAGCACGTTCGATCTCCCTAGCGTCATGCTTTTGTGTCAATACACATTTCATTAACGTCCAAAACAGTGTTTTCATAACTACCATTCTATTAAATGGTGGCAGCGGATAAAAACGTATTGTTTTTATGAGATATTTCAGTGACTTAAGATTAATTTCCATGACTTAGGCGCAAGTAAACTACTGTATATATATATATATATATATATATATATATATATATATATATATATATATACATATATATATATATATATATATATATATATATACATATATATATATATATATATATATATATATATATATATGCAGGGAAAAATACTTTTTTTCCAGAGGCATTTTTATCATTATTATTGTTATTATTATTATTATTATTATTATTATTATTATTATTATTATTATTATTATTATTATTATTATTATTATTATTATTATTATTATTATTATTATTATTATTATTATTATTATTGTTATTGTTATTATTATTATTATTATTATTATTATTATTATTAATAATATTATTGTTATTGTTATTGTTATTATTATTATTATTATTATTATTATTATTATTATTATTATTATTATTATTATTATTATTATTATTATTATTATTATTATTTTTATAAATTTCATCAGAGCCATTTTTTTTAAATTTCCAGAGCCATTTTTGATACTTCCAGAGCCATGTTTTTGCAGGTTCGATTTCCTTCAAACTATTGGAAGGCTAACTCATTACTCATGTGCATGAAAAATATATATTTCTTTAGACAAATCAGCCTTTAATTTTGGGGGAAGGGGGATGGGGGAAACTGATCGACAGACACAGCGCCTCTGTTTCCACTGGCAGTGGTTGGGGGGTGGAAATGCACGACAAGCCTTGCAATACACCGTTAGAGTACCATCACTGCCCCGATCCACTTCAAGCCAATCTAGGTTCCACGAGCGTATAATAGATTCATGCTTTACTGGTTTTCGTTTTCCTTGGCCTTTGCCCGTAGAGTTTGAATTAGGCTTTGCTGGTCCAGAAGCGGTTCCTGCCGTCAAAACACTTTCCCTCGATTCTGAAAAGACTGAATCTGAGGGCAAACCATCTTCACTCATCTTCGCTCGCTTCACTAGAAATCGCTCCATGATGTACGGTCATCGAAAGTTTGGCATGGACGTGACGTACGAACGTAGACCTAGCTAACGAACCATTTTTTATTTTTGTATTTTTTATTTTCCCTGCAAAGATCCATATTTATGAACTAAATATATATCAAATGTTCATATTTATACTAAAATTTATTTACTTTCAATTACTAACCAAACATTTGATTCTATTTTGTTTTGTCATAAATACGAGAACGAGGTTATAAATGGGATTTCCCAGTTTCCCTCCTAGGACTCGAGGGAGTTTGCATATGTACAGTGTACGTATGCATGCGGTGATGTGGTATTTTGTATGGTACATTGTACATGTAGTGAGTACGTTGATTGGGCAGCTAGCTGCATGCAACCAATGAACTTCCCTGCATACAGGTACCATGCAATTCGCAACTATCGACATTATGTAGCACGATAGTCGTGTAGACTCTAGTCAACATGTACTAGTATATGAGCGCATGCAGCTGATGCGAAGCTAGGCTAGGTAAGCCATTGAACTCTAGCAGCTATACCGCGTACACATACGTACGTACATCAATAAATTAAAGTTGATTGATGCGTTGCGTTTATGATATCGATTGATAATGCAATGATTGATTACGGGTAAGTTGTGCTTGCTCTGATTCTTTCATCAATGGTGATGGGATTCAGGTATTGCCAAATGGTGGATAATGCATGAAAAACGTTGAATCTTGCCGCGGGAGCGATTTTTTTTTGTGGGGGATCGCTCCCGCTATTGGATTTGCGAGAGCGATATTGGAGCTTTCCCGAGCGAAATCGCGCGTCGCTCCTATGTATTTTTTTCGCTGTATATATATCTGATTTGGATGATGGAGAACATAAACACAGGGGAAGGCTCGGAACCCTAAACACTCTAACGTTTCGTTCGCATAGAACTTCTTCAGAGTGTTTAGGGTTCCGAGCCTTCCCCTGTGTTTATGTTCTTCATCATCCAAATAATTTTTCTAAAATACTTATCAATATATACATACATACATATACATATACACACACACACACACACACACACACACACACACACACACACACACACACACACACACACACAAACAAAGACACGCACACACACACACACACGCACACACACACACACACACACATCTCATGGCGCTGTGGTTAGAGCTCTGGCCTGCCACTACGGAGGTCCGGGTTCGACTCTCGCCCGGGGCTGAAATAATATCAGTATCGCAGCGCTGAGGGGTGTTACTCCAACTCTCGTGGGCGGGGAGTTGGGGGTGTGTGTGTGTGCAAGGTCATAGCATTACCCATAGATCGGACCTACGAGCTCTGAGCTCTCTTCCAGGAGGGAAATAGCTATCGATCACGAGTCCAACACGTGATCCAAAGACCAAAGACCAAGTGAATACACACACACACACACACACACACACACACACACACACACACACACACACACACACACACACACACACACATATATATATATATATATATATATATATATATATATATATATATATGTAATATATATATATATATATATATATATATATATATATATATATATATATATATATGACTGGAAAGGTAGTGAAGTAAACGCCAAAAGCCGTTGGAGTTTTATTACTAACGTTTCGTCCTATAGGGACTTCCTCAGAGTGTACACAAAATTCATTGATTGCTGATATATTCCCACCTTGCCGTCCACACATTCAGTTTTTGCACTTCCGCAATAGTCAATTATATGCAGTTGCATGCACTGCAGTGTTTGTACGAAGCTAGCTGTAACAATGAGAGGGAAGAAGAAGGGGAAAACATGGGAGCCGAAACACTCACTAAACCATATACAGTAGTTTACTTGCGCCTAAGTCATGGAAATTAATCTTAAGTCACTGAAATATCTCATAAAAACAATACGTTTTTATCCGCTGCCACCATTTAATAGAATGGTAGTTATGAAAACACTGTTTTGGACGTTAATGAAATGTGTATTGACACAAAAGTATGGCACTAGGGAGAGCGAACGTGCTCTTTCGCCTTAAGCTGTAAAAAATTGATGCGCTTGGCATCAAGCGCGCTCTTGGCGGGAAACCTACAGCATGGTTCCGCCAGGGAACCCACACAGTTGCGCATTTATACAAGCAAGGCGAACAGAGATAATCAATCACATTTATTTATACAATTATATAATATAATTATAAATACAACATACTTGACACGTGCCCACTACACGTTCCTCCCCGATCAACGTCGCTCCTCCTACACTTCCGCCTATTTTGGTGAAGAATCAAGCCGCTCGCTAACCTTGTTAACTTGATAGATCCATCTCAGTGGTTGTTACGTGGGTATGAAGTGATGTAAGCTCTCTCAATTATTCTTCTTTCCTTTTTTGATAGTCCTCTATGGAGCACCTCTGTTTTCTCCAAATCACATAGGTGCCCAAAGTTGTCAAGGTGGATCACTAACAAATTTAAAGTCCGATGGGCTTTGACATCGCTTTTGTGCTTATATATCTGTTTATTGATTCCTCTACCAGTTTCTCCATAATAATTAACAGGACAGCTTTTACTGTATACTCTATCTTGTAAATCGAGCTGTTCTCCTCCGCTTCGACTTTGTTAATGTTTTTATTTCTCACAATCTCACCTATCTTGGACCCTTTACTGAAAGCAAATTTCAAACTTGGCCTGGTGAGAAACTTTCCCATTTTGGCTCGAAAGTTTTGAGTTGGGGACGGACAAAAAATCTTCGCTGTCAACATTGTCCACTCCTTTCTTGTCCATTCTGTTTCTTATTTTCAGTCTTTTCTTTTAGTCTGTGTATTAACCCTTTTAGATAGCATAGTTTTTTGGAAGTATCGGATATGTAGTGAATTGACTCCTGGAGGAATTCCTCACTGCATATTCGGTATGCTCTTAGGAAGAAACCTATGATCATTCCACTCTTAATTTTGTCATTGTGGGCAGAGTAGTAGTGCACGACGTCGTTTTTATTCGTGCTCTTCCTATGGACTGATAATGAGGTCTTACTCCCCTTTTTCCATATCACTGTGTCTAGGAAGACCAATCTATTATTCTACGGAATTTGCGACATTTGATCTCCTGACATTTAGTCTCCACTATTTGGTGAAAAGGGACTTTTGGTCCCCAAATGGAGTTTTTAGTTATTTGAGAATAAGATAAATTCTCATTAGTTTCTATATTCTCAATATTACTACTTAAAGGCACTGCAAAAAGGTTATTAAGATAGTCTAAGGTTGACTCATATCTGTGGTGTAAATTATGATGCAAGTTAAAATCGAGATGGTTTGGGTAATTAACTGGAGTATTGGTTGACTGCTTGAAGCATTCCTTTAATCTATTTTTAGCATTACCTAGATTGGTAAATTAGTTTTGATCTCTTTAATCAAGCAAAACAATAGAGATTACTAGTCTTAATGCCTTGATTTCAGTTCACATGCAATAGACCCTGTGGAAATTGCTAACACAGATCAAACATTAATAATTGATTATCTAATCAAGTAAAAATTAATCAATCAAAACACCTTTATTTCAGTTCATTTGCAAAAGTAATTGTTGAAACAGATCTATGAGAAGAAATCAGCCAGAATTCTTAATTTTTTTTATCTCACTGCATTTTCATTTTCTAATAATTGGTGTTACAGACTCCAAATGAAATAGAAAATGAAAGGCGCAGTACGTTCTTATTACATTTGATACCCCATTTAATATAATCTAAATATTCAAACTCAAAACCAAAAAATTCAAACTACCAATATGAATTTGTGGGTAATTCGAATTTGTGTGCAAACTATCTCGGAGTATAACTCGTTCAATTCATTTCAATGCATACACATACTAAAAAACAGAATATATTTATAGGAGTGAATATATAAGTATAATATTTTCAGTAAGTATAAACAATTCTATACAATCCAAAATTTGAGTTGAAATCAAATAAAAAAAGTTTTATCAGTTAAATAAATAGCATCATCATCATTGTTTTATGTAAACTTTCTTACTTTCAAGTGAACTTTTATGAAAGAATTGTTTTCCAAAAATATCATGCATGCAAATCTGATCACTAAATGTTATTAATGGTAATTTAAAAGATGAGCTGAAAAATCACAGCTTACCAGAATGCTAATTACTGAACACTTTTAATTACCAGTAATTAATATGAATACTTCTCACTAAACAATATAAAAGGGTAACATTCTGGGTAGGGTTCACCTCACCTGGGGCAGACGAGATAACCTACTCGATGATCAAGAACGCCGGCGACGCCGGATGGAAGGCCATTCTACTCTTGGCAAATCGCACCCTAGCGCAACACGCGAGACCTAGAAACTGGAATACCCAGGATATAGTTCCTATCCCCAAGTCCAAGGAGGCCAACAGCTACAGACCCATCTCCCTACTTAGCTGTATAGAGAAGACCGTCGAAAAAATGGTGCTCAACAGGCTGAAATGGAAAGTAGGGCCACTCCATCCACAGTCGTATGCCTATCGGGGTATGGTGGGAACCACGGAGTGCATAATGGACTTCCTCAGCTTCATCAGCGGGAAAAAGGCAATCGTCGTCTTCCTGGACTTAGAAAAAGCCTTCGAATTGGTCAACCCCTCAGCGATGCTGACCTCTCTCGTCGAGAAGGGAATCGCAGGCGACCTTCTGGCATGGGTACAGGCATACTGCCAAAACAGACGGGCTAGAGTCCGTTTCCAGGGCTCCGTGTCTAGCTACAAAGATATGGAATACGGCACCCCTCAAGGAGGCATCTTGAGTCCCTACCTGTTCAACGTGCACATGGACAACATAGCCTCCCTCCCACGACCACGGAACGTTGAGATCTTCATATATGCTGACGACATCGCCATCGTTAGCAAGGGACCCAACTGCCGCACCAATGCCCAAAAAGCACTCAACACTATACAAAAGAGCTGCACACACCTAGGCTTCAAGATAAACGTAAGGAAGACAAAAGCCATGGCTATTAAAATGGCAAACCCAAGGCCAATCTCCATACACCAGCAAGATCTTGAGTGGGTGGATGACTTCACCTATCTTGGAGTAACTGTGCAGAAAACCTTGTCATCCCCTCTTCAAATCCAGAAGCTGAAGCAAATGACAAAAACGAAGACAGCTCCGATGAGATTTATGCAATCACTTGATGCGGGTGCCAGCCGCCTGGTACTGGAGCACTACTACAAGTATTGCATCCGACCCATTATTGAATATAGAGCACCTGTCCTGTCACATCTAACATCACAGCAGGAAGAATCACTTGAAGTTGCACAAAACAACGCCCTTCGCCTCATCCTAGGTGCTCCCATGTGGACCAGAAAAAGCAACCTGCAGATGGAATCTGGCATACCACCACTGATGGCCAGGATTCAGACCCGGAACTGCACCGCGGCAGCCAAGGTCCTGCTGAGCGACAGGGACTCACATCTCAAGACTAAACTCAAGGCTCACCTGGATGCGCACCCGGACCTACCACGACCAGATACATACGTCGGACACCTAGGAGACCAAATCCGCGCGACAGGCATGGAAGGGCACCTAAAGGCTCTGAAGCCAGACAGGGCATGCCTGAAGTAACGACCTCCAGCCCCGTGGATATCCCCAACAACTACTTTCAACCACACACAACTACCACACGCAAAGAATCACTGCTCACCAGGGGAATTGAGAGACGCTGCACGAACAGCGATCCAGGCAACGGAGGCCCAGGGTGGTTTTGTCTGCTACACTGACGGCACTGTCGACCCGGAGAACGGCATAACAGGTGCAGGAGTATACTCCGCAACATACACCGCCGCCTGGCGCACATCAGACCACTGCTCGGCCCTACAGACTGAGCTGGTGGCAATGCAAAAAGCTCTGGAGTACTCAAGCCAACTACAAGGGCCGGTGGTCATACACACAGACTCTCTTGCGGTGACACAAGTACTCCAGAAGAAGGACATACCCTCCAACATAAACATTATCACAACAATACTCTACCTCCTGCAGCTACACAACAAACAAAATCGCCCAGTCATCATCAACTGGATACCAAGCCACATAGGGGTACACGTAAACGAAAGAGCAGATGAGCTGGCCAAGACAACACGCTACCATCCTCACATAGAAATCCAAGTCCAACCATCAACCACATTAATCAAAAGCTGGGCCAGAGACCACCTACAACGAACAAAGGTAGCCAACCACAGAAAATCGATAAGCTCAGCATCAGCAAGCGCAAAATGGTACGAGAGGGCCACCAAACTGTGCCCTCATCCCGCCGCCAAGGTCGCCGACAGAGGACTCGCCGTGATCATTCACAGGCTCAGGTTGGGGTACAAGTGCTGCTGGGAAATCATCGAACGACAGGAAAGGGAATGCGACCACTGCGGGATGAACACCTCAGAGCCTCTCCTTCACTACCTACTAGAGTGCGCTCACACCATCGCCCTGAGAAGAGGTAGACAATTCAACCCCATGGCCCCCGAAGCTTGGAAGACTGGAGCCGACATAGTTTACAACATCACCGAAAACATAGAACAGCTCGCCCACATCCTGGTCGGATACCCTCCGCCCAGATAACTACAAAAACGCCGGAGTAGCTGAACACAGAGCGGCTCAACACTTACGGGCCTCCGAATGGAGAAAGGCCCGTGTGTAGATAAACATTATCTACCGAAAAAAAAAAAAAAGGTAGGGTTCATTCTAACTCAAGCAGCATTACAGTAAACTACAATGATGGAAGTCTTGAAAACGACAAGAGGTTGTCAGAAATTATGTTATTATGGTTTCATCTATACTAAGCAATATACATGAATGGAAAAAATCGCTGGATGTGTGTAAAAAGACATGATGGATGTAAAGGAAGTGTGATGACCTCCCTCAGCATTGATAAACCTTATGAAACCAACCAGCATTATCACGGTCAAGATCAACCAGAAATTGATATAATCAAATTAAGGTGTGACATGAAAGAAAGAGCCAAAGTCCTAAACGATAAGCCACTACAGATACATGCTGAATTACTCACAACTGCAAACAGTGACGTAAGAACAAGATTGCCAGCACCCAGCACCTGTAAACGTGTCATTCAGAGAGTAAGGAACAAAAAATTCCCAAGAGATCCGGCAACGTTAGATGAACTTCAGATCGATGGAGTATGGACAAAAACAGGCGAAGATGGTGAACCATTCTTGTTTTATGACAACAAGAACAACACTTGCCGATTTTTTGGCACCCAAGCATGCACCAGGAAGGTAAGTGAAGCCAAAACATTGTTGATGGATGGTACATTCAGCATGGCACCACAATTATTTGAACAACTTTACGTCATAAGAATCCCTCATGGTAACTCGCCTATATCAACCATGTATGCATTTCTCCAAAGAAAGACTCAAGAAACATATGAAGAAATGCTTAATGCTGTTCTTAATCGATGCGAACAATGTGGACAATTTGCGGAACCGCAGAATATTCATGTGGATTTTGAATTAGCTGTGTATAATGTCATAAGATCAGTGTTTGGAAATCATGTCTGTGTCCGTGGTTGTTTTTATCACTTGTCACAGAATACGTATAGGAAAATCCAATCGTTAGGATTAGCAACCTATTATCGTGAAAATGAAGATGTTCAACTATTCTGTGGACAATTAGATGGACTCGCGTTTCTACCAGTTGAAGATGTTACAGCTGGGTTTCAACATGTGCGTGATGTTGCTCCACCCGAAGCGTTACTTAGTTGATTATTTTGGTAATTTGTATGTCTTAGGAACCTACCGCAGGGTTCGTGCTCGAAATGGACCTGTGCATTTACAACGGATACCACCTGTATACCCACCGGAAACTTGGAATGTACAGCTGCACAGAAAACTATCGTTAGTAAATCACGCTAATCATTTTGACACAAAACAACGAAACTATTTGAGACAAGTTGAAGTCTACATCGGAAATAAGATTATCATGTCATAGTGAATCCATATGAACTCCGGAACTATTATTCGATTCATATTCATTCAGAAGGAATTCGAACAATTCGAACCCCAGAAATACCAACCCTTCGGTATCATAAGGTTATGTTCATTAGCGAATGTTTCGACACCCCTACTAACGATAGTTTTCTGTGTAGCTGTACATGAAATGACAATCAACGATGAGCATCGCACCAACACTCTTTGTGAGGCTTGGAATAACCGATATCGTTTTCTTGTTGGAAATAAACATCCATCTATCTAGAAGTCAATTCAGTGTCTTCAAAGGGACAATGCCGTTGTTCAAACTGTTGTTGATCAGGTCGACTTCGGACAATCAGTGAATCCAGCGACAAAGAAAAAATATAAAAAGTTACAGCAATGGCTAAAGAATATTTGCCAGTCTTACAAAAGAGGTGAACGAAGTGTAGCTGACTTTCTACGCCGCATCGGTAGAAATCTAAGAATCCAGTGACTGTCTTAACCTGAATTAAGCTATGTCTATCCAATGTAGACGTTGTGTAATCTATTACTGATATACTAATGATATTTTATGATGACTTTTAAATATGATTTAAGATGCTCAGTATCATGTCAATGCAAAAGTACAAAAATAGGCTTTTATAGATAGATGTGTTTTATTTTATTTAGTAGGATTTGATGTTCTTGTACTAATAGCATGAAATAAGTATTTTGATTTTTTATCACATGTGCTATAATGGTAATTCGTGCTATATGCTGTACTGTGCTTATAATTTGTATATACTCGCTGAAGCAAAAAATACATGTTCACATTCTATATCACATCCTTTCTGTTCTTTCTTTTGTAAGAGGCTAAACTGGAATCTTATGCCCACCTGAGTTAGTTTTGATAACCATTGCTTTGATCTGTTGAAACAAAAGAATATTTAGATTAAAGGATGCTAGCGAATCTAAGCATATGATCCCAAGAAGCATATTTGAATATTTTATTGCTAAGTTTCTTCACCAAATGTCCAGCTCTTGTTAACGAAGGAGACCAAATGTCCATAGATCAAATGTCTGGGGACCAAATGTCTGGAGACCAAATGTCTGGATCCCAGCTTTACGTTAGGGTCGGTTTCTATGGGGGGGGGAGTGACAAGTACATCATCCACGTACCTCATCCAGGTGTCACGCTGGCCCATTATTGTTATAAAATGACCTCTAACACCTCCACATATAATGAGGCCAAAACAGCACTGAGGGGAGTCCCTATTGCGAGTCCACGACACTGAAAACATTCTTCGTTATTGAAGACGAAGGGGCCAAATTTCACAAAAAGGGATACTAATTAAAAAAAAAAAAAAAAAAAAAAAAATCTTACCTAGAGGTAAATCCTCAATGGAGATAGTAGTGAACAAACTTGTTACATCATGCAAAAATAAGGTCTTCTGTGAGAGATCCACATTTTTAAACTTCTTGATCAGATCGTTTTTTTGTTTGTTTTGTTTTTCAAATAGGCTTTGTTCATTGATCCTAGTCTGGCGGACAAGGGTTTGTCCAAACATTTTGTCAATCTATGCGGAGAACTACGAATCCCGGAAGTAATGGGTCTCAACTGAATGTTGGGTTTATGGGTTTTTGGAAGTAACCCTACTTATTTCTTACTTCTGTTAGATATCACGAGCATCCTCCTAGCTTCTCTCTTGAACTTCTCCCCTTCTAGTGCCACGTGTCCCTTATGTTTCTTTTCGTAGATTGTAGTGTCACTTAGAAGGTCTAGCATTTTGTTAATGTAATCGGTTTTATTCATGACGACGATCCTGCCTAATGTCAGCACTCGTAATCACCAGGTTCCCATTGTTTCCCAGCCTCTCTTAGGCTAACCTATATCTCCTCAGTATAGCGTAATTATTGCTCGAATTCTTTCTCTATGTCACTAAAACAACCCGGTTACCAAACAAAGAAATAGCACAACAGATAGGCGTATGTGAGAGGAGTGTTAGAAACTAGATTGCCAGGTTTGGTCAGGGTAGTGGTCGGACCCCTCTTACGCAGCTAAAGAAGACTGGGAGACCTAAAAATAGTGGTAAACGGGCCCAGACAATTGTGAAAAGTGAACTTGAAATGAATCCGCGTGTGACAGCAAGAAAACCCAAAGAAAACAACCTGGATTTATTCCAAGTTTACGTTTAGCAATTGTTTCTAACACTCCTCTCACACACGACTATCTGTTGTGCTATTTCCTTTGCTTGGTGACTGGATTGTTTTAGTGCAATTATCGGACAAAGATATACAAACAAGAATTGACCAACACAAATACAGTGTGAGAAGTGGTCAAATGTCTAGTGGTATTTTTGTTCATGTAAGGGACCAAAATCATGTAATTGACTGAAAAGATGCCAGTAAAATAACCTCTTGTAATTCTTTTATTGAAAGGAACATCACTGAATCAAGCCACACTAAACAAACTTTTGATCAAAATATCAATCTAAGCTAAAGTATGTACAGGCTTGATAATTTCATTTCAAAGAAAATTGTTGTATGTTATCCTGCCCGGACATTTGGTCCATCTGTGACCTGAGGACTGTGGGTAATTTTCTCAGGTTTGTGTGATTCATCTTTCCATGTTCCTTACAATATTTTTACTTCTGTAGCATATATACTGTCTCTGTATCTCCCTTACCGCTTGATGTCTTAAATAGACGAAAACGTTCGGACTACGTTCCTTATTTATCAGTGTTTTTTCTGCAAATTATATTCACGTGTCATTTGTGAAATACTGCAAAATATACATACATACATACATACATACATACATACATACATACATACATACATACATACATACATACATACATACATACATAGTGTGTGTAGATATATATATATATATATATATATATATATATATATATATATCTACACACACACACACACACACACACACACACACACACACACACACACACACACACACACACACACACACACACACACACACACACACACACACACACACACACACACACACACACACACACACACACACACACACACACACACACACACACACACACACACACACACACACACACACACACACACACACACACACACACACACACACACACACACAATCACACACACACACACACACACACACACACACACACACACACACACACACACACACACACAATCACACACACACACACACACACACACACACACACACACGGTGGTGCGGTTGGTAGAGCGCTGGACTGGGAAGTACGGTGGTGCTCGCAGTACCCAGTTCGAATCCTGCCCAGGGCCGAAATTATTTCGGTATCGCTGTGCTTCGGGTCGTTACTCTGACTCTCGTGGGCGGGGAGTTGGGTGTGTGTGTGTGTGTGAAAGGTCATAGCATTACCCATAGATCGGTCATACGAGCTCTGAGCTCTCTTCCGGGATGGAAATAGCTGTCGATCACGAGTCCAACACGTGATCTAAAGACCAAGGTGAATACACACACACACACACACACACACACACACACACACACACACACACACACACACACACACACACACACACACACACACACACACACACACACACACACACACACACACACACACACACACACACACACACACACACACACACACACACACACACACACACACACACACACACACACACACACACACACACACACACACACACACACACACACACACACACACACATTTCCCGGCTGCCACTATGGCCTAGGGCTAAGAATAATTTTAGTATCACTGCGCTGCGAGTCGTTACTTCAACTCTCGTGGGCAGGGAGTTGGGTGTGTGTGTTCGTGTAAGGTCACAGCATTACCCATAGATCGGCCACATATGAGCTCTGAGCTCTCTTCCTTGAGGGAAAAAGCTGTCAATCACGTGTCCAACACGTGATCCAACACCATGGTGAATCACACACGCATACATTGTTACTCCCCGCGATCGGTTTCATTCACCTAGTTGCATCTGTGTGCAGGCTATCTTAATCTTATTTTATTTATACAATGCATGAGAGAGAAGGTTGAGTGGACTGTGCACACCTGGATTTGGAAAAGGCTTTTGATAAGGTGCCGGACAAGAAATTAATATGGATGTTGAAAATCATAAGGGGACATAAAGAGAGTATATTTGAGTAAATAAGTAATATATGCGGAGTGTAGTGAAAGATATGTCGGGTTGGAGAGAGGTAATGAGTGATGTGATGGATGGAATAGGCTTTACGTAGACTTATTTACAAATGGTGCGAAGAGAGGAAGGTTGTAAAGTGCTGCAGGAAGACTTAGGTAAGGTTTATGATTGGAGCCAAAAATAGAAGATAAAATTCAGTACAAAGACATGCAAAATCTCGGAAACGGGCCAAAAAAAAAAAAAAAAAAAATAGATTGTCACAAAATGGGAGATGAATTCCTCATGAAAATAGGGAGGAAGATGTGAGAATTTTAATGAAGATATCATTTGTTTTCGGAAACCATATAAAGAGAATTAAGGGAGAGACAACTTGCTAATAAATAGAAAATATAATCTAATTAGAACGATGGAAACATGATGAAAAATAGTAATAAAAGACTGATTCACCTCATATTGGAATATTTAGCAGTAATGTGATCACACCTAAAGAAAATGTAAGATAAACGTGGGAAAAAGAAAAACGAAAACCAAGCTCATAAATAATAGGTCTGGCTGACAAGACATATGAGAGATTAAAAAAAGAAAAGAAAAAAGAAAAAGGATATAATTAAACAAATTAAACAAATAAATAAATAAATAAACAAAAAAATATTTCATATATTGAAATGAGAAAGGTGATATGATTATGATATTTGGTTCAGAAAAAGGAATAGAAAAAGATAGAGAGAGGGATTGCTCGTATGGGATGGAGAAAAGGAAAGCCAGATTGGTTAAATTTTTTTGGGAAACACAGCTTTCCACATATATGCTTCGATATTCGTATGTGGAGCAAGTCAAATCATATAATCCATACTAACAACATTAATGATATGCTTCAATACTCGTATGTGGAGCAAGTCAAGTCATATAATCCATGCCAATAACATTAATGATATCAAGGCAAAGTTTGATCAATAAAGACGCTGAGATGGGACACCTTGATTATAGCTCCAGCATCGTCCTAGGTAAATATACATACATACATATACCAAGGCTTTTTCCCCCTTCCAAGGGTAAATATAACTAGGTAAAGTTCCATCGGAGGGCTAAGAAAAAGCATTGGTGAAGCAGTTATGACATTTTGGAAAACGACGTATCCCCAATGAATTTAGCAAGTTCTACTTTTTCTTATGTTGTATCAACGATTTCTCTTTCTTCTTTTTCATTACTTTCCTTTTTTGAGGGTGGGGGTGTCCAGTACCTTCGTGTGTGTATAAGAACATAAGGATATAAGAAAAAAGGAAACTGAAAGAGACCATAAGGCTTATACTAGGCAGTCCCACGTCCCTTATCAGATTTCATCCCTATCCATACATTTAACTAATCTCTTAAAACATCCAAATGTTTCAGCGTTCATTACACTTTTACTAAGTATATTACATTCGTTAACCATTCTGTTAGTAAACCAGCTACAGTCTATTTCCTTCTTAAACCTAAATTTATCCAATGCAAATCCATTACTGCGAGTCCTGCCCTGTAATCTTAATATAATGACCTTGCCGGCATCATCCTTGTTAAATCCCTTGACCATTTAAACACCTCTAATAGATCACCCTACATTTTTTGTCTTTCCAGAGATTGTAAGTTAAGATGCCAAAGCCTGTCTTCGTATGATAAATTTTAAGCCCCTTGTATAATTTTGGTCATTCTCCTCTTTACTGATTCCAGTGAATTAATATCCATTCTATAGGAAGGAGACCAAAATTGTACCATATAGTTAAGGATAGATTTGACTTTTGTCGGGCAGAGTTTAATGATTACCTCTGCACTTTTGTGTGTTCTTGCAATAAATCCTAATGACCTGTCAGCCCTATTCCTGGCACTAATGCACTGTTTCTTGGATTTAAGGTCCGAACTTACTAATACTCCTAAGCCATTTTCATGTTCTGTTTTCTTTAATATGGGATTATCTAAGTTATATCTATTAGCTGGGTTGTGTAATCTCCCGTTTGATGCACTATATTTTGAGATATTGAATTCCATTTGCCATTTCACCGACCATGCATATATTTTATTAAGATTCTGCCGCATTATCTTGGCATCTTCCCCAACCTAATAAGGCGTTCTATTTAAACGCCATCCGCCAACTTACTAATATTAAATTAATCTCATTATCCAAGTCGTTTACATACATAATGAATTATAAGAGACCCAAAACCGAGCCCTGGGAACTCCACAAGCAACACTACCGCAGTTAGATTTTACTCCACTAATGATGACCCGCTGTTTTCTGTCACTAATCCATGCAAACACTTTTCCTTTTATGTCACGGGCCTTGATTTTATTAGAGTAGCAACCTACCGAACCCTTTGCAGTCGAGGATATAACATTGTAACTATCACTGTTATCTGTCGCCTTGTAGACATTAGTGTAAAATGATGAAAAATTAGTTACACACGACTTACACTTCGTGAACCCATACTGTAAGTCACGAATCAGATCATGTCTCATACTGATACTATTTGCCAAGGTCTATATATACCAGGTCTAACCATTTGAGCCGTTCTGCGCAGCTTCTGACGTCATCGGGCTGCTTCCGTTTTCTCTTTGTGAAACAATGAAGAAAACTGTGAAACGCTAAGGAAGACTGGAATTATTATATTTTCCCCCCGTTATCTCTCTCTCTAGCTCATTGCTATTATCAGTGTGTGTGTGTGTGTGTGTGTGTGTGTGTTTATATACTTGTATTTTACGGGAAGGGGAGATATCGTCGTGTGTGCTTATATGTGTACACATTCACATATGTGTGTGTGTGTGTGTATGTGTGTGTGTGTGTGTGCGCGTGTGTGTGTGTGTGTTTATATAGTTGTATTTTACGGGAAGGGGATATATCGTCGTGTGTGCTTATATGTGTACACGTTCACATGTGTGTGTGTATGTGTGTGTGTGTGATTCACCTTGGTCTTTTGGATCACGTGTTGGACTCGTGATTGACAGCTATTTCCCTCCCGGAAGAGAGCTCAGAGCTCGTATGTCCAATCTATGACCTTACACGCACACACACACACACAACTCCCCGCCCACGAGAGTTGGAGTAACGACCTGAAGCGCAGCGATACTGAAAAAATTTCAGGCCTGGACAGGATTCAAACCAGATACCGCCAACACCTCCGTACTGAGGGTCTGAGTCTCTACCAACCGCGCCACTGAATGGATTGTACGAGTGTGTGTGTGTGTGTGTATTTATATACTTGTATTTTACGGGAAGGGGAGATATCGTCGTGTGTGCTTATATGTGTACACGTTCACATGTGTGTGTGTATGTGTGTGTGTGCGTGTGTGTGTGTGTGTGTGTGTGTGTATTTATATACTTGTATTTTACGGGAAGGGAAGTATCGTCGTGTATGCTTATAAGTGTACACGTTCACATGTGTGCGTATTAGTGTGTGTGTGCGTGTGTGTGTATGTGTGTGTGTGTGTGTATTTGCAGGGAAACGATGAAAATTAACATTTGACTTACTTCCTCTTTGGTTTGAGCCACAACCCTTAATAGCACAATAAGCCATATTGTCAAGATCTATATATACCGGTATATATAGATCTTCATTGTCAGATTATAACTAATTGCGTGGAGCGGTGCAAGCGGAGGCAGCAACATATCCAAGCAACGAACCAGCTACAACTAACAACGATGGGACGCGCGAACCCCACTTTGACCAGCCCGGTGACGTCACGGGCCCGCTGCGCCAACACCCTCGAAATTCGGTCGGAAGTGGTTAGACCTGGTATATATATATATAGACCTTGCTATTTGCTATTAAAGATTCCAGCATTTTACCTACAGACGACATCAAACTGATTGGTCTCTAGTTGTGCATAGAAGATTTGTCACCATTTTAAATACAGGAACAACGTTTGCCTATCCCCAAATAAATAGGCACGAATCCAGTGTCGACCGACTTACTACTTCTACGGGTGTGTAGTTATACTGTACAAAATGGGAAATGGGAAAGAAAATAAAAACAACCGTGTTCTCTTACACACACACACACACACACACACACACACACACACACACACACACACACACACACACACACACACACACACACACACACACACACACACACACACACACACACACACACACACACACACATACATACACACAAGAGGAGAAGAAACCAGTGTCATTTATTTATTTGTATAGGATACGTACTCATATATATTTAGTGAGGAAGGAGACAGATAGACTGATAGGGAGAGAGAAAGAGAGAGAGAGAGAGAGAGAGAGAGAGAGAGAGAGAGAGAGAGAGAGAGAGAGAGAGAGAGAGAGAGAGAGAGAGAGAGAGAGAGAGACAGAAAGAGGGAGGGAGAGAGAGAAGAGTTACAAGGAATCTCAGTACCTCAAAAGGTTTTACAACCCATGACGAGGAGGTACCGTCAAAAGGTTAACGGGGATTCATATTAGTACTTACAATAATGTGTGTAGCACCTTGTTTAACCGACTTTTGAACTGCTCAACTGAGGAACTGTTTACCACGTCCTTTAGCAGTCTGTTCCAATTGTTGCAAATTTTATAGGCAAAATCACCAACCTTGTCATAAGAGCGACGAGGGGTATTCACATTCAAGCTAAAGAGATGTCAATAATCATTGTTATCAAATCCTTGAAGTATTCTGAAAACCTCTATTAATTGTCCTCGCAATCTCCTAGTTTCTAGAGAAAAGAACCTCAAAGCCTTGAGACGCCTCTAGTAGCCCATGTGTCTAATGGCGGGATTAAGTTTCGTTGCTCGTGCTTGAACTTATTCTAGCCTCTGCACATCCATCCTCAAGTTCGGCGACCAGAACTGGACGATGCATTTCAGATGGGGACGAACTCGAGAATTGTAAAGTGTCAGGACTTTTTCTTGGTTCTGGTAAATGAAACTGTCTTTTGATGTAGCCTAAAAGTTTTTGTGTCTTCTTTTCTACTTCAGCACTGTTTTGAAGACTTGAGGTCGCTGCTAATCAAGACACCCAAATATTTGTCTGATTCTGTACTTGCTATGTAATGACCCGGAAGAGAGTAATCTGTCTTCTGGTTTGCATGCACGATATGCATACTCTTGCATTTATCCAGATTAAATGGCATCAGCCACTTCTCAGACCACTTCCCCACTTTCTCTAAGTCTGACCTAATAAATTCTACACTTTCAGGTGTTGCTACATTTGCTCCCAACTTAGTGTCATCCGCAAAATTAGCTGCTCACAATTCCACCATCTGTAACACTGGGTACCCCACTGGTAACAAGAGACCAGCCAGACGATGCCCCATTAATAACTTTACGCTGTCTTCTATCTTTCAATCAGGTTTCAATCCAATTTAACACTGCTACTCTAATACCCATGGCTCGAGCTTTCGACATTAACCTCTTATGAGGTACCTTATCAAAAGTTTTCTGGAAGTCGAGATAAAGTATGTCGATTGCTCTGTTCCTGTCATATTCTTGAAGCATGGCATAGGAAAAAATCAATCAGGTTGGTTAAGCATGATCTGTGACGCCGAAAACCATGCTGCGAGTCTAATAACACGTTATTTCCCTCCAGAAACTCGACTACTCTATCCATAATGATACCATCCAGTATCTTCCCTACTATGGAGATAAGGCTTATAGGTCGGTAATTCCCCGGGTTTGCGTGATCTCCTTTCTCAAAGATAGAAGTCACGTTTTCCTCCCGCTAGTCCATAGGCACTTCTCCTGCCCGCAGAGACCCATTGAAGATCTCCACTAGGTGGGGGGGACCACCTGCGCGCGAATCTCCCGCAGTATCTTTGGCAGGAATCTATCTGGACAGGGAGACTTGTTTGCGCTAAAAGTTTGTTTAGTCTGGCTAAGGCTTCGATGCTCGTACACTGAATCTTCTCTATGGACTTTCCCTCGTTTACCAGAACGGATTCAGGGATTGCCCCCTCTACTTCTTCAGTGAATACTGAAGAGAAGTGTGCGCTGAGAATATCAGGCATCTCAAAGTCTGTGTTCTGAAGCGTTCTACTACAATTATGTAAAGGACCAATTTTGTTTCTAACATGTTCTACTGTTAACGTAGCTAAAGAACCCCTTGGGGTTAGCCTTGCGAGATGCGGCCACTCTCTGCTCTTCACCACGTTTTGCTGCTTCTGCTATCATTCTTTTAACCCGCCTGCGCAAGCAAATGTATTCTTGATAGGCAAAACCGCTACAGTTTGCCTTTTCGTGGTGATAAAAAGCTTTCCTGTCCTTAATCACTTTTCTTATCACTGTGTGAACCATTTGTGTTTCCGACGTTCTTCTTTGACTATTTCATTTGGTATAAAACATGCCTCTTGTGCCATAAAGTGACCATGGAATGAGTCCCAAAACTCCTGAACGTTAACGCCTACATCAATTGCCAATGCTCCGATTCCTCCTCTCAGTCCAGTAAGATCAGCTCTTCTCAGATAAGGAATGATGCGTCTTTGGTTCTTTTCCTCGAATTGAGGCACACATAATTTAAATCTAACGATATTGTGATCACTTCCACCTTGGGCCTCATCCACAAATACTGTACATTATGTACTATGTTATCCTCAGTGGTGAACACAAGATATAATATATTTTCTCCCTTTGTAGGCTCTTGTATCCATTAGGTAAGAAAAGCTTCATCTGCAAAGTGAAGAAGCTTCGTACTTTCATTGTCCTCTGTTCTGTCCTCCCAGTTTACATGGCAGTTGAAATCCCCTCAGACAGCGTTTCTCAACCTTTTTACCCCTGCGTAACCTTTAAAATAAGTTGTATGTCTCAAGGAACACCTGCGCAAAAACAAACAAACAAACAAACAAACACATATACCATATCTTTCTCATTTTTTTCATCGTAATAATAGGCTAGATAGTCTATATTACATTATTCCAATAACCAAGAATATGTCGTGCGTGTTTAATTATATTACGTATATTAAATAAAAAATCAAAAGTGCATTAGCTTATCTCACTTGTTCTCGCGGAACCCTTAGGGACCCTTTGCGGAACCTTAGGGTTCTGCGGAACTCTGGTTGAGAAATGCTGCTCTAAGATAACCGCTGTATGCTCGCTTATTAAATCAGTAATTTTAGTACACAATTGATCGTCCTCGTGGAGACACTAATGTGGTGGTCTATAAACTAGAATAAATCTGTACCATTTTTCCCATAGCTGGAGGTCCATGCTAAGTAGCTCTTTCCCTGTGTTTAATGTACGCTCGATAGGGTACAATATATCTCTGATGTACACCACTACCCCTCCCCCCTCTCGATTCATCCTATCTTTGTGAAACAGCGGGAGAGACAGAGGCAGAGAGAGAGAGAGAGAGAGAGAGAGAGAGAGAGAGAGAGAGAGAGAGAGAGAGAGAGAGAGAGAGAGAGAGAGAGAGAGAGAGAGAGAGAGAGAGAGAGAGAGAGAGGAGAGAGAGAGAGACACAGACGGAGAGAGAGAGAGAGAGAGAGAGAGAGAGAGAGAGAGAGAGAGGAGAGAGAGAGGAGGAGAGAGAGAGAGAGAGAGAGAGAGAGAGAGAGAGAGAGAGAGAGAGAGAGGAGAGAGAGAGAGAGAGAGAGAGAGACACAGACCCAGATGGAGAGAGAGAGAGAGAGAGAGAGAGAGAGGGAGAGAGAGAGAGAGAGAGAGAGAGAGAGAGAGAGAGAGAGAGAGAGAGAGAGAGAGAGAGAGAGAGAGAGAGAGAGAGAGAGAGATAGAAAGATAGATATATAGAAAGAGGCAGATAGAAAGAAAGAGATAGAGACAGATAGAGAGAAAGAGATAGCTTTATAGAAAGAGAGAGAAATAGGGTTGAGAGGATGAAGAGTGCTTTGAGAGAGGGTGAGGCACAAACTAAAGACTGTAGGATCCACAGTCTGACAGTCGGTGTAATGTAAAGATGGTTAGGCCCTAGACTCGCTGGAGCACACAAAAATACTCGCAGCCCAACATGCAGAGGAGGAGGACGACGAGAGGAGAAGGAGTAGCAGAAGGATAGGAGGAGGAAAAGGACAGGGAATAAAAAGTAGGAGGAGGAGGAGGAGGAAGAGGAGGTGAAATAAGTGAAGCAGTGAGAAGAAAAAGTGAAAAGGTAGTATGAATAAGTGGGTGAGGACGAGGAAGAAAGGAGGAAGTGGACTGGAATGAAGAGGAGGATGACAATGAGAAAGGGTAGGAAGATTAAGAGAGGGAGGAGAAGCGGAGGTGGGAAGATGAGGATGAGGAAGAGGAGGTGGAAGGGGAGGAGAACGAGGAGGAGAAGGAGATGGTGGAGAAAAGAAAAAGAGGAGTAAGAGGAGTGAGAGCAGGAAGAGGAGGAAGAGAAGGAAGAGGAGGAGGTGGAGAGAAGTGGAGGGAAGCTATTAAGGGCTATGATTAAAACGCTCCTGGATCCCTCCGGCACTGGGCCATTCCAGCCCTTTTGCCCGACGACGCAAAAGGCGGGTGTTCCTCCTTTCTGGCGCCCACCGGCAGATTCCAGTGGTCACATCGTTGGGCCGGAGGAGTCACCAAGGTCGTCCGTCCCTCTCCACTTGCAGGCCGGCCGGGCCGTTCTTCGTCAGGGCGTTCCTTTTTCTAGTTCTTTCCAGATCTCCTATCAGTCCTCCTCCTATCCCTCTTCGTTCCTTCAACTCTGTCATCAGGAACGCTATAACTTTTTCTTAATATGTCTCTTCGTCTTCTTCCAGTAACTCCTCCGCCTATTCAACTTTCTCCAACGTTTTTTTTAACTATTCTAATAATTACATTTTCATATCTTATTTCTGTTTCTCTACCTCGTTTTCTTTTAAGTTCTCCTATATCAGGTTCGTGCGTTTCCATTTTCCTATCTCCGACCTCTCTTTCTTCTCAATTCTTTTTTCTCTTCGCTTACCGTTCCCGTCCACGTCCCCTCCTCTTTCAATCAGTTCTTGAGCAAATTTCTTTTTTACTTGTCCTCATCCTATTCCTCCTCTTTCTTCCTTTTTCTCTTTTTTATTCCTCCTCCTTATCTTCTTCCTTCACATCCTCTTCTTACTCCTTTCTTTTACTCCTTTCTGCTTTGTACTGCCTCCCATTTCTCTTTTTTCCTTTCATCTTCCTCTTTCTTCTCCCCTCTTTTCCTTTACATCTTTCCCATCTCCTTCATCCTTCATCAGCTTCTCTCCTCATTACCCCGTGGTCTACTTTCACTATGCTTTCTTGCTTTTAACCTGTTTTTTGTTTTACTCTTTCTCCCTTTCCTTATCTTTCTCTTTCAGATCCTAAACTTACTCTTCTTTTTCCTCATAGGTCCGTTTTACTTCTTGTTTCTCTTTCTTTTTTCGTCTCACCAGCCCTCTCTTGTTACTTTCATTTGTATCTTCTTCAACCTCCTTTATTTCCTCTACCAACTTCTCACTCCGCCCAACTCTACCTCTACTACATCTTCCTGCTTTTAATTCGACTCTCCTTTCATTTCAAGTTTATCCCGGTTGTTTTATTCATCGTCGTGTCATCCAATCAGTAATCAAATTGTTATCGTCTTTCTCACTTACCCTCTTCCGTCGCTGGCTTCCGTCAGCCTAGTCTATTCATCACCGTGGCACCCAGCCCCTCGGCAGCGAAGTTACGATAACAGTTCAACTGACTGATACTTCTCCAAGAACTGAAATATATTTCTTTCCAAAGGGATCCTCTCTGCTCATCTGCAGCAGTGGTTACCAACTTGCAACAGAGGTAGAACACTTTCCAGCAGATTTCATTAGGAGACGACAACGTCAGGCTGAAAAACATTGGCTTGATGACAACCATAAACAGAGTACTAATGCGGTACCACAAACTTGCAACAGAAGTTGCACACTTTCCAGCAGATTTCATTAGGAGACCACAATGTCAGACTGAAAAACATTGGCTTGATGACAACCATAAACAGAGTACTAATGCGGTACCACAAACTTGCAACAGAAGTAGCACACTTTCCAGCAGATTTCATTAGGAGACGACAACGTCAGACTGAAAAACATTGGCTTGATGACAACCATAAACAGAGTACTAATGCGGTACCACAAGCGCAAACGTACACTCAGCTCCACACTTACATATTACCACGCCCTTGAAATTGTATGATACTTCTATACAGGGGGTAAAGTGGCACCTAACCCACAAGCTCTCCTTTTCATGACAGACCTGTAATTACTTTAGATTTTTTTTCCTATGTTTCCATGTACACATCATTATCATTCCATATAAAATGACAGTTTTGTTTCTGTATAAATAGAATTGGAATAAATTGTTACATTGTGAAACTCTTCAAACTGTCTGTAATAATAACAGAGTTAATGAGGGTCTGATTTTCTCTTCGTTCAACGAATAACCATTACCAGAAAATATCCTGTAAGTCAGGTTTACAAAATGATGATAAGCACCCTAGTCAGCAGTCGGTCCACACATTGTAGTAAGCTTTGCCATCAATACAAGAACTGTGGGAAGAGAATTGGGCCTTCTCATGGTTCTCCTAAAAACCCTGTTTCTCCAGCAATATCAAACGCCCTTCTTCCCACTCCAAACAAAAGCCTCCTATTCAAAGGCCCGCATCTTTCACAGAGGAAGGCACCGTAGCTTCTGTGTTCACAAGGATCCTAGACCAAAACCCCGATTGTACTCGACCCTTGTATCCATCTTTTTTTCCAAGAGGAAATATCCCTATATCTTTGGGAGAAATTAAATACTCTGTCTTTAATGTTTCATCATACTACTGCTTTTACAGTTTTTTGGTACCAAATGCTATACCTTTTTCCGACTTAATTTATACCAACTCAATCATCACCACAGATGGAGCCGGAAGTTATCTAAATGTCACTTATATTCATTGTACCTAAACTCGGCTTTGTTTAGGGGCCAGGTTACCGTGGCCTTTGTGGATTCCTTTTTTTTATTCAAAGATTATAACTGCTGCTCACCAATAATGTATCTAGCTCCAAGGTAACTTCTCTAACCATGTCTGAAATTGTAGTCTCTAATGACCATTCTTGCTGATAACGAATTCTTTGCAGCATGCACAGTCACTAAATTTCACATAAAGAAGGCTCTGGAGAAATCATTCAACCTCGAGTCTTTAATTTTTCATTATGATTATCTCCTCCCCTCCAGTAGGTCTCTTTCCAGGTAGGATTGGTGAATCAACAAAGAGAGGCCCCCTCAACCGCACCTTTGTTCAAAATACTCTTAAAAAAAAAAAAAAATAAAAAAAAAAAAAAAATAAATAAATAAATAAAAAAAAAAAACATCAAGCTGGTGTAGATTTTTCCTAGACGGAAACCTAATGAGGATGTGGAGTCTTATAAAGGTAAGTGTAGTTTAAACGTGGACCATATGGTTACTGATAGTAGTTGCAACATCTTACAGATCCCATATTTTGAAAATCCTCCGCGATACATCATTAACAAGTCATCTTGTAGCGCGGAAAACATTAGGCAAGATCACAAAGTAATTTTATATCTACCTCATTATGTAAAACTATCATACTTGCAAGGTTTTAACAAAACCTAATCAAGCTATTCCACTGCCCCATTACACCCTGCTTCTGGCGTAGGGAAACTATTTGAAAACTTTTTGATCGATTGTGTACGCACATCGCGCTCCACCAAAAAATTCAGAAATATATCTTGAATATGATGGTCTAAACCCTCTGTTTCTAAAGGTTATTCTATTTAGGGGGTGAGTGACAACTAACCCATAAGCGTCGCCATTGCTTAGCCTTTGTTGACCCGAGTATATTCCATTACATTGAATTAAATTTCCCTATTTATGTGTTTATCTATTTATTTCCTTTATTGTTTTTTACATTAAGTTATACGTTTAAAGAAACATTTTTGGCGTACGTAATTTCATGTTGAGCAGATGCTGAAACCTAATCACCTGGAAGAAACCAAACCAGTTACATGATTTTACATAGTTATAGGCGGTTTTCAGAGTAAAAGTCACGAAGACAACGCTGGGTATCAATAGTTTTGTTCCTTTAAATGTATTTAGTGTTTCTAATGTTGCTTTCCCTCCTGCTATACCATTGAAAATTGCATAGTATCGATATTTCAAAAGATAATTGGGTTTCTATATACAAAACAAAACATACTAAACTACGGTATCCACATTGTCTATAAATAGTAGCTGATATTTTGTCCTTGTACTCCCTTTTTAAACTAATGAGAAAATGGAAGTATGAAATCATGTGATACGGTTATAAGAGCCCTCTAGAAATACGCTGCTGAGCGTGATTTCTTACTGTGAACTCCTTGATCTTTACGCCCCAGTGACCATATATAGTCTCCCATCATAGCAATGTCCTATCTTCCTTGGTATCTTTTCTCCATTGCAGTAATCTCCTAATGGAACCTCTCACCATGCCCTTCACTCACTCTTCCCAAGTTTTCACGAAAAAAGTCCAAGTGAGAATGCAAAAAGTGCACCTTTAGTGACATTCTACATCCTAAGTTCATATGACTTTCCAAATTTTTTGGTACGAGCTGCTTGTAATTTGGGTCTTTATCATTATTACTAAGGAATCTATTAATTATACCTCGAAATGCACACCGCGCCTCTCTTTCGACATCACTCATTGCATTCCCAAGTTACATTGACTTCAACATTCTCCTTACTTGAGGACCAGTAAATATACCACCATTAAATTTGGCCTCTGATAGTTTTGAAATGAGTGGACGAATCCCATGAAATGCTTTTCCACCATGATCTAATGCTTTCACAAACTGTTTGAACAAACCAAATTTCATATGAAGTGGGGGTAACAACACTTTGGCACACTTTACAAGAGGCTGTCTAATAACATTGAGTTTTCCTGACGGCAAGCCATCTCGAGGGGGCTTCTTCACTGGCTGGTAGCGTTCATTATCAGCTTGACTGTCCCGTAGGCAAAGAAAACATAACCTGAATACTTGGTGTACCCATCCTGTAATCCAAGTAAGAAGGCGAGCATCTTTAAATCACCACAGACATCCCATTTAAAATCATTATAGTTTACCTTCTCGAGAGGCCTTTTTACAATGTCATATTCTTCCTTCATCTGTACCGAGTATGCTATAGGCAGGGAGGAATACTGATTCCTATTATGTAGTAAAACAGCTTTGAGGCTTTATTTAGATTTATCTATGAGCAGTCGCCATTGTTCAGGGTTATGATCGATTCCAATAACTGTAAATAAACCATTGATATCTTCGCAGAAGCAGAGAATCTCACTTACATCAAAGTATACTTCGAATTCCTCAATGGCTCCTCCTGTATGCTGTTGATCTACAGTCCTCCCCAACAGATTCCATTCACTCAGTGTGAATGCTAAAAGCTCAGCTCCTGACTCCGTGAGAACCAAGTAGCTCATCCAGTTCACGTTGATTTTGAAAGTGTGGGCGAGTACTTGGTCTTGGCTCAAAATTTTCATCCATTTCTTCATTGTCACAACCTTCCCACTCGCCTTATGAGACCTCCACCATATCCTTTATCTGAAAAAAAAAATGTACAAATGAACTGAAACAGAAATATGAATTGTATGTGTAATTGCATTACAAGAAAACATAGCTAGATGTTTGGAAGATTTCAATATTGATTCTGTTTTGATTTCTACCTCTACACTCTTATTCATAATGGTCTTAGCAATAAAACCTAATACTCTCTTAGCTTTTTTCTGGCACTTATGCACTGTTTCCTGGGTTTAAAGTCAGAACTCACTAGTATTCTCAAGTCTCTTTTTATCTAAACAGGTGTTATCAAATGTATAACTGCCTTCCGTGTTATGTAAACCTACGTTTAACACACTTCACTTTGAGACATTGAAGTCCATTTGCCATTTCACCGACCATGTGAACAATTTGTTAAGATCTTCCTGCAGTATCTCGGCGTCTTCTCGTGACCTAATTAGGCGTTCCTTAAACTTACTAAATCACCACTAATCCCATGGTCCAAGTCGTTTATATACATAATGAAAACAATAAGATATCCAAAAGTGATGCCACGGGAAACTCCACTAGTAACACTCCCCTTTTTGAATTTTACACCATTTATGGTGACCTGGTGTTTTTCGTCACTGATCCATACTTTAATCCATTCAAAAAGATAGAAGATTGGATACAAATGATTTACCCTTGGTGAACCCATGCTGGGAGCCACGAATTAAATCATGTCTCTCGATGTGATCTCTGATTCAAATAACTATTACTGATTCAAGGATTTTACCTATAATTGACGTCAAAGTGATTGGCTTGTGGTTGAAAACAAGAAAAACGTTTGCCTGCCCCCAATAAACAGGAACAAAGCCAATGTTTACTGACTTATTAAATATTTCTGTTGACTGGTCGCATATTTCAAATTTACGCTCTTTTAGCACTCTCGTAAATTTTTTGTCTGGACCCAGGGATTTTGTAGCTTTAAGTCTATCAATCTGTTTGAGAACTTCTGCCTTTCTAATGTTGATATTAGTAAGTCTATTTACCGCATCCCCACTGAAGATAGGGTCGCAGTCAGGTATCATATTCAACCTCTCCTTTGTAAATACTGTGAGAAAATATTTGTTAACCGCCTAGCTCATTTCTTCCTCAAAATCTAACATGAAATATTTGTCGTTTTTAATTGAGCCCATTCTTTCTTTATTTTTGTTCTGTAGTGGTGAAAGAAGTCCTTTGGGTTGGATCTCGCTTGTCCGGCAACCTTAATTTCGTAGTCACGTTTCGCTGGACACGTGTTCTTTTTAACCAGTCTAGCCATATCTGTTTCCCTATTTTTTTTATTCTGGCGTAGAGCAATATTTTCATTCCGATTTAATTTTTCAACCTATCATCTATTTGGGAGTATTAGTATTCGACCTTATTGTTTTCAGAATCGAAGCAGTTAGGTTACTGTACATTTCATCCAGATCGCTGTCCGTACTGTTGACCTCACACTTGTGAATAACCTCACCCAAGGTTCGCATACCACCCTCCATGACCCGACCTTGGTCTTGACACTTTGATGCGATAGTGGCAACCGGGCCGACCGCGCACCCCGCCTTGTCACAGTCCTCTAAGCCAGCCTCGCAACTGACCAATTGTCCCAAATATATTTTCTAATCTTTTCAAAACTAGCTCTCCTGAAGTCAGGCACTATAACGTTATTCGTACTATTTTATTCTTCCCATATAAGTTAAGAGTAAGTTCAGAGTATTTTCTCATCCTCGTATGATCGGTTATTATTTGTTTTAGAAAATTATTTTGTACCACACCTAAAAAAGAGAAATGTGCTTCCTGATTTCCTACTATAATTTCTCAGTCAATGTTTCTGTATTTGATATTTCCCATGATCACAATATTTTGTACTGGGACGCCCTGCGAATTTCTTGGATCAGCGACTCAGTCTGCTCCATAGTAAGGATAGAAAGTCTATATAGAACACCAATAATGAGTTTAGTATTCTTGCCTATAGTCTCCATCTAAATAGATTCCGTGTTTTGACTTCATCCTTAATAGAACTATTGATAATACAATTTGCTGAGCTTTTGACAAAATATGTTATTCCTCCTCCAATCCTGTCTATCCCATCCTCGTGAATTTTTTTTATATCCTTCTATCTCGATTTCCAGAAGGAAATGTCTGTCCGTCCTATTGATGAAGAATTCTGTAATAACTATAATATCAAATCTCTCTACACATGCTTTACCTCAAAACAAATAAATTTTATTTATTACGTTTATGGTGTTGTATAGTAACCATCCATTGTATCCTCCCTCTACCTGTTTATTTATTTATTATTTTTATTTTTAGAGTCACTCTCTGAACTGTTTCTATTATCTAGACTATAACTCCCACGCACTCTACCCGAAAAAGAAAACATGCAGGATGCTTACTTCTCGCTCAAGGGATTCAACAAGGAGCGGAAATCCTCCAGGTGACAAATACACCCCGTCCTTTGTATATGGATAATTCTTGCCGTAAAAGCAATCTCAATTGTCGACAAATGTCCATCTATTAGTCTTACAATAATTTGCCAGCCTACAATTCATTGCAATAGGTCTAGAATACCACATGCTTCTAACTTCACACCTCGGAAGGATTCCATATACAATAGGAACCCTGCCCTTATTCCAGATATTGTCTAGCGCATCCCGAAATCGCGCTAATAACTCCCTAACTTACTTGCATAATTATCTCCTGCAGTTAAAAAAGCAATGAGTCTATCATTTTCCCCGACCATACACTCCATAGTCCTATTTCTAATATCACATACCTGAGTTCTATGCTTCCTATCTCTGTCGCAAAAGACCCTATCTGAATTCCTCACCTGGCTATCCCCTACAACAAAAATCTTATCTGTGGGCATGAATCTAGTGTCTGTCCTATCCTTTCTCGTGTCTCCTTTGTTTCTTCTTTTTTGTAGACCAGCGATTCCTGAATTCAAGGAGCCGGTGAGCGCTTTCTGTCACCTCTACGTGTTTTCTTGGTCACCGTTTCCCACCCAGGTTCCAAACATGGTTTGTCGACTGTGTTTTGGGCCTTGGAACGAAGAACTCGATTCTCTTCTATAAGACCTGTAACGGTCTCCTCTAAGGCTACAATTCTACTTTGTAGAGATTGCAGCCCTTCGGTACTGATCACTCGCCATCTCTCTGCTAGCAGGAGCTATCCCGGCTTGGCCTGACCTACTTGACGCCAAGACCCGGAATTTGGGGCTTGCTTCGGTACTTGTGAGGGGATTTTTTTCATTTGTTATCCAGGATCTCAATGAGTAAAGTTAAGAAAGTAGTCGTAGGAACAGTCAGAAAGGTGGAAAGATTACAGCAGGAGAGAAAGTTAGAAATTAAACGAATTTCAGTAGGAGAAAAAACGTTTGTAGAAATTTGTGTCTGTGGTCGTGTTTCTTGTTTATCTTGTGCTTGTCTGTGTGTACCGCGGAAGAAGGGTTGCTGTCTCTATGCGGGTGTATACACAATGGATCATAATACAATATAATGTATGAGTCATAACCTGTCCCTTACCGACGAACCAGACTACTTCTTCTTCTTCTTCTTCTTCTTCTTCTTCCTCTTCCTCTTGTTGTTGTTGTTGTTGTTGTTGATACTGTTGTTGCTGTTGTTGTTGTTCTTTTTCACCTTCTTCCACTTCATCCTTTTTCTTCACCTTCCTCCTCCTCCTCCTCCTCCTCTTCTTCTTCTCCTTTTTCTTCTTCTTCTCCTTCTTCTTCTTCTTCTTCTTCTTCTTCTTCTTCTTCTTCTTCTTCTTCTTCTTCTTCTCCTTCATCTACATCCTCTTCTTCTTCTTTCTTTCTTTTTTCTTCTTTTTCTTCTTCTTCTTCTTCTTCTTCTTCTTCTTCTTCTTCTTCTTCTTCTTCTTCTTCTTCTTCTTCTTCTTAGTGAACATACGAACGACCAAGCTTCAGACGAACAGGAAGAAAACAATCTAATGAAACTGCCTGGTTCTACGATACAGAAAATTGATGGAAGGATTTCGATTTCAAGGGTTTCCACAAGTGAAAATATATATAGTGATTTGGTGAATTTATTACAGCTTTATATATAATATATGAGGATATCTAACACATAATATATAGTACATGATGTATGACATATGATACAAAATATGTAATATATATAGTAGAGGATTTATAGTACATAATGTATAATATATAATATATAATATATAATATATAATATATAACATATAATATATAATATATAATATATAATATATAATATATAATATATAATATATAATATATAACATAATATATAATATATAATATATGATATATGATATATAATATATAATATATAATATATAATATAGAATATATAATATATGATATATGATATATGATATATAATATATAATATATAATATACAATATATAGTATATAATATATAATATATAATATATAATATATAATATATAATATGTAATATATAATATATAATATATAATATGTAATATTTTATATGTAATATGTAATATGCAATAAGTAATATGTAAAATGTAATATATAATATGTAATATGTAATATGTAATATATAATGTAGAATATATAACATATAATATATAATATATAGTATATAATATATAATATATAATATATAATATATAATAAATAATATATAATATATAATATATAATATATAATATATAATATAATATATAATATATAATATATGATATATAATATATGATATATAATATATAGTATATAATATATGATATATAATTTATAATATATAATATGTAATATATAATATATAATATATAATACATAATATATAATATATAATATATAATATATAATATATAATATATAATATATAATATATAATATATAATATATAATATATAATATGTTATATATAATATATGATATATAATATATAATATAGAATATATAATATATAATATACAATATATAATATATTATATATAATATGTAATATAAGATATATAATATATGATAATATATAATATATAATATATAATATATAATATATATAATATATAATATATAATAGATGATATATAATATGTAATATATAATATATAATATATAATATATATAACATATAATATATAATATGTAATATATAATAGATGATATATAATATATAATATATAATATATAATATATAATATATAATATATGATATATAATATATAATATATAATATATAATATATTTGATAATATATAATATATATATATATATATAATATATAATATGTAATATGTAATATACAATATATAATATATAATATATAATAATATATAATATATAATATATGATACATAATATATATTATATAATATATAATATATAACATATAAAATATAACATATAATATACAGTATAATATGTAACATACAATATATGATGTATGATATATAGTATGTAATATGTAATATGTAATACGTAATATATAATATATAATATATAATGTATAATATATAATATATAATATATAATATATAATATATAATATATAATATATAATATATAATATATGATATATGATATACAATATATAATATATGATGTATGATATATAATATATAATATATAATATATTATATATGATATATGATATATGATATATAATATATAATACATAATATATAATATATAATATATAATATTTAATATATATTATATAATATATAACATTTAATATATAATATATAATATATAATATATAATGTATGATATATTATACATAATATATAATATACAATATATAATATATAATATATAATATATAATATATAATATATAATATATAATATATAATACATAATACATAATTTATAATATATAATATATAATTTATAATACATAATATATAGTATTTAATATATGATATATAATATATAATATGTAATATATGATATATAATACATAATATATAGTATATGATCTATAATATATGATATATAATATATAATATATAATATGTAATATATAATATATAACATATAATATATAATATATAATATATAATATATAATACGTGATATATGATATATATTATATAATATATCTAAGTCTAAATAAAAATAATCCTCTAAAAAACGCTGTGGAATTCGGGGACAGGTGGTATTATGGTGACACTTTGTCCTACAAATATTCTTGAAAAGGCGCTTGGGTAAGTCGGGTTCAGGTGGTATTCTTCTTCTTCTTCTTCTTCTTCTTCTTCTTCTTCTTCTTCTTCGCGTTCCTCTTCTTCTTCTTCTTCTTCTTCTTCTTCTTCTTCTTCTTCTTCTTCTATACATAATATATAGTATACAATATATAATATATAATATATAATATATAATATATAATATATAATACATAATATATAATATATAATATATAATTTATAATACATAATATATAATATATAAAATATAATACATAGTATATAATATATAATATACAATATATAATATATGATATATAATGTGTAATACATGAAATATAAAATATAATATGTAATACATGATACATAATACATAATATATAATATATAACATGTAATATATAATATATAATATATATATAATATATAATATATAATTTATAATACATGATATATAATATATAATATATAATATATAATATATAATATGTAATATATGATATATAATACATAATATATAATATATAATATATAATATATAATATATAATATATAATATATAATATATAATATATAATATATAAAATACAATATATAATACGTGGTATATGATATATATTATATAATATATCTAAGTCTAAATAAAAATATTCTTCTAAAAAACGCTGTGGAATTCGGGGACAGGTGGTATTATGGTGACACTTTGTCCTACAAATATTCTTGAAAAGGCGCTTGGGTAAGTCGGGTTCAGGTGGTATTCTTCTTCTTCTTCTTCTTCTTCTTCTTCTTCTTCTTCTTCTTCTTCTTCTTCTTCTTCTTCTTCTTCTTCTTCTTCTTTTTCTTCTTCTTCTATACATAATATATAATATACAATATATAATATATAATATTTAATATATAATATATAATATATAATATATAATATATAATATATAATATATAATATATAATCTATAATACATAATATATAATATATAATATATAATATATAATATATAATATATAATATATAATATATAATATATAATATATAATATATAATATATAATATGTAATATATAATATATAATATATAATATATAATATATAATATATAATATATAAAATATAATATATAATACGTGATATATGATATATAGTATATAATATATCTAAGTCTAAATAAAAATATTCTAAAAAACGCTGTGGAAGTCGGGGACAGGTGGTATTATGGTGACACTTTGTCCTACAAATATTCTTGAAAAGGCGCTTGGGTAAGTCGGGTTCAGGTGGTATTCTTCTTCTTCTTCTTCTTCTTCTTCTTCTTCTTCTTCTTCTTATTTTTCTTCTTCGCGTTCCTCTTCTTCTTCTTCTTCTTCTTCTTCTTCTTCTTCTTCTTCTTCTTCTTCTTCTTCTACTTCTTCTTCTTCTTCTTCTTCTTCTTCTTCTTCTTCTTCTTCTTCTTCTTCTTCTTCTTCTTCTTCTTCTTCTTCTTCTTCTTCTTCGCGTTCCTCTTCTTCTTCTTCTTCTTCTTCTTCTTCTTCTTCTTCTTCTTCTTCTTCTTCTTCTTCTTCTTCTTCCTCGCGTTCTTCTTCGCGTTCTTCTTCGCGTTCTTCTTCGCATTCTTCTTCGCGTTCTTCTTCGCGTTCTTCTTCTTCGCGTTCTTCTTCGCGTTCTTCTTCCTCGCGTTCTTCTTCGCGTTCTTCTTCGCGTTCTTCTTCGCATTCTACTTCGTGTTCTTCTTCCTCTCGTTCTTCTTCGCGTTCTTCTTCGCGTTCTTCTTCGCGTTCTTCTTCGTGCTGGGGATTCCGTGTTGGGGTTCCATCCCGAGGCCGAGGCCGAAGGGGAAAACGAGGGATTAGAGCCCGGAAAGCTGCGGTCGTAGGCCGCTGTTTGCGCAGCCAAGCCCCCGGCGAAGCCGGGAAGGGCGAAGCCCGCGGCTTGTAATTATAATATATGATACATAATATATGATATATGATATATAATATGTAGTACATAATATATAATACTGTATATAATATATAATATATAATATATAATATATGATATATAGTGTATAATATATAATATATAATATATAATACATAATATATAATATATAATATATAATATATAATATATGATAAATAATATATAATCTATAATATATGATATATAATATATAATATATAATATATAATATATAATATATAATATATAATATATATTATATAATATATAATATATAACATATAATATATAATATATAATATATAGTATATAATATATAATATATAACATATAGTATATATGTAATATATAATATATGGTATATAATATATAATATATAATATATAATATATAATATATAATATATAATATATAATATATAATATATAATATATAATATATAATATATAATATATAATGTATAATACATAATATATGATATATAATACATGATATATAATATAGAATATATAATATATGATATATATGAATATATAATATATATATGTAATATATAATACTTGATATATAATATAAAATATATAATATATGATATATGATATATAATATATACTATATGATATATAATATGTAATATATGATATATGATATATAATGTGTAATATATAATATATGATATATAATACATAATATATATATATAATATATAATATGTAATATATAATATACAATATATAATATATAATATATAATATATAATATATAATTTGTAATATATAATATATAATATATAATATATAATATATAAAATATAATATATAATATATAATATATAATATATAGCATATAATATATATATATATATATTTGTATATATGATATATAATATATATGATATATATATAATATATAATATATGATAGATGATATATGATATATGATATATGATATATAATATATAATATATAATATATAATATATAATATATAATATATAGTATAATATATAATTTATAATATATTAGTGTGTAATATATAATATGCAATAGATGATATATAATATATAATCATATATATAATATATAATATATAATATATACTATATAGTATATAGTATATGATATATAATACATAATATATAATATATAATATATAATATATAGTATATAATATATAATATATAATATATAATATTAATATATACTATATAATATGCAATATATGATATATGATATATATGTCTAAAAAAAGGAGGTACAGTGATGGTGGACTGGCTGGTGAGGTTATTTAATGTTTGTTGGAGAGAGGGTAGAGTGCCGGAGGACTGGAGGAGTGCCTGTATAGTTCCACTTTACAAGGGAAAAGGGGCAAGTGTGAGTGTAGTAGCTTCAGAGGGATTAGCTTGTTAAGTGTAGTTGGGAAGGCTTATGGGAGAATCTTGATTGAGAGGATTAGGAGAGGAACAGTGGGAGTAATTGGTGAGGAACAGTGTGGATTTAGGACGGGTAGAGGTTGTGTAGATCAGATTTTTGTAGTAAGACAGATATGTGAGAAAGCTATAGGAAAGGGAAGGATGTTTTTTGGGCTTTTGTGGATCTGGAAAGGCTTACGACAGGGTAGAGAGGAAGGCACTGTGGGAGGTTTTGCGGATATACGGGATAGGAGTAAAGCTTCTAGGAGCTGTCAAGAGTTTTTACGAGAGTAGTAGAGCATGTGTCAGGTTTAGTTTAGTTGCTTTGCTCGTGAAGCACAATAAAGCAATTGGTTTGCCGGGGGACGCCTTAGGCAAAACAACTGTTTTAAAACATCAGATTAGATTAAAACCAGGAACACAGCCTATTTCCATTCCTGCCTACAGATGAATAACGTAAGTGACTGAAAGTGTTAGTGGCAGTGGAGCTAACACCAGGCGACTCAAACATGTTACGAGGAACCCAGGCCCAGCGCGCTGACTTCAGGGTCAGCAGTTCTAAGCGACTTCATTTGACGTCGACGAGTCCCTACCAGTTCCCGTCTGCACACCACCCCAGTACAAGATGTACCAAATTCTTACTGAACTAGTGAAAACGGAACCACTCATCTAATTGAAAAAAAAAAGATCCCGAACTACAGTCACAGATATATTCCCATACATTCTCATCGAAAAGAGAATAGTCAGTGATGAACAATTTAATATATATATATATATATATATATATATATATATATATATATATATATATACATATATATATATATATATATATGTATATATATACATATACATATATATATATATGTATATATATATATGTATATATATATATATATATATATATATTCCAAATGGTTTCTGCAAGTATTGTTGTCACGTGTGCTTAGTGATTTGTTTTGCATATATATATATATATATATATATATATATATATATATATTACCATACCTAACTAAATATATTCCAAGATATGATAGTATATGTAAACCTCTCCCTTTTACTCATTCAAAAAAAAAAAAAAAAAAAAAAATAGATATACAAGTCAATATTTCCCACTAGCAACGTGACACTTTATCATATCTTTTCTTTTGCAATTTTATAATTGTTATGCCAAACCCCACCGTTTCGACCTTAACCCGAGGAACGAGTACGTGCCATTACGATGTATTACATGCCTGGCGCGTGATCCATGCATACAAGAAGACACTAGCTTTTGGCAATACCTCCAATCTTGCAGACCTGCACATTTCCTTCTGACTCAGATAATGCAGCACATCATAACAACGCTATATCACGCCATCGTCCAACGAAGATTACCAACACAAGTACCTAATGTCACCAGACAGTTCATTAACCTTTCTTTATACCTGCCATTATCGTAACTGTAATACATACATCATGTCTAGCCACATCCACAAGTATTACTAAACCCATTACAGTTCAACCAACAAACATATAATATATATTATTATCCCAAATACATTTCTTATGTGACAGCATACACTTGACATGCTTAGTTAGCTAAATAGTACTATAATATCGGGCGAATGCGTCGCCAGAGACAGAGGAGACTAGAGGAGACACTCTCCCTTAGACTCGGTAGTGAAGAAATTCCTTTTGGTAGATTTTATACCAATCTGTAATTTCTCTAATTCCTTCTTAATAAAACAAGAAAACACGAAAAGGGTATAAGTTCCCCTACCAACCCATTGTGTACCCCAAACATACGGCTACACTCTGTCGGTAGCGGTTACCTCATTGAAGTCACCCAAAACAATATAGGTGTTTTGTGGCAGGTACGAGCTTATAGCTCAATAAGTGAGACGAAGCCCAAGGTGTAATTTAAACTGACCAACATCATACGCGCATCAACAGGAGTAACCTCTATAACGGCGATCTATAGTCGGCTAGATACGACTAGAGATATTACCACAAGGTGGCCCTATTGGCGCGGCCCAACCTGAAGGAGGTGTAACTCTCACTATTATCTACTCAGTACTTGGTCTTCTCACCTCTAAGAGAGCTACTATATCTAATATAAACTTCTTGAGTTCCATCTATATGAAAATATAGTCGTTTGTCCTAGGAGATAAGAATAATGTGTCAGACGCTCACAAGGAGATTCCGAAGGAGGTTTACCCCAGGCCTTCCTTGACGTGTTCGTGCCTCATTGACAACGTTCTGGCAGCCAGCACAACGAGGTTGGTTGCAAACTCACACCCCACATAAGTGCCTTACATGATTACCATAAATATATAGTCTACGGTTTGCTTCCCACACTCCCACCCACCACAGAATCCAAGAACAGGAGACCAAGATTTGGGTACACATTAAAATCCAACAGTTTCAGGGGTCTTTGGAGGGTATATGCACCCACAGCCTTGGCACCTAGGGGAAACATCCGCGGACCATGTGGTCTTGGCCCAAACGGTGATTACTATAAGTTTGACTTCAAAAGTAGGAAAAATTAAGAAAACTATCATCAGAGATGCCATCAAACATCATTTAGAAAGTAACTACTTGATAAATGATAGCCAACATGGATTCAGACGGAAATGTTCTTGCGTGACTAACTTACTTGAATTCTACAACACAGTCATCTCGAATTATGACAAAAGAAGCAATATAGATTTAATGTATCTAGACTTTGCAAAAGCTTTTGATACTGTCCCCCCACGAAAGACTACTTATTAAATTAGCTTCACACGGAATAAGTGGTAGCCTATTAAGTTGGACTAGAAATTGGTTGAATGATCGAAAACAGTTGTTTTAAATGACAAAACTTCTAGATGGAAAAATGTTACGAGTGGAATTCCTCAGAGTTCCGTTCAAGGGCCACTTCTATTCATAGTATATATACATACATACATATACCAAGGCTTTTTCCCCCTTCCAAGGGAGGTAGCCACAAAGGGAAAGGCATAAAAACACTCCCACCCATTTCATCCCTAAATACACTCCACACCCCTCCCACCCTTCCTCTCATCTGAGCACCTCCTGGATGACGGGTCATCCCTGAACCCTGCCCACCGCCCTGGGTCAGAAGCAGTGTCGCAAGACACAGTACATCCACAGCAAGGCCGCTTCATTTAATCGGCGACCCCCCCTCTCCGTCCCCCTTTGCATATAAGGAGAGGACTGTCCCTCCGTTATGCTGTCCCCCAACCCCTTGTTGCTGTCCTGTACCATTTCTCTGAGTATTCTCTTTCTGATTGGGGGAATTCCCTGTGGTGGGGGAAAAGAATACTGCCACCAAGTTTTCCCACTTGGATCGTAAGAGGCGAGAAGAAAGGGACGGGGAGAGGGACTAGGCATCCTTCTCCCTGTAGCCCCACGGGGCACACATCCTAAAGACAAAAGTGAAGGCATAGTATATATATATAAATGATATAGACCACGGACTAAAATCTATTGTCTCCAAATTTGCTGATGATACAAAACTGTGCGGAATGGCAAATGATCACTTAAATCGATTAGATATTCAAGAAGATTTAGATCAATTACAGGAAGTAAATGCAAGGTTATGCACATAGGTAAGATAACAGTAAGTACGATTACAAGTTATTTGGAAATTCGTTAATAAAAGTGGATAGTGAAAAGGACCTCGGTGTAATTATCAGTAACGATCTTAAATCATCTAAGCAGTGTATTTCAGCCTCTGAGAAAGCAAATAATATTCTAGGACTGATTGCTTGATCTTTTGACACCAAAATACCATCTCTCATTAACAAGCTATATAAATAGTTAGTTCGCCCACATTTGGAATATGCTGTTTCCGTATGGTCACCTAATCTCACTAAAGACATTGATAGATTGGAAAAAGTACAACGGCGAGCCACAGAACTGATTCCATATATGAGAAATAAATCATACGAAAATCGACTAAAACATATGAATTTGTTTTCCTTAAAAAAGCGTAGACTCAGAGGTGACTTGATACTAGTCTTTAAGATTCTAAAGGGGATCGACATCAAAAGTGACAATATTTTTACATTGAATGAGAATCCGACAAGAAATAATGGTCTCAAACTGTCAAGAAATATATTTAATTTGGAAGTGGGTAGAAACAACTTCTCCAACCTTGGAATAAACTTCCTGTAGAGGCAGTGCAATGTAGATCAGTTCGAATATTTAAGATTCGTTTAGATAAACATCTAAGTAAGATACTATAATGTCTGATATTAATTTATGTTATTTGTTTGTTATTATTTGTCTGTTTATTTACTATTTGCTTGATTTTCATTTATTATTATTTATCTGTCAATTTTCTCTTATTTACTATTTACCTGTTTGTTTATTATCTAACTATATCTATGCATTTATTTATTTTATTTATTATTATTTATGTTATTATAATTTTTATTCATTTTCTTATTTATTTATCATTATTATATATATATATATATACATACATATTATATACATATATATATATATATATATATATATAAACATATATTGCATCCGACCTAGTCATTGATCAAAAGGTCTCCTGTCGGCATGCTCCGCCTTTGTAATCCTTTGTAATCTTTTATACTTGACTCAAGGTATGCCTAACTCAAATAGTAATTTAGACAGCCCAGCCCAGCTCTGCGAGCCAGGAGAGGTCATCCGTTCTTGCCTAAATAGAGGAACAAAGAGGCGTGTTGCATGTCCCTGGGACACCTCAGTGCAACCAAATCACTCCGCCTCCAGGACTTCCGTCTCCAGATCCTGCAGGGATGCCATGTACTGCCACACATGGGTGAGTAACCCATAATGGGCATAAAAAGAACGATAAGAAACACATAACAAGAATGATAAGAAAAACATAAAAAAATTATAAGAAAAGCACAACAAGAATGGTAAGAAAAACACGAAAAGAATGATAAAAAAGCATAGAAAATAATAAGAAAAGCATAAAAATGATTAAAAAACAAAAAGAGAGATAAAAAAACGACATGAATAAGGATAAGAAAAGTTGTTAGAAGTACAGTAAGAAAGAAAAGAGGGGGTGATAAAAAGAACATAAAGAAGGTTGAGAATGAAGCTGAGAAATGGAATAAGTTAAGGCCGTGCGTAGTTCGGACGAGCGACAGAGAGTTCAGGCAGGTTAATTAAACTCTTCGTTAGAATTTCTTGTGATTTACAAAAAAACAAAAACAAAAAACAAAAAAAAAACATCGAATAAGAAAGAACATAGAATAAAAAAGGATATTAATAGATACGACATGAATTAAATGGTTAATTATTCACCAAGTAGAGTAGTTGGGTGCGCTTTTATATGCAGCACGTAAAAATAGGTGGGCGAAACGAAAACTTGATTATGGAGTAGACGAGTCTTGATTCTGATTACTAGAAGTCGCACCAACAGAAAATTTGTTTTGGCCAAGTAGTTTGAGGCGAGACGCTGATGCAAAATAACTTCTGGTAGGTGAAGTTTCTGGTAGTCGGGAACACGTCAGATAATATTGGGTGATGTTTCGTAGTTGAGAAATAGCACCCACCCACACACCCACACACCCACACCCATACATCCCCCCCCCCACACACACACATGTTCTGGGTGGCAAATGAAACACCGGAAGCACAGTTCACTATAAAGGGAAAAATTAGAAAAAGGCACGAACACACAAAAACACGTGCAGCAGGCGTCAGAGCCACAAGGAGACTGAGGGAACGCCAACATTCCCGCCAAAACTGCCCATGCCAAGCCTTGCGGGCATCCGATAAAAATAATAATAAATACAACAACACTACTAAAATTTATACATACAATATCACACTAATACAAATAAAATATGCACATTACAATATAAATATATACACATCGTGCCAACACATCCACACACACACACACACACACACACACACACACACACACACACACACACACACACACACACACACACACACACACACACACACACACACACACACACACACACACACATACACACACACATACACACACACACAGTGGCGCTGTTGGTAGGGTGTCACTGACTGTCCCTACGGCGGTCCAGCTTCGAATCCTGCCCAGGGCTGAAATAATTTCAGTATCGCTGTGCTTCGAGTTGTTACTCCAATTCTCGTGGGCGGGGAGTTGGATGTGCGTGTCTGTGTAAGGTCACAGCATTACCCATAGATCGGTCATAATTGAGCTCTGAGCTCTCTTCCGGGAGGGAAATAGCTGTTGATCACGAGTCCGGTATGTGATCCAAAGATCAAGGTAATTGCACACACACACACACACACACACACACACACACACACACACACACACACACACACACACACACACACACACACACACACACACACACACACACACACACACACACACACACACACACACACACACACACACACACACACACACACACACACACACACACACACACACACACACACACACACACACACATACACACACACACACAGAGTGTCGAGTCGCACTTAGTCTAGCAGTGGTCTGGAGACGTCCGAAACAATTCAGAAAAACACGAAGGCTATGCACTTGGCGTGGAGATGAGCAATCGTTGTGTTTTAAAAGATTTGTTTAGCGAAGTTGTCGTAATCGACGAATGTAAAACAATTTCTATGTAGATTCAGATGGCCCTGTGCGTCTGCTTTTTTCTTATCTTCTCTGTCCTTTTCGCGTTCTGGTTCTCTCTGCTTCTCTTCTCTATTGTCTCTCTTCTATTTACTCTGTGTGACTCTCTCGGGTCACTCTCTGCTTCGTATCTAAGTAGATAGTTTAAACACCTTCAACCAATGGGAAAGCAGAATATACTTTCGCGTCAAATTATGTAACGTTTCTGAGCTGGCATCATCTAACAGTACGTAGAAGCGTGCCCCCAACAGACAGGTATTGCGCAGTGCTTAATATTTTAAGAAATACACATTATAATATACACTATATATCATATTCACGCAAGGCGTGCCCAGAAAAAATACAAACAAGAGACTTTATTCACACTAAGGCATGGCACAGCTCGACCACAGGATTCTATTCAAGCTAAGGACGTGACAAGAAGGCCGAGAATAGTATAAGTGGATGAATGGGTCCTTGGAGATGAAGGTAATTCCTGTCAAGCAGGTAATGGGGATTGCAAGAGATATATGTGAGTGTAGAGTGGTTGTGAATGGATGATAGATTGACGCTACCCAAAGGGACTTCTTGTCAGATATGTAAATTGTTGAACGGGGGTTGGGGGGTTGGGGAGTGTGGCCAAGTAATGAAGTGGCGGGAGTAAACCAACTTCAGCGGTCGACCCTTGCTGTGGAGGTGCTTTGTTTTGCTGCATTGCTCCTGATCCGAACAGTGGGTGGGGGCAGGGATGATCCTTCATCCACAAGGAGCTAAAATAAAAGGGACAACAAATGAGTGAATGGTGGGTGTATGGCTTGGCTGGATCACCTTCCTTATAAGGGAAAAGGGCCTTTTGCTATACGTATGTCTATCTATCTATATACCAAGAGTTTTTCCCCCGTATAAGGGGGAAAACACGTATGTACGTGCATATAAATGCTTACTAACATTTCGGACCAGGCGACATTTGATGGAGTTGCAGCAGTAGAGAAGTGCCCCTCCACCCCACCCTCCCTCCTCGGCACTTCCCTTGCAAGAGCTCTGCCAATTTAGTCCCTGACGGAAGCAAGACGCCAACCCTTAATGTCCCTGCGCACCTTCCACCGGCACCTAATTAGAATTTAGAGACATCTTCAGGTCGATAAAACCGACACACGTGGGTTCTTGCGCAAGGGCCGGAACTCGACGAACAGCGCCGAGCTTCATATGGCCTTCATTCCTTACGCTTTTCATCCTTTCGGTCCTCCTATTCCTTCTTCTGCACCTATTTGTCCTGCTCTTCCCCCTTCTACTCCTTCCTCCCCTGCTGCATGTAGAATTTCTTTTTCTTCCTCTACCCCCTTCTCCTAGTCCTCTTTCTCCTCCTCCTTCCCCTCTTACTCCCCCTCCTTCTCCCCTTCCCCCTCCTCCTCTCCCCTCTTCTACTCCTTTCCCTTATCTTCACTCTCCTTCTCTTGCTACTTTTCCAACTCTTCCTTCCCTACCGTCTCTTACTCCTATTACTCCTCTCCCTACCTCTCCCCCTTTCCCTTTATCCCTTGCACTACATAGGCAGCAGTAAGACGCGATCTCCTTCTCTGGCTACTTTTCCAACTCTTCCTTCCATTCTTCTTCCTACTCTTTCTATTTCTCTTCCTACTCTCTCTTTTCTTCCCTTCCTTTCTCCCTCTTTCCCGAGCGATGGAAGGGACAGGTGTAATTTATCAAGATACTCAGATTTTGAGATTGCTTAAAGTGGATGGCGTGAGACTTTTCAAAAACATATCCATAAATTATAACAACGACTAGAGCAATTTCCTCTACAACTTCTCACAAGATATAAGAAACTTGAATGTGGCTGGCTTACTGAAAAGGAATCTGTACTTTAAAACAAATCTTGAACCCTGAAAATCTGAATTATTTTTCCCGTCCTTTCCCTCGTCTCCCTATATTGATAATTTGATGGCCGTTTACTGGTATTCGTGTATATTAATATGACTTTGACCATCTTCCTCTGGCCCCTTCCATAATATTGTTGTATGATAATTCAATCATATACTGTTTGGTTGAGTTTTATATCCTATATATTTACTCCTGCTGCCGCCAGGTGACAACATCCCGCTGTCAGAAGCACCCTGTGGAGCAAAAGGGTTAAACACACCCCCTTTGTCTTTGTTCCAGCTGCCACCAAATTATTGCATTCAGTTGAAAGAAACACCCTTTGCAGCGAAAAAGTGAAGCCCACCTCAACCACTTCACCGCGTTTTACGACTTGTGCAGCTGCACAAAAGAATATTGACTCGGTTTCTTAAATTCTTCGGTCAGCGAAGGCGGTTGGGAAGGATATCAGAGGCAGTGACTCGGTTATTTAAAAGATAAATGCATAATGATTACATGCGAAATTATGGTGTCATTACAAAGTCCTGCCAAAATGTCTTGCATATCTTATTAGTCTCTTTATACAGAAATACCGACTTCTTTACTGCGGTCATTTCTCCACTATCTTAACCCAATGGATTTTGTGAAAATAATTTCGTCAAGGAGCATAAACTAGTTTATAATATTAATCAATGATATATTGGTTATCATTGTATCAAAATAATTTACTAGTGTGGATTTAGGTCAGGCAGATGTTACGTAGATCAGATTTTTGTGGTAAGACAGATATGTGAGAAAGCTATAGGAAAAGGTAAGGATGTTTTTTGGGCTTATATGGATCTGGAAAAGGCTTATAACACGGTAGACAGGAAGGCACTGTGGGAGGTTCTGCAGATATACGGAATAGGAGGAAAGCTTTTAGGAGCTGTCAAGAGTTTTTACGAGAGTAGTAGAGCATGTGTCAGGATTAGAAATGGAGAGTGAGTGGTTCGAGGTAAAGGTAGGACTTCGTCAGGGATGTGTTATGTTGCCCTGGCTGTTCAACTTATACATGGATGGGGTGGTGTGAGAGGTAAATGCAAGGGTGTTGGGTCAGGGATTGGAGATGGTTAAAGAAAATGGAGAAAAGTGGGAGGTGAGCCAAATGTTATTTGCGGACGACACTGCGCTTGTGGTAGGATCAGAGGAGGGATTGAGGAAGTTGGTGACAGAGTTTGGAAGTGTGTGAAAGAAGAAATTTGATGATAAATATGGTTAAAAGTAAGGTGATGAGATGTACAAGGAGTGAAAGTGGCAACAGACTGTAAGTGAGCATTAAGGGAGAGCTACTGGAGGAAGTGGATAGTTTTAGGTACTTGGGTGCGAATATGGCAGGAAAGGGAGGAATGGAAGTGGAGGTAGAATGTAGATTGAGAGAAGCGAGTAAATGCCTTGGTGGATTAAAAAGCGTAATGAGAAATAGACATTTGGGAATGGATGCTAAGAGGAGATTGTATGAAGGAGTGATTGTGCCAACAGCACTGTATGGGGCAGAAACATGGAACATAAGAAAGGAAGAGAGAAGGAGTTTGAATGTGTTTGAGATGAGGTGTCTGAGAAGTATGATGGGGGTTACTAGTCTGGGTACAGTGAGAAATGAGGAGGTAAGGAGGAGAACAGGGGTGGCAAGGGAGTTGGGAGATAGGGTGGATGAAAGAGTATTGGGATAGTTTGGACATAAGGAAAGAATGAGTGAAGAAAGACTAGTAAAAGAGGTATGGAAGGCAGATGTGGAGGGAATGAACATGGGACGTTGACCTAGGATGAGATGGATGGATGGGGTGAAAAGGGCTTTGGGGAAGAGGGGAATGTCTGTTGTGGAAGGACGGGAGAGGACAGAAGACAGGGGTGAATGGAAAATGGTTGTATATGGTTGATGTTGTGATGCATGAGGTGGAAAGGATGGGGGGATGGGGGGTGAGGTAGTATGTGTGAGCAAAATTTGACGCAGTCCGAAGGGATTTCTCCCCGTCTTCTCCTTTTCTGCAAGTGGAGACGGAGGGGGGGGGGGGTCGCCGATTTAATGAAGTGGCCTTGCTGTGGATGTGCTGTGTCTTGCGACACTGCCTCTGACCCAGGGCAGTGGACAAGATGCAGGGATAACCCGTTATCCAAGAGGTGTCAAGATAAGAGGGAGGGTAGGGGGTGGAGGGGAGGGGAGTGTAATAGGGATGGAATGGGTGGGGATGGTTTTTATGCCTTTATTTTTGGCTACCTCCCTTGTAAGGGAGAAAAAGCCTTTGGTATATGTATGTATGTATGTACACAAAATTTCCCCTTGTAAACTCAAACATTTTGTTCTACATTAACAAGTTGCATCTTTCTCACCTGTCTTCTCTTTCTTACTTTTCTTACCTTTCTAACCACATGACTGACAGGGTTTCCCTGATAGTTGTAGCCCCTCGAGGATGGTCTCCATTATACTCTGTCTGGAAAAAGCTTTACATAATTGACATGATCCAGTGAGTGAGCAATCATTGCATCATATATAAATAATTGTCGTAATTCATGAGATAATTGTTAAAAAAGTATAGCGTAAAAGTTCAAATGTGTTACTATTTGAATTACGATTACTGTAAATTGTTCTATGGAGATAATACCTTGTTAACTTCCGCACTCCTTTATCTTATCGTCTATATTTTGATCTAATTCTTTTCGTGTAGTTCATTTCTAAATTTTCTATTGAAGCATTGCATTGTATTAATATTACAAAGGATTGTATTGCAGATTTCGTGGATCCTGATTCAAATGCCCCGTTTCATGATATTATAAGCCTCTTTAAATTTTTTGACGAAGAAAAAGTGAACGTCTCAAAAAGACTACGATATTGGCAAACTGTATCTTTCTCTTAACTGCCACAAGATAGGGCCGGGGGACACAGAAACACATGGAAACGGTACCGCGGGCGTGGTATCCAAAACAGGTGGTGTCTCTACTGCACCCATTGTAGGAAACTGGTCACTCAACCCAGTCATGCTTTTTTTTTTTTTTTTTTTTTTTTTGACAATGGCCAGTCAAAAGACTTCTCGTGCAGAGGGAAACCTGTCTCAAGGTAACTGCTGAGCATAGAGAACATTTGGAAATTGTCCACGTATATTTTTCTAGCACTCATAGTGCTGGAGGTAGGTTGGCCATGGTAGCAGTTCAGTTGCTTGGTTCAAACGCCACCCAGTCTGTTCGCTCTCTCCTCGACACGGGGACAGAGGTATCTCTTATTCATAAGAGTGTTCTGCACGTTGACGCGGGAGGATTACAGGTGGGCACCACCAGAATCATATTGGCGGATGGATTGAAGATGCCCAACCTATGCAAATTTACAGTAATGTTTGGTCTAGTGGGTTTCCAGTTTACACACAATTTCTTCGGCATCCCAGCAGAGGGCCTTCCAGCTAGGTTGATTTTAGGTTTCAAATTTCTATCGGCCCACAAGGGTAAGTTTAACATTCCGTCTTTTGACATTCAAAGTTGAAGGCAAGGATATTCCAGTAATCATTGCGGGTATGAGTGCACCACCAACACCAATTCTCACCTAGTACGAGGAGAGAAATCATCAGGTGGTAAGCGAGGCAGTCACGGAACGCTAGGGTTGGCCTTAGAGAAAGTAGGCAAGCTTACTCCCGCAGGTCAGGCCATCTCGGCGTTGTTCACGGCACGTGCACACGCTGAGGGTGCCAGCGTGCTCGGTCAGGGAATGGTGAAACTGCACAGGACGGAAGAAGGAAAGCTTTGGTGTAAAGTCCCGTTCCTGAACTTAGGACTCGATGCCCTTGGGATCCAGAAAGACCACGTGGTTGGGGAACTTACCCTCCTAGGTGAGATCTCTTCGGTAGACGGTGGAACAGACGTATCAGTCGGAACGGTGCAGGCGACCGAGTAAATGGATACATTACGTGATGATAAGCTACGACGGGGTGTAAGGAAAATTTCACCCATCCCAGATAGCAGGAAGAGTCTAGCTTTGTTTGCTTTAGTGGTCAAATACGGTAACATTTTTGCCTTACCAGGGGATCCACTTACAGTGACGCCTCACTTCTTTCATGAGATTAGGACCATTGGACCGCTTGTATACTGCAAATCTTACCCCATTCCTGAGAAATTCAGAGAGAAAATCCAGGAACAGATTGGAGACATGCCTCATAAGGGAATCATCCGTCCATCCCAATCCCCATATGATGCTCCTGGCGTCCCTGTTGTAAAGAAGGACAAAACGATTCGGCTGTCTCAACTTTTGGGCGCTAAACAAAAACGTGGTAGTTGATAGGTTTCCTCTGCCCCTTATTGACTCGATGTTACGTAATCTCGGCGCCAGTGTCATGTTTTCACTATTAGATCTTAAACAAGGTTATCTCCAGAACCCGCTGGTGGAGAACAGCTGCGAGAAAATTGCGTTCTCGACGCCTGAGGGTCACTATGAGTTCACATCTTTTCCCTTTGGATTGAAAGATGCCCCATCATGCTTTCACCGGGTGATGAATCAGGTACTGACAGGTCTGTTAGGGATTAACGCGATGGTGTACATGGACGATATCTTTGTTCTGGGAACCACTTGGGACGTCCACCTCAACAACCTTGAGGATGTCCTTCGGAGGTTACAGGAGGCAGGCCTCTCGTTGAGGCTGGAGAAGTGTCACTTATTCCAGAAAGAAGTCGCCTACCTAGAGCACGAAATATCTCAAGATGGGATCAAGCCTCAACTAGAGAAGGTTCGAACCATCAAGATTTTCCCACAGCCAACGAGTCAGAAGGAACAGCTTTCATTCTTGAGATTAGCGGGGTACTATAGGAAATTCATCCCAAATTTTGCCGGGATTTCACGACCTCTAGTAGATCTTACGAAGGGTGACTTGGTTAGGAAACACAAGGATCGCGAACTTGGTCCATGGGCATCTGCTCAGGTGCATGCGTTTGAGTCCCTCAAATCCCATTTGTCCAGCACGGTGATCCTTCCTTACCCCAATTTTGCTAAACCTTTCTTACTACTGACGCCAATGCTTCGGCGATAGGGGGCGTACTTCAGCAGGAGGACGAGGGAGGTAGGAGACGGCTACTCTCCTATTTCAGTCGCACTCTTAATGAGCATGAGAGATGGTATAGTACTATTGAAAAATAAGCTTTAGCGACAGTTTACGGTCTCACAGTAAATCATGGGATACCCGGTTAGACTATTAAGCGATCACAGGCCTTTGGTCTGGCTGCTCACTGCTAAGGGCACAAACACTCGGATTCTCCTGTAGCAAATGGCGATAGCTGATTTCGATCTCAAAGTCAATTATATCCTGGGGCGATTAAACATCGTCGCTGACGCGCTCTCTAGGATACGGGGAGCTGACCACCCTACGGACGATTTCATAGTGTCGGCCATAACCATGGATGGCCAAGGAAACTCGAACACTGAGGAAGACCCCGTCGAATGGGACCAACTGGCGATCCAAAAGGAACAGGATGAACACTCAAATTGTGGTCAAATAAAGAATTACATTAAGGGAGTCACGACAGCAGAGCCCAAGGTTCCTCGCTTAAGAGTACCAATCAAGACGATTCGGCTCCTCTCGAACGGACTTCTATATCACTCGTGCAGGAACGCATACCAGATGGAGGAACTTGGCCTGGTATGCCCTGAGGGAGCAAATACAGTGGCATTGCGTATTGTCCATTGTCTCCAAATGGCAGATCATGGGGAAGTCCAAGTCACTCTTGACCGACTGCAAAAGTACGCCTATTGGCCAAAGATGTCGGAGGCTGTAAAGGCATTTGTAAAAAAAATTTAATATTTGCATCATACGCAAGCCCTCATATGATCTCCCAGTTCCACTCAGACAGTTTCCTGACGTGAAAAATCTGTTCGAGAGAGTGCAAGTTGATCTCATAGGACCATTAGCCACCATTTTAGACGATGCGAAGTACATACTTATAGTGGTCGATGTCCTAACCCGTTTCTTGGTCGCTGTGCCCATAAATTCCAAAGAAGCGCGGATGGTAGCTCGAGCTTTCATTACCCATGTACTATCCATACATGGTGCCCCTAGGCAAGTGATCTCAGACGGAGGAGGGGAGTTCACGAACGAAATGTTCAAGGCGGTGTTGGAAATGGCGAACATCAAACATCATACTATAACGCCGTATCCCCCTTCGAGCAACGGAATAGTTGAGAGGATAAATGGGACCATCATTAAAATCCTACGGTCCTTTGTCCAGGACAACCAGACAGGTTGGGATCAAATGCTCCCTCTGGCGGTATTAGCCTACAACTCGGCTTACCACAGAGTCCCGCGAGATTCCCCGCATTTTTTTCTTTTTCATCGTGACCCCGCTCTACCTATTACTGAGTTCATAAAACCAAGCGGCCCTTGGTACAACGTAGACCATATGGCAGCCGAAACCATGACCATAGCTAATACCTGCTTCGAGCGATGTCAAAAGTTCCTCGAAGCAGATAGACATACAAGGAGACCAAGGGCAAGAATAAAGCAGATTGACCTAGGTGACAGAATATACGTCACCGCCAGACCAAGCAAGGGGTGGCGAAAAAGTTCCAGCCTTTGTACCAGGGCCCTTAAAGGGTGATTAAAAGGCTTAGCGACGTCGTCTACCACATTAAGCATATCCGGTCAGCCTGAGAGTTCTGTACCCACAAAGACAGGATCAGACAAGAGGGAAATCTCTCAGTGTGCGAAAATAAGAACGTAAGGAGGGCATTCCCCACACATGAGGAGGAACCCTCAGACCAGCTAGATACTAATGATTCATAGATTTACCATTAACCTACTTTACGGGTAGTGATTATAAGTGCATGATTAACATTAATCAAACCTCTCACTGTGCGAAAATACGAAGGCAAGGAGGGCGTTCCTCACACATGAGAGGGAACCATTAGATCTACTAGATAAGTAGCGAATAATAAACACAATACTTACCTACCTCAAAGGTAGCGAGTTGAAAAGCCTCTCAATGTGTTAAGATATAAACGCAGGAAGGGCGTTCCCCACACATGAGAAGAAACTAAAACATACCGTCACTGGTAGAGACCTTCAGACCTACTATCATGTCTAACTCTACCCTCATAGTTGTTGATGCTACCAACCTTTTCAACCCCCCTATGCACTAGGATTCTGTCACTTTTGATTTTTACAGATTTCATGAGGAGCGAGCCACCAGCGCGAAGGACTGTGACAAGCTGAGAGTTGGAGTACCGGGGTAGAGTACCGCGGCAAGTGGAAGGAGGAGAACGTTTTTTGTTAGTTCTAATTCAATGACATTAGTGACAATAACCTACTTTGTACCGACTTTTCCCTCGCCATTTCTTCTAATTTTTTGTAGGAGTCTTTGCCTACTTGTTAGCTGGGGAAGGGATTGTGGTGAGTTTGGCGCCTACTCCCCACGTGTATTCACGTGAGCTTTGTTCCTTTGACGCCACGCGGGCCCACTCACATGAACTTTGTTTCTCTGACGCCACGCGGGCCTTTGTGGACCATTCAGTGCCAGCCCGCAGTTTTGGTTGGCATCGTCGTGGCGTTCCAAGGCCGGGTTGGCCCCGCCCCCACGGTGGTTCATCTGATTGCTGCTCTAGGAGATGATTGGCTAGGCGCTCAAGCGTTTAGAGTAGCCCAGCAAGCAAGCAGGGCCACGTAGGTTGGAAGGGCCAAGCAGTCAGGCGATGACCAGCAAAACAACCAGATGCACACCACAAGTGCGCGCCCTTGCCCACATGTAAGTTTTTCATATTTCATATTCTCACGAACAGCAAGTAGTCATTTCAGCTACGTTACAATCATAGCTACAATAAAGAGACAAGAAACACAGCCGGGGTTTGTGCTAAGCCTCACCCTCGTACCAGTTACCTTAAAAGCACTATGAAACCATAAAACGGTTGTCGTTTTCGCCTATTTTCTCCTGCCTTTTCTTTAAAAAAATTCTCTACCCTAAACTTCCTTCTACCCCTTACCTTATGCTACAACAACAAAGAGGCAGTGTCGGTCTAGTCTACAAAATAGAAAGTCGCTTCTACCGCGTCAGCACACTTTGACGCGACATAACTGAGAGTCAAATAAATAAATAAATGAATAAATAAATAAATAGATAGATAAATAAATAAATAAATAGATAAATAAATAAATGAATAAGTAAATAAATAGATAAATAGAAAATAGATAAATAGAGAATAGAAAATAGAAAAATAGAAAAATAGAAAAATAGAAAAACAGAAAAATAGAAAATAGATAAATAGATAAATAAATGAATAGATAAGTAGATAAATAGATAAATAGACAAACAAACAAAGAAACAAACAAACAAATAGATAAGTAAATAAATAAATAATAGAAAATAATTAAAAACACAAAGCTAGTCTAATTTTCTTTAAAATTGGCGAGTCTATAGTTCATTTCATCGTCTTTAGCTCTATGAAACCATATCTTAACAACGTCCATCATGTGAATTGTATGTATGTGAAATATATATATACCCAAAATAGCTGCTGAATGCGGCAAACATTTTTTTTCTTCACATTTTTTTCTTAGCCCTGCAGGGACTTTGAAGAACGAATTTCATAACATTATTACCCAAGCACTTTGCTGGGCACCCATATAAAATATTTTGGAGTAAAATCATAGTATTTCCGATGATATGATATGATATGACAAGACATGACATGATATGACACGACATTACATGCTATGATAATCTTGACTACTGGAGGGGAAACACAATGTAAAGTTAAATAAAGTTGTGAAATGTGAACTTATATTTCAGTATTTTTTTTTTTTTTTGCAAGTAGAAAACGTATTTCTTCCTTTCTTTGTTACTATATTTTGGGGGTAGAAATCCTGTTTTGATACGGCTATGCAGATAAGCTTCTTTTATTAGCCCTTTAACGTAGAAGCTCCTCTGAACTAAATGAAAGCGTGTGGCGTTAGGCAAAAACAAAATAGTTTGACATCAGGCTGAACCAATTCAAAGGATTACAAAGGATTACAAAGGCGGAGCATGCCGACAGGAGACCTTTTGATCCATATCTAGCGTTAAAAAAGTCTGAAGTTAGAACAAAGTCGTCTGGCGTTATAAAACGAAAACCTCTGAAAACCTCTTGACAATATTCTTTAAGTGTAGCAAAGTTGCCACAGTCATCCATGTAGCTTTAATGTGAAACAACCCCAGAATCACTGTCACCTAAGCCACCACCTTCCAGTACCAGTATCTAAACGAGATGAAAATTTTCTTCGCTGGCATACTAATTTTTGGTTTGTAATTCTCAAATCCAATGGGATTACAAATTTTCGTCATATATATTTTTTGTAATTTTAATTTGATAAAATCTTGGAATCGTACACACACACACACATACACACACACACACACACACACACACACACACACACACACACACACATACACACACACACACACACACACACACACACACACACACACACACACACACACACACACACACACACACACACACACACACACACACACACACACACAAAAAATAGAATCTACTTCGTTTAGGCAAATGGAGTATATTTGGATATCAAACAACTTTTCCCAGCCCGTGAATCCTGATTTCATGTTCGCAGTTGAAGATGGTCTTTGAACATTATCTCCAAGCATCAGAATTATGAATTTTATATTCAAAGCACATTGTGCAGGAACTCTCGAAGGGGTATGGCGGCAAGAATATTACAATGATTATTTGTCCTCAAATATTACAGAACCAATTCAAGAAACGGTACGTTTAACTCTTTATTGCCTATAGGGATTTTATCTTGGGTAACGCCAGGAGATGCATTTAACTTAGAGGGACGCATGGCCAAGGGAGCTACAGGCCAGTCTCCTCCATCCTACATTACATTTCGATCTAAAATATGACCCGGCTTCCTCATGCATCAGCATTTCGACTCTTTATCAGTGGACAGAGCCCCACTTTATTCAAACTCCCATTGCAATTCCAAAATTTTTCACACTGTATACCATTCATTTGCTTTTCTCTCCCATCCTCCTCCTCTCTTCACTTCCTCTCTTCACCTCTTCCTCCTCCTACTACTTCTTTCGTCCTTGGAGCTTTCTCTCTCTTCTTCTACCTACGTGCTTCCAGAATTCTTATTTTCTAGATTCTCATTTTTATTTTTGTGTCGTTTCTTTCTTTGCTAATCCTCATAAACCTCAGTTTTCATCGGTTCCATTTTATTTCCATCTTCCTTCCGCCCTTGACTCTGTCTTAAATCCATCTTCGTTATACTGTATTAATAGCTTCCCTATTTTAGGATGATATTCTTTTGTTACAAAAGGATCACTTGCCTATTTTCAGTGTATTTTTTCTCATGCTATCTAAATTGCAGTTTCATAGTTACTTGTACCTACAGGTAATTCATCCGTTCTTAGATTGATATTTTTTTTGTTAAATTTTGTCTAATTAGGTTTCATAACGTTAATGTACTATTGCTCATTATTATAAAGTAGCCTTTTCACTTTGTTGGAGTGATCCTTTTATTTTTTCTATGCATTATTTTTTAAATCTTGGTTTCAGGACCTTTTTTGTGTATTACGTTGACCTTAACGAGTATTCCATTGTATTTGAAGATAATCGTGATCTTATGTTTGTTTGGAAAGTATGAGCAATACCAATAGATCTAAACCACACTTAGTGCTCTGGTACCCAAGATAGGTCGTAAGATCTATAGATGAAGCAGTGTGTCAGAATTATGTGTAATCTAACTTTCTTTTTGTAATCAATCATTTTTCCGTATGTGTTGGTGAGTTGGCAAACACACTTCCCTTGTTTCCAATTATTATTTTCACTCTATTTTTCCAGCGTTTCATTGTAAATACTTTATTTTTATTCATTATTTTTCGTCTTTTTTATTTGCATTAAGAAAAAAATAGACTGAGATAGATTTACAGGCCTAATGGCAGCGGCTGGTGGTCAAATCCAGCTTATGGAGAACTCGTGAGGGTAAGACAAGCAGCCTCGACTGGATAGAACAATATTGGAAAGGAATAAGTTAATGGCCAGTCGAGACTCGCACGCAGAGAGGTAGACAAAATGTAGCCTTTTTGAGGATGGCAAATAGCTAATAGATGTTGCACGGGAAATACTATGCAACGAACAAGCTCAATTTTAGAAGTAGTCTGTCTACACTTGATGAAAAATATCGGAGTTAACTGAATGCCATATAGACCTCAGACATTTCATTTTATGATAAGGTGATCTGGCAGTTAAGCACGTCTCTTTACACGTGGAAAGACTATGTATTGTATAATTAACTTTTGGCTCAGGGAAGAGCGAGTCTTTGTACCATTAATAAAGACTTACCAATCACACACGAAATGCAGCTCTCATAGAAGTCAGGCAAGAAAGGAAAGGGCACTGTAGAAGGGGATAGAAGACGACATACACGTCCGGGATCTCTTGGTTCCTTTTTTTTTTCTTGTCGGAATATACCAAGAGTATTTTATTTTCCTTCGGAACCAAAGGGCCACGATGAAGTGAAGTAAATCTTTGCTCCCTGTATTTTATGAGTTGGTGACATAGTTTCCAGACTGTCGGCTATATAAACGCCCTTCGGGGACTTGAGGAAAAATTCCTAGAAGATTCAGGTTCATCAAGTGTTTATCTTTGGTGTGCATCAAAGCATTTTTGTATGCTACCTCAAGTGCACTTCCTCTTAATTAATCACTTCGTGTAGTGGAGAAAGGAAGGAGGTGGCTCGAGACGACTCTTATTAAAATAACTGATGATTGTGAATAAGGTATAAAATTTGATCTACATGTAATATAGTTTCGAACTAATGAAGTAGTCCAAATAGGTGCATAGATAAACAAACATTTCATTGGCGGAAGAAAATGAGTTGACGTATATCTGATGACAAGCTAGGCAGAATTGGAAGTTGTGAATTTCGAAGAAATTATATTTACCCGTTGACAAGTTTTGAGAACATATATTTAGTAAAGGCATGCATACATATCTGTGTTTTCCAAAAGAAAATGAAAAATGGAGCCTAATAAGTATCTTTGGTTACACATATACACAAATAAACATATACATATGCATATACATATACATATACATATACATATTCATATACATATACATATACATATACATATACATATACATATACATATACATATACATATACATATACATATACATATACATATACATATACATATACATGTACATTTACATGTACCGGTACATATACATATACATATACATATACACATACATATACCGGTATATATACATATACATATACCGGTACATATACATATACATATACATATACATGTACATTTACATGTACATGTACATTTACATGTACATACACATATACATACACATAGACATATGCATATACATATACATATGCATATGCATATGCATGTGCATATGCATATGCATATTCAGATGCATATATATATATATATACGTATATACATATACATATACATATACATATACATATACATATACATATACATATACATATGCATATACATATACATATACATATGCATATGCATATACATATACATATACATATGCATATGCATATGCATGTGCATATGCATATGCATATTCAGATGCATATACATATACATATACATATACATATACATATACATATACATATACATATACATATACATATACATATACATATACATATACATATACATATACATATACATATACATATGCATATGCATATGCATATGCATATGCATATGCATATACATATACATATACACATGCATATGCATATGCATATGCATATGCATAGGGTCAATAAGCCTAATGGATTTCTAGCATCGTTGGATGCTGTTATTCTATTTTCTAATGTGCCAGTGCTTAGGACTATCAACATCATCCTTAACTATATTTATGAACATAATGGAAGAGATGCTGTGGGCCTGCAGTACAGAGGCCCCCTTGAAATGTCCAGAAGGAAAGTTATATGTCCAACACGACTGGATAGCAATGGGGTCCCCTCTCGGAATATTCTATGCTCAAGCATTCATGTTTGCAGTAGAGGACGACTACGTCAAACCTTTAATTTTCTGCAGATACATTGATGACATTTTTGTTTGTACGCAGTCAGATGCCCTTCTTGAGAAATTAAGACTGCGCCTCCAGGAAGAATCCTATATAAGCTTCACGATAGAAATGAATAAGGATGGCATACTCCCATTTCTTGATGTACTAGTTGATTCTTCATCCGGGGAATTTGCCATCAGTGTACAGAAAACCCACTAACTCTGTGTCCATAGGGCTCTCAAAGTTTGCTCTTCATGGCAGGCCTTACATGCAGAACAACATATTTGTCAAATCTTGTGAATAATGGTTTTCCTAACTACGAGTTTGATTCAATATGTAATAAAATGATTTGTGACCACCTTTCCCCCCCAAACATCCTCTAAGCCCCAAATTATTGACATCTATTACCATAACATCTTTACTGAGGCATACAAAAAAGATTAAAAAACCATAAAAGATATCACTAAAAACTGCCACCCTGTCTCTAACGAGAAGAAAATCCGCGCATTTGTCTACTACTCCACCCCCAAAAACTAGCTCTTTGGTTATAAAAAAACAACCTAAATAGCAATACTGAGACTATTTCTAAAACCAACGTAGTATATAAAGGATTACAAAGGATTACAAAGGCGGAGCATGCCAACAGGAGACCTTTTGGTCCATACTTAGGTCGGATGCGAAAAAAATCATAATAATGGTAGATAAATAAAAGAATGAATACATAAAAACTATGATAATGTAAATAACAGATAAAATACATAGGTATAGTTAAATAATAAACAAACAGGTAAACAGTAAATAACAATAGATTGACATATAACTAATAATAAATGAGAATCAAGCAAATAATAATAAACAAACAGATACATAACAAAATAAATAAGTAAATAATATAAAATAAATTATAGTCATTACAGCATCTTGCTTAGATGCTTATCTAAATGGTTCTTAAAGCTTCGAACTGAACTACATTGCACTGCCTCTACAGGACGTTTATTCCATTCATTAACTACACCATTAGCGAAATTGTTTCTACCTACTTCAAAATTAAATCTATTTCCAGACAGTTTGAGACCATTGTTTCTTGTCTAATTCTCATTCAGTGTAAAATTTTTGTCACTTTTGATGTTGTCAATTCCCTTTAGAATCTTAAAGACCTGTATCAAGTCACTTCTGAGTCTACGCCTTTTTAATGAAAACAGATTCATATGTTTTAGTCGATTTTCGTATGAGTTATTTTTTATATTTGGAATCATTTTGTGGCTCGCCGTTGTACTTTTTCCAATCCGTCAATGTTTTTAGTCAGTTTCGGCGACCATACGGAAACAGCATATTACAAATGTGGACGAACTAACGATTGATATAACTTATTAATGAGTGATGGACTTTTGAAGTTAAAAGATTGCGCACTCAGTCCTAGAATCTTGTTTGCTTTCTCAGAGGCTGAAATACACTGCTTAGATGATTTGAGATTGTTACTGATAATTACGCCGAGATCCTTTTCACTATCCACTTTTGTTAACGAATTTCCAAATAACTTGTAATCGTACTTACTGTTATTTTTACCTATATGCATTACCTTGCATTTACTTGTGTTAAAATTCATTAGCTACTTTTCAGACCGTTGTTGTAATTTATCTAAATCTAGTTGAATATCTAGTTGGTATAAGTGATCATTTGTCATTCCGCACAATTTTGTATCATCAGCAAATTTTGAAACAATAGATTTTAGTCCGTTATCTATATAATTTATATATACTATGAATAGAAGTGACCCAAGAACGGAACCCTGCGGAACTCCACTTGTAACATTTTTCCATCTAGAAGTTTTTTCATTTAAAATAACTCTGTTTTCGATCATTCAACCAACTTAATAGGCTACCACTTATTCCGTGTGAAGCTAATTTAGAAAGTAGTGTTTCGTGTGGGACGGTATCAAAAGCTTTTGCAAAATCTAGATATATTAAATCTCTATTGTTTCTTTTATCATAATTCCAAATAACTGTGTTGTAGAACTCGAGTAAGTTAGTCACGCAAGAACGTTTCCGTCTGAATCCATGCTGGCTATCATTTATCAAACGGTTACTTTCTAAATGATGTTCAATAGCATCTCTGACGATAGTTTCCATAATTTTTCCTACGATTGAAGTCAAACTTATAGGCCTGTAGTTATTTGGCTTCTTTTTGTCACCTTTTTTGAGTATGGGAGTAACGTTAGTTAGCTTCCATTCTCTTGGGACATCTCCGGATATGATGGACTTCTTGAAAATAATTTCTAATGGAACAACAATCTAATTTTTCATTTCCTTTAAGATTCTTGGATGCCAACCGTCAGGCCCTGGTGTTTTATTAACTTTGATTTTCTCAATATGAATTTTAATTTTTTCTTTTGTTATATTTACCGTAGTGAGTAAGTTTACCCTAGACTTTTCACAGGTTTCAGTTTGGAGTTCACTTTGAGGTGTTTCGTTTACGAATACTGAGCTAATATAGTTGTTTAAAATATCACACATTCCTTCATTTGAATATTCAAGTTGACCGTCAGAAGATAATAGTGAACCAATGTAATTCCTAACAACTTTTCTATCTCTAATGTAACTATAGATTTCTTTGGGATTCTCTTTGGATTTGTCAGCGATATTCATTTCGTATTGTCTTTTTTTTTCTTTTTTTTTTTTTTAATCTCTTTGTATTAATACATAACTTTGATAGTCATTAGATGCACCCGAGCACTTGTATTTCTTATAAGTCTGTCTCTTTTTAGCAATACTTTTTCAATTTCTTTGTCAAGCCACTTTGGGCAAGCCTGATTTGGGGGACGTCTGTCTTTAAATGGGATGTAAGTATGAATCATCTTAGCGTATTCTGCAATATTTCCCACACCTGATCTACAGGTCTTTCGCTTAATTTTGCTTCCCAATCTGTAAGATAAGCTCCTGACATAGTCCTATGAACTAAAATCGGGTATTTTAGAAACACAAGTATCTATTCTAATAGATTTTAGTAGTTTGAATCTAAGTTGTGATCGCTATTTGCAATAGTTTCACCGACTTCTATTTCGGTTATCATGCTTTTGCAGCTAGTGATCAATAGATCGAGTAAGTTTCCATGTCTTGTGGGCTCTTTTACATGCTGAACTGTCACCGAGAACTAGAACTGTCACCGAGAACTGTCACCGAGAAAATCAATCAAGCGACTACCTATATGGCCATGTTGTAGGGTCATTCAATCAATGCCAGTAAAACTTAAATCACCCATTATCAATAAATCCCGGTTGGAGAAACTAGACAGTTCTTGAAACAACAGTTTTTCGTCTGCTAATAATAATGTTTTTGACCTATATATTACACCTACATTCATTTTTGTCCATTTGTTTGGGTTAATTCTACCCACAAGCTATCATATGCATCCTGTTTTACTTTCTCTAAAACACAGTCATGGACATTGCTCTTAACGTACAACGGAACACCCTCACCTTTCTTGTGGTTTCTATCCTGATGAAAGTGTTTAGATCCCGCAATGTTAAATTCAGCTTCAAATTCTTCACCATTTAACCATGTCTCGGTTATTCCTATCATATCGAGATTTTCGCTTTTGTTCCTAATACTACGAGCATTAAAGTACATGGTTTTAAGAAACTCGTGATTATTTCTTTTTGACACATTTTGAGTTTCAATATCATGCCTTACATTATAATTTTGTTCTTTATTGACACCTTGCTCTATATTGATATTTGGTCTTTCATTGACATTCAATGCTTCATTAACATTTCCCCAATCACGGATATCTGGTCGCTCACGGTCATCCGACTCTTTTGTACACTTTGCCCCCTTACGTCACCGCGTTCTACACCGGCCTCCCGTCGTTCATTGACATTCTGTCCGGCATCCCTTCCTAAAATTATATTTTGTCCTCGGCTAACATTATATCCTACTGTGATATTTTGTTCCCCACTTTAATTACATCCCATTGTGATCTTTTGTCCTCCACTGTCATTACATCTCATCGTGATATTTTGTCCTTCATTGACATTCTGTCCGGCTTCCCCTCCTAAAATTATACTTTGTCCTTCACTGACATTATATCCTATCGTGATACTTTGCCCTACATTATCATTACATCCCATCGTAATATTTTGTCCTGCACTGTCATTACATTCCATCGTGATCTTTTGTCCTCCACTGTCTTTACATCCTATCGTGATATTTTGTCCTTTGACGTTATATCCTAATGTAATATTTCGTCCTCTACTGACATTATATCCTAAAATTATATTTTTTTTGCTATACTGGCATATTGTTCTACATTATTGCTATACTCTACTCTGTTTTCCCCAGTACACTCTATTTCCCCTTCCATTTGGGTTTCTACCCAAAAAAAGGAACTAGTTCATTACAAACTCCCACAATGAGGTTTGTAAAAACATCTTTGCCTCTGCGAGTAAGGTGGATCCTATCAGAAGCGTAAAGGTCATGACGCCTGGAAAAGGGATACCAAGGATCAAGAAAGTGGTATCCCCGTTGCGTGCACAATCGTGATATTCTCTCGTTGATCCCTATGGCTCTACTGTTCCAACACGAGCCTGCGTAGATCCTCGGGAGGACCCCACAGACTACATGACGGCTCCCACGTTCCTTCATCTACTGTAATTCCGGACAAGTTTCTCTGATCTCACCCTACCCACATCATTACTTCCCGTATGAACAATCGTAACCGTGTTCGTCCGTCTTTGCTTCCTGATGGTCTGGGTACAATCGGCGATCCCACGTCCCAGTTGACATAAAGCTTGCAACGTCATTTGGTCTTCCGCTGCAGGATGTCGTCATAGCCTCACACCATGGAGTTCCCCACCACCAAGAACTGATTTTCAGCCACCTCATCCTCCAGCAGAGCAAAACGACTGGCTAGAACCAGCGGTTGCTCCGCAGGGCACCCGCTTACCGAACGCGGGCTCGACAAACAGGACCCCACTGAACGCCAGTCGCTCACGGTAGTAGCAGAAGGGGAAGAAGTGGAACGCTCGTTGGGTTGTGGGGGGGATTCACTCTTCTAACAGAGCGCACTCCTGAGAAAACGAATTTTGTCCTCATACATCCTGAGATGGTCCTCCAGGTTCACACATCCTGCACAAGCCATTTCGCTCCTCCTTTAGCAATATAAACGGCAAAGAGAAAATATAAATCAACAAAAGAAACCAAAGCGGTCTCTAAATAAACTAAATACACGAAACTTACTCTGCTTACATTATACTTTTACTCCTACCTTTGGAGTACAGTAGCAGAATACTGTTTTTATTCTAAATTACTAGAACATAACACTTTATCTTATACCTGTAACTATATAGCGCTATACGTATATAATTACAAAAACACAACACAATTACTTGTCACCATTCGGAGATATAAATTTCACAAGCATTTGCTAGCTGGTATCTCTGCAGAAAACGAGCTCTCTAGCTGAGGTGTTTTAACGAGGACTGTACAACTCGTAACTCAAGCTACATTGGACACACCAGATATAGTCTCAGTAGGAGAATTTCAACGCACTTACAAAGCGGAGCTATCAAACATCATTTGAAGAAATAGCATAACCAAACCGTCACCCGTGAGAACTTAGTCAAGAACGCTAAAATAATCGCAAGTAGTAGAGATCCACATAAACTCAAACTCTTAGAAGCTATGTTTATAAGAAAATATAAACATCCAATGTAACATGATTTCAAGCATCAGCTTGTACAACAATTCTCTCTCCCGTATGATGAACCCCTCCATCTCTGTACCTCCAACCAACCCTTCCGTTTCCACCACACTCTTTGACAATGTAAAGACAGGTCATAATCGCCTTCTCCCTCCTCCTCCCACCCACTCCCTTCATCCTCCCCTCCAACCGACCTCGCAACCCCCACCTCAACCACCTCCTATCCCAAGTTCTTTATTTCTGTATGTAGATAATTTATATGTTCCAGATTTTCCTGTAGATATCATTTTGCAGACGAAACGTTGAGAATTAATTGAATTACTTTGGTAATCTGGTTTATGCCCATCTCCCAAATGGCCGAATCCTTGTTAGAAAGCCTAAAAATACTCATAAGAAGATTAACACACACACACACACACACACACACACACACACACACACACACACACACACACACACACACACACACACACACACACACACACACACACACACTCACACGCCACACGCACGTACACACACACACACACACACACACACACACACACACACACACACACACACACACACACACACACACACACACACACACACACACACACACACACACACACACATATATATATACATATATATATGCATATATACATATATATATATATATATATATCCATATATATATATATATATATATATATTGATAAGTATTTTAGACAAATGATTTGGATGATGGAGAACATAAACACAGGGGAAGGCACGGAACCCTAAAAACTCTAAAGCCGCGTCCACACTTGTTGCATTTCCACGTATCGTATCATCTTTGCGCACCACCTAGTGATACGATACGATGCAACAGGATATTGTACCCACTTTGTTGCGTATCCGCCTGCTGTATACGGATACGCAACAAGTGGGTACAATACCCTGTTCGTATCACTAGGTGGTACGCAAAGATTATACGGTACGTGGAAATGCAACAAGTGTGGACGCGGCTTAACGTTTTGTTCGCGTAGAACTTCTTCAGAGAGTGTACAGAAAACTGTAATTAAAGTTTATGTACTAAACTTAGTTATCTTGTCGGGTATTTTGGAATGGTCGTTTTTCTGGCGTGTTCTAGAATTGAAATACTAGTTTGTTTTGCTAAATTGATAAATCCTCCTCGATGGTTCGATGAATTCTTAGTTGAAATATATGTTGATTTTAAAATTCTTCTAGCGAATTTATCAAAACCTTTATGCAGCACTTCAGCTCCTCTCTAGTTTGGTAAATGATCGAATATTTCCGTATGAACTACTAAAGAGTTAGATGTCCTATGTGCTTTTATGTCATTTTTATGTTCATAAATTCTTGATCTAATCCCCTTGATGACTGGCCATAATATGCCATTGTGCAACTATTGCACGGGATTTTGTATACGACACTATTTTCGGAATTGGTTCTCTTTTCGGAAGTCTTTACCAAATCACCTATCCTCTTATTAGTTATTTTAGCTATGTTTATACCTGTTTTTGTTAAATATTTGTCTATTATTGGTGAAGAATCTGAGCCAGGTACTGATACAAAATTGATAGTATATTTCATCATTTCTTTCTTTCTTTCCACGATTATAAATATTTATTGTTTTTCTTTTTATTCTCCTCAACGCTCCCTCAGGGTATTCAAGTTTGTCAAAGTTTTTCAAAATATAATGAAATTCTTCTTCTACGTATTCTTTGCTACATATTCGTAGTGCCCTAAGAAAAAAGCCTATTAATATACCACTCTTTATCCTATCATCATGTGCGGAGAAGTAATGTACCAAATCCTCTTTGTTTTTTTCTTTCTGCATACTGAGAAAGTCACAGTTTTTCCTACTCGTCGTATTAATGTATCTAGAAAGGGCAATTGTCCATATTGTTCCTCTTCTACGGTGAACTGGATATCGCTGTTGACCGCGTTAAGCATTCTCACTTCATTATTTACGTTAGTGTTTTCGGGGATGATAGCGAGGACGTCGTCTACATATCTAAGCTAGTGTGATCCTCTACCATTAATTATGATAAAGTTTTCAAGTAACTCCATGTTTAGAGAGGCCATCACTGCACTTAAAGGACTACCCATAGCGAGACCTCTGTGTTGTTCATACTCGTCGACATTAAAAGAAAACACACCAAAATTTACGCGTAAATATATCAATTCTATATAATCTTGTTTTCTTACGGGTAGGTCAGCATCGTTCATATCTTTTATTACTCTCTTTACTGCCTCTAACGCACCGTCGGTGGAAACATTTGTAAATAAACCTTAACGTCATAGCTTACTGACTTTTTCCCCGTGAAATCTAAATCCTTTAGTCTTGTCAATAGATCGTTGGAATTTTTCAAGTATGTATTACTGATCGACCCCATTGCCTGTGATAACAGTTTGGCTAGAGATTTCGCTAGTCTGTGGGGTGCACTGCCAACCCCTGAAGTTATGGGTCGCATTGGAGTGTAACAATCCCCTGTTTAAATCCTTTTTCAATATCGCTGTCACTCCATCTATAATTTCTCTTAATGAAATCTGTGAACCCCCTTGTGTTAATACCAGTGTCGAATTTAAGACCTAGTGATAGAGCTTGAATTTCAGTATTTGATAATCTCCTATCTGAAAGATTTGTTATTATTTCACTCCTTCCAATTATATTCCAATCGCTGTTGTCACATAGGTTGTTTAATTTTTGCTCTAGTCTTTCACTCTGCGATGTCTTTTCTTTTTCTAATTTCCAAACTAGGTGAGATGGCAATTGCACTTCAAATCTAGAAACATTGCGTGACAAAGTGAAACTGCCAATATGAAAAAACGTCCATAATAATGGAACACCGATACACATTTGGTCACCGGACATTTGCCCATGAGACATATGCCCACCGACTCTTAAATGTACTTGTAGATTTCAAAAATAGATTGATAAAACATCTGGAGGAGAACAATATACTAAATCCGAAATAATTTGGATTTAGACAAGGAAGATCATGTGCCACAAATTTGATCTGTCTCTACTCAAGACTATTAGATATAATACAAGGGACGGATGGGCTGTTTGTACTTACCTAGACCTACAAAAAGGTTTTGATAAAGTACCACATAAAAAAAAAAAAAACTATTAAGAAAACTGGAAGCTATAGGAGGGATACAAGGTAAACTACTGAAATGGATGGAAGATTTCTTGCGTGGAAGAAAAACGAGAGTAGTACTCAGAGATAAGAATTCTACTTGGGAAGATGTGATTAGTGGAGTTCTACAGGGATCAGTATTGGCTCCAATAACGTTTGCTATTTATGTGAATGACATGAATGAGGGTGTGGAATATTTCATGAGTTTCTTTGCAGAATACGCAAAACTGTTGAAGAGAGTGAGTACTGAACTGGATTGTGACTCACTGCAAAGAGATCTGAACAGGGTTTGGGAATGGAGTCAGAAGTGGGAAATGGACTTCAACATTAAGAAATATAGTATAATGGAATTTGGAAAAAGTAATAAAAAGGATATCAGGACAATATAAAATCGGTGCAAAGAAAGTAAAGAAAGTGGGATCTGAAAAAGACATGGGAGTAATCATTACAAAGGACATGTCCCCTGATAAACAGATAAACAAAATTGTCGAAGAAACCTACAACTTGCTAAGATCCATAAAACTGGCTTTTACTCGGACGAAGAAATGGTGAAGAAAATATAAGTCACACTGATAAGGCCTAGACTGGAGTACGCAGCGACACTATGGTTACCCAATATCAAAAAGAATATAAGGAAAATTGAGAGAGTCCAGAGAGCAACTAGGAAGATGGCCCCAAAACCTTCAAAACTGTCATATGAAGAGAGATTGTCAAAACTAGAATTACCAACTCTGGAACAAAGAAGAGAAAGAGGTGACTTGTTGACTATCTATAGAATCATAAGAGGTAAGTCCTTGATAGAGAAGACTTATTAAATTGGGATAATAGAAATACAAGGGGACACGGAAGGAAGCTCAAAAAGGACAGTTATAGAAGAGACCTGAAAAAGAACAGCTTTCCTAACAGAGTGGTGGATGTATGGAACAAACTAGACGAAACATAGTGTGTGTAAAAACCATACACGAATTTAAGAGCAATTTAGACGCTGCGAGATACAGAGACGGAACACCACGGGGGTACCTCCCCTTCCCGTAAGATACAACTAGGTAAATATAACTATCTAAATACACTCACACACACACATACACACACGCACACGTACACAAAAGGCAGTGTGCAGAATCGCATCAGGAAGACGTTCATCTAAGCTGGTGGAAATCATTTGGCCTTGCCCAGAACATGATAGTCTAAGCCGGAACAAAATATTTAAATGCCTATACCTGTTTTGCTTCACAACGAGTTTAAGGTCAATAACTTTAGTTTGTCCGATATATCTTAGTTCTCATTCATAGGCAGTGTCATAGATAGGCTCTCAGGTATCATACTAAAAGCAGGTAAGAAATAGCTTCCCTGACAAAAGAAACAAAACATAACGGAAGAAGAAACTATCCGTATCAGAACAAGAATATGGATAACTACAGTACCTAAACAAGGAAAACGATAATGTAGTCTTAGAAATAGGCATATCTTTAAGGTAAGTTTCAAATTCACGACACCCGAAAAGATAAAACAACAAAAACATACGAAAGATAAAATTAAATAAAGAAGTTATCACCACTTCTTTCCAGAATATATATATATATATATATATATATATATATATATATATATATATATATATATATATATATATATATATATATATATATACATAAGAGAATAAATAGATAAATAGATAAAAAAAATAAAAGCTCGCAATCAGAAGGCACGGTCAGGATATTTTTAATTCTTCTTGGTCACACAATATCATTCCAAATCTATAAAAGAATACATATAACTCGCATCCTGAGACCAAATACACTACCGTAGAATCCAGAATGCTACATACTTATTTTCCTCTTTATCGTATCGAGACTGATGAAAAAATGGATCCTTGAAAGAATTGGAATACACATACCTACCTCGTCAAATCAACATCGATTTAAAGGTCCCTCCACCACCTTACCTAATAAGTACTGGAGGACTTAAAAAAAGTACCACCTTACAAAAGTAATGGTAACAACAGACATACGAAATTCTTTTGACAGTCCCTAGAAATATCTTATTAAAATAGATCACAGTAAGTGAAATGCGTAACAATGATGAGATATAGTTGACAAAGTTACCTAGACAGAAGATAACGTAGAATATCTTAAAACTACCATCCATCGGTGACCAAAATATTATACTGTACAAAGGGGTCCCAAACTACCAATTCCATAACCAACGCTATCCTACTTGCATCCTGAATCCCAAACACTGTACTAGAGTTTTTATATATTTAGATGACCTAACAATAATAGCCCAGCAATGCAACTACATCCATACTTACCTTCAATAATCTAGAACAAGGGTTCTCAGCCTTACTTGGCCCATTCACCCCTTTCACCATTTGTCTGAATGTCATTCCCCCCTCCTTTCCAAGATTGCCTGTTTCAAAAAGTGCATTCTAAATAATATGCAAATATTATTAAAAACCCTTTTATTTTTTCCAAATTAGTATATATTTTTCCCATAGTATAATTCCAGCCCAGGTGACAGGCCAGATAGGCCAAAACCTATAACTGCTTTCCTCACCGCGTAAACTGACTGTGGTCACAAATCACCCCCAGAAAACCCAAAATTCCCCCCTGGGGGTGAATTTCACCCCTAATGAGAACCCCTGATCTAGAATTATGGCTGACACAAAACATAATGTCTCTATCCCTTCATAAGTCATTAGTGATGTTTGCCCCAAATTCCCATGAATTGAAGAACCATACAGTGGTCCAATTAAATGGTCAACATCCCAACTGGACAAAAACTAAAGTACTTGTCTTCACATTTAGTATACACAGATCTTATAGTAAGGCCAATAAGAAATTAAACATATTTAGAGTAGTGACAGGCACAGGATTTGGACAGCAGGAAGAAATGCTATTCACTGTTTATAAACAACTTATAAGAACTACATTTACCTATAAATCCACGTCATTTTACCCAGCAATAAAAAAGCATATAAATGAAGGAAAATAAAATATTAACAATAATTGTTTATACAAAAACAACATCTAAAGAACATTGGTATTCAGAAAATAAAATCCCACCCATAGAGGACCACAAGAGAATGATTGCACATATTGTTATGCAAGACCCTTTGAATTCAGCCACCTCTCACGTTACATTACATAATCAAAGCCCATTAAATTCAAAATAGGAGTGACTCTAGCCGTATTTTACTGATACATCTACAACAGCCTACCCCCAACACCCCCATAATACGTATACAGTACACGTGTTTTCAATCCTCAGATCACAAAATAACCTCTCCTTAACAGACCTCTATATTTTATACTTTACCAAACTTCCCCAGGGATTTAACCGGCATAGAATTCACTCCAAAAACAGACAAGAATGCAGTAGGACACCTACATTCAGGCCATCACCCCATACTAAAACAATACCAGTATAGAATCGGCCTGACAACAAACATAAATTACCCTAGATGCAACCACCACACAGAAAGCACAAAATATGTTATACTACACTATCCCACTCTCACTTATTCCCAGACAGAAACACCAATTTTTTTTTTCTGAGTGGTTCATGGACCAAACTTATTGTCCTGGCCAATTTTCTGGGGGTGGCTTTCTCTTGCAAGACAGAATTAGGGCAACAGATTGATTGAAATCGATATAATTTACACTGGAGAACTAAAATAAAAACAAATCCTATGGGTAACACTTTCCTGCTACTCTGAGTGCACCTAAATTGCCTTATTTATTTCCTTGTCAAACATTGTCCGCAAAGGGATTGTAGCCCATCACTGATGGTACATTTACATTAATTCTGGCTGCTTCTTGGCTGGTCTGTTCATCTCAATGTCATCCAGTTTCCAACAGGAAGAATATTAAAGCGTTCTGTACGTCCCTGCATCTATGGATAATATATTGTGAAGATAGATGTTGCACACCCGTTTTTACCATATACATACACAAACAGATATACACCCGTACATACGCGCGCACACGCGTACACACACACACACACACACACACACACACACACACACACACACACACACACACACACACACACACACACACACACATATAAAACTTAGGAATGAATATGTGAATATACGCAGGAAAGAAAAAAAGAGAATATGAAAGGGATATCATAGACAAATGTAAGGATCAACCTAAACTCTTTTACAGATATATAAATGACAAACTAAAGGATAAGCATGAAATAGTGAAACTGCGTGAAGGAGATAAAGAATACATAGATGACACAGAGATGGCAGAAGTTATGATCAGACATTTCAGGTCTGTTTTTACAATTGAGAGCTCACAATCTTGGGAAGATGGACAACAAGAAAGATCACCCATGATGAAAGAAATAAAGATAACACAAAAAGAAATAAGAGACCAAATAAAAAGCCTAGATGTCAGAAAATCGCACGGACTAGATGGAATTGCAAATTGGGTTCTGAAAAAGTGTACAGATGAACTGACAGACAAACTACACAAGATAGTTGACTTCTCACTCAAAGAGGGAAAGGTACCGCAAGATTGGAAAGATGAAAACATAGTACCAATATATAAAGGAGGAAATAGGGAAAATCCTACAAACTTCAGACTAGTATCCCTCACAAGCACAGCAGGAAAAATATGCGAAAAGGTCATCAGGAACAAATGGACCAAACACTTGGAATATAACAAAATAATAAACCCCAAACAATTTGGTTTCAAAAGTGGAAGACCGTGCACCACAAATCTAATCTGCTTTTATTCGAGATTAATTGAGATAATACAAAAAATGAATGGATGGGCAGATTGCGCCTTCTTTGATTTGCAGAAAGCATTTGAAAAAGTACCAGATAAAAAAATCAATGATGAAAATTGAAAAAAAAGGAGAAATTCAAGGCAAACTGTTGGAATGGGTGAAGGATTTCTTAACTGGGAGAAAAATGAGAATGGTACTTAGAGACAAAAATTCGAAATGGGAAGATGTGAAAAGTGGCGTCCCACAAGGCTCTGTTTTGGCTCCTTTAATGTTTGCCATATACATAAATGATATGGATGAAGGAGTAAATTGTTACATGAACTTTTATGCTGACGATGCCAATTACTCAAGAGAGTAAGAACAGAAGAAGATTGTAGATCGCCGCAAGGTGACCTGGATAAAGTATGGGAATGGAGTTGGAGATATGAGATGAACTTCAACATAAAAAGATATAGCATAATGGAATTTGGAAAAGGTAAAAACAGAGTTTCGGGTCAATAT
>NC_134778.1:52640199-52672699 GCF_046742065.1 Oratosquilla oratoria | reverse complement strand
TTCCTCCAGTCTCTCTCCCTTAATACTCACTTCCAACCTGCTGCCACTCTCTCCCCTTGTACATCTCATCACCTTACTTTTACCCACATTTATCTTCAGCTTCCTTCTTTCACACACCTTCTTAAACTCTGTCACTAACTTTCTCAATCCCTCCTCTGATCCTGCTACAAGCGCAATGTCGTCAGCAAACAACAACTGGCTCACCTCCCACTTTTCTCCATTTTCTTTAACCATCTCCAAACCCTGGCCCACTACTCTTGCATTCACCTCTCGCACCACCCCATCCATGTAAAGATTGAACAGCCAGGGCGACATAACACATCCCTGACGAAGTCCCACTTTTACCTCAGACCATTCACTCTCTTCATTTCTAATCCCAACACAAGCTCTACTACTCTCGTAAAAACTCTTGACTGTTCTTTCAGCTTTCCTCCTATCCCATATATATGCAATACCTCCCACAGTTCCTTCTTGTCTACCCTGTCATAAGCCATTTCCAAATCCATAAAGGCCCAAAAAACATCCTTACCTTTTCGTATAGCTTTCTCACATATCTGTCTTACCACAAAAATCTGATCTACACAACCCCTACCTGTCCTAAAAGTCACACTGTTCCTCATCAATTACTCCCTCTGTTCCTCTCCTTATCCTCTCAATCAAGGCCCTCCCATAAGCCTTCCCAACTACACTCAACAAGCTGATCCCTCTGAAACTACTACATTCATACTTGTCCCACTTTCCTTTGTAAATTGGAACTATACAGGCACTCCTTTAGTTCTCCGGCACTCTTCCCTCTCTTACAAAAACATTAAATAACCTCACCAGCCAGTCCACCACAACTGTACCTCCTTTTTCAGACATTCTGCATGGCATCCATCCAGACCAGGTGCCTTACCTGCTCTCATCATCTTAACAGCTGCTTTCACTTCATCTTTCCCTATTTCTCCTCCATTTTCCTCATTCATCACTCTCATTTTCTTAGCGCTCCCCACTGCAACTACCTTTCCCTCCCTATCCTCCTTCACATTTAGCAACTCCCTAAAATACTCTGTCCACCTTCCTCTCACTGCCTTCTCTTCCATTATCATCTCTCCATCTGGACTTTTTACCTTTTCCTCTCTACTTGATTCGCCTCCTCTTCCTCTTTTAGTTTCTTTCCAAAAATCTTTTTATTACTTTCAAAATTTTCTGTTATACTCTTATCCCATTTCACATCTGCTCTCCTCTTTGCCTCCTTTATCTTATACTTGACTTCCCTTTCTTTACTTTGTATCTCTCATGCGATTTCCTCATCCTAATTTGTAGCCAGTCTATGAAAGACTAATTCTTCTCTTCTACAGCCTTCTTTGCTTCCTCATCCTACCATTCACTACCCTTCCTCCTATTTCCTTCCGCCCTCCTTGTTCCACATACCATCTTTGCACACCATATGACTCCCTCCTTGAACCATCCCCATTCCTCCTCCACTCCTAGTTCTACTCTATCCTTCACTCCCTTTCACTCCTCTTTCAGCTTCTTCTTATACTCCTTCTCCTTTTCTTTCTCATCTAAGCAGTTCACTCTAAGTACCTCCCTACCTTCTGCCCTTTTCCTCTTTCGCCACCTATTCTCCACTCAATTTCCCTTCCACCAGAAAATGATCTGATATTCCTCCACTCTCTCCCCTTAGAACATGTACATCCTTAACTCTTTCTACCATACTCCTGGTCACCACTACATAGTCCATTAACGCTCTATCTGCCACCCTTCCATCCACCACCCTCTCCCATGTGTACTTATGCTTGACTTTCTTCCTAAACACTGTATTTGCTATCATCAACTCTCTTTCAAGACACACCTCCACCATCAATTCTCCACTACGATTTTTACCTGGAACTCCATACTTCCCAATCACTCCATCTATTGGATCGTTTCCTACCCTAGCATTAAGGTCTCCCAATACAACTACATTGACATTTCTCCCTAATCCCTCTATGCACTCATTTAAATCTACCCAAAATGCCTCCCTTTCCTTTACGCTCTTCTGACTACCAGGCCCATACGCACTTACAAAAACCCACATCTCCCTTCCCATATAGACCCTAAAGTATCAACTGCATGCTACTTTGCCACAATAACGTGCAGCCAATACCCCAGACGGGGAGACATAGAGATACATATAAAGAGAAAGACAGACAGACAATCATGTAGATAGATAGACAGATAGATAGATAGGTAGATGGATAGATGGATAGATAGATAGTTAGATAGTTAGATAGATAGATAGATAGATAGATGGATGGATAGATGGATACATGGATATATAGATAGATAGATAGATAGATAGACAGACAGACAGACAGATAGATAGATAGATAAGTAGATAGATAGATAGATAGAGAGAGAGAGGGGCGGGAGAAAGAGAGGGTGGGTGGGTTAGTGAAGTAATGAGCACTTTGGTAAACCAATCAGAAAGACAATCCCACCGTGTGGCTGCTGTGCTGGATCAGCTTCGTCCTACAGGAGGTTCAAGTTAGGGAATAGGAGGAGTAGAAGGAAAAATATTATTTTGGACAATGGAAGTTAAAAAAAAAAAAAAAAAAAAAAAAAAAAAAAAAAAAAAAAAAAAAAAAAAAAAAAAAAAAAAAAAAAAAAAAAAAAAAAAAAAGACCTAATAATCTCTATTACAGATATCATACGCTCAGTCATGTATTTGCATAGTTATAAGATATTATGTGTTAGGTTCAGGTGTCTGTGATAGTGCATAAAAGACGGAGCTGAAGAAGTGAAGCAAGAGGAATAGCTGAAACGAAACCAGCGTAGAAAGACAAAACAAATGCATGAACAAATAACCCAGGAAAATAAAAAAGTAAGGCTATCCCACTCAATGTAAAGAGAAAAGATCGAATCCGAGAGATTGACAGGAGTCAGAGAGAAAAAAACAAAAAACAAAAAAAACCTGAAAGCAAGTGAAGTTTCAAGGTAAACAAAAGATGGCGCTAAACCCAGGGGAGCCAAGCCAAGCCAAGCCAAGCCAAGCCAAACCAATCCAATCCAAGCCAAGCCAAGCCAAGCCAAGCCAAGCCAAGCCAAGCCAAGCCAAGCCAATCCAATCCAAGGCAAGCCAAGCAAATCCAATCCAAGCCAAGCCAAGCCAAGCCAAGCCAAGCCAAGCCAAGCCAAGCCAAGCCAAGCCAAGCCAAGCCAAGCCAAGCCAAGCCAAGCCAAGCCAAGCCAAGCCAAGCCAAGCCAGGCCAAGCCAAGCCAAGCCAAGCCAAGCCAAGCCAAGCCAAGCCAAGCCAAGCCAAGCCAAGCCAAGCCAAGCCAAGCCAAGCCAAGCCAAGCCAAGCCAAGCCAAGCCAAGCCAAGCCGAGCCGAGCCAAGTCAAGCTAGCCAGTCCGAGCAAATTCCTATTGTGTCAGGTAGACCAAACTAAGCTTAAACTGAGTCAACACGAGAGAAAGCAACAAAGGCAGACAGTCGGATCCCCTCAACTTGGTGAAGCTTTTATGCTATTTATTTATTTACTTATTCATTCATTTATTTATTTATCTATTTTGATTGATTGATTGATTGATTGATTGATTTATTTGTTTGTGTATTTATTTATTTATTTATCTATCTATTTATTTATCTATCTATTCATTCATTTATTTATTTATTTCTTCGTTTATTTATTCATTCATTTATTTATTCTTATTTATCTATTTATGTATTTATTTATTTATTTATTCATTTATTTTTTCCTGGGGGTGAGGTGGAGTGGAAGTCTAACGCCGGAAGATGTTATAGGCTGACCGTAGAAATCGGTTTTAATTGATCTACTTTGACCAAATTACCTGAATGCACGAATTTGTGAAACAGCACATTTTACCGATATATCTGGCTAACACTTTCTTAGCAATAGATATCTTGCAATTCCCAGTAAAAAAAGAATACATGTAAGTACTGTACATAAAATAATAAAAATGAATACCCACTGAATTTACCACTGATTTGCGCACTACCCACGCCAATGGTCATGGCCAACTGCGTAACTTTAGCGGTGCAAACATGGTGTTACGTTATCAGAAGAATGCAGACTATAAACTACATAAATGGATATTAGCGCTGCATACGCGCTGCATTTATCTTATCACTTGTCTATTACAAGTATAGAATATATTACACAATGATATTTACCCTATTCAACACTGATTTGCAGATAAACAAGGCCAGTGACCATAACCAACTGCGCAACTTTTATGCTGTGTATAACATTACCTCATGAAAGGAATACAAGCTATTGACGGAACAAAATAAGTACTAGTGCTGTATCCTTATGTTTCTTATTTGTTGCAAGTGTAAAATAGAGTTTGATAATGATGTGTCATATCTACCATTGATTTTTATTTTTTATATTTTATTATTATGATTTTTTTTCGCATCCGACCTAGATATGGACCAAAAGGTCTCCTGTCGGCATGCTCCGCCTTTGTAATCCTTTGTAATCCTTTGTAACAGCGATCACCAGCTGCGTAATTCGCTGTAGGAACATAAGAATGGAGGAGACTGCATGAGACCATAAGGCCTACACTAAGCAGTTCCATTTGCATTACCACCTATCATCCTCATCCATAAAGCTATCTAGCCTTCTCATAAAACAACTGATAGTTTCGGTTCCACTATATGGTTACAAAGTCTATTCCATTCGTTAACCACTTTATCGGTAAACCAGTTCTTGCCTATTTTCTTCTTAAGTCTAAATTTGTCCAATTTAAATCCATTACTGCGAGTCCTGCCCTGTTGTCTTAGTATGATGACCTTGTCTGCTTTCCCCTTATTAAAGCCCTTCATTCACTTGAATACCTCTCTTAGATTACGTACCCCATACTTTGCATCTTTCCATAGAATGTATAAAAGGCGTCACACACAGCTGAATGAACCTGCTTAACAGCAACATGAATAAAGGGGTGGTTGTCATATACTCGGCATAGAAGATGTTGGTAGAATGGCGCGACAAAAAAAAAAAAAAAAAAAAAAAAAAAAAAAAAAAATAATAATAATAATCCTGCTTCCACAATAAGAATTCCTGTTATAGAAAATAAGAAGCTAGATTCAAAAGAACCCTCTTGTAAAGATCTAAGAACCCTCCTCTACCACTCCCCCCCTAAGAAAAAATTGAATGGTGTGTGCGTGTGTGTGTGTGTGTTTACCTAGTTGTATTTTGCGGGAGGAGAGCTATGCTCGTAGTGACCCGCTGTTGTATCTTTCCGCATCCAGTTTTTTCTTAAAGTCATGTATAGTTTTAGCACTCACTGTTTCCTCTTTCAGTTTGTTCCAGATATCTATCACTCTGTGTGGAAAGCTATTCTTTTTCAGATCTCTTCTGTAACTGTCTTTCTTAAGTTTCTTTTCGTGTCCTCTTGGATTTCTTCTATCCCATTTTAGTAGGTCATGCCTATCAATATTTTCCATTCCTTTCATAATCCTGTAGATGGTTATCAAATCACCTCTTTCTCTTCCTTGTTCCAGGGTTGGTAAATTTAGTTTGTCCAATCTTTGTTCGTATGTCAAATTGCAAAGTGTTGGTGCCACCTTTATCGTTGCTCTATGAATTCCTTCTAGTTTAGTCTTATCAGTGTAACTAGTATTTTCTTTACCATTTCTTCATCCATGTAGTCAAAGGCCACTTTCATTGATCTTAATAAGTTAAAAGTCTCTCCGACTAATTTGTTGACATGTGTGTCTGTTGTCATGTAATTTGAGATAGTTACTCCTAGGTCCCTTTCCGAGTTTACTTTTTTAACCCCCTTTGTACCAATTTTACATTGACCCGAGAATCTATTTTTGCTTTTCCAAATTACATTATACTACATTTCTTAATGTTGAAGTTCACTTCGCTCTTTTGACTCCATTTCCAGACTTTGTCCAGGTCTTCTTGAATAGATTTACAATCTTCCTCTGTACTTAATGTCTTTAATAATTTCGTATCATCTGCAAAGAAGTTCATACAACATTCCACGCCTTCATCCATGTCATTTATATAAATAGCAAACATTATCGGAGCCAATACAGAGCCTTGGGGGACTCCGCTCATCATATCTTCCCAACTTGAGTTCTTGTTTCTAAGTACCACTCTCATTTTTCTTCCGTTCAAGAAATCTTTTATACATTCCAATAATTTTCCTTATGTTCCACCTATTATTTCAATTTTTCTTAGTAGCTGAGTAGCCCCAAAAATAATCTACAAAGACCAACTAAAGCGCACCCTGGCTGTAACCAACATCGAACCTTCTCGTGAGAGCAAACCGCCAGGGACCGCAAAGCTTGGAGGACAGCTGCCCACCAAGGCACCTCAGCCTTTGAAGAGAACAGGAAAGAAAACGAAGAGACAAAAAGAAGAAGAAGAAGAAGAGAGAGAGCAGAACAACCCAGCCCACCTCCTACCCTCCTCTGCGAACACTGGCCGCGTCTCTTCCATCATAGATTAGTCTTCTTAAGTCACATCACTCATAACCACCCATAATGAAGAGTAAAAGATCGTCGACAGAAACCAATACTCGAACACGAGCTGGTGCCGACGACGACGGTACCGATCGCTGTGCCGCTACGGCGGTGCGAGTTCGAATTCCACCTAGGGCTGAAAGAATTTCAGAATCGCTGCGATGCGAGCCGTTACTTCAACTCTCGTGGGCGGAGAGTTGGGTGTGTGTGTGCATGTAATGTCACAGAATTACCCATAGATCGGTCATATATGAGCTCTGAGCTCTCTTCCGGGAGGGAAATAGCTGTCGATCACGAGTCCAATACGTGATCTAAGACCATGGTGAATCACACACACACACACACACACACACACACACACACACACACACACACACACACACACACACACACACACACACACACACACACACACACACACACACACACACACACACACTTCAACGAATGGACGGCTTAGAAGACGTTCTGAAGAAAAGTGAAGTCTGTGGATCCCAACGCAAAGAGAAGTGCCTAGTGTTTTTGCAGGGTGGGGGGGAAATTGCTCGTGGAGTAGTGGGAACGTAGGGAAAGAGGAAAAGGGGAGGGATTACTGAGGGAAATGGAAGGAAATGAGGAGGGAGTAGACTTTGCCCAGCCAGACAAGCGGAAGGTAAACAAAAGACTTAGCGAGGATCAAATGTCTAATAAAAATGTAAAGATTAGAAGTATAGAGAGGAGCAATACAGAAGAAAGTGACGAGAATATGTTCCAGGGATTTAAAGAGGGTGGGGGGGACACAACCCCCCCCCCCCGACTGATAAGACTAGAGGAGAGAGTTGATAAGGTGATCGAGGACTTGGAGCGTAAGTTAGGTAACGTAGACTCCATTTTTCAAAGAATTGAAAGGTTGGAACAACTAGAGAAGGCTAACAGAAACTTAACTGAAGAAATAGAGGACCTAAAAAGACAGTTAGGAAATGTAAAGGAGGAGAATGAGAAATTGAAGAAGAATAGTAATGAAAACAGAGAGAAAATAGCTACAGAAGCTAAAAATTGGAGAATAACTCAAGAAGGGAATAAGGTTTCATTCACTGACATAGTCAAACAGCAATTGAAAGAACATAATGAAGACTCAGTTATTAAAGTGATGAGACAGAAGGAGAATATAGTAAGAGAATTAGCTGACAAAAAGAAATGTATAATTATATTAGGAATGGAAGAGAAACATAACCCAGATAGAACCGCAAGAATCAAGGAGGAAAATGAAAGAGTAAGCAGTTTATTAAAATTAGTCCAGGAAGATGAACCAGAAATTATAAAGGAAATTGAGGAAAAATTCAGACTCGGAAAATATAGTACAGATAAGACCAGACCAATTAAGATTAAATTCAGGTCACAAACAACAGCAGAGAAAATTCTATCCAAGACAGGGAAACTAGCAACAAATGATCAATATAAAAAGGTATGGATAAAAAGAGAAATGAATAAGGAGGAAAGAGAGGCAGAAAAGCAGAAAAGAATTGAAGCTAAGGCAAAAAACGAGGAAAGAACGGAGTCAGAGAAAGAGAGATTCTATTGGAGAGTAGTGAACATGAAAATAAAGCAGTTCGACATACTAAAGAAAAACATAAGGGAAACAGAGAATACAATGGAAGTGGCAGAAAACTAAGAGTGTCTTACACAAATATAGATGGATTGATAACAGGATTGAATGAACTGAATGATTATTTGAAAGAAAAAGAACCGGACATAATGGGAATTGTAGAAACAAAATTAAAAGGCCCACTACCACCCAACAGTGTAGGACATGATACATACAATTATTGGATTAGAAACAGAGAGAAAAAACAAGGGGGTGGAGTTATGTTCCTGACTAAGAAGGATATAAACGTGAAAGGTGTCATATATGGAAAGAATACAGTAGAGATGATTATGATAGAAGTGGAAGACCGAGATAAGAAGAGCAGAAAATTTGTGATCAATTATGTGCCTCCGAAAACAGCCTCATGGGAGGAGAGTGAACATAAAAGTATGTTAGAGGACACAAAGATAGCATTAACTAAAATAATGGAAGACGGAGGAAGAATAGTTATGATGGGCGACTTTAATTGCAAAGAAATCTGCTGGGAAGAAATGACAGTAAAGAGTGGTGATGACTCATGGGGAAATGCTCTACTTGAGATGATTACTGACCATTCAATGACACAATGGATACAAGAGAACACTAGGTATAGAAATGAAGAAGAACCATCGAGGCTAGACTTAATAATTACATCTGAACCTAGAATAGTGGACAAGATTGAATATAAAACACCAATAGGTAAAAGTGACCACATATTGATTGAACTGGAACTTAATGAAGAAAAATATATCAAAAGAAATGAACAATGAAGAATGATGTATGAAAAAGGAAGAATGATGTATGAAAAAACAAACTTTGATAAAATAAGAGAATTCTTCCAACAAGAAAACTGGGAAGAAATATACAAAGAAGAAACAACAGTGGAAGAGAAATGGAATATTTTGACAAAAATTTACAAAAAAGGAGTGGAAAAGTATGTCCCAAGACAAAAACAAGAAAAAGATTATGTAAAATGCTGGTACAACAAAAGTTGTAGGGAGTTAAAGGACAAAAGAGACAAAGCCTGGAACAGATGGAAAAAAGACAGAAGACCTGAAAAATGGAAAATATATACTGGTTATAGAAATGAATATGTACAAAAGTGCAGAGAGGAAAAAAGAAAATATGAAAAAGATGTTATAGAAAAGTGTAAAGATCAACCAAAACTATTCTACAGATTTGTAAACAATAAACTGAAAAACAAACAAGACTTAGAGAAATTAAGACAAGGAGGAGTTGAATACACTGAGGAAATGGAAATGGCAGAAATTATGAACAAACATTTTAAATCTGTGTTTACAAGGGAAAATATACAACCTGAAGAGATTGAGTGGAAGGAAAAAGTCCCCCCTATGGAAGAAATAGAAGTAACAAAGAATGAAATATTGACACACTTGGGTAATTTTGATGTCAGAAAATCGCATGGGCCAGATGAAATAGCAAACTGGATTCTGAAAGAATGCAGGAATGAACTGGCAGACAAAATACATAGCATAATAAGCAGTTCCTTGAAAGAAGGAAAAGTTCCAGAAGATTGGAAAAAAGCAAATATAGTACCTATATATAAAGGAGGAAATAAAGAAGAACCTACCAACTATAGACCAGTCTCTCTAACAAGTACAATAGCAAAAATATGTGAAAGAATTATCAAAAGTAGATGGGTAAAATACTTGGAAAAAAACAACGTACTAAATCCAAGGCAATTTGGATTCAGACAAGGACGATCATGCGTCACCAATTTAATATGTTTCTATTCAAGGCTAATAGATATAATACAAGAAAGAGATGGATGGGCTGATTGTGCATTTCTAGACCTAAAAAAAGCTTTTGACAAAGTACCACATAAGAAGTTGCTTAAGAAATTAGAATATGAAGGAGGAATACAAGGTAAATTGCTAAATTGGATGGAAGACTTTTTGCAAGAAAGAAAAATGAGAGTAGTGATAAGAGATCAGCACTCAAAATGGAATGAAGTAATAAGCGGTGTCCCGCAGGGAACAGTTCTGGCCCCAATAATGTTTGCTATATATATTAATGATATGGATGAAGGAATTGAAAGCTATATGAGCTTCTTTGCAGATGATGCAAAATTACTGAAAAGAGTGAAAACTGAAGAAGATTGTGAATCACTACAGAGAGATCTAAATAAAGTACAAGAATGGAGTAGGAAGTGGGAGATGGAGTTCAATACAAAAAAGTGTAGTATAATGGAATTTGGAAAAAGCAAAAACAGAATAACAGGATCATATAATTTGGGAGAAGAAGGAATAAAAAAAGTAGAAAATGAGAAGGACCTGGGAGTCATTGTTATGAATAATATGTCACCTGAGAAACATATAAATAAGATTTTTGGAGAAACTTATAATTTAATAAGAACAATCAAAGTGGCATTTACATACCTGGATGAAGAAATGGTGAGGAAAATCCTAATCACCCTGATAAGACCAAGATTGGAATATGCAGCAACGATATGGTCACCAAGTACAAAAAAATGTATAAAAAAACTTGAAAGAATACAAAGAGCAATTACAAAACTGGCACCAACACTCTCAAAACTATCATATGAAGAGAGACTACAAAAACTTAAACTACAGACACTAGAGCAAAGAAGAGAGAGAGGAGATTTGATAGCTATTTACAGAATCATGAAAGGCATAGAAATTACTGATAGAGAGAATCTGATAAAATGGGATGACAGAAATACAAGAGGACACGGAAAGAAAATAAAAAAAGACAGCTATAGAAGAGATTTTAAAAAGAACAGCTTTCCTCACAGAGCAATAGACAGTTGGAACAAGTTAGATGAGAAAGTGGTGTGTGCAAAAACAATACATGAATTTAAAAATAGTTTAGATAAAATGAGATATGAAGACGGGACCCCACGAGCATAGCTCCCCTTCCCGTAAAATACAACTAGGTAAATACAACTAGGTAAATACACACACACACACACACACACACACACACACACACACACACACACACACACACACACACACAAACATAAACTAAAAAAGAAACTACGAAAAATATATATTAGACAAATGCAAAGACTAAATTAAACTATTTCACAGATATGTAAATGACGAACTAAAAGACAAACATGAAATAATGAAACTCCGTGAAGGAAACCAAGAATATATAGAAGATGTACAAATGGCTGAAGTAATGACCAGGCATTTTAGATCTGTTTTTACAATTGAAAGCTCACAGATTTGGGATGAAGGACAGCGAGAAAGACCCCTCGAATTGAAAGAAATAACGATGACACAGAAAGAAATAAGGGGCCAAATAAAGAACCTCGACGTCAGAAAGTCATACGGCCCTGATGAAATAGTGACCTGGATAATGAAAGAATGTATAAATGAACTTACAGACAAAATATACAAGATAATTGACTTCTCACTCAAAGAAGGAAAAGTACCACAAGATTGGAAAAATGCAAATATTGTACCAATATACAAAGGAGGAGACAAAGAAAATCCGACAAACTATAGACCGGTATCCCTTACAAGAACAATTGCAAAATATGCGAAAAAGTTATTAGAAATAAACGGATTAAACACTTGGAAGAGAACAATATACTAAACTCTAAAAAAATTGGATTTAGAAGTGGAAGATCATGTACTACAAACTTAATATGCTTTTACTCAAGTTTAATAGAAATAATACAAGAAAGAGACGGATGGGCAGATTGTGCTTTCTTGGACTTACAAAAGGCTTTTGATAAAGTACCGCACAAAAAGCTACAAGGAAAATTGAAATAATAGGTGGAATATAAGGAAAATTATTGGAATGGATAAAAGATTTCTTGAACGGAAGAAAAATGAGAGTGGTACTTAGAAACAAGAACTCAAATTGGGAAGATATGAGAAGCGGAGTCCCCCAAGGCTCTGTATTGGCTCCGATAATGTTTGCTACTTATATAAATGAGATGGATGAAGGCGTGGAATGTTGTATGAACTTCTTTGCAGATGATACGAAAATATTAAAGACATTAAGTACAGAGGAAGATTGTAAATCTATTCAAGAAGACCTGGACAAAGTCTGGAAATGGAGTCAAAAGAGCGAAGTGAACTTCAACATTAAGAAATGTAGTATAATGGAATTTGGAAAAAGCAAAAATAGATTCTCGGGTCAATATAAAATTAGTACAAAGGGGGTTAAAAAAGTAAACTCGGAAAGGGACCTAGGAGTAACTATCTCAAATTACATGACAACAGACACACATGTCAACAAATTAGTCGGAGAGACTTTTAACTTATTAAAATCAATGAAAGTGGCCTTTGACTACATGGATGAAGAAATGGTAAAGAAAATATTGCTTTCACTGATAAGACCAAACTAGAAGGAATTCATAGAGCAACGACAAAGGTGGCACCAACACTTTGCAATTTGACATACGAACAAAGATTGGACAAACTAAATTTACCAACCCTGGAACAAGGAAGAGAAAGAGGTGATTTGATAACCATTTACAGGATTATGAAAGGAATGGAAATTATTGATAGGGATGACCTACTAAAATGGGATAGAAGAAATCCAAGAGGACACGAAAAGAAACTTAATAAAGACAGTTACAGAAGAGATCTGAAAAAGAATAGCTTTCCACACAGAGTGATAGATATCTGGAACAAACTGAAAGAGGAAACAGTGAGTGCTAAAACTATACATGACTTAAAAAAAAAAAAAAAAACTGGATGCGGAAAGATACAACAGCGGGTCACTACGAGCATAGCTCTCCTCCCGCAAAATACAACTAGGTAAACACACACACACACACACACACACACACACACACACACACACACACACACACACACACACACACACACACACACACACACACACACACACACACACACACACACACACACACACACACACACACACACACACACACACACACACACACACACACACACACACACACCATTCAATTTTTTCTTAGGGGGGGAGTGGTAGAGGAGGGTTCTTAGATCTTTACAAGAGGGTTCTTTTGAATCTAGCTTCTTATTTTCTTTAACAGGAATTCTTGTTGTGGAACCAGGATTTTTTTTATCGCGTCATTCTACCAACATCTTCTATACCGAGTACATGACATTTACCCCTCTATTCATGTTGCCGTTAAGCAGGTTCATTCAGCTGTATGTGACGCCGCCGCCATCATCATCATCATCATCATCATCATCATCATCATCATCATCATCATCATCATCATCATCATCATCATCATCATCATCATCATCATCATCATCATCATCATCATCATCATCATCATCATCATCATCATCATCATCATCATCATCATCATCATCATCATCATCATCATCATCATCATCATCATCATCATCATCATTCTTCCTATTTCCCTAACCTTCTTCCTTGTCGTTGTTTTCCCCTAGTTCTTCCTCCATTTATACCTCTCCTTTTTCCTTTCCATTCTTCTCCCTTCAGCCTTTTTTTTTTCGCCTCTCTCCTTCAGGAATGTGCAGCCTTCACGATGCCTCTATTTTCAGTTCAATTTTCATTTATCCTATCTCTCACAATTTTCATTTATATTAGTCTAACCTCTCTCACAATTTTTACTTATGTTGGTCTAACCAGTGATTTTCTGGGAAAAAAAAAAGTTCATACGGATTAATCTATGTCTATATTTTTTCTCCCTCCTGCTGTCTGCCTGTCTCTGGTTCCACTATTTCATTGTATGTTTCTTGTCTCTATGTGACCCCTTGATTAGAATTCTGCCTCGCTGACAATTTTGCCTTTATTTGATCTCATCCTCCCATTTTGAAATAATCTCACTTCTCTTTGTTCTCACATGTATTTCATATCTATTATATTTCCCTGCTCTCGCTGGCGGGCACCCCTTCCCCTCTCCATTTTCCAATTCGTCATTTCCTTTTATCCGTTTTTTATATGTATACATTTTTGTTGTTGCTGTTGTCCTTGTTCCCATTTTTCATCTTTCTCTTTTATTCACTTTAACTGATTGCCATTTTCCTTTCTCTTCCTTTCTTCAGATTTAACCATGTCCACTGCAGTGACCTACTCACTCTGCTAATTCCCAAATAGGGAAGGAGATGGTTATTCTCCACCGCCACCACAGCCTACTCCCCTAACGCCTACACCAATATAATCACCACCAATATCGCCACTACCACCATCGCCACAACAACCACTACATCAACCACCATCATCACCAACATAACCACCACCATAACCACCATCACCACCTCTACAGCCGCCGCAACTACCAAGACCACCACAACCAACACCACCACGACCACCACTGCCACCACTACCACCACACCACCACCATCACCATCACTAAAAACAACAACAATATCAACAATAACAACCCCTAAACCACCAACCACCACAAAACCACCATAATAAACCACCATTACTATTACCACCACCGCAACCCCCACGACCACTACTACTACCCACACCATCTACACCACAAACACTACCACCATCACCAACACCAACGTCAGTACTAACAACACGACCACTGTCACAACTATGCCAATACCATTGCCACCACCCCTGCCACCACCACCACATCCACCACTTTCATTTAAACCAAAACCAACACTACCACCACCACTACTACTACTACTACTACTACTACTACTACTACTACTACTACTACTACTACTACTACTACTACTACTACTACTACTACTACTACTACCACTACTACTACTACTACTACTACTACTACTACTACTACTACTACTACTGCTACTACTACTACTACTACTACTACTACTACTACTACTACTACTACTACTACTACTACTACTGCTGCTGCTGCTGCTATTACTACTACTACTACTACTTCTACTAATACTACTACTAAAGATAAATGTGGGTAAAAGTAAGGTGATGAGATGTACAAGGGGTGAAAGTGGCAGTAGACTGGAAGTGAACATTAAGGGAGAGCGACTGGAGGAAGTGGATAGTTTTAGATACTTGGGTGCAAGTGTAGCAGGAAAAGGTGGAGTGAAGGTGGAGGTAGAATGTAGATTGAGAGAAGCGAGTAAATGCCTTGGTGGTTTAAAGAGTGTAATGAGAAATAGACATTTGGGAATGGATGCGAAGAGGAGACTGTATGAAGGAGTGATTGTGCCAACAGCACTGTATGGGGCAGAAACGTGGAACATAAGAGAAGAAGAGAGAAGGAGTTTGAATGTGTTTGAGATGAGGTGTCTGAGAAGTATGGTGGGGGTTACTAGGCTAGATAGAGTGAGAAATGAGGAGGTGAGGAGGAGAACAGGGGTGAAAAAGGATTTGGGAGAGAGGGTTGATGAAAGAATATTAGGATGGTTTGGACACATGGAAAGAATGAGTGAAGAAAGACTAGTAAAAGAGGTATGGAAGGCAGATGTGGAGGGAGTGAACATGAGGGGACGTCCTAGGATGAGGTGGATGGATGGGGTGAAGGGGCTTTGGGGAAGAGGGGAATGTCTGTTGAGGAAGGAAGGGAGAGGACGGAAGACAGAGGTGAGTGGAGAATGGTTGTATATGGATGATGTTGTAACTGCATGAGGAGGAATGGGCGGGGGGGTGGGGGGTGGGGTAGTATGTGTGAGTAAATTTTGACGCAGCCCGAAGGGATTTCTCCCCGTCCTCTCCTTATATGCAAAGGGGGACGGAGAGGGGGGGTCGCCGATTAAATGAAGCGGCCTTGCTGTGGATGTACTGTGTCTTGCGACACTGCTTCTGACCCAGGGCGGTGGGCAGGGTTCAGGGATGACCCGTCATCCAGGAGGTGCTCAGATGAGAGGAAGGGTGGGAGGGGTGTGGAGTGTATTTAGGGATGAAATGGGTGGGAGTGTTTTTATGCCTTTCCCTTTGTGGCTACCTCCCTTGGAAGGGGGAAAAAGCCTTGGTATATGTATGTATGTACTACTACTACTACTACTACTACTACTACTACTACTACTACTACTACTACTACTACTACTACTACTACTACTACTACTACTACTACTACTACTACTACTACTACTACTACTATTTCTACTACTACTACTACTACTACTACTACTACTACTACTACTACTACTACTACTACTACTACTACTACTACTACTACTACTACTACTACTACTACTACTACTACTACTACTTTTGATATAAAACGACTTCCATCCTTGTGAAACTGTATGGTCAAAGCAGTCAGGATCTGTCTCCCACAGACACAGTTCACTGGCCCCTCTCTCGGCAATCATTGTGGTCAACTACCCTTTTGTATTTTTTATTATTTCACTTTAATGAAGCCTAATACAGAAGTTCATTTATCCTACTATCTACAACAGTCTGCTAAAAATCGAGGTTTTGTGCATGTGCTAATTTGGGTGGTGGGGACCTGGTACCTCTCAGGCATAGGAGAGCTGATCTTATGCGTGAGAATGACAGTCTACATCTCATCCACAATACAATGCTGCTTTTTGGTTGTTGTTTCTTTTCTGCCATCACCTCTGCGAGCGTAAAATGCCTTTGCCCTTGGACCCATCCCGCCTGAAGTCGTAAAGGTTATCGGAGTGAATGAACCCTGGTCCACATTCTCTATATGCTCTTCGTACATCCTGATTTTCTTATTCTCGTTCCAGAGTGACACGCCTCAATAGTTAGGTTATTGTAACAGGGGGCCATTGTATCAAATATTTGCATGTTAAAGAATGCCAATTATCCCCTAGTCCAGAAACCTCCTGCGCTGATATCCAGTCGTGCTTCATCTGAGGTGCTGGGTGTGCGGTGCCTAAAGTTCTTCCCTCCTAGTGGGAGTAATATTGGTTCGATGGTCACATCCTTGCATACCTCCCGAAACATTTGGGCAGTGAGATCCCTTACCTCGTTATATCTCATACAGATGAATCCACCCTGCTTGCATATCATCTCATAGTTTGGATTAAACTGTGCACCACAGGAATATCTGTTAGGCAGCCTTTCCAATGGCCAACCATATCTCAAGGCAATGGCATCCGTGAATTCTCTTTTGTTTAGATTGAATACCTTTGCTCTGATTGGTAGTGATATCAGCCAATTGGACGCCTCATCTTCCTGTGCCATTGCTATCTTTCTTTTCATACGATTCGATAGCTGATCTAATAGAGTACGAAGCTCCTCCTTCTGCCTCTCCTCCCTTCCTTTTGATATGCTTCTTCTGATTTCTCTTATTTCCTCCACGTTAGTCTCCAGTTGATCTTGTGATACGATGTTTTTTGTCAGGGAAGACGTGAGTTTCAGGGAGTTTTGATGTTCTATATTGGCAAAGTTGCCTAACCCTCCCATTTTTGGTGAAGGTTGAATAAGTTTTCGTTCCTCTTCGTTTGACTTATTAGTTCGGGGATGTTCGGTACCGTCCTTAAAATGTAATTCCACTAATGTTTAACGTCATATATAAATGCGGCATACAGTATGCCACCTGCGGATTAGTCTTTGCAAAGTTGGCTAGTAGCCTATCTTTCGCCACCCATTCATTAAATTAATTTTTGATGTATCGTTTTCAAAATTATTTACAACCGGTCACTGCACCGAGATGTCTTTTCCTCTCTTTAGTTACCTTCCCTTCATTATTTCTAAAGAGGTTTTTGGCTTTGTCAAAGTAATCTGGCTTCACTATGAGGACAGACTTCTTTGCATTCGGGATATAACCTAAGTCCGCACTGTGTATCTACACCAGATCCTGTGAGATCATCTACATATGCTACCTGTTTAACCCTGGTGTCCTCATATTGTATTCTCTGCTGCAGGTGCATAAGACCAAGCGCGTACATTGCCATGGCCACCGGTGTCTTCCTAAGTGGTGCCTTCCGATGATTTGATGACCTCCACTTTCGTCTCTTTCTTCTCAACTCTATTGGTGACAAATAGCTTTGCTGGTTCTCTGTATATGTTCTCCATATACTTGGCCAAAATTGGGCACTTAATTTTTATATTGTGTATATTATCCCCTCTATGTTGTTGAATGCGTTGGATGCATCGACTAATAAGACTGCTTCGCAGTTTGGTTCCTATAATATTTTCCTCATGGCGTGAATTGCCGACTCGCAACCTGTCTGTTTCCCCGCACACACTTGAAGGTTGCCAGCCGATTCTTGCACCTTGTCGTTTGCGACTTCCATGATAGCTTTCCCTATTATTATTCTCAGCACCTCACCTATACCAATTGGGGGACAGCCAGGCTTCTCATCCAACGGGGTAAGTCTGCACGCTGTGTATGTTTCAAGGTGCTGATAGTAGCCATTTTCCTTGCCAAACCAGGAATAGCCTCCTGCGGTCCCCTCGCTGTTGTCCCAAATAGGTTGGTACTGAGGAGACATTTCTATCCAGACACATCTAAGCCCGATGGTCCTGCCGCTCCTTGGGTGTGTAGAATAAGGCTCCAGATCCTTTCTCTCGTGATGCTTTCAAAGATTAATTCGTTGGTGAATTTAGTGTCCGGTTTTGCTGGTCTTGCTGTTGGATACCTTTCTTTCAGGATCTTCAGCGTTTCCTCGTTTAAGGGGCTTTATCCTCCCCTGCGAACAACCTCATGGCAGCTGCAACATTTCTCTGCCTCATCTTGTCTGCAAAATTCCTGGTTCTGTCTTCTGGTCTCTTCTTTCTGTTGGTACCATTGTGTAGTCTATTATGACTGGCCTCTTCCTCCATCATTAGTTGCTCTACTTTTCCTTTCTTCCACTGTTCCATCCTCTGTTGCAGTGCCTGGACATTCTCCGAGTGCTTTGATTTTCTGTGAATCTTCTGACATGTAAGGTGTGGAAAGATAGCCAGCGTTTTGAATAACTGCGGGGTATAGGGAGATCAGTTTATATGAGCTCTTATCAGACAGATCATCTCCTCTATTGGGTCTTTGGTTGCATTGCATTTAGACGGGGTTGAAGAGGTTTTCTGAGGAGAAGGCAGTTATCCTACTGTAGGCATCATCCAGCCACTCCTCAACCATGGGCTGTTGCCTAGTCTGCCAGACTCTATCCTCCCCCTCCTGCCCTGTTGCTCTTGATTATATAAGAATGAAAGAGACTGCAAGAGACCATGAGGCCTACACTAGTCAGTTCCATGTCCATTACCACCTGTCTTCCCCATCCATAAAGCTGTCTAACCGTTTCTTAAAACAACCGATAATTTCAGCGCTCATTACATGGTTACAAAGTCTGTTCCATTCGTTGACCCTATTAGTAAACCAATTCTTGCTTATTTCCTTCTTAAGTCTAATTTTGTCCAGTTTAAATCTATTACTGCGAATCCTGCCCTTTTGTCCTAATATGGTGACCTTGTTTGCGTCACCCTTGTCAAAGCCTTTGATCTACTTAAACACCTCTATTAGATCGCCCCGCACCGCGTCTTTGCAGAGAGTGTAAGTTAAGGTGGCTAGAACTCTCTTCGTAAGGTAAATTTCTGAGCCCATGTATCATTTTGGTCATTCTCCTCTGTACTGATTCTAGTGAATTGATGTCCATTCTATAAAACGGAGACAAAAACGGTACCGTATAGTCAAGGATGGATCTAACTAATGCTAGATAGAGTTTGATAACTATCTCTGAATTTCTATTAGTAACCGTCTTAGCAATGAAAACTAATGCTCTGTTAGCTTTATTCCTGGCGCTAATGCACAGTTTCCTGGATTTAAGGTCAGTACTCACTAGAACTCCCAAGTATCTTTTGCACTCAGTTTTATCTAAAAACGTGTTATCTAAGCTATATCTATTTTCGGGGTTGTATAGCCCTACGCTTTACACGCTGCACTTTGAGATATTGAAGTTCATTTGCCATTTCACCGACCATGTGAACAATTTGTTAATATCGTCTTGCAGAATATCGGCGTCTTCTCCTGGCCTAATTAGGCGTTCTATTTTAGTGTCGTCCGCAACCTTACTAACATCACTATTAATCCCATTGTCCAAATCGTTTATTACATAATGAACAATAAGATACCCAAAACCGAGCCCTGGGGGACCCCACTAGAAACACTGCCCCACCTGGATTTTGCACTATTTATGGTGACCCGCTGTTTTCTGTCACTGATCCAAGATCTAATCCATTCTAATTGAATTGTTGATAATACAGTTTATTGTATTTTTAACGAAAAGTGCTACTCCTTCCCCACTCCTGCCAACCCTGTCCTTGTGAAAAACTGATATCCTTGTATTTCGATTTTCGAAAAAAAAAGTATATCAGCCATGTTGATCCAGGATTCAGTAATAGCTATAATACCAAATTTCTTTACACATGCTTTACCTCGTAGTAAATAGAAATATTTATTACGCGTCTGTTGTTTGTATAGTAAACTTTTAGCTTATTCTTCCTCCAGTTGATTTGGTGATTCTTTACACAGTCCCTCACTGAGCTGTTTCTATTGCCTAAACTATATTCCAATATTTCTCTTCGGATTACCACGTAATCTACCCGAAAAAACAACAACAACTGCAGGATGCTTACTTCTCGCTCAAGGGATTCAGCAAGGGGCCGAAATCCTCTGAGCAACAAGTGCACCCTGTCCTATGTATATAGATGATTCTTACCGTAAAAGCAATCCCAGTTGTTGACAAATGCCCATCCATTGGCCATACAATGTTTTGCCAGCCTGCAATTCATTGCAGTAGCCCTGGAATGCCACATGTCTCTATCTCTATGCCTCGGACGGATTCCACATACAATAGGGACCCCTCCCTTATTCCTAATGTTATCTAGCGCATCCTCCCGAAACCGCGTAAAGAATTCCCCACTCCCTGACTTACCTATGTCATTCCCACCAGCACTCAAGCAAACGATAGGTTTCACACCTTCCCCGACTATACACTCTTCAATCCTGTCTCTATCATCACCTATTCCCACCTCGGGGAAACACACCTGCGTCCTATGCTTCCTATCTAAATGCCGCACCTGGCTATTAGAACCAAAATCTTACCTGTGGGCAGGGATCTAGCGACTAACCTACTCTTCTCTTACATTTTTTCGTCCCTTCTTCTTGCGAACCCGCGCGATCTTGAAATGAGTTTCTGAATTCAAGCGGGTCTGGTGAGGGCTCTTTACTATCTCTCCGTGTTTTGTTTGTCCTCTTTTTCCACCCAGGTTCCAAACATGGTTTGGATATCGTGGGATAATTTCACTCTTCTGAGTCTCTCTCATCACTAGACCACCACCAACATTCATCTCCATCACATCCCTCCCATCTTCCAGTCTTCACAGCTTCTTCCAGTTGATCACTCCTCGCCTCCGAAAGTTGTTGCTCTATCCGATTTCTGCATTCCCCTCCTCTTCTGCAGTTCGTGCACCCTCTTCCACTTTTGACGAGTGCGTATTGTCTGCAATTATGCTGCACAGACGCACAAACGCAGTATGTTTTGCTGACCATCAGGGTGGGACTCCTAGTCCTTGGGTGACTTATATTGACAATGCTAACACTACCAGTCCCCACCTGCGCCAGCCGCAGAGCACAACCTCTGCGATATCATAATTCCTTCCAATTGAAGTTTTCTGTTCGCCCCCTGGCTTGCCAGCACTCAATTCTCATATGATGGTTCACAACTGTCCCTTATGTTTATCTGAGAGAACTCATGCTTACTGACAGAACACGTTGGAGAGAGATATATAAAAATATTTGAATAAGAGGGGTGAAGGAAGGAGGGGTACCCGGGAATACAATTTCGCAGATATAATGCGGAGGGGAGCTACAGAAAGAGAGCCAGGGCGTGGGGAGTTTCGAGGGTAAGTGAGTATGGTGGATACATATTTAGAGAGAGCAGGAGGAGAGAAGCGCTTAGGGAAGCAATGCGACAGAAAGAAGGAGGAGGAGGAAGAAGACGGGAAGGGAGAAGGGAGATGGGTTCAGGAGGGGAGTAGGATGAGGGGAGGAGAAAGTAAGAGGCAGAGAGAGAGAGAGAGAGAGAGAGAGAGAGAGAGAGAGAGAGAGAGAGAGAGAGAGAGAGAGAGAGAGAGAGAGAGAGAGAGAGAGAGAGGAGAGGGTTTGGAGAGAGAAATAGAAGGAAGGAGAGAGGCATATGAAGAGAAAGTGAGAGAAGGAGAAAGAGAGAGGAAGACAGATGGATAAAGAAAGAAAGAAGAGAGAGAGAGAGAGAGAGAGAGGGAGAGAGAGAGAGAAGAAGAAAGAGAGTGAGAGAAGAAAGGCAGATAAGTGGAAGGGGAGAAGATTTGGAGGGAGATATAGGGAGAGGGAAAGATAGGGGAAAACAAGTGAGAAATGGAGAAGGATAGTAAAAGACGGGGAGAGAGGAAGGGAGAGGTAGAGAGATAAAGAAAGAAAGGGAGGGGAGAAAGGGGGCGAGGGAGGACGGGATGGGCGACAGGCCAGCGGATATGAATGAATTAACTGTTGTAGGACCGTACGCTATGGGGGAGGGGGTTAGCTGATTGGTGGGTAGCGACTAGCAACAGGTCTATGGGTCTGTCGGAAAAATGGGATAATGAAAGGTTAAGAGAGAAGAGGGGACCAACTTTTACTGTGGATCGTAAAATCTATATGGTGTTTCACCTAGCTTGTCTATGAAAGCGGCGGCAGGTTGAATTGATAGGCACTACTTACGAATAAAAACTCGCAAGCAAACAAACAAATGAACAAATAAACCAATCTGGTCAACAACTGCCTATCCCTTGTTCACTGACAAAGAGTATCATCTGTGGTTATCTACATATTTGTACATATATCTATGTGTACAATTATCCATCAAGTATACCTTAACCTCAAGCTTGTGTAAATGCCCTATTTTCTAAGACCTGTGTGAACCTTGAACAGTCTAGTCTCCCATATCATATCTATCTCCACCTCACTATGCTCTGGAGCTGCCCTCAAATCCTGGCTAAAATCTTGTGACTCTTGAATATACTTCATAGGCAGAAGGATTGGGGAGGAGCGATAGGAGGAGGTAGAGGGGGGAAAGCGAGAGAGAGAGAGAGAGAGAGAGAGAGAGAGAGAGAGAGAGAGAGAGAGAGAGAGAGAGAGAGAGAGAGAGAGAGAGAGAGAGAGTGGGAGTGAGAGATGGGGGAGTAGAAAGAGGGAGCGAAGGAAAGGGTGATTAGAGTATAAGATCGATATGAGGGAGATATAAATAGGGAGATATATACAATTTATAATTCATAATTTATGAATCAATGCATCCAGGCTTGTGGTGGTGTGGAGAGGATGTCGACCATAACTGTATGAATTCCTGCTTTATGCGTTGATATTTGAAATATATAAGAAAAGACCAAAAAACGAAAATATATAGAGAAATGAATAAATGAATAAATAAGTAAATAAATAAATGAATAAATAAATAAATAAATAGATGAGTAAATAAATAAATAAATAAATAAACAAATAAATAAATAAACAAACAAATAAATAAAAAATAGATAAATAAATAAATAAATAAATAAATAAAGAATAAATAAATAAATAATCAAATTTATAGAAATGAATAAAAAAGGTGATAAAATAGCTTAAGATATTTTAAAATATCTTAATATATCTGTTTTATATGACAAATACCATTTCCGTTATGCTCACACACCCTCGTGGCTGCGTGGCCGTGTGCCTTGAGGCTGTTACTATTGAGGGTGGGACGGAGGGGGGGGGGTATTTCTTACTCCCTGCCATTGCTTCTAAATTGTTCTGCCTGCTAGTACCTCCGGCACTGTTCTCGTCCGATTATTGGGTATTTTCATATTTTTACCACTTCCATAGCGCCCACACTTTTCAATTTCATATGAGGCCTAGATAAAGCCGACTCTTACAAACTATATCAATTTCAGCCAATTCTAACACTCCCACCCACCATAAATACTCTATAATCTCGAGAGAGAGAGAGAGAGAGAGAGAGAGAGAGAGAGAGAGAGAGAGAGAGAGAGAGAGAGAGAGAGAGAGAGAGAGAGAGAGAGAGAGAGAGAGAGAGCACGTCCTCTCCACACTAGTGCTGGGCAAATACCGCTAATTTAAATACCGGAATTACCGGTGAACAACAATAGCGTTACCGAAATTACCGGTAAAAGACTCGTGAGGTAGTAGTGACGTTCCAAGTTCAAGTCGAGTTCGAAAAATCAATGTTTTTGTCCTTTAATAAGCTATATCTCTGGTTCTATTTTACAAAATTATTTCAATTGTTATGTCATTGTAAAAAGAAAAAGTCATATTTTAATTGGTGCTACTATAGTTTGCTATCTACCGCGCGAGTGAATGGAGGGTGAGTGTGGTGTATAAACTTTCGTCCGCGTCTGTCTGCATGCATGGGTTCATGTTTGGAGGGTGTATGTGGGAGTGGGAGTTTTGTTAATACACACACATACACATACAATGAGCTTTGACTAATTTGTAATAAATGTTTTCCTAAAGACTAACCTAACCTAACCTGACTAATTTGTAATAAATGTTTTCTTAAAAACTGTTTTTTATGCTCCCTTGTTTTAATACTTGTTTCATACAAATTAGCTCAGCACATGATCAAAAACCAAGGTGAATACTCAAGGATATATTAGATTTCATTGTCAGCATGTTTCTATTTATTTCCTCAATTATTTTTTCATACAAATTAGTTCATATTCTTATTTAGAAACAGAAGCATATTGGCATTTTCATCACTTAAGCATATATATACATATATATATACATATATATATATATGTATAGACATATATACATATATATACATATATATATATATATATATATATATATATATATGTACACATATATGGGTATTCGCTTGGCGACACGCGGAATTTTTCGATGAAACTTTCACAATTAATATAGTTCCGTATGCTGATCACAGAAATAACATTAATTCTATTGAGAAATTAACAAAAGTGCCGAAAAACTGTTTTAATGGTAAAAAAAATTACCGAGACCTTAGCGGTACATACTTGCTTAATGGTAAAAGTTTAACCGGTAAAATTAGCGGTACACTGGCCCGTCAGTACCGTCACTCAGTACCACCAAGCCGAGACGTGCTTACCGCTCTCTGAGTGTTATGGTATAGCTTATCGAGTTATCGGTTAACGGAGCCTTAACGGTAGCAGAATTTTTGCCGGTAAGCTACCGTCAAGGTTGTTACCGATAAAACCCGTAACTTTACCGGTAGCTGCCTGCCACTATCGTCAGCACCGTCACTCAGTACCACCAAGCCGAAACGTGCTTACCGCTCCTGAGTGTTATGGTATAGCTTATCGAGTTATCGGTTAACGGAGCTTTAACGGTAGCAGAATTTTTGCCGGTAAGCTACCGTTAAGATTGTTACCGATAAAACCGGCAACTTTACCGGTAGCTGCCCACCACTACTCCACACGGTGCCCCTACCACTACTACTACTACTACTACTACTACTACTACTACTACTACTACTACTACTACTACTACTACTACTACTACTACTACTACTACTACTACTACTACTACTGCTACTACTACTACTACCACTACTACTACTACTACTATTACTACTACAACTACTACTAAAAACATCAACAACAATGATAACAACGACAACAACAACAACATCAACAATAAAATCAACATTAATAATAAGAACAAAAAATACCATCACCTTCATCACCAACAGAGAATAAACCATCACCACCATCACTTTAAGCCAACTAAGCAAGCTCCTAAACCACAAACTTCAGCACCATCACCATTATCGCTACTTAAGTCACCTAATCAAGCGTCACTACTTCAACCATGTAAACCATCTAAATCACTGCCACTTCCACCTGAGCCAACTCAACCACCATCACCACTATCACCTCGATCATCATGACGACCACTCCCAGTATCACTAGCACCACCATTACCACAATCTAAATCACTACTTAAACTAACACTTTCACCATTTTCATCACCACCACTACCATATCCATGTAAACCACCATTGAATACATCAACTAAACCACACCTAAACCACCACTACTACCACCACCACTACCGTCTGAACAATCAAAACCATATAAACAACCAATATCATATAAACCACCCCATTACCATCTAAATCGCCACCACCAAATACACCAACATCCAAACCAGCACCACCAAACATACCAGCCCCCACCACATTTTCTTTCAGTCATTACCTCTTTTGAGTTGTACTATAATACTTCATGTGATCTTCCATTTATTTTCATTCGATTTTTTTTTCTCTTTGTGCCTTTCTCTCATTCGCCCGTACCTCCACATATAGAGAAATAACTTGACGAAGAAAAAGAAAGTGCAAGACAAAGAGAAATCATAAAAGCCATGTCAAATGAAAAATACTGAGAAGAAAAGCGATACAAACGAAGACATTTGGAAAAGAACCCTCTGTGTTAATGAATTGGAAAACATAAGGAAAAAGAACGAAATACAACGACGCGGTGAGCGAAAAACAAACAAACATGGATACTATTTCCGAGTGAAAGACTTAAATGCAACTAAGAGTAAGGTGGGAGTCTACCTTATACTATGGGGCGATCTTCTCCAGTTTGAATAGAATAGTCTCGGGTCTTTCGGAATAAGAGATAACAGTACGGCATATCCTCGTTTCCGAAGTGTAACTCGGGATAGTTTTATTTATTTAAGTTAATTATGATGATGCCCCTTAAGACTAATAAAATTGCCTGGCGTCACTTGAGTAAATCGTGGTTAAGAAGGAATGAAAGTCCAAACACAGATGTGACACATTATATGAATTATTACATAAGCCATGTGAAACATTGAATGGAAGCATAATTTTGTAAATAGATAAATAAAAAAATATATAGAAAAGCTCAATGTTCATAAAACATCAGGGCTTGATACTTAGCCTTCAAGAATTATAAGGTAATAAAGAAACAAAATTACTGTTGATTTAGAAATCATAATATATATATATATATATATATATATATATATATATATATATATATATATATATATATATTTATATAATTATATATATATGCATTTATTTATATACATATAACTAACATTTTATATTGGCCAAATATATAAAAAACTAGAAACCTAAAATTGTAATAGGATAAATATATTAACTATTGACTTATTCAATGCAGTATAAGTTAATACAAACTTTTATATTAACTATTTTTAAGGCACTGTTATGCTTTGAAATGCCAATTTCAGCCGGACTTAACAGGTATTTTTATATGAGGTTAGTGGACACCAGGTTTGGCGATTTTTTTAATCTTTTTAAATGATATAAAAAAATCGATTTTTTTTTTATTATCTAAATCACGATTTATTTTATTTAAATATATTTTTTTATAGATTTTAAATATTGTGGGATTGCTATCTGATATGCAATCTGATTGCTAAAGAACATTTTTAGCATATTAATATAAGGAGCAGTATAGACTTGCCACAAGCATACAAGGAACGGTATAAGCCTACATGTAGTATATATATCACTGTGCAGTCCACAACAAGTTTCAACAAGATTCTTGTTGAAACTTGTTCTAGGTAAGCAGCTTCTCACTGAGTCAGTTGCTGCTTTGGAATCAACCAGGAAGGATGTCTTCTGGACCTGGCAGAGTGGTTCCTTCAGGCAGAAAAAATTATCCAGTCTGGAATTGTTTTGAAAAACTACCAACAACCTCTGGCAAAGGGTACCGAGCTAAATGCAAAGACTGCAGCCAGGAACTACAGGGCATTGTGTCAAGATTAAAATCTCACAGAGATAAATGCCAAGGTCAGCCACAGCATACAGAAGAAATTGATGACCCAAGTAATTAATTTTACTCATATTGTGTGCATTTCTCCCTTTTCATACGCAACTATATAAATTTGGTGAACAATGGAGAGCATGTGCAATAAAAATATGAAGGCCTAAAGAGATGATATTTCAACTTCATTACTTCTAAATTTGGGTAATGACTATATCACTATAATATACTGTATCTACTCAACTTTGGGGCCTAGATGATTATTATTCATATCATTCAACATTGTGTAATATATTTCATAGGTTCCATTGGAATTCAGCCCACATGGGATTCAGCCCACATGGGATATAGCCTAACCTAACCTAACTAACCCATTATTTTTAGTGAATTTAAAAGTGGATTGAATCCTATGTGGGCTGAATTCCAAACCCACCTATTTCATATCCAGTTAATTATTTCCGAATAATTTAGTGGCTTGTGTGAATATGATCATTATCTAAAAAGATAACTACTGTACTCAAAAGTAGCCTAAATCACACTGTATTCGTTAATTTATTTATTCATTTATAAATTATGCAATATGCTAAACTTTTCTGTTTCCATTTCAGGATCTGTATCAACAGCTTCAATCCCTTCATCATCGGCTCCACTTGAATTATCTGCAAACCTGACTCCACCATTAAAAAGGTCACTATCAGACTCCTCCACAGGCGCCACTTCTGCTAAATAATTTTCATCTAAAAGAAAGTCATCAACATCTCTGGACAGATTTATCATAAAAACTTCAGCCTCTCACAAGGAAAATCTGGACAAAGAAGATAGGAATCCCACAATATTTAAAATCTATAAAAAAAATCTATTCAAATAAAAAAAATCTGATTTAAATAAAAAATCTATTTTTATATCTTAAAAAAAAAAAAAAAAAATCGCCAACCCTGGTGTCCACTAACCTCATACAATAATACCTGTTAAGTCCGGCTAAAATTGGCATTTCAAAGCATAACTGCCTTAAAAATAGTTTCTTATTTCACTATAAAAGTTTATTTTAACTTATACTGCATTGAATAAGTCAATAGTTGATATATTTGTCCTATATACAATATGAGGTTTCTGGTTTTGATATATTTTTCCAATATAAAATGTTAGGTTACAAAGAAAGCAATGGCCTCCGCTAGCGGACCCAGGGATCTGGATGCGCACGTCCTGTGTAATAGTAGTCCTTGATATATATATATATACATATATATATATATATATATATATATATATATATATATATATATATATATATATATATATATATATGAATGACTATAAAGTGCAACCGGCTTCGTGGCTCTTGTTGTTTGACTACAAATGCTGTAGTCCTGAATTTATTGATGACGAAATCAGAAATGTTTTTAACATTGGGCTAAAATTAAAATACCCTAAACAATTCCCTAATATTGCTTACAATTTTGCAAGGAAATAATTTTTAACTCCTCAGCCAAAATCACCTTTTAGTCATCATAATGTTTTAACTTTGCCATTTCAAGAATTTTTTTTAGGTGTTACAGAATTATAAAAAAGATTTAATGTAAGGGTAGTTTTAAAAATAATAGTACAGTAAAACATATGCTCATCAATAATAGTATTGAAGTTGAAAAAGGATGCATTTATAAAATTCCTCTTATTGTGGACTTTCGGAGTTATGGGGAAAATGGAGCTACCCTTTACTCAGACATTGCTCCCAGGTCCACTCGACCCGGAGTGGTAGTATCTGTTTAGGGTTCCTGCTGCCTTGTAGGGTAGGCCTCTTTAGGCAAAGGCTGGGAGAAGGAAAACTTTGAACCCAAAACCACCTGCTGCCTGCGGGTTATGTAAGTCCTCAATGGCGGAGCAGGCGAATGAAGTTGCCAGATTCAACGGCTGCGAGGGCTGACGAAGGCTGCAGCAAGCCAACAACTCCAATCTCCTTGGCTTGCCTTGCCATTGGATCAAGTTACTGACTTGTTAAGTTTACGTGTGCTTTACTGTATGTACGACGTAAAGTACACTTCAAACAAATGCACACACAGGCGTCTTTGTGTCTCTTTTCTTCCTAGTTTCTCAAAGTTTTCCGGCAACCGGCGACCGGCGATGAGTGACGGGGGCAGGCTTTGTGTAGGCTGGAAGCTCCTAGTCCAGAATTGGCACGGAAGCGGTGGTTACCTGAGTCAATCGCTCTATCTTTTGGATGCAGCAGGGAAGAAGTTCGGCAGCAGTATCCACGACTGAGCAGTCCTTTTAAGGATCCACTTTGCTCACCCTGATTTGGGAGAGGGCTAGAAAAGGTGCTCTAAACATAGTCTGCTGCATCACAAATCCTGTTTGGATAACCACTTTTAGAGGGATCACCATCATGCGGTCGAAAATGCAGATCAAGACATTGAAATTTGGAAACTGGAATGTCATGACCTTAATGGACAATACCAACTCAGATAGACCCGAAAGGCAAACTGCCATCATTGCCTGGGAACTACAACGCTTCAAACTTGACATTGTAGCCCTCAGTGAGACCCGGAGAGCTGGAGAAGGCCAGCTGAGAGAAGAAGGCGGCCAATATACCTTTTTCTGGAAAGGTTATGATCATGAGCAATAACGGATCCATGGGGTTGGGTTTGCAATAAGAAATGCCGTCCTTTCCAAATTGATAGAGCAGCCTATTGGAATTTGCGCACGTCTCATGACCCTCCGAATCCAACTCGCCAAAAACGAGCACGCAACCCTCATCAGCGCATACGCTCCCACCCTTAATGCTGAGGACGTAGATAAAGAAGCAATCTGCAGCCAGCTCGACAACGCCCTCTCTGCCATAGATAAGGACGACAAAATCATTCTTCTGGGAGGCTGCAATGCCAGAGTCGGGAAAGATTGTGAGCTCTGGAGAGGAATAATTGGAAAGGAAGGAGTAGGAAGAGCCAACTACAACGGTACTACCCTACTTGCCAAATGCGCCGAACACAGCTTGTTAATAACCAACACCCTTTTTCAACAGAAAAATCGGTAAAAAGTCTCCTGACAACACCCAAGATGGAAGCACTGGCATTTCATTAAGTACAACATCGTAAGATCCAGGACGTGCTTCTTACCAGAGCTGGATTAGTATACTTAAAAAAATATAATAATAAAAGATAAATAAATAAATAAATGAATGAATAAATGAAAATAAAAATAAATGAATAAATAAACAAAACAAAATAAGATAAAAAATAGATAAGGTGAGGCGTTTTGAATAAAACATTTCTATCTGGAAAGGTCAAGACTGGAAATATTTAGTTAGGGTTTCCTTCTTTGACCGATTTTTTTTCTTATCAGAGTGAATACAAGTATAAGATTGTGGGCATAAACCTATTGTAAAAATATGGTAATAACATTAACTGTGATGAATAGCAAATTATTACTCTTCTGGATCAAGAAAAAACTAATTACATGTTGGTAATAGGTGACTTCAATGCGAAATTGAATTTTGTAATGCAAATTTGGAAATAAGAGAACGAAACGAGAATGGCGAGATGCTGGTCGATATTGTATAGAACTACAAGATGAGAGTAATAGATATTTCTTCCAAAACCTTGTAGGTCATAATTGGACCTGGAGAAATCCAGATGGAACAGCAACGAAATAGACTTCATATTATGAGATGAAAGCAAAAGCGCTAGCAATGCTACGGTTACGAATAAAGTAAATATATATATAGTGGCCATAGAATGGATGATTGAACTAATAAAATCATTTTCAGAGCCGAGAGAAATGAATTCATTTTGGAAAAGAAAATGAGGCTTTAAAAGGCGAAGGGAAGAAAGAAGGAATTTGAGTTGGAAATTAAAAGTATATTTGAAGCTTTAAAAAATAAAGACACCACCGAGGACATGAATTTGAATTTAGTAAATATCATAAGGGAATTGGCAGAGAAAGTAGAGTTTACAAAAAAGTAATTAAAGAAAGCAAATAACCTAAAGTTGCAAAATAAGTAATAAGAAGGAATGAAACAAAGAGAGTAGAATGGAACAGAACTAAGAGAAATAAATAGGAACTTAGATGTAATAGAGGAAACTATTTGGAAAGGTAAAGATATTAAAGGGGTTGATCGCAGACCTGCTTTAGAGAGCCTCAAAGGATTTATTTGAAAGATAAAAACGAAAAGACTATCAAATACAAGGACAAAATAGTATAAAGAGTAGAAGAATTCTACTAATAGCTTCACTCGTGAAATGCTATAGTCAAGTCGATAAATTTATCTGTAGACGTTAGTAGTGTGCCGGAAGTTACAAAGCAGTAGCTTTTGTTTTAAATAGTATGAAACGATGAAAAGCACTTGGGGATAAAGGCATGACGATGTATTTCTGAATTACACAGGGAAAGAAGTCCATTGTAGATTAACTCTCAACTATGTACCCAATGTTTACGCCAGGAAAAAGTTCCTGATTCATGGTGCAATGCTATAATTATCTTATTTCACAAGAAAGGAAGCCAGAAAGACCTTAGTAGTTACCGGCCGATTAGATTTCTATCAAATATATACAAGGTATTTTCAAGATCCTTACGAATAGCCTAAGTAGAATTTTATATGAAAGCCAACCAAGAGAGCTGGCAGGCTTTGGAAGCGGATACTCAACCAATCAAGAAACCGACAGAATACAATATACTTCTTTGTTTAGTTTTTGTAGATTACGAAAAGGCTGTTGACTCAATAAGCCAAATAGCAATACTAAACTCATTACCCAAATAGGGTACACACAAAAACATTGTATTTTTCTAGCAAAGATTAAT
>NC_134778.1:52625199-52632699 GCF_046742065.1 Oratosquilla oratoria | reverse complement strand
GAGGGATGGAGGTCATCGTCGACCTTCTTTGATAACCCTCCGTAATGCAAATTAGCGATTCCCCAAAGTATCGGATTTTCTTTTTCATTTTCTGAATACGCAACTCTTAGACTTTTGCAAAATTTCTTAATGAAGAATAAACAGTTCCTGGTAACTTTTTATTTTTTCCTCCACGAGGAATAAACAACTTTCATCAACTTTGGGGATTTTTTTTTTTACCTGTAAATTATATTAATCAAATTTAAGTTGATTCTGTGATCAGCCCTTTGATAAGACAACGAACTTTATTTAGCTTTGTACTGCCTAGTACTAGGTGATTCTATTCACCGGAGTAATGAAATGGAGATCATTTGGAGGTCTTGAAAGATGGAGACCCCAACAATTTCCGAGTTTACTAATGAACTGAATTGAATAATTATGTCATTCGTCATAAATCAGGTATCGTCATGGTATTGAGGGGATTAACCAACAAACAAAAGTTCTGCGGATATTTTGAGCAGCGCTGATAGTTTGAAGTGATATTCTTTTGCTTTGTGCTAAGCACTATATGTTTAGATATAACCCACTGTCGGAGAAACAAAGCAAAAGAAACAGGTTATATTTCGATCACAACTGTGGTCCTCTTCAGCAGATAAGTACAAAAGTTAGATGACATGAATATATATAACAAGAATGGTTCAAAGATAGGAACAGGGAAAGGTGGCTCAAGCCATGTCCGAGGTGGGGCGGACTCAAGATAGGTGGTAACAATCTATTAACAGTATAGGTTGTGATGTAATCTGGTGACCATTGGCTTTTGGAAGTATTAAAATTTGGCAGGTGTTTGATAAGAAAAGATTAAATTATCTTTCTCCTAGAACTACAATTGTATTTATAAATATTTTCCTATTTCTCCATCTATCCTCCACTCTCAACTTACCTTCCACCAACAGATTATCTGATATACCCCCACTCTATCCCCTTAAAACATGTACATCATTAACTCTACCTATTATACTCCTATCTACCACTACATAGTCCATTAACGCTCTATCTACCACCCATCCATCCATCATCCTCTCCCATGTATACTTATGCTTGACTTTCTTCCTAAACACTGTATTTACTATCATCAACTCTCTTTCTAGACACATCTCCACCATTAACTCTCCACTACGATTCTTTCCTGGAACTCCACATTTCCCAACCACTCCGTCAATTGATTCATTTCCTACCCTAGCATTAAGGCCTCCCAATACCACTACATTGACGTTCCTCCCTAATCCCTCTATGCACTTATTTAAATCTATCCAATAAGCCTCCCTTTCTTCTACGCTCTTCTCACTACCAGACCCATATGCACTTACAAAAATCCACATCTCCCTTCCCAGTTTCACCTTCATCCACGTTATCCTTGAAGAAACCTCCTTCCACTCCACTACACGTTTACCTATCTCTTCACTTACTAGTATAGCCACCCCTTCTCTCCCTCGCACTCTCTTCACTCCTGAGAACCTCCCAACTACACTCCCAAACTCACACTCGCCCTTCCTTCTCAATTTAGTTTCACTCAAAGCCAACACATCCATCTTTCTTCTCACAAAGACTACCTATCACTTCCCTTTTACTCTCATCTGTACCACATCCACGGACATTAAAAGACCAAACCTTAGGGTGCTGGTTGGAAAACTCGTAGACCCTTTTATGCCTTTACTTTTTTTTTTTTTTTTTTTTTTTTAGAAAGGTCCCCTGTGGGGCTACAGGGAGAAGGATGCCTGGCCCCAATCCCCGTCCCGTTTTTCTCGCCTTTTACGATCCAAATTGGAATGCTTGGTGGCAGCATTCTTTTCCCCCACCACAGGGTAGGCGAAACAAGGAAATTAAATTCAGAGAAATGGTACAAGACAGCAAGAAGGGGTTGGGGGACAGCATAACGGAGGGACAGTAGCAGTATGATAAAAGTTTCATCATTTCTCTGTGAGCACAGTCCTCCTCTATCACAGACAAAATGATGTGTGCCTCTGGTCCATAGGGGCGCCCCATATAGACCCTAAAGCATCAACTGCATGCTACTCTGCCACAAAAACATGCAGCCAATACCTCAGATGGTAATAATAATAATAATCAATAATAATGATAATAATAATAATAATAATAATAATAATAATAATAATAATAATAATAATAATAATAATAATAATAATAATAATAATAATAATAATAATAATAATAATAACAATAATAATAATAATCTATGTACTATCAAAAATAAACTGTCACGGTCTTCGCATTAATGTAAAGGTATTTCGAACTTACAGGATGAAATTTTGTAGCACGTGTTGGTCGACGAAATGCCAGGGGAACCCGACGCCGTGCAGAAGAAGCGGCAACGCCACTTTTGGAAATGGGTGACATGTCAGAAAAAAATTCAAAAAGCCGACCTACAATCCAATAAACGGTACCTTTGCCAGCTAAGGGCCGAACACAGCAAAACATTCCCCGCTCTATATACTACAGTCAAACATTTCTCGACAAAAGAGTCGGTAAGACAGTTTCACCGAAAAGTCCTTAAGTTTAACAGCACTCTAAGGGAGTCAAACGACTTTGAATATTGTGATAAAATGTTTGATGAATTAGAGATTTTTGACGGGGAGATCACGGACGTTGTTTCCGACAATTTTATGAAACACTATTTTGCCGGATACTCAGGCTTTGTGAAGAATGGAGGTAAATCTGACCATAGAAACTATCAGATGCACTACCTTGATATGACGTATAAAGCGTTTATGCGTACCAAGAAACGAGTGAACAAGTATGTGTGGGACAAGAAGAAACAAGAAGAATAGAAGAAACAAGAGGAAAAGAAGAAACAAGAAGAGAAGAAACAAGAAGAGAAGAGGAAACAGGCCGAAAAGAAACAAGAGGAGGAAAAGAGGAAACGAACCGAAAAGAAACAAGAAGAAAAGAGGAAACAACAAGAAAGGCGGATAGCCAAGCAGTTGGAGAGAAAGCTGAAGGAACAGGAGAAGCAGGACAAAAAAAAAAAGTGCTTATAAAAGAGCAGTTACGCGAGAAAAAGGAAGAGGCAAATATATTACGTATACAGAAAAGAGACGAGAAAGCGAAAACAGCGGCAGCGAGAAAAAGGGTTAGAGTAATTAAAAGGGGTGTCTTAGAGATTGATACATTAACCGAGGAAGATAAAAAGTTGTTGGACGATGATAGGGAAAACCGTAGACAACAACGCAAAAAGGAAAAAGAGAAGGGTGATCGTAGCAAGCCTATTGCAGAGCTTATAGGCACACTTCGCGAAGGACACGCAACTAAGATCGATACCCATTCGGTCGGCAGATTAGGGGAATTCAAATGTAAGTACTGTGACGCACTATTATGGAAAGATGAAAGGAGAAGTATTTGTTGTAGTTCGGGCCAAGTTCGTACAACTGTTCCATCAACAATCAAAGATAACGCCATTAAGGCTTTATACGATGGAACATCTAAACTCTCAGAACATTTTTTTGAACAATATGGTGAGCTTCAATATGTTGTTCTCTTTTACCTCTTTTAACACTTCGAATAAACTAGAGAACATGGCCGAGGCCGCATCGTGCTACAAGATACAAGGTAGAATATACCATAAAATTGGTCCATTGAAGCCAGAATTATTGGAAGAAGGAGGTTATTTTAATGAGACGGGTCCGAAAAGAAAGGCGGGAAAAGCTTTCTGGAAAAGCTACAATGACTCTTTTCTCGACTTATATTTTTACCACGATAGAGATCAGCAAATTAAACTTAGAACAGAGAAAATGTGCACGGATTACTCAAAGAAAAGTAATAAAAACGTGAAAGTTAAAACAAGACGGCGTCGCTGCTTTACGAGTATATGACTGCCAACAATGCTTGCCTGACAGGTATGCTAAAAGAACTAAAGACCGCAAAGGAACTAATAAGAGTTCACGTAGAAAAATACGGAAAACTCCCCGAGATGTCTATAACCTTGAAGGCTGTTGAAGGGATAAAAACACGTGAGCATAAGGACGTTTACCATCTTCCTTCGTCGTCTTCACAGGTTGGAGCTATCGTTAATTTCGATTCGGTAAAGGAAAATCTATGTATAACAGTTCGTTCCCCGAAGCCAGGTCCGAAATACCAACTTAGAATGATAGCCCATACCAATTTTTTTACGATTCTTTTCAGTACCCTTTGTTGATCCCTAACGGGGATATAGGTTACTCCTTCACAATGATATGTGCCAACAGTACTTTAAATACTCTGATTCCCTGCATGTTTTACTCATCTTTGTATATGGAGAGGGAAGGTGTTTATAATTACATGACCAAATGCAGACGGCTATTCCAACAATTCGTCGTCGATAATTATGTAAAAGTTGAAACTGCCAGGCTATCTTTTATAGAATTTAACCAGAATAAAATAAGAAAGGAACGTGCAGATATCTTACGGTGTGACGACGGAAAAAGTACTGGACAAAGAGTGATAATTCCTTCATCATTTGTAGGTGGACCAAGATACATGAAGCAACGTCAACAAGACGCACTCGCGTTCGTTACCAATTACGGTTCTCCGGACTTTTTGATCACTTTTACTATGAACCCTCGATGGGAAGAGTTGAATGAAGCTATTGAACAAACAGATTCCAGCTCTGCTTCGAGACATAGGAGCGATAACGATAGACCCGATTTGGTTAGTAGGATATTTAAGCTGAAAGTCGACAGCATTATGGATGATTTAACTAATAAAAACATTTTTGGGCGTGTTAAGGCCTTCCTTTATAGCATTGAGTGGCAGAAAAGAGGTCTCCCTCACGTTCACATTCTTCTATGGATGGAAGAACGAGTTAACGCCGAATTGGTGGGCAGTGTCATTTCCGCCGAAATACCAGACAAGGAAAAGGAACCAAGATTGCACGATATTGTCACAAAATGTATGATCCACGGTCCGTGTAAAGGCTTCGACGAGTCCCACGTATGCTGTCAAAGAAAATCGGTAAACGGGAACGACAAATGCCAAAAGGGCTTCCCCAAACCGTGTAGGAGCGATCTTCTCTTTGGACGTAACGGCTATCCTTTATACAGAAGAAGAGCCGTGGGAGAAGGCGGACACTCTTTCGACGTGAAAGTTAAAGGAGAGTTAAAAACTATAGATAATTCGTGGGTTGTACCTTATAACCCGTATCTATGTCTGAAATATAACGCTCACATTAACGTCGAGTGTTCAAATTCCATTAAATGCATAGCCTACGTTACAAAGTATGTAAACAAGGGTTGCGACCGTATTTTGTTTTCTAAGACTAGGGAGAAAGATGACGATGTCAACGAGGTAAGGGGTTACCAAGAAGCACGTTATGTCAACGCGAATGAAGCAACTTGGAAGATTTTCAAATTCCCCATTCACAAGAGTTACCCTTCTGTCTTTTCGCTTGACCTACATCTACAAGGCGAATTTTTTTTTTTTTTTTTATCAAGAAGATATGGCAAAAGAGGAGGTTATCGACAACAAGATCGAAAAAGACACTCAGCTGACAGCATTTTTCAAAATATGTTCCCGTGATGAGTTTGCAGCAGGGCTCTACTATCACGAAATGCCCAATTTTTTCGTTTACAACAACAATAAGAGTATTTGGGTAGAACGTCGAAACAAAAGTTACGCTCTAGGAAGGATAAGGGCTGTAACAAGCAAAAACGTCGAACTCTTCTATTTGCGTCTTCTTCTTACGCATAAGCGAGGACCTAAGTCTTTTACAGATCTTAGAACCGTAGACGGACACGTGTACTCCACCTTCAGGGAAGCCGTGAAGGCCATGGGTCTACTGAACGACGAAGATACGTGGAAACAGACTATCCTAGAGATAATCAACCACACAAACGATCGAAGACAGCTACGGGCAACGTACGCAAGCATGCTGGTGTTTTCTTCCCTCGAGGACCAGTTAAATATCTCGGAAGAGACCAAAGATCTGTTTTCGAGCGACTTCCTTCATCACATAGGGTTAACAGAGTACAACGAAGAAATTTATCTGGATGCCTTAGAGTTTAGACGATATACAGGAAAACGTGTGGAACTGTGGCGGCGGCAGGTTAGTTCATTATGGCCTCCCTCCTTCTAGAGACGGCGAAAAGACAACAAACGTTATACGTAGAGAGAAATCGTATAACAAAGCTAAGCTGGAAGAAGACGTTAAAGAAAAAACGGTTCTCCTAAACGATAAACAACGGCAATGCTACGAAACGGTGATGGCGCGCGTTGAGGGAGACAAAAAGTATCGTGATAACGGTATCTTCTTAGACGCTCCTGGAGGCACGGGAAAGTCTTTCGTGCTTAACCTTATCCTTGACGCGGTTCGTTCAAAGGGAAAGGTAGCCCTGGCGGTGGCGTCCTCGGGCATCGCCGCAACTGTTTTACAAGGAGGAAGGACAGCGCATAACATGTTTAAGATTCCTTTAATGGGTCATACCGAGGTTCGTGCCTGTAGCGTAAAGAAAAGCTCAGAGATGGCAAGGTTACTGAAGATGGCGTCCGTTATAGTGTGGGACGAAGTCGTAATGACCAACAAGAATACGATTACAGCATTGGATATAACGGTAAGAGATATACTGGAAGTTAACAGTTTCATGGGAGGAATAGTTTTCGTTTGCGCGGGTGATTTCAGACAGATTATTCCCGTTGTAAGAGGAGGTGGAAAGAACGATGAACTAGAATGTTGTATAAAGTCAAGTTATTTTTGGGATTGTTTGGTAAAGATGGAACTAACAGAGAACGTTAGACTCACTGTTAATGACGCTAAAAATAAGAAATTCGCTAAAAATCTGTTAAGGATAGGGACAGGAGAAAGTGGCTATTACATGCACTTTCCTGAAAATTTTGGAGTGTTGGTTAAAGACCGTGAAGAGTTGGTGGAAAAGGTCTACGACAACTTAAAAAAAAAAAAACACTTGAACGTTTCTTACTTTGAGAAAAGGACTATCATTTCACCTACAAACGACGATGTTGACAGAATTAACTATATCGTATACGACAAATCAGACAAACCAGAGAGGGTCTATATGAGTGAGAACATTTCCGTAGAAGACGACATGGAAATTCAACAGTCCGTATACAATGCAATGTCAAGTCCTTCCCTCCCGCCCCATGAATTGAAGTTAAAGATAGGTAGCGTTATTATGGTTATCCGAAACATTTGTCCTCCAAAATTGTGTAATGGAACTCGAGTCATGGTAACTAACTTACAGAAGAATATTATCGTTGGTAAGATTTTAGGAGGTGCGTACAAGGGTGAACAAGTTCTGCTTCCGAGGGTACCGTTAGAATCAACAGATACACCCGTAAACTTTAAAAGGAAACAATTTCCCGTTAAACTAAATTACGCTATGACAATAAATAAGTCCCAGGGACAAACTTTTAACCGGTGTGGCCTCCTTCTCGATTCCGCACAGTGTTTCGCGCACGGACAGCTTTACGTTGCGAGTTCCCGGGTTACCAGCAGGGATTCGTTAATAATGTACA
>NC_134778.1:52615199-52620199 GCF_046742065.1 Oratosquilla oratoria | reverse complement strand
TATCTCTTCTCCTCATTTTCTTCTCTCCTTTTTTCTTTTTCTCTCCTCTTCTCACTTACCTTTTTTTCTAGTTTTACTCTTTTTCTTTTTCATTTCTCCTATTTTCCTTCTCTTCTTCTCAATTTCCTTTTCTCCTTTTCCTCTTATGCTTTTCTTTCTCCTGATCTTATTTCTCTTCCTCCTGTTCTTGTTTTCCTTTTCTCCTTCTTTGCTTTTTCTTTTGTTCCCCCTTACAATGGAAAAGAAGCCCTCGGTATATAGCTAGATTTTTTTCTCTCTTTTTCTCCTCGTCGTCGTCGGCGTTGTCTCTCTATCCCATACTCTTCATCTCCACTTTGTAACCTTCCTACTTCCTACTTTCTATGCTTTACTTTTCCTTTATTCATACTCCTCTTCCTTCACTTCTTGCTTCTCCTCGGCATCATTTTATTCCTCCTTCTCCTCCTCCTCCTCCACTCCTCCACCACCTCCCGTAAATCTTCAACCAATTCCCACTTGTTATTCCCAGACCTCTCCTCGCTTCCTACTCCTCATCTCTACCGTCATCTCCATGGTCGGCGCCTACCCTTTCCGATCTTCTTGCCTGCACACCTACAGTACTACTCACCTCCCATCGCCCACGTCCGGTCTTTCTCTAATTCAATGGTTCTTAGTCCTTAGCTACTGTAGATCCCTTTAGGGCGGGTATTTAGTATTTTGTCAGTGATAACCAGCCCTACTATTCTTGTGACAATAACGCGTCAAAGAGGTGGAGTCACAGAAGTGGCAAAGGAGTGCAAGGAAGGTGTGTAGAGCCTAGCGGCATCGCCAAATTAAGAGAATGAAAGGCCAGCCGTTACGTTAGAAATGGGCTTAATCGAATTTTTTTTATAGCTTTCTTCGGTAACGACAGGGCGCTACGAATTGAGTACAATAGACTGAGAATAAAGGTGAGAGACAGGAAGAGAGCAATTATGGTAAGGGAGTAGGGTGGAATGAAAAATATTGTGGAGGCGATAAAGGAGTGGAAATGAAATTGAGCAGGACAGATAGCTAGAAAGGAGGATGTATCCAACACGGTAAAAACTTTTTAAAGTGTCCCATGAGTGTCGAGGCTCCAGCTTATTTTTATCTACTGTAGTCTCTCCTCAACACCAGACAATCATATTTATTTAATTTTTGTGTATATGTCTTTATTGGAACATTGTTTACTTTCTCTTGTAAATAAAGTAAAGAATATCTTTCTGTACATCCCATGAAAGAATAAATGTATACTCTCTTAAACATAAACAATATTGTACATAAACCAACAATTTAAAAATCTAAATACCAATGTTATAGATATTATCCACAGCATTTTTTCAAACCACATATAAAGTCTCGCAATTCACCCGGTGGCAATAGCCCTCTTTTATACACTACTATCTTTTCATTTTCCTACAGACATTCTTCCCCTCCCACAAAACCCGATCCCGCGCAAGCGAGGTGGTCTTTCCTTGGAATCCAGAATCCAGAAAGTCTTAAAGACTATAAACTAACCGAGCAAGTGGGTTTGCCCCACATCTATCATAACTCTTACTTCCTTCCATTTCACTCTTTCCTTCCACTAAACCCACAAATCCCCACTCCCACCCTCTCTCCCATCTTATCTGTCCTGCCCTCTAACAAAATAAAAGACCACATACACAACAACAAGGGCAGTCACACTTGCTAGGGCTACTCTCTAGAGTTGATTAGTTTATAAGACCCAACTAAAAGTTGGATGGGCTTCATTTTGGTAGTTAACACTGCTACCCGCTTCTAGGCCTTTCCCAGGTCTTTCTCTCTTTGACTTTTCCGTCTTTTCGTAGCTCTCCGGAGTCCGCACGAGCCCTTATTGGCTCATGAGGATCCTCGGTCGTCCGGCCCCGGCGAAATCTAGTATCTGTCGTAGTTTAGAGTAGTGTAGATCCCGTCCCCACTGAGCACACAGCATGTCATTCCACGCGGCTGTCGCCAGTCGCCAATGAACTGGGGTCACATTTCACGTGTACCAAGGGGCTTACCTTCCTCCTCGATGTTCACCTCTGCAAACGAAAAAGATTTCCCCTGACGACCCCAATATCGACCCGGATAAGGCTAGGCATGTTTTTCTTCGCTCTGACCAAACCCGATTAGCTGAATTTAATCCATTTATTCTTAAGAAATGTCTATCTTTCTATGCCGAGGATATCAACCAGCTTAGGAAACTTAGAAGCGGAAATAACCAAGTTACCACCAACTCTGGGAAAGTTACACGCGACTTACTTAAGACAAAGAAGTTTCATACCTTAGATGTTGACTTCCTCCCTAGGTCACTCAACCCCTGCAGAGGAGTAATCCACTGCAGAGATTTGATGACCATGCATGGACTAGTCCGACATCTTCGAAGAAATGAAAACGAGATTCTAGATGTCAAAATCATCACGCGACTGGACCGGGAAAAGAACATGCGAGTAAACACACCCCTTATCATCCTCACTTTCAACTCAACAAACCTCCCTGACCATGTCAAAGCTGGATATATCCATATCTCAGTACGTCCATATGTCCCCAACCCTTTGCGCTGTAATAAGTGTTTTAAATATGGTCACCTTGCTAAGTTTTGTCGCAGCCAAACGATCGTGTGCGGTAAGTGTGCAGGCGAACATCCTACAGATGCCTGCTCTACAAATGTGTTTCAATGTGTCAACGGCCCCTCTAACAATAAGCATACATACACCTCGCGAGATTGTCCCACTTTCAAAATAGAGAAAGAAATTTGTACCTAGTAAGCAACTTGTGGCATCTCTTTCTACGAAGCACGGAAGCATGTGATGGAAAGCCAAGTTACCCCAACTAATCCCTCCGGAGCAACTTCCTATGCTTCTGCAGTTAAGAAAACGTACAAAACCATTGAAACACAGACTGTAAGCAAGCACTCCGATAAGGAAAAAGTTTTCTACCCACCTACCAGACAAACCACATATTTGCATCTTTCTTCCCCGACTATCCAAGAGCTTCCACAACGTCTGCCTACACATGTGGAAGAGTATGTTCCCATGGAAATCACCAGGTCCTGCAAACGACTATTAAGTGAGATATTCAGCCCAGACCGAGAACTGGGGGCAAAACACACCTCTCCCACTAAGGCTAAGAAAGCAAGAAGTCGAAGCAAAAAAATAAAGAATAAAATAAAATAAAAAATAAAAAATAAATAAATAAAATAAAACAAAATAGATAAAAAATAAGATAAAATAAAATAAAATAAATAAACAAATAAATAAATAAAAATAAAAATAAATAAATAAAATAAATAAATAAATAAACAAATAGATAGATAATTAAATACATACATATACCAAAGGCTTTTTCCCCCTACACGGGGTGTAGCCAAAAAGAAAAAGGCATAGAAACCACTCCTACCCATTCCATTTCCTATATATTCCACTCCCCTCAACCCTCCTCCCTCTCTTTCATCTTGGCACCTCCTGGATGACGGGTCATCCCTGCATCCTGTCCACTGCCCTGGGTCAGAAGCAGTGTCGCAAGACACAGCACATCCACAGCAAGGCCGCTTCATACATTCGGCGACCCTCCCTCTCCGTCCCCCCCATGCAGAAAAGGAGAAGACGGGGAGAAATCCCTTCGGGCTGCGTCAAATTTGGTCACACATACTACCTCACCCCCATCCCCCCGCCCATTCCACCTCATGCATCACAACATCATCTATATACAACCATTCTCCATTCACCCCTGTCTTCTGTCCTCTCTCGCCCTTCCTCAACAGACATTCCCCTCTTCCCCAAAGCCCCCTTCACTCCATCCATCCATACAGCCTGCTGTCCCTCTCTCCCCTTATACACCTCATCACCTTACTTTTGCCCACATTTATCTTCAGCTGCCTTCTTTCACACACCTTCTCAAACTCTGTCACTAACTTCCTCAATCCCTCCTCTGATCCTGCTACAAGCGCAGTGTCGTCAGCAAACAACAGCTGGCTCACCTCCCACTTTTCTCCATTTTCTTTAATCATCTCCAACCCCTGACCCACCACCCTTGCATTCACCTCTCACACCACCCCATCCATGTAAAGATTGAACAGCCAGGGCGACATAACACATCCCTGACGAAGTCCCACCTTTACCTCAAACCATTCACTCTCTCCATTTCTAATCCTAACACAAGCTCTACTACTCTCATAAAAGCTCTTGACTGCTCTCAACAGCTTTCTCCTGTCCCATATATCTGCAGTACCTCCCACAGTGCCTTCCTGTCTATCCCGCCGTAAGCCTTTTCCAAATCCATAAAAGCCCAAAATACATCCTTACCTTTTCCTATAGCATTCTCACATATCTCACTAACCACAAAAATCTGATCTACACATCCCCTACCTGTTCTAAACCCACATTGTTCCTCACCAATTACTCCCTCTGTTTCTCTCCTAATCCTTTCAATGAAGACCCTCCCATAAGCCTTCCCAATTACACTCAACAAGCTGATCCCTCTGAAACTACTACACTCACACTTGTCCCCCTTTCCCTTGTAAAGCGGAACTATACAGGCACTCCTCCAGTCCTCCAGCACTCTACCCTCTCTTAAACAAACATTAAATAACCTCACCAGCCAGTCCACCATAACTGTACCTCCTTTCTTCAGACATTCTGCATGGCATCCATTCAACCGAGGTGCCTTACCTGCTCTCATCATCTTTATAGCTGCTTTCACTTCATTCTTCCCTATTTCTCCTCCATTTTCCTCACTCATCACTCTAATTTTCTTAGCGCTTCCCACTGCAACTACCTTTACCTCCTTATCCTCTTTCACATTTAGCAACTCCCTAAAATACTCTGTCCCCCAACAAGGGGTTGGGGGACAGCATAATGGAGAGATAGTCGTAGTATAAAAGTGTCATCATTTCACTATGAACAGAGTTTTCCTCTATCACAGACAAAATTATGTGTGTCTCTGGTCCGTAGGGGCGCCCCATATAGACCCTAAAGTATCAACTGCATGCTACTTTG
>NC_134778.1:52592699-52607699 GCF_046742065.1 Oratosquilla oratoria | reverse complement strand
CCTCATTTCTCACTCTATCCAGCCTAGTAACCCCCCATCATATTTCCCCGTCACCTCATAAAACCACATTCAAACTCCTTCTCTCTTCCTCTCTTATGTTCTACGTTTCTGCCACATCCAGTGCTGTCAGCATAATCACTCCTTCATACAATCTCCTCTTAACATCCATTCCCAAATGTCTATTCCTCATTACACTTTTTAATCCACCAAGGCATTTACTCGCTTCTCTCAATCTACATTCTACCTCCACCTCCATTCCACCCTTCCCTGCCACATTTGCACCCAAGTATCTAAAACTCTCGACTTCCTCCAGTCGGTCTCCCTTAATGCTCACTTCCATTGTGCTGCCACTTTCACCCCTTGTACATCTCACCACCTTACTTTTACCCACATTTATATTCAATACTACCACTACTACTACTACTACTACTACTACTACTACTACTACTACTACTACTACTACTACTACTACTACTACTACTACTACTACTTTTTTTTTTTTTTTAACGACCTCCATCTTCGTGGTGGAAGCAGCAGGTTCTGTCTCCCACAGACACAGTTCATTGGGCCCTCTCCCGCCAATGACTGTGGTCGACGACCCTTTTATTTATCTTTTTATTTATTTAATTATTTTCAATAATGCCTAATACAAAAGTTCATTTATCCTACTGTCAACCACCGTCTGCTCAAAATCTAGGTTTTGTATATGTGCTGATTTGGGCGGTGGGGACCTGGTACTTCTCAGGCATAGGAGGGTTGATCTTAGGAGTAAGAAGGACAGTCTACATCTCATCCATGAAACAATGCTGCTTTTTGGTTGTTGTTTCTTTTCAGCCATTACCTCAGCCAGCCGAGCGTAGAATGCCTTTGCTCTAGGACCCATCCCACCTGAAGTCGTAAAGGTTATAGGAGTGAATGAGCCCTGGTCTACATTCTGTATGCGCTCTTCGTACATCTTGATCTTCTCATACTCGTTCCGGGAGTGGGATGCCTCAATAGTTAGGTTGCTGTAACAGGGGGCCATCGGATCAAATATTCGCATGTCAAAGAAATCCATTTGTCCCCGTGTCCAGAAACCTCTTGCGCTGACATCCACTCTTGCTTCATCTGATATGTTGGACGTGCGGTATCTGAAGTTCTCCCCTCCAAGTGGGAGTAATGTTGGTTCGATAGTCACATCCTTGCACACCTCCTGAAGAATTTGGGCAGTGAGATCTCTTACCTCATCATGTCGCATGCAAATGAAACCACCCTGCTTGCATATCATCGCATGGTCTGGAGTAAATTGTACACCACAGGAGCATCTGTTAGGCAGCCCTCCCAATGGCCATCCATACCTCAGGGCAATGGCATCCGTGAATTCTCTTTTGTTTAAGATAAATCCCTTTGCCCTGATTGGTAGTGCTGTCAGCCAATTGGACGCCCCAACTTCCTGCGCCATTGTTATCTATCTTTTTATATAATTTGATAACCAGGCTAGAAGTGCTTGAAGTTCCTCCTTCTGCCTCTCCTCCCTTCCCTTTGAAATGTTTCTTCTAATTTCTCTAATTTCCTCCATGATAGTCTCCTTCCGTTGATCTTGTGACACGATGTTTTTTGTCAATGAGGACGTGAGTTTCATGGAGTTTTGGTGTTCTGTGTCGGCAAGGTTTAGCGGGTTGGAGATGCCTAGCCCTCCCATTCTAGGTGGAAGTTCCATAAGTTTTCTTTCCTCTTTTACTACTACTACTACTACTACTACTACTTCTACTACTACTACTACTACTACTACTACTACTACTACTACTACTACTACTACTACTACTACTACTACTACTGATGATGATGATGATGATAATAAACAAATAAATAAATAAACAAATAAATAGATAAATAAGTAAAATAGAATAAAATGTAAATCATCCATGTGGAATTGCCGAAGTATTAAAAGTAAAGTAAATGACCTATCTATTTTCATCTCTATAATCAACCTGTACAGCCGCGACAATCACGTGGCATGGAACGTGCATGATGTCGTCCACGATCTGACGCTTCTCTGCCAGTGCGACCCTGCTTGACCCGACCAAACCTAACCCAGTGCAATTGTCTAATTACGCACCACGGGTGACTACCCACGTGATATATATAGCGGCTTCCGATGCATGCAAAATCAGTTCAATCGTACCTTACAATAAAGGAGACGAACTCACCAAAACCTCTTTCTCTTCACCAACAGTAGTATCGCTACAAACCTCTCAGTTATATCTCTACAGGAAACATTCCTGAATTCCAGTGTTCAATTAGAGCTGAAAATTTTTACCACCTATAGGAGGGACATGTTTGCGCTGGGAGGGGGATCTCAGTTGCTGTTAGCGACTGCCTTACCCAAGCGAAGCTGCCACTATCCACAACCTTGATGGCAGTCGCTGTCAAAACTAAATTATATACTTGCCTCCATCTGCTCCATATACTTACCTCCCGACCAACCATTTACACAACAGGAGGTAAATAACCTTACAAGACAATTGCCCCACCATAAACTCATAGTCGGATACTTTAACTCCCACCATCACATGTGGGGGAGTAGTAGAACATGTGCTCGAGGGGAGCAGATGGAGGCAGTTCTAAACTTCAACAACCTGGTCCTCTTAAACACTGGCGATTCCACTCGTGTAGACAATGCTAGGGGCACTTTTTCATGCATTGATTTATCTATATCACCTCCTGCGCTGTCTGACGACATAACATGGTCTACGCATGACGACACCATGCCTAGCGATCATTTTCCAGTCATTCTAAAGATAAGGGGTGACCACGTTACAGCTGCTCCAGCCTATGGAGACAACCCACCCACTCTCTGTCCCAAATTCATCATGACGAAACCCAACTAGGAAATGTATCGGCGTAATACAAACGTCAACACCACGGGGGACAATATGGATGACAAAGTAGTCAATTTAACATTATTCATTTTGAATTCAGCGCATAAGCACATAGCAAAGACCTCGGCATTTCATGAGCATAGAGTTCCTTGATGGACATTAAACTGCAGAAAAGCACTTTGCAAGCAGAATAGGGCTTATCGAACATACAAAAAATAGATAAATAAATAAATAAATAAACAAATAAATGAAAAAAAAATAAAATAAATAGATAAACAAACAAATAAATACCCGACCTGATTACTTTTAAAAATGCTCAAGCAGAGGCCCGTAAAATAGTTAAAAAGTCCAAGCGAAAGTCTAGGCGTGATTTTATTTCGACAATTAGCATGCACACCCCTCTAACACAGATTTGGTCTGCCGTCTGAAGAATTGACGGCAAACATGCACCTACAATAAAGATTTTGACGATAGGAACCACATTTATAGATACACCCACCGACATCATAAACATAATAGCAGATACATTTACACAAACAGGCAATACAGATAACTATTCGTCAATATTCCTACAGCATAAACAAAGACTAGAAGCAGAGCCACTGGTCTTCCGTACACATACACACCACGAATACAATACTCCCTTCCAACTACACGAGCTTAAACAGGCTTTAAATTCATGTAGAGGGACCTCTGTTGGTCCGGATGAGATTAGGTATAAGATGCTGCAACATCTAAATTCAATCTCGCTCAACAAATCACTGGAGCTATACAACGATATTTCGATTAACTATGACTTCCCAGAAACACGAAGTGCCCACGTCATACCTATTCTCAAAAAGGGAAAGGACCCAAAAAGTCCTTCCTCTTATCACCCTATAGCGCTTATGCGAAGTATTAGAACGGATGGTCAATAACAGATTAAAATTCATCCTCGAATATCAAGATTTAATAGTTCCTACCCAATGTGGTTTCAGGAAAAATCGAAGTAGTCTCGACCATTTGGTCAACTTAGAATATGATATTCTTTCAAGTTTTGAGAAGAAAGATTTCCTTGTAGCTTGCTTCTTAGATTTAGAAAGAGTCTACGACATGGCATGGCGACGTGGTATCTTCGAAAAACTCTATGCACTTCACCCTAGAGGAAATCTCCCTATTTTCATTAAAAACTTTTTACTAGAGCAAACATTCTCCGTCAAAATTCACGGTTGCTTTTCATCAGTACGCATACAAGAAAATGCGTACCACAGGGAAGTGCGTTGAGCCCCACATTATTTATGTTGCTCATTAACGATATTCTACCTGCTCCACCTCGGAACCTTAAATACTCATTATACGCTGATGACGTCGGAATCTGGCACTCCTAATCGAACGTTAGTTTTTCTGGCTCTCGCGCAGAACTTGCCCTGGACTCATTTCAGGAATGGTCTGACGAAAGGGAGTTTTTGGAAGTAAAGTCAACAGGGGTTGTATTTTCACGCAGAGCCCAGGCAGAAATCGATCTACAAATACATGGAAATCCCATTCCGGTACAAAATATTCAATCTTTTTTCCTTGGCCTGAAACTGGACTCCAGGCTAAACTGGAAGGCCCATGCAAAGTATCTAGTTGATACTTGCAACAAGAGACTTAATTTGGTGCGCAAACTAACGGGCACAAATTGGGGAGCAGATAAAAAATCTTTGCTAATGATTTATGAGTCTCTAATTAGATCTAGATTAGACTGTAGGTGTCAGATTTATGGTTCGGCAACAACAACCACTTTACAACCCCTGAACATCAATCAAAACAAAGCCTGCAATTTGCACTTGGAGCATTACGCTGCACAAGAGTCGAGAGCCTGGAAGTTGAAGCCAATGTTACCCCCCCCTCTCCTCCACTACAGGCACAAACTTCTAACACTCCACGACATCCCTACAAGCTGGCGACGTCCCAATACGAGGACTTTACCAATTCCAGCCTTAATCCCTTTTCCATCAGGATCCGATCCTAGTGTGAGCAATATTCAGTGCCACTGTGGTCTGTTGAGAAATTGAAGACCTTCCACATAAAAAATCACCCTGAACGTCGACTTCAACGAAGATATCCACAAGAAATCGTGCTCGTTGGAAGAACTCCGACAGAAGACCCTAAAAGTCATCAACGGGTACACTGGCCACAGGGCACAGTACACGGATGATTCCAAGTGTGGCCTAAGACAGGGACACGGTTATATAGCTCCACAACCCGGATGATGTTCAGATTGCCAGACCATACGAACATTTATATTGCCGAACTGTTCGGAATATCTAAAGCGATAGAAAAGGCTCAATCTGACACACATAGTAACTTTGTTATTTTCTCATATTTTCTTTGAGTTCATTACAGTCAGTTAACCCTTGTGGTCTGTTAAAATTTTGTAACATCTAATCTGTTTCGGGTCAAAATGACCCGTCTTATAAATTCTGACAGTTCCTTGCCATATAAATTACTTTTTTAATTACTTTGCGTGTCCAGGGTACACTGCAAGAAAGTTGTAATCATTCAGACTCCAAATCTATCTCCACCAGACACCCTACTTTATTGAAAAATAGGTTTTAGTTGAAATTATAGCAGTTGAATATTGTGACACCATGGTGCTTACATATATATTTTTGGCAGATTGCTGTTACTTTGCTATAATTTTTGCACATATAACAATGCCATTTTTTTTTGCATATCTTTCCTGAGATTTATAGTCAGCTTACAATTATAGTAATTCACCAGCCTCGTAACATCTAATCCGTTCCGGGTCAAAATGACCCGCCTCATAAATTCTGACAATTTTCCATCATACAAAGTACATAATTGATTATCTTGCATGCCCAGGGTCTACTACGTGGAAATGACTGTCATTCAGACCCCACACCTAACCCTCCCAACCACCCTACCTTATTAAAGATTAGAAATTAGTTGCAATTATTGCACTTGAACATCGGCAGACCGAACATATTGTGGTTATTTTGTCATTTTTACACGTATGACAACGCTGTCTCTTTGCAGCTCTTTCCTGAGACTGAGAATTATCATATTCTATAGATGGTCTTGAAGCTTCAGCAACTCGCCGGTTATTTGGCGTCCTAGACAACAATACCCTTGAAGACAATACAGGTTGGACTAAGGTCAATCCAAGTTCATGAAGCAAAATTCTTCTCTTGAAGGTCTCTTTTCCCTTCCAGTTGGGTTGCACTATAGTCCAAAGGACAAAAGCATTGTAGGCAGACACATCCACTATGTTATCAAGCAAGGCCATAGGCCATTTCTATGTCTGACGCTTTGACCTATAAGTTGCAACAAGTTTGTCTAAATTATCAACTCCTTTAGTTGAATTGTAAAATTCAATTATGTCAGGTTTATCTTTTACTTTTTCACTTCAAGTGGCACTATCATGCATGTTACTCAACAATACTACAGTCTTCCCTTTTCTGGGACAATATGAAATAATGATATTATCTTCATAGTAACCTTCAAGGGAAGTACTCTACTGGGAGTTCTTGTCGATTTTTCCTGATAGTTCCAACAATTGTTTGCTCGCGCTTTTTTAGTTCCTTAGCTAAATTTAAGCTGCAGAAAAAGTTGTTACAAGTTACATTTCTACCTTTGAGGCCTTCTGTAAGTTGCACAACAATACATTTACCTTGCTTACGTTCTACAGATTCATCTTTACGCCCAATGTAAACTTCAGAATTCCAAAGATAACTACTCTCTGTATCACATGCTGTAAGAGGCCGGTAGATAAAGGTAGACATTCAGGTAGATCGAGGGGTAGGTGAAACGATATGTAAATTTTATATTAGGTTGTTATGATACAATGGCCGACTGCAAGTTGCAGAGTTGCAGAATTGCAGAGTTACCGTCTTGTGTTTATAAATACAGATAAGGATATCGAGAGGTGCTGATGTGACTGAATGTAAACACAGAGCTCGTTCTGCTTGCGACAAATTACTTGCGTAAACAAGATTTCTTGAGAGAGTATAATAGTCTTTCTGATTGGAGAAAAGGGTAGTGGAGGAGAAAAATTATTGTTGCATGGAGGTAAAGTCACGCCCATAAAGGGTGGCACTTATTTGTAACGTTCAAAGTTATTGGATGAATTAAATCGTGACGTCGGCGCAGACTTGGCTTGGTGGATGTAAGAGGATCCCTGGCGGGAGTCCCTTGGTGTAACTTGAAGAACCAAGTGTATTACTTAGAAGAAAAGAAGACAAGAAAACTATATCTCCATTTTAATTCAACCTATCAAGAAATTTTAACTCTGATTATAGAAGATTTGGTGGAAACATACTTAAGAGAAGGAGAAGGCATGGGGTCTACGGAATAATAACACAAGTGACTAAGTGTTAGTTGCAGCAAAGCTAACACATGCTGCCCAAATCTTTACCCGATATCTATCAGGTTTTGATGGAATATACTGCCTAAATGGACAGTTTCCTCTAAAAGGAACAAGTTGCTCATATACAGTAACACAGTAACAGTTGACGATATGTTACACATCAGAGGGAGTCTCTCAACACAAATGTTCCAAACATATCTAATAGGAGCAAACTTGTCTGTAGATCTCCTTTGAGCTCTTGTTTCTTTATCATCAAATCTAATGAACCTAGAATATTTCATAAAGGTGTCAAGAGGCATTGTAGCTCGAAATATAGGACGTCCATATGTTTCATCCCAAAGACTCCTAAGAGGCCCTCCATGAATATAATTGTTAAAAAAAACTTATATACAGCATTTAAAAGGGAAACTTTAATAATCACATAATCTTCTCTGATGTAATTAGTGAATAACTGAGAATAAATATAGCAAAAAGTAGGTACGGGTCAGTTTGACCCGAACAGATAGATGTTACTCTTTTTGCTGCTCATTAACTACTGGGAATTTTTTTACCAGGCTTAGGCAACATAATAACCCCTTAAAGTCAGGAAAAGTCAAGGAGTATGAAGCTTCAATCTCTAAAAACAAGAGAGATATGCTAATGTAAAATTGTTTTCGGGCCAAAAAGACCCCTAATAGTGCAGGAGGGTCAGGTCACCAAATGGGAAATTCTCTCCTGGGCAAAATCATTAGCGCACTTTCGACGACCAAGAAATCCCTTAGTCTCTCTTGAGTTTCCAGCCACATTGGGATCTCCAGGAACGAGAAAGCGGACACGCTGGCCAAATCTGCGTTAGAAAATGACTATTATAGATATACCCATAGATTAGTAAAGGAGGGGAGCAGGTTCTCAGTAATACACGTGGAGTTAAAAACGACAACATTGTTGTAGTTGTCCAGTTTTTTCTTTGTATTCTCGATTTTCCTGATTAGAGATTTTCCATTAACCGGGTGAATGGAAACTAAGTCTCTATATTCTTCCATTTTTTCTTATTTGAATTCGACGTTTCATCTTGAAGATATTTTCAAGAATAAACTGCAATAACAAAAATTACATAGTTACAGTAATGGTAACAAAAATTACATAAATATAATAAAGATGACAATTATGTGAAAATAAATAAGAAGACTTACATTTAAAGGGAAAAGAGAAAGAAAGGAGAGTGACAAGTCGAGGTTGACCGATGTATATATAGGCCTGATATCAGGTCAGACAAAAGAGATCAGACAAAAGGGATCTCAGAGGTCAAGGGGTAAGGGGGTTGGGGTTGGGGGAGGGTTAGGCGGATGTGGTCACCGACGGTGAGAGAGGAGGTGGAGGTGAAGGGAGAGAGGGGGTAGAGGGAGGGGGAGTGGGGGATTTTTATTTCTATATAATGGGATAGTAGAGATTAAATTGCTCTGGATGTTAATGACTGGAGCTTTGTCTCTAATGTGAAAGGCTTCGAGTATATACCCATAGACAATACCTGCAACAGTACACTATCTATAAGACACATACTCATACACTGAACGAAATACAACACACAGCACCAGACGCTTATACATCACTGACTCAACAACATCCAGTTAAAGGTGACAAATCTCTAGGCGAATGACTGTTTCCTTATTGACAAAGTAATGTTTTATTTGTACACAACAGGACTGTCGTGGAAATTGCAATGGTAAATTAAACCGGATCAGAGGTTCACACCAGGCTTAATGACCCCCTTATTGGTCAATAGCCTTGAAAAAAAAAAAAAAATCAAACCATCACCACTAGTGGGCAAGAATATCACCTAGATTCAACACCAACCTACCTACACCCTATTACAGCTGAATACACCCTACACCAGGGGTTCCCAAAGTGGTCGATATGGTCCCCCATGGGTCGATGAGACCATCCAAGGGGTCGACAAATAGCCAAGGGGTCGAAAGGGGGTCAGTAGATTGCTAGGGGGTCGATATCGACCCCCAGGGGTCGATGAAACCATCTATGGGGTTGAAAGGGGGTCAGTAGATTGCTATGGGGTCGAAAGGCAGTCTTTAAAATTAAATGGTTAGCATGAAATGATCCTGTTCTCTTCCCGTACTGAAAGAATGAGGTGAAAGCGTCTATACACGAGTTCCAAAGGAAGATGATCGCTTTCAAATCAACTCGAGATAACGATAAACAATTCGAATACAGTGACGATATGTTTGACAAATTGGAGTGTTCGGACGATATGATATCCGAAAAGGATTGAGAGGCATTCATGCGGCATTACTTTATAGGATATAAGAAGTTCGTTAAAAACGGAACTTTCAGATGTATTTCTCTTTCAAAATGATTCTGAAATTACCTCAGTGGTGATGATGTTTGGGGGACACTTTCGTAAGGCTGACAGACTATAGAATATCAAAGGATTACAAAGGCGGAGCATGCCGACAGGAGACCTTTTGGTCCATATCTAGGTCGGATGCGAAAAAATCATAATAATAATAAAATAATAAATAAAAACTATAATAATGTAAATAACAAATAAAATACATAAATAAATGCATAGGTATAGTTAAATAATAAATAAACAGGTAAATAGTAAATAATAATAAATTGACATATAACTAATAATAAATGAAAATCAAACAGACAAATGATAAAACAAAAACAAATAATATAAAATAAATTATAATCATTACAGCATCTTGCTTAGGTGTTTATCTAAATGATTCTTAAAGCTTCGAACTGAACTACATTGCACTACCTGTGCAGGAAGTTTATTCCATTCATTAACTACACGGTTGGCAAAGTTGTTTCTACCTACTTCCAAATTAAATCTATTTCCGGACAGTTTGTGACCATTGTTTCTTGTCTGATTCTCATTCAATGTGAAAATTTTGTCACTTTTGATGTTGTCAATTCCCTTTAGAATCTTAAAGACCTGTATCAAGTCACCTCTGAGTCTACGTTTTTTTAAGGAAAACAGATTCATATGTTTTAGTCGATTTTCGTATGATTTATTTTTGATATTTGGAATCAGTTTTGTGGCTCTCCGTTGTACTTTTTCCAATCTGTCAATGTCTTTAATGAGATTCGGTGACCATACGGAAACTGCATATTCCACATGTGGACGAATTAACGATTTATATAGCTTGTTAATGAGTGATGGACTTTTGAAATCAAAAGATCGCGCAATCAGTCCTAGAATCTTATTTGCTTTCTCAGAGGCTGAAATACACTGCTTGGATGATTTGAGGTCGTTACTGATGATTACGCCGAGATCTTTTTCACTATCCACTTTTGTTAACGAATTTCCAAATAACCTGTAATCGTACTTACTGTTATTTTTACCTATGTGCATTACCTTGCATTTACTTGTGTTAAATTTAATTAGCCACTTTTCAGACCATTGTGTAATTTATCTAAATCTTCTTGAATATCTAATTGGTTTGAGTGATCATTTGCCATTTCGCACAGTTTTGTATCATCAGCAAATTTGGAAACAGTAGATTTTAGTCCATGGTCTATATAATTTATATATACTATGAATAGAAGTGGCCCAAGAACGGAACCCTGAGGAACTCCATTCGTAACAGTTTTCCATCTAGAAGTTTTTCCATTTAAAACAACTCTCTGTTTTCGACCATTCAACCAATTACTAGTCCAACCTAATAGGCTACCACTTATTCCGTGCGAAGCTAATTTAGTAAGTAGTCTTTCGTGTGGGACGGTATCAAAAGCTTTTGCAAAGTGTAGATATATTAAATCTATATTGTTTCTTTTGTCATAATTTGAGATAACTGTGTTGTAGAATTCGAGTAAGTTAGTCGCGCAAGAACGTTTCCGTCTGAAACCATGCTGGCTATCATTTATCAAACGGTTACTTTCTAAATGATGTTCGATAGCATCTCTGACGATAGTTTCCATTATTTTTCCTACGATTGAAGTAAAACTTATAGGCCTATAGTTATTTGGCTTCTTTTTGTCACCTTTTTTGAATATGGGAGTAACGTTAGGTAGCTTCCATTCTCTTGGGACATCACCGGATATGATGGATTTCTTGAAAATAATTTCTAATGGAACAACAATCTCATTTTTCGTTTCCTTTAAGATTCTTGGATGCCAACCGTCAGGCCCTGGTGTTTTATTAACTTTGAGTTTATCTATACACCTTTTAATTTTTTCTTTTGTTATATTTACCGTAGTAAGTTTACCCTAGACTTTTCACAGGTTTCAGTTTGGATTTCACTTTGAGGTGTTTCGTTTACGAATACCGAGCTAAAATAATTGTTTAAGATATTACGCATTTCTTCATTTGAATATTCAAGTTGACCGTCACCAGATAATAGTGGACCAATGTGATTCCTAACAACCTTTTTATCTCTAATGTAACTATAGAATTCTTTGGGATTCTATTTGGATTTATCAGCGATGTTCATTTCGTATCGTCGTTTTCTTTTTCTTATTGTCTTTTTTAAATCTCTCTGTATTGATACATAACTTTCATAGTCATTAGATGCACCCGAGCACGTATATTTCTTATAAGCCTGTCTCTTTTTAGCAATACTTTTTTTCAGTTTCTTTGTCGAGCCACTTTGGGCGAGCCTGATTTGGGGGAGGTCTGTCCTTAAAAGGAATATAAGTTTGAATCATCTTAGTGAGCCTATTTTGAAAAATTCCCCACATCTGATCTTCAGGTCTTTCGTTTAATTTTGCCTCCCAATCTGTAAGCTGAAGCTCCTGACGTAGTCCTATGAACTGAGCTTTACTGAAATCGGGTATATTAGAAACACAAGTATCTATATAAGTAAAAAATAAACTGACCCTTCGCGTTTGGTGGTAAATCGGTAACACCGCCAACTACGGTGAAGAAGAAGAACTCGAAGAAGAAGAAGAACTCGAAGAAATCGAAGAAGAAGAAGAGGAAGAACTCGAAGAAGAAGAAGAAGAAGAAGAAGAAGAAGAAGAAGAAGAAGAAGAAGAAGAAGAAGAACTCGAAGAAGAGGAAGAAGAAGAACTCGAAGAACTCGAAGAAGAAGAAGAAGTAGAACTCGAAGAAGAAATCGAAAAACTCGAAGAAGAAGAACTCGAAGAACTCGAAAAAGAAGAACTCGAAGAACTCGAAAAAGAAGAACTCGAAGAATTCGAAAAAGAAGAACTCGAAGAACTCGAAAAAGAAGAACTCGAAGAACTCGAAAGAGAAGAACTCGAAGAAGAACTCGAAGAAGAAGAACTAATTCGACTTTGAGGCTTCTTCATTACCACTGAAGAAGCCTCAAAGGCGAAACCGGTCAGGAATAAAGTCTCTTGGAAGAGGAAGAAGAAGAATTCGAAGAACTCAAAGAAGAAGAAGAAGTAGAACTCGAAGAACTCGAAGAAGAACTCGAAAAACTCGAAGAACTCGAAGAACTCGAAAAAGAAGAACTCGAAGAACTCGAAAAAGAAGAACTCGAAGAACTCGAAAAAGAAGAACTCGAAGAACTCGAAAAAGAAGAACTCGAAGAACTCGAAAGAGAAGAACTCGAAGAACTTGAAGAAGAACTCGAAGAAGAAGAACTCGAAGAAGAAGAACTCGAAGAAGAAGAACTCGAAGAAACAAATCGCCTATATAGATGACTTGCGAGAACAGCTAGATGTTGACAAGAAATAAAAAGCAATATGATTTTGATATTTTATTTTCCAAAAAAGGGGCGTAGCCCAGGGCGCGCAGCGCCCGCGCCTAAGGCGCAGCGCCGCAGGCCAAGGCCCCCGGCGTAGCCGGGCCGGCGCAGCCGGTGGGCTTGTCTATTCAAATTTTTTTAGGAGTTTGAATCTAACTATATTGTGATCGCTATTTGCAACAGATTCACCGACTTCTACATCAGCTACCATGCTTTCGAGGCTAGTGATCAATAGATCGAGTAAGTTTCCATATTTTGTGGGCTCTTTTATATGCTGAATTAAGTAATTGTCACCAAGGAAATCAATCAAGCGACTACCTATATGGCCATGTTCAAGGGTCATCCAATCAATGTCAGTAAAATTGAAATCACCCGTTATCAATAAATCCCTGTTGCAGAAAAAAGACTTGAAATAAGTTCTTGAAATAACAGTTTGTTGTCTGATGAAAATCCATGTGAACAAGTTGTATAGACACGGTAAAGGAAACATGGACTGGAGGTGAAGCTTTTATTCCTGAATATCAACAATAAGGCTGGGAGCTTCACCTGGGCCAAATCCTCAGCGAATATAGCGCTTCGTGATTGGCTGTCTCAGCGGGCCAATCAGAACACAGCGCTATACGCTCGCACACCCCCTTGAGCCATATGGCGTGTTTATAAACTCTGTATGTATCTAGTATGCTCATTCCTTTGAGAAAGTCGTTAGACGAAACGCCAGGAATAAAAGCTTCACCTCCAGTCCACGTTTCCTTTACCGTGTCTATACAGTTTGTTGTCTGCTAATGATAATGTCTTTGGCTTACATATTACACCTACATTCATTTTTGTCCATTTGTTTGGGTTAACTCAACCCACAAACTATCATATGCATCCTGTTTCACTTTCTCTAAAACACAAGCATGAACATTGTTTTTAACGTACAACAGAACACCCCCACCTTTCTTGTGGTTTCTATCATGATGAAAGTGTTTAAATACCGCAATATTAAATTCAGCTTCGAACTCTGTACCATTTAACCATGTCTCAGTAATTCCTATCATATCGAGATTTTCGCTTTTGACATACGCCTGTATTTCTTGAAATTTGTTCCTAATACTACGAGCATTAAAGTACATAGTTTTAAGAAACTCGTGATTCTTTCTTTTTGACACATTTTGAGTTTCAATATCATGTCTTACATTATCATTTTGTTTTTTATTTATACCTTGCTCTATATTATTATTTGGTCCTTCATTGACATTCAATGCCTCATTAACATTTCTCCCATCAAAATTAACACTTCTCCCATCACGGACATCTGGTCGATCACGGTCATCCGATCTCTTTTGTACATTTTGTCCCCCTACGTCACCGTGATTCATGCCGATGCCAAGAAACGAAACGGCGAAAAAGCGTAGACTACATTATATCGAAACGTATAATTTGTAACGAACGGCCATGGGTCCCCTTGAATTTATGGGATGGCTCCTATTGGGGGCCCCCGCCGCTCCTCCTGGCCTCCCCCGCGGCTCCTCCTGGGGGCCCCCGGGGCTCCTCCTGAGGGCCCCCGCGGCTCCTCCTGGGGACCCCCGCCGTTCCTCCTGGGGGCCCCCGCCGCTCCTCCTGAGGGCCCCCGCCGCTCCTCCTGGGGGCCCCCGCCGCTCCTCCTGGGGGCCCCCCGCCGCTCCTCCTGGGGGCCCCCGCCGCTCCTCCCGGAGGCCCCCGTGGCTCCTTTGGGGGCCCCAGGTTGAGAACCACTGGCCTACACAAAATACTCATCCTTATTTTCCACCCCTCCGTCTGAGTTTACTTAACTTCAATGTGGACGGATTTAAAACTTCGGAATTGTCAAACACATTAAAGGGAGCGTGTATGATGGTTAAAGTGATGATGCGCTGTTGTCAGAGTGGTTGGCTTTGTTCAAAGGATTAGGCCTACACGCGTATGTGCATATGTATATGTGTATGTGTGTGTATGTGTACATATGTTTTTGGACATGTGTATGTGTGTGTACATGTGTATGTGTACATGACTGTTTGGACATGTGTGTTTTTACGTGTCCGTCTATGTGTGTACCTGTGCGTGTGTTTTACGTGTGTGTGTCTGTACATGTGTGTGTAAAAGTGTGTGTATGTACATGTGTGTATGCGTA
>NC_134778.1:52565199-52582699 GCF_046742065.1 Oratosquilla oratoria | reverse complement strand
CAGTAAGTTGGTTTAGAAAATAATGCACAGATATCAACGTAAATTTAAATTAGGTCTTAGGATAGTTGCAGTACTGACTGGTTAGTGTACTGGGAGGCAATCTAAGGGTAAGGGCTAAGGCACCTATATATGCACTTTTTAATGTGATAGTAGAGTTCTTTTAGCTGCATATACATTATATTGTGCATACATTACATTGATGGAACATGTTACGTGATAGGTGTTAGTAAGAATAGTATAAAAGGAAGGTCCTGCATTGTTTTTGACATGCTCAGGTGATTTGTTGACCCATAAAACCTTTCTATGCCAAGTTGCATGTCAATTGGGCCAGGGGTTTGGATTTTACAGATGATTATCTCTAAATTGACAATAGTTGCCATGGCAACATGAAAGGTGTTAGTAAGAATAGTATAAAAGGAAGGTCGTGCATTGTTTTTGACATGCTCAGGTGATTTATAGACCCATATAACCTATATATTCCAAGTTGCATGTCAATTGGGCCAGGAGTTTGGATTTTATGGATGATTGATTATCTCTAAATTGGCAATAGTTGCCATGGCAACATGATAGGTGTTAGTAAGAATAGTACAAAAGGAAGGTCCTGCATTGTTTTTGACGTGCTCAGGTGATTTTTTGACCAAAAAACTTTCATATGCCAATTTGCATGTTTATTGGGCCAGGGGTTTGGATTGTACTGATGATTATCTCTAAACTGACAATAATTGCCATGGCAACATGATAGGTGTTAGTAAGAATAGTATAAAAGGAAGGTCCTGCATTATGCTCAGGTGATTTGTTGGTCCATACAACCTTCATGTGCCAAGTTCCATGTCAATTGGGCTAGGGGTTTGGATTTCATGGATGATTATCTTTAAGTTGACAATAGTTGTCATGGCAACATGATAGGTGTTATTTAGAATAGTATAAAAGGAAGGTCCTGCATTTTTTTTGACATGCTCAGATGATTTGTTGACCCAAAAAACCTTCTCATGCCAAGTTGCATGTCAATTGGGCCAGGGGTTTGGATTGTACTGATGATCATCTCTAAATTGACAACTTAATAGTTGCCATGAAAAGGCAAATTTGGTATGATGGAGATGTTCCACATTATTTTTGACATGCTTATGTAATTTTTTGATCCATAAAGCCCAAGTATTCCAAATTTTGATAAAAGTGGACCGACCAGCGGTTTAGAGTTTATATGCATTTTTTTTTTTACCAAAATCTTTACAATTTGCCATCCTTAATTCTAACCTTTTGTTATGGTAAAGTCTAGCCAAAAACTCGGGATAAAAAATAATTTAAAAAATCGTATCTCCCTTATTTTTCAAGCCATTTCAAAAAAATTAAAAAGCATTTTGTTTCTAATTAAATTGTCTTTCATATGCAACAAGAATTTAAGGGAAAAACATTTTTTGAAAATTTTGTGCCCGTACCTACATATTGAAAAAAAAGTATATATATCACATCCTACCTCACCCCCTTAATAACCCATACAATGTCCTACTAACTAATCTAGTAAAGAAACCATGCAAGTGGGTCTGCCCCACTCTGTAACACTCATCTTCCTTCATTTTCTACTATCTCCTTCACCTAACCCCCTTTCACCTTCCACCACCCCTTCAAACTATCTATCCTCCTATTGTATTTTATTGTATTGTATTGTATTGTATTGTATTGTATTGTATTGTATTGTATTGTATTGTATTGTATTGTATTGTATTGTATTGTATTGTATTGTATTGTATTGTATTGTATTGTATTGTGTTGTGTTGTATTGTATTGTATTGTATTGTATACAGACAAACATAGACAAATTCAAACTCATTCCCATACAGGGACGCAGGCGTGAGGCCGTCATCATCGACGAGGCTGCTCACAGCTACTCTGATAAGGGCAAGATACTCAGTTCGACGATTACCACCAATGGTGGGCGTCCCATGTGTGTAACAGGAAGGCGCTTGCACCTCTCGGTCTACAAAGGTTCCAGAGATTCAAAAACCTCTCTGTTAAACACAAAAAGCCCTGTATCTCGCACTTATACTGAGTACACTGATGTACCCTGTAATACCATTACACACACTATTGAAGACATCCATGGAGATATTGCAAGCAGTTCAAAACAAAGAACTCAAATTCATTACATACACGCACTACCCTGACATAAAAACAGCCCAAGCACTACACGAGGAAGTTGGCATCCCCCTTTAAACACTTACCAACACGAGAGAGCCACCCGAATATGGGACAGGCTCATACAAATAAACAATGAAACTATACGTTCCCTAACAGACAATCCACTCCCACTATGAAAAATAGAAATGACATTGAAACAGAATGGGATTGGCTTCAAAAATCATTGAATGAAACAACAAAACACTTAATACCGAAAGGAAATAGTCGCAGGAAACAAAAATGGATGACAAATGAGATCCTTAATCTCATGGATGAAAGAAGAAATTAATCAAGACACCTATAAATTGTTAGACTATGAAGTAAAGAGTAAATGTAAAGCGAGGAAAGAGGAATGGATCAGGGAAATGTGCTAAGAAATAGAAAATTTAGACGGTGATCCAAGATGAATATGGAAACATTTTGACAGAAATATTTTGAATAGATTGGAAAAATACATTGAACAATTACACTGGGTAACACCATTTTTGTTTCTTTAAATGTCTTTAGTGTTTCTAAGGTTGTTTTCTCTCCTGATTTTAGAAATACAATTGAAAACTGCATAGGATTGGTATTTCAAAAGATAATCGAGGTTTTATATATAAAACAAACTACACTAATAGTACATTATATTTAGTATAGTCACACTGTCTGTAAATAGTAGTTGGTATTTTGTTCTTTTAGTCCCTTTTTAAACTAATGAGAAAATGTAAGTTTAAAAGCATGTGATACGGTTATAAGAACCAGCTAGAAAAGCACTGATGAGCGTGATTTCCTACTGTAAGTTCCTTGATCATTACACACCAGTGATCATACATAATTTCCCATCATAACAGCGTCCTATCTTCCCTGGTATCTTTTCTCCATTGCAGCAATGTCCTGATAGAGCCTCTCACCATGCTCTTCACTCACTCCTCCCAAAAAATCCAAATGTGAATGTAAAAAGTGCATCTTTAATGACATTTTACATCCAGTTCTTATAACTTTCCAAAAGTTTTGCTACGAGCTGTTTGTAGTTTGGATCTTTATCATTATCAATCCGTTAACAATACCTCGAAATGCACGCCATGCCTTTCTTTCGAGATCACTCATTGCATTCTCAAGTTGCATTGACTTCGACATTTTCCTTACTTGCGGACTAGTAAATATACCACCTTTAACTTTGGCCTCTGATAATTTTGGAAAGAGTAGACAAATCTCTTGAAATGCTTTTACACCAGGAAGACAACAGAGTAAATACTCCAGACCTAAACATAGAAATGACTGGTCCATCGATATCAAAAGAGGAAATGCTCGTAAGGTCGGCAGTTAAAAAAAAAAAAAAAACCAGATGGGGAAGATGGAATTGTTATCTAATAACATTGAGTTTTCCTGGCTGCAAGTCATATCGAGGGGGCCACTCCACTTTTTCGTAGTGTTCCTTATGAGCCCGACTGTCCCATAGGCAAAGAAAGCATGAACACTTGGTGTACCTACCCTGTAATCCAAGTAAGAGGGCGAGGATTTTATAATCACCACAAACATTCCATTTAGACTCATCATAGTTTACCTTCTAGAGAAGCCTTTTTACATTCATATTTTTACTTCATCTGTACCGAGTATGCTATATAAGCAGGGATGGATACTTATTCCCATAATGTAGTTCAACAGCTTTGAGGGTTTTTGTAGAACTATCTACGGACACATTTCATGTTTGTGATTAATTCCAATAGCTGTAAATAATCCATTAATATCTTCGCAGAAACAAAGGTCCTCACTTCCTCGCTTCCTGTATAATGTTGATCTGCAGTCCTCCCCAATAGATTTCATTCACTCAGTGTGGATGCTAAAAGCTCAGCTCCTGACCTGGTGAGGCTCAAGTCCCTGATAAGCTCATCCAGTTCACGTTGATTTGGAAAGTGTGGGCGAGTACTTGGTCTTGGGTAAAAAAATTTCACCCATATCTTCACTGTCACAACTTTCCCACTCTCCTGATGAGGCCTCCATCATATCCTCTACCTGAAGAACAAAAAAATGCATTTATCAACTGGAACATAAATATCAATTGTATGTTCAATCACAGTACAAGAAAACATAGCTAGATGTTTGGAAGACTTCAATATTGATTCTGTTACAAAGAATGGAGTTCACAATTTGATAAGATTAACTGAAATTTTCTGGTGTCCGTAGAACCACTAAAGTATTATGTGGCACAGGTGCAATAGAGGATAAAATGTTGCGATATGGAAGGGATTTTCTTCCCTTAGTTTTTCTGTATTATGATATGTCAATCATATAAAAGTAGCAATCATCGTGATGAATTTTTTACTCTCGCCAAACTCTGCATAGAAATGGCATTGCTTTTTCTTGCACCCCTCAGCCATATATCTAAATTTGATCAACAGCTCCCACATATCACATGAGGGGACCATGGTTTTTCTTGGTCACCCATACACATTCCAAATACAGTCTATAAGCAATTCGGTACTTCGCACCTTTCACAATTTTATGGGATACATGCTTAGGTCCAACATAGGAACCACACATATAATAGAATGAATCTGGAGAATTCCTGCATTCTCTTGTAGCCATGGCCAAGAACGTCAATATTCATAGTATAAACCTGAAAAAAGGAAAATTGTAAGCGACAATTATGTGTTTTCCGTACCCCATACATTTTTTCATATTAGTATAATTTTCTATTTCACTAAAACGGCCGATGGTAGATGAAAAGCAAGTATATATTTGGAGTCAGCGCAAATTTTTGCATTAGTAATACCCAAATAAGTAAGAGAAACAAAACTTTTGTGAAAAATTGTTACACACTTATTTGAAGACAACAGAGTAAATACTCCAGACTACATGGAAATGACTGGTCCATCGATATCAAACAAGGAAATACTCGTAAGTTCGGCAGTAAAGAAAATGTGAAGAAAAAAAGCAGATGGGGAAGATGGAATTGTTATCAAGATGGTGGAAGCTGCAGGGGAATTTGCATACATACATACATATACCAAAGGCTTTTTCCCCATTACACGGGGGGTAGCTAAAAAGAAAAAGGCATAGAAAACACTCCCACCCATTCCATCCCCTACATATTCAACTCCCCTCCACCCTCCTCCCTCCCTCTCATCTTGGCACCTCCTGGATGACGGGTCATCCCTGCATCCTGTCCACTGCCCTGGGTCAGAAGCAGTGTCGCAAGACACAGCACATCCACAGCAAGGCCGCTTCATTAATTCGACGACCTCCCCTCTCCGTCCCCCCATGCAGAAAAGGAGAAGCCGAGGAGAAATCCCTTCGGGCTGCGTCAAATTATTTCTCATACATACTTCCTCACCCCCATCCCCCACCCACTCCCCCTCATGCATCACAGCATCATCCATACACAACCCTTCTCCATTCACCCCTATCTTCTGTCCTCTCCCGTCCTTCCTTAACAGACATTCCTCTCTTTTGTAATGGCCCTTTTACCCCATCCATCCATCTCATCCTAGGACGCCCCCTCATATTCACTCCTTCCACCTCTGTCTTCCTCACCTCTTTTACTAATCTTTCTTCACTCATTCTTTCCATGTGTCCAAATCATCCTAATACTCTTTCATCAACCCTATCCCCCAACTCCCTTTCCACCCCTGTTCTCCTCCTCACCTCCTCATTTCTCACTCTATCATGCCTAGTAACCCCTATCATACTTCTCAGACATTTCATCTCAAACACATTCAAACTCCTTCTCTCTTCCTCTCTCATGTTCCATGTTTCTGCCCCGTACAGTGTTGTCGGCACAATCACTCCTTCATATAACCTCCTCTTAGCATCCATTCCCAGATGTCTATTTCTCATTACACTTTTCAATCCACCAAGGCATTTACTCGCTTCTCTCAATCTACATTCTACCTCCACCCCCACTCCTCCCTTACCAGCCACATTCGCACCCAAGTATCTAAAACTCTCCACTTCCTCCAGTCTCTCTCCGTTAATGCTCACTTCCAGCCTGCTGTCACTCTCTCCCCTTGTACATCTCATCACCTTACCTTTGCCCACATTTATCTTCAGCTTTCTTCTTTCACACACCTTCTCAAACTCTGTCACTAACTTCCTCAATCCCTCCTCTGATCCTGCTACAAGCGCAGTGTCTTCAGCAAACAGCAACTGGCTTATTTCCCACTTTTCTCCATTTTCTTTAACCATCTCCAACCCCTGACCCACTACCCTTGGATTCATCTCTCGAACCACCCCATTTTTGTATAGATTGAGCAGCCAGGGCAAAATAACACATCCCTGACGAAGCCCCACCTTTACCTCAAACCATTCACTCACTCCATTTCTAATCCTAACACAAGCTCTACTACTCTCGTAAAAACTCCTGACTGCTCTTAACAGCTTTCCTCCTATCCCATATATCTGCAGTACCTCCCACAGTGCCTTCCTGTCTACCCTGTCGTAAGCCTTTTCCAAATCCATAAAAGCCATTCACTCTCTCCATGTCTAATTCTAACACAAGCTCTACTACTCTCATAAAAACTCCTGACTGCTCTTAACAGCTTTCCTACTATCCCATATATCTGCAGTACCTCCCACAGTGCCTTCCTGTCTACCCTGTCGTAAGCCTTTTCCAAATCCATAGAAGCCCAAAATACATCCTTACCTTTTCTATAGCTTTCTCACATATCTGTCTTACCACAAAAATCTGATCTACACAACCCCTACCTGTGCTAAAACCACACTGCTCCTCACCAATTACTCCCTCTGTTCCTCTCCTAATCCTCTCAATCAAGACCCTCCCATAAGCCTTCCCAACTACACTCAACAAGCTGATCCCTCTGAAACTACTACACTCACACTTGTCCCCCTTTCCCTTGTAAATCGGAACTATACAGGCACTCCTCCAGTCCTCCGGCACTCTACCCTCTCTTAAGCAAACATTAAATAACCTCACCAGCCAGTCCACCATAACTGTACCTCCTTTCTTCAGACATTATGCATGGCATCCATCCAAACCAGGTGCCTTACCTGCTCTTATCATCTCAAAAGCTGATTTCATTTTATCTTTCCCTATTTCTCCTCCATTGTCCTCACTCATCACTCTCATTTTCTTAGCACTTTTCACTGCAACTACCTTTCCCTCCCTATCCTCCTTCACATTTAGCAACTCCCTAAAATACTCTGCCCATTTTCCTCTCACTGCCTTCTCTTCCATTATCATCTCTCCATCTGCACCTTTTACCCTTTCTTCTCTACTTGATTCACCTCCCCTTCCTCTTTGAAATTCCTTCCAATACATCTTTTTTATTACTTTCAAAATTTCCTGTCATACTCTTACCACATTTCACATCTGCTCTCCTCTTTGCCTCCATTATCTTATGCTTAACTTCCTTTCTCTTTACTTTGCAACTCTCATACGATTCCCTCGTCCTAATTTGTAGCCAATCTATGAAAGCCTGCTTCTTCTTTTCTACACCCTTCTTTGCTTCCTCATCCCACCACTCACTACCCTTCCTTCTATTTCCTCCCGCTCTCCTTGTTCCACACACCATCCTTGCACACCTTATGACTCCCTCCATGAACCATCCCCAATCCTCCTCTACTCCTAGCTCTACTCTATCCTTCACTCCCCCCCCATTCCTCTCTCAGCTTCTTCTTATATTCCCTCTCTTTTTCCCTCTCATTTAAGCAATTCACTCTAAGTACCTCCCCACCTTTTATCCTTTTCCTCTTTTTCCACCTATTCTCCACTCTCAAGTTACCTTCCACCAGAAAATGATCAGATATTCTCCCACTCTCTCCCCTTAGAACATATACATCCCTAACTCTTCCTACCATACTCCTGGTCACTACTATATAGTCCATTAACGCTCTATCTGCCACCCTTCCATCCACCACCCTCTCCCATGTGTACTTATGCTTGACTTTTTTCCTAAACACTGTATATGCTATCATCAACTCTCTTTCAAGACACGTCTCCACCATCAATTCTCCACTACAATTTTTACCTGGAACTCCATACTTCCAAATCACTCCGTCTATTGGATCGTTTCCTACCCTAGCATTAAGGTCTCCCAATAAAACTACATTGACATTTCTCCCTAATCCCTCTATGCACTCATTTAAATCTAAAACTACCCAAAAAGCCTCCCTTTCCTCTACGCTCTTCTCACTACCAGGCCTATACGCACTTACAAAAACCCACATCTCCCTTCCCAGCTTCACCTTCATCCACATCAACCTCGAAGAAACTTTCTTCCACTCCACTACACGCTTACCTATCTTTTCACCCACTAGTATAGCCACCCCTTCTCTTCCTCGTCCCCTCTTCACTCCTGAGAACCTCCCAACTGCACTCCCAAACTCACACTCGCCCCTCCCATTCATTTTAGTTTCACTCAAAGCCAGCACATCCATCTTTCTCCTCACAAACATACTGCCTATCTCTTCCCTATTACTCCCATCCGTACCACATCCATGTACATTAAAAGACCCAAACCTTAGGATACTGGTTAGAAAACTCCCAGACCCTCTTATTCCTTTACTTTTTTTTTTTTTAGGAATGTCCCCTTTTGGGGCTACAGGTAGTAGGACTCCTAATCCCATCCCCCGTCCCGCTTTTTGTCGCCTCTTACGACTCAAGTGGGAATACTTGGTGGCGGCATTCTTTTCCCCCACCACAGGGTAGGCGAAAAAAGGAAATGAGAATTCAGAGAAATGGTACAGGACAGTAACAAGGTGTTGGGGGACAGCATAACGGAGGGACAGTCGTAGTATAAAAGTGTAATAATTTCTCTATGAACAGATTTTCCTCTATCACAGACAAAATGATGTGTGACTCTGGTCCGTAGGGGCGCCCCATATAGACCCTAAAGTATCAACTGCATGCTACATTGCCACGATAACATGCAGCCAATACCCCAGACGGGGAATTTGCAATTGAAATAAATTACTCATCTAGAAAACAAGATTTATGACACCGGACAAATACCTCATGTAACGAGAACAACTTTCATTGTTATTCCAAAGAAAGCTGACACAACTTAGTCTTGACTAGATAAACACCATATGAGGACGGAGCCTTTATTTGTACGACGTTTCGCTTATTACAGCTTTTTCAAGTACAAGTTGAGATACAAATGCTTGAGATTAAATAAGGGGAAAGGAGGGAACGGGGAGAGAAAAAGGGGGGGGGGAAGGAAGAGGAGGAGGAGGAGGAGGAGGAGGAGGAGGAGGAGGAGGAGGGTGGGGGGATTGGACACTGGGAAAGGATGAGAATGCTGGCCCAAACGTCCGTGAGCGAAATGTCCACAAAGGGTGGTTTAAGTATTTAATATTTTGCTGGCCATGGGTATTAGGGGAATAATGTGAGGAGATATGTTAAACATGCCCCTGTTTTGTTCAATAGTGTTCGTTCCTTGAATGATTGCTGCTTCTAAACACTTCCTGCGGATTTTGTCTGGTTCCCGCATCAGCAGCTCTGCATTCTTCCAGTCCATAAGATGGTTTTCCTTGTTTCTATGTGTCCCTTTGTGGACATTTCGCTCACGGACGTTTGGGCCAGCATTCTCATCCTTTCCCAGTGTCCAATCCCCCCACCCTCCTCCTCCTCCTCCTCCTCCTCCTCCTCTTCCTTCCCCCCCCTTTTTCTCTCCCCGTTCCCTCCTTTCCCCTTATTTAATCTCAAGCATTTGTATCTCAACTTGTACTTGAAAAAGCTGTAATAAGCGAAACGTCGTACAAATAAAGGCTCCGTCCTCATATGGTGTTTATCTAGTCAATCTTGTCGGCAGACTGCCACTTTTAAGCAACTTAGTCTTCAAAGCACAGAATAGTTAGCATCATGAGTCAGATTTGTAGGATAATATTGAAAATATTATTAATGAGAATTAGAGGAAAACTACAAATAGACAATATAGAAGAACAATATGTTTTTAAAGAGGGAAAGGAATGTAATTTTTACACTTAGGAATATAGAAGAGAGGATTATAGAAAAGTAAAAAGAAATACAAGTGTGTTTCGTTGATTTTGAAAAAGCGTTCGACCTGGTGAGACATGAAGACCTAGTTGCATTGCTAAAAGAAAAGAGAATTGATGGTAAACATCTACGTATGATTTGAACTTGTATAGAGACCAAAGAGCAGATATAAGAATAGAAAATAAAAAATCAAAACTAGTGGAAATTAAGAAAGGGGTGAGTCAGGGCTGTGGGCTCTCGTCGGAGTTTTACTTTATGTAGTCAATGTGTAATGGAAGAAATTAAAGACTTAAATGGAATAAAGATAGGAGGAGTAATGTAAGTAACTTAAGGTATGCCGATGGTAGAGTAACGATTGCTAAATCAAAAGAAAGACTACAAACATTGGTTAAAAAGCTTCAGGAGGCATGTGACAGAAAAGGGCTAAAGATGAACGCAAATAAGACAAAAAAAAAATGGTAGCGACGAATGAAAAGGAAACAATTAATACAGTGATCATACTAAATGGGAAAAAGCTTAAGCAAGTTAAATATTTCAAGTGTTTAAGTAACATAATCATAGAGAATAGAAGAACAGAGAAGGGAATTAGAACATGAATAGGTGTAGCAAAAACAGTTTTTGGGAAAGAAAAGAAGCTTCTAACAAGCATAAATATGAATTGGAACCTGAGATGTGGTCGACGCTTACTTTCGGATGTGAGTCATGAACAATAAGCCCCGAAATAAAAAAGAGACTAGACCCAATGGAGATATGGTGCCTTCGAAGAACGATGGGGTTATCTTGGAGGAATTTAGGATACTGAGAAGGTGGTACGAGTATCACTGTGTGCTCAACACAAGACGTCCCCCTGGAAGACTCAATGACGTCCGTGCCCAAGAGACGTTCCTTGACCGGGGGTGAATGGAAGAGGCTGATCGCTAACATGCCCCAAGGCCTACTGGAAGATGGGTGAGGTGAAAAGTTGATAGTGAATGACCGTCTGACCGAAACCACCGACCAAATTCGGTGCACAGTTGTTAAAAACGTTCTTCGAGTCGACTTAGCATCATATTGCCTTCAGTCAATTTGCGATTTCTGACCTGGGTATAGCACCGTGATGTCACTCACTGGCTTCTGCTTTCTTGTACGAGGACAAACCTTGTATATTTGTATTTTGGAGTGCGGCACAAGAACGTCATATTGAAGTTCTTTGCTTTTAAACTTCACATAAAATATGACGTCACAGAATTATTACTTTTATTTCTACATCCAGCAAAGACAATAGTGCTGAAAGGATGAAACAAGGTCCCCTCTTTTCATATTCTCTTCCTCCTCTTTCTCTTTATGTTTCTTTTTCTCTTCCGCCTATATCTTTACTTCCTACTTTCTCTCTTCATTCATTCTATTCTGCTCCTTTCCTTCATTTTCATCCTTCTTCTCCTCTTCCTTCATTTCTTCTTTCTACTCTTCTTTGTCCTTTCTATTTCTCTTTTATTTTTTACTTTCTCTACTCTCCCTCCCCTTCCATTTCTCCTCTTTTTTTTTATCTTCTTTCTTCTCTTAGTACGCTTAACATCTTCAGTACGATGGTGATTTTTAAAAGTCGCGATCTGGCTAACGTCAGACAATTTCATTCAACTTAGGGCAGATCTCCTTGCTGAAATGGTTGAAACCACTTTAGTCATAACAACTGAAAAACAGTTCATAACCAATTCATCTCGGCTCCGAGCCCACATTTACCCACTTACATCACTTTCCAGCTTACCTCCCCTCCACCCACCTCCTTCCAATCCACCTCCCTCTCTCACCCACTCCCATTTGGTCCTTTGCGTTGGCAGGAAATGAAGTTTCCTGATGCCACTGTCTGGGGGCGTCGCGCCCTCTCACGGGCGCAGTGTTCATCTCGCCTTTTTTTAACCCCTTTCGGAGCGGGTGCCATTTTCTTTTTATTCAGGCTGCCAACCCTTTGCCAAAGAGGAAGGTGTAGCCCATCTTGATTATTAACCCAATTTGTAATGAATAGCATTTTTTCTTTTATTTTGATTGCCACCAAGCTGTTTTATTCGTCTCCGTTGTAATCTTAAAGTAGCGATGGGGTTAAAGACTTTCAATTACCCTCATTTTGCTGAGTTTCATTTCTCTTTCACTTGTACTGTCGCAATTTATTTCACTCTTCTCCATGGCACCTCCTTGACAGCAAAATTCTTTAATTGGAGATTTTACTCGACTGAATAAAATCATACAATGCTAAATAGAACAAATTACTTCTGTCAGTGAAAAGGTATATCAATACATTTAGCTTAACAATGAGGCCCAGTTTCACCTTTAAGGAATTTTGTTCTGAATGAGAACAGAAGATTTTCTTCAACTTAGCTGGGGTCTCTACAAAACTCTCATTCAAGCTCTGCTCCTCCATGAGCAATCTCCTAGACTCGACAATCCCATTAAGACTTTTTTTTTCTCTCAAAATAAACTCAAATGTTGGTGTTATTTGCCCCATGGTTTTATGCACGCTTCTCTTGATCGTAAGGGGTCAAAAATGTAAATCACTGATGAAGCTTTTGGTATTTGTAAAACATATGTTATACTACTTGTGCTATCTTAAGGATTAAGGGTTTATGATTCCTTGAAATCATGAGTTGAGTCAGTCCAAGTGGATAACATTAAAATAAATGAATAAATAAATAAATAAATAAATAGATAAATAAATAAATAAATAAATAAATAAATATATAAACAAACAAATAGATAAATAAATAAATAAATAAATAAATAAATATATAAATAAATAAATAAATAAACAAACAAATAGATAAATAAATGAATAAAAAAAAAGATAAATAAATAGATAAATAAATAAATAAAAACAGTACTTCTTCCTCTTCCACATGTCGCTATCTATTCTGGCAATATTACTGCTGGAAAATATTGGTGAAATTTTACGAGCGACCATACCTCTTTTTGTTGATATGATCTGTTTCATGCAGTGATTAAGACTTTTTCAACATTTATGTCAAACGGTCACCAAGACCCTAGACCAGTGGAAGAGAGCGATGGTGAGCGTACCCCTCAGCCACGACCACTTTCCTACCCACTACAGGGGACGCCTGGCTCGACCTCTTTCAAAAATACAATACTCCTCTTCCTAGCTCAGCTGCTGTGGAGATGCTGCTTAGTTCAGCGGGAGACATTGTGCTGGCAAAAAGGTCCAGCCTGAGCAACATTAACTTTGAACAGCTGGCGTTTGCGAGGGGCAACATGCACCGCCTTAGATACTATGAAGTGCAGGAGCAGGGCAAGGAGGAAAAGGAAGTGGAGTAGGAGGAGCAGTCATTTTAATTCTTGAAAAAAGTAACTCGTCTAGTTGTCTGAAACATACATATATTTCAATATATTAAGTTCTGATTTATTATTACCTTGTGTTTTGGTTTGATTTTGAGTTGCGGAATAGTTCTTTTGATGCGCACTGTAGTGTTTTCGAGGAACGATTTTTTTTATTTATTTATTTTTTTTTTTTTTGAGGGACGCATTAATAGTTTGGAAGTGCTAATGTAGGACCGCAAGAATGCAGGAACGGACCGAAAAAAAAAAATCAGGAACGCTATTCCAGGAATGCATTAACCGAAGACGGAGGAACGCAGGAACGCTAACACACTACCGAAAATCGAGGAATACGCCCAGCTTTGTATATATATATATATGTATATATGTATATATATATGTATATATATATATATATATATATATATATATATATATACAGTAGTGGGATTCAGCCGGTTCGTACCGGTTCGTTAGAACCGTCTCACGGAATTTTACTAGTTCGGCGAACCGGTTAACTGGCAAACTGGCTAGTCGCTGTCAGTCATTGTCACTGGTCTCCTGTATCCGGTAAGTACCTGAAAGGTACGTTTCGTTAGTGATTTAGTGCATAGTTTATTTACATAAGTGGTGACCAGGTTTGTTACCATGATAAAAAGTAAAGCAATAACTTATTAAAACGTACGAATTCATTTCCTGAAAAATTTACGATTTCTAGCAAATAACTGAATTACAAATTTTGCCAGATGAAGACGTAATAATTCAAGGAAATTACACTGGCAGCTAGGTTCAAAATATGGTCTTTTTTATTTTAATTAATACTCTATATCTAATGGCTTTTTTGCTAATTTGGCGAACGACCACCATTTATACTTTAGCCCCCCAAAAAAGTGGCCAGCCCCCCCATTAGCCCCCCCAACTGAAATGAGCAAATTGAAAATTTAAAACACTCATTGAAATAATTTTATTAAGTGGAATCATTAATTGCCAGGGCTAAAGATTTGTCAGCCATCAGTGCTAGCCCAACCATTAACCCCCTCCCCTTCTGAAATGAGGATAATATATGTGTATTATCATATTACTATTAGCCCCCCAAAAAATTTGCTCAGCCCCCCCTTAGCCTCCCCAATTAAAAATTCCTGGCGCCGCCGCTGCATAGATATATCTTCATATTATCAAGTTTATCATTACCTCTATATCATTATATGATGTTTAACAATTTCTTACATATTTTATTTGGGAAATAGCTATGATTGATCATTTTATTTGTTAGAATCCAGGATCAACATGTGGACATAAATAATTTAAATTTGACATATGTGTATATATATTTTTATATATATATATATATATATATATATATATATATATATATATATATATATATATAGAACCGGATGACAAAATATTTGAATCCCACCACTGCATATATCCATATATTTACACACACACACACACACACACACACACACACACACACACACACACACACACACACACACACACACACACACACACACACACACACACACACACACACACACACACACACACACACACACACACACACACACACACACACACACACACACACACACACACACACACACACACACACACACACACACACACACACACACACACACACACACACAAACCTGAGAAACATAATTTTTTTTTTTTTTTTTTACAAACTTATAATTTAATAAGAACATTCAAAGTGGCATTTACATACCTGGACGAAGAAATGGTGAAGAAAATACTAGTCACTTTGATAAGACCAAGATTGGAGTGTGCAGCAACGACGTGGTCACCAAGTACAGAAAAAAAAAGAAAATTATAAAAAGATTGAAAGAATACAAAGAGCATTTACGAAATTGGCACCAACGCTCTCAGAACTACGAGTATCATATGAAGAGACTGATAAAACTTGAGCTACAGACATTAGAGCAAAGAAGAGAGAGAGGAGAGTTGATAACTATTTATAGAACCATGAAAGGCATAGAAATGATTGATAGAGAGGATCTAATAAAATGGAATAGTAGAGATACAAGAGGACACGGAAAGAAAATAAAAAAAGACAATTATAGAAGAGACCTGAAAAAGAAAAGCTTTCCCCACAGGATAATAGACGTTTGGAACAAGTTAAATGAAAATGTGGTGTGTGCAAAAACAATACACGAACTTAAAAACAGTCTAGATAAAACGAGATATGGAGATGGATACCACGAGCATAGCTCCCCTTCCTGTAAAATATAGCTAGGTAAATACACACACACACACACACACACACACACACACACACACACACACACACACACACACACACACACACACACACACACACACACACACACACACACACACACACACACACACACACACACACACACACACACACACACACACACACACACACACACTTCAACGAACGGACGGCTTAGAAGACGTTCTGAAGAAAATTGAAGTTTCTTGGATCCCAACGCAAAGAGAAGTGCCTATTGTATTTACAGGGTGGGGGGGGAATTGCTCGTGGGGTAGTGGGAAAGTAGGGAAAGAGGAGAAGGGGAGGAATTGCTGAGGGAAATGGAAGGAAATGAGGAAGGAGAGGACTTGGCCCAGGCAGACAGGCGAAAGGTAAACAAACGGCCCCCCGACCAGCTGAGCGACGATGAAATGTCTAATAAAAATGTAAAGATTAGAAGTATAGATAAGAGCAATACAGTAGAAAGTGATGAGAATATTTTCCAGGGATTTAAAGAGGGTGGGGGGGGGGACACAAACCCCCCCCGACTGACAAGACTAGAAGAGAAGGTCGATAAGATGATCGAGGACTTGGAGCGTAGGTTCGGTCATGTTAACAACATTGTACGGAGGGTTGAAAAATTGGAAGAACTAGAGAAGGCGAACAAAAACTTAACTAAGGAAATTGAAGAATTAAAAAAACAGTTAAAAGAAGTAAAAGAAGAGAATAAAGTCTTAAAGGAGAATAATAAGGAGAACAAGGAGGGTTGGAAAAAAATCCAAGAAAATAGCAAAGTTGCATTCACTGACATAATCAGACAGCAAATGAATGAACAAACTGAAAACTCAGTTATTAAAGTGATGAGACAGAAGGAGAATATAGTAAGAGACTTAGCAGACAGAAAGAAATGTATAATTATATTAGGAATGGAAGAGAAACATAACCCAGATAGAACCACAAGAATCAAAGAGGAAAATGAAAAAGTAAGAAATTTACTAGAATTAGTTCAGGAAGATGAACCAGAAATAATGAAACAAATCGAAGAGAAATTCAGGCTCGGGAAATATAGTACAGACAAGACCAGACCAATTAAGATTAAATTCAGGTCACAAACTACGGCTGAGAATATCTTATCCAAAACAGGGAAACTAGCAACAAGTGAACAATATAAAAAGGTATGGATAAAAAGGGAAATGAATAAAGAGGAAAGAGAGCAACAAAAACAGAAAAGACTTGAAGCTAAGGAAAAAAACGAGATAAGAACGGAGTCAGAAAAAGAGAGATTCTATTGGAGAGTAGTGAATATGAAACTAAAGAAAGTCGACATACAAGAGAAAAACAAAAGGGAAACAGAGAACACAATGGAAGTGGCAGAAAACTAAGAGTGTCTTACACAAATATAGATGGATTAATAACAGGATTGAATGAGCTCAATGATTATTTGAAAGAAAAAGAACCAGACATAATGGGAATTGTAGAAACAAAATTAAAAGGTCCACTACCACCCAACAGTGTAGGACATGATGCATATAATTATTGGATTAGAAACAGAGTGAAAAAGGAAGGGGGTGGAGTTATGTTCCTGACTAAGAAGGATATAAACGTGAAGTGTGTCACATATGGAAAGAATACAGTAGAGATGATAATGATGGAAGTAGAAGACAGAGATAAGAAGAGCAGAAAGTTTGTGATAAATTAATTATGTGCCCCCAAAAACAGCCTCATGGGAAGAGAGTGAACATAAAAGTATGTTAGAGGACACAAAGATAACATTAAACAAGATAATGGAAGAGGGAGGAAAAATAGTTATGATGGGCGACTTTAATTGCAAAGAAATCTGC
>NC_134778.1:52555199-52560199 GCF_046742065.1 Oratosquilla oratoria | reverse complement strand
TCAACACACACCTGGACAGATGGTACAGATCTCCGACCGACAACATTCAAATAGGACAAAAAGATCACTATATTTTACAAGAATACTATGTCCTCCCAATATAGAGCAGACGAGGACGCCATCAGGAAGATCATCGGAAAAAACGTCAGACCCTCCAACAGTGACGACAAAATCCACCTGAACATTTGGTACCAGAATAGAAAAACGTCCCACCTCCTCCTTAAGAATAGCCCTAACCAGCGAACCCCGGTATTCCAACATAGCCACCTTGTGTACGAATACACATGTAAAAAAGGGATTTGTGAGACCCTTAATGAAAAGTACATAGGGTCGACTACAACTAAACTGTCAAGACGCCTCACCCTTCGCCTCTCTACTGGAGCTATAAAACAACAACACATTAACACCCATCAATCCCCAGTCACAAGGAAGGATCTGGAAGAAGGAACCCTCATTCTACAAAAGGAATCAAACTACAGGCGGCTTCTCATCTTAGAAGCACTTTACATTAAAAGACAAAATCCCACCATGAACAAACAAAATCCTGACCAATTTATCATTCCTACTTCTAAGTATATCGATCGCAGGCATAGGTTCACCTTTGACCCAGTGGGCGGAGCTTCAGATCCAGCCTCATGAGTGACTATCCGAATCCCCGTCTCTCCTAATGTTCCATATGTTTTTGTATATATTGTTACCTTTACTCTTTGTACTCAATTTGTACTGAAGATGCCTAAAGTTAGGCGAGAGCTCTACAAGTAAAATTAAGAAGCTAGTATTGTCTTTACATCCATTCCAAATGAAGTTTGGACAACTCAACGATATTCAACGTTCAAGTATTAGAAAAGTTGAACATGTCAGCAAGAAACTCGTGAATGCAGAAGGTACTGCAAAGTTTAATCATATTTGCCTGAAAGAGGACCTGCTACCATACTGTTGTAATATACGTATATATATATATATATATATATATATATATGTATATATATATGTATATATGTATATATATGTATGTATATATATATACATATATATGTATATATATATATATATGTATATATATATATATATATATATATATATATATATATACACATATATACAGGGTGACCTAAAAGACACTGAGGGGTTTTGAATTTTAATACCTTCTTCATTTTTGTATGTACAGTTATAGGATTTTAACACAATAAGAAGAACATAATAAAAAAAATTATTTGCACGAAGTTATGAAAAGATAAAAAACGCTCATATATGAAAAATGACGTCAATTATATAATGGAAATTGATTTGCACGAAGTTATGAAAAGATAAAAAAACGCTCGCATATGAAAAATGATGTCATTTAAATGGCGTCGTCCATTTGCAGTGGCGCACATCCGTGGACTTAAAAAAAAAAAAAAAAAAAAAAAAAAAAAAAAAAAAAAAAAAAAAAAAAAAAAAAAAAAAAAAAAAAAAAAAAAAAAAGCTACATGACGGCTTCGAGGGTTTCCTGGTTCAATTCCCAAATTTCCCTCGTGATGTTCTCTTTCATTTGTTCCAGTGTTTGAGGTTTGTTGACATACACTTTCTCATTGAGATATCCCCACAAGAAGAAGTCAGGGATGGTCAAGTGTGGGGAACGCGATGGCTAGTTGACATCGCCGTAGGGACAGATAATTATGTCTCCAAAACATTGTCTCAGTAACTACATTGTCTCTCTTGTGGTATGAGCAGTTGCCCATCAAATACCACTCCCTTTCAGTTTTTATAGACACTAATTTCCCAGCCAACAGAGTTTTTGTAAATTCCGCACACAGAGAAAACGTGTCACAATTCTGGAACGCCTCGATATCAGCCTTTGCAATGTAGATGGTATCCCTTTTCCTGTGCTTGGTAAAGTCACGTTTGATATTAGTTTCTCTGACGCCACCCCCTCTATTCCAGTTACGTTGTACGTAGCTGATGTTCATTTCCCTGTGATATCCTAATAGGTTTGACTTTAATGAAGAAGCATGAGATTTCTATTCATCCTTCCCAACATAGAACAATTTATTCCATTTCTTCCCTGCTTGCCTTCAGCAATGTCAACTTGTGCAGTTACTAACATTCACGTAACCGAGCGGTTTCCTACAGATCATGTCCCCACGTCAGTAATCGATACTCCTTCCCTTGACAGCAGCCCTGGTTCTTCACGTGAGGATACATCTATATCTTTTCAGAGTTTTCCGTTCCCTCTGTGGACCCGACTCACCATTCCTCTCCAAGTACCTAACACCCCTTGACCTGCCGGTATTGCCTGCTGTGGACATGTCTTCCCGCCGTAACCGGCATATTAATTCCTCCTACATGTCCAAATCAGCCAAACTTGGAACTAAGCGTCCCTTAAACACCGTTAGTTTTTCACCAACATAGGATTCCTACCCACTCTTTTGGATGAACTTTCCATTGACTCCGCCCCAGAGCTAGATTGTTAACACATTCTCAACACACTCAAGGAGTCCTCACCAGCCCTACGACCCATGGATAATCAGTTAAAGCTTGGGAGTGATATATAACACACCAGTGTTGAGCTGGGTGTGAACTAGAACAATAAACAGCAAATTATCTGCTATGTTTTTCACCATTGTTGCTGTGTACGTGCGTGTGTGTATGTGTGTGTGTGTGCGTGTGTGCATGTGTGTGTGTATGTGTGTGTTTGTATACGTATGTGTGTGTGTGAGTGAGTAGCTTCGTGTGTGTCTATGTGTGTATTTGTGTATGTGCTCCTGTGTGCGTGCGTGCGTGCGTGCGTGTGTGTGTGTGTGTGTGTGTGTGCGTGTGTGCAAATAAGTGCGTGTGTATATGTGTACATGTGTGTGTGTATGTATGCATTTGTTTATGTGAGTGAGTAGCCAGACTTAAAATCACCGGAATTCAACTAAATTCAAAAGGATCAACCGTGACCCCACCCTAGACATCATAAGAAGTACCAGGAAGACCATGGACGCCATTAACGTCAAGAACGGAGGCGTTAAACTGAATAAAATCTCCGGTGATTCTAAGTCTGGCTATTTATACGGAAACGTGAAGACATATAAACCGGGAAATCCTCTTCGTCCCATCATCAGCCAGATCCCTACGCCGACATACAACCTTGCCAAGTTCCTGAACCTTCTGACGCCCTTCATCCCTACACAACACAGCTACAGCTCTTCTAAAGATTTCTTGGACTCCATTAACGACGTTCCAAAGCTAGAGATCCTTGAAATTCACCTTCGTCGCCTGCTCGAGATCTGCACCATGGAGACTACCCTCCGGTGTCCCCGCGGTAACCTCTACCAGCGAGTTGACGGTGTGGCGATGGGCTCCCCCTTAGGAGTTCTCTTCGCAATTTTTTCATGGGGTCAATCGAAAGGGAAGTTTTTCCAGCCCGAGATAAACCCATGGTGTATGGCAGATATGTTGACAATATTTTCATCGTGTCTTCGTCAACACAAGAAAGAGAATCACCCCGGAACCTGCTGGAAGAAACATCAGGATTAAAATTCACAACTGAAGAAAATGTCAATGGATCTTTTCCGTTTCTTGATGTACTGCTTCAACAAGATGGCGACAACTTCTCCACTTACGTTTATGTTAAGCTCATCAACCCTGGCCTCTGTCTTAATGGGAACAGTGAGTGCCCCCAACGTAACAAAGACAGTACCATTAGTGCCTTCATTAGGAGGGCACTCATCCACTACTCACGCTGGACCTCCACCCAAGCACAAATAAATAGGGCCACTCAAGTTCTTGTTAATAATGGACATTCCAATCAAGGCTGTCAGTGTGCCCTAAAAAGTGTTATCAACAAATGGTACCACGGGCCTCCCACCCCAGTAGTAGGCGAAGGTGAGATTTTCACCCTTTTTTACTGTGCCCAAATGCCCACAGCTTACAAGGAAGATGCGAAGGTTCTGAAAAGAATTATTCATCGGAACATTAAACCCAAAAGTGAGAATGACAAAGTTCTTCTCTCCATATATTACAACCAAAAAAAAAAAAAAAAAAACCCCAGCTATACTTTTAATTAGAAATAACACTTCTCGCCCCGAAGGTCGCGCTTGCACCAACGTAGTATACAAAATTTCTTGAGTGACTAACCCACACAGTCATCTCATATTATGAGAAAAGAAACATAGATTTAATATATCTGGACTTTGCAAAGGCTTTTGATAACGTCCCGCACGAAAATCTACTTGCTAAAATAGCTTCACATGAATTTAATGGTAGTCTATTAAGCTGGACTAGTAGTTGTTTAAACGATCGTTAACAGAAAGTTGTTCTAATTGGCAAAAATTCTAGATTGAAAAATGCTACGAGCAGAGTTTCTCAGGGATCCGTTCTTGGTCCACTTTTATTCATAGCATTTATAAATAAGATCACGGACTCAAATCTGTGCGAAATGGCAAATGATCACTTAAACCAATTAGATATTTAAGAAGATTTAGGTAAACGACAACAATGGTCTGAAAAGTAGCTAATGAAATTTAACGCAAGTAAATGTAAGGTTGTGCACATAGGTAAAAATAACAATAAGTACAATTACAAGTTATTTGGAAATTTGTTAACAAAAGTGGATAGTTAAAAGGATCTCGGTGTAATTATCAGTGATGATCTCAAATAATCTAAGCAGTGTATTTCCGCCTACATAAATCGTTCGTTTGTCCACATTTGGGATATGTTGTACCGTATGGTCACCAAATCTCATTAAAGACATTTACAGATTGAAAAAAAGTATAACGGCGAGCCACTAAACCGATTCCAAATATCAGAAGTAAATCATACTAAAATTGACTAAAACATATGAATCTATTTTCACTAAAAAAACGTAGACTCAACGGTGATTTGATATAGGTCTTCAATATTTTAAAGGGAATTGACAACATCAAAAGTTACGATATTTTTGCACTGAATGCAAATGAGACAAGATATAATGGTCTGAAACTGCCAGGAATCAGATTTAATTTGGAAGTGGAAAGAACTTCACCAATCGTGTAGTA
>NC_134778.1:52525199-52550199 GCF_046742065.1 Oratosquilla oratoria | reverse complement strand
TTCTTCTTACTTCTTCTTCTTCTTCCTTCTTCTTCTTCTTCTTCTTTCTTCTTCTTCTTCTTCTTCTTCTTCTTCTTCTTCTTCTTCTTCTTCTTCTTTTTCTTCTTCTTCTTCTTCTTCTTCTTCTTCTTCTTCTTCCTTCTTCTTCTTCTTCTTCTTCCTTCATCTTCTTCTTTCTTCTTCTTCTTCTTCTTCCTTCTTCTTCCTTCTTCTTCTTCTTCTTTCTTCTTCTTCTTCTTCTTCTTCTTCTTCTTCCTTCTTCTTTATCTTCGTTCTTCTTCTTTTTCTTCCTTCTTTTTTTCCTTCTTCTTCTTCTCTCTTCTTCTTCTTCTTCATTCTTCTTATTCTTCCTTCTTCTTCTTCTTCTTCTTCTTCTTTCTTCTTCTTCTTCTTATTATTCCTTCTTCTTTTTCATTCTTCTTCTTCTCTTTCTTCCCTCTTCTTTTTCTTCCTTCCTCTCCTTCTTCCTTCTTCACCTTGTTTTTTTCTTCTACTTCCTTCTTCACATTTTTTCTTTTTCTCCTTCTTCCTTCTTATTTTTCCTTCTTCTTCCTTTGTTTTTTTCTTGTCCCTTCTTCTTCTTACTTCTTTCTTTTTTTGCCGTTATTGTCTTCTTTTACTGTGGTTATTATTGCTGCTAGTAACTGTATTTCACAAAGTCCTGTTAACATGTCCCGAGAGAATAATGAAAGGGGACTCTTCAAATGCACGAAGGTGGGTGAGCACAGGGCCCTGTAATGGTTGAGTAACTCGAAGATTTTTGCTGTGCTGGAGCTTGTGGGGACCACTCAATTGATTAGTCTCCTGGAGGTTGCCACAGTTTTTCTAAATAAAGGAGAAATGTTGACCAAAATAGACTAGAATCTTCCTCTGCTCTCCAGGAGCTGTCCTTGACTGAATAAATTCCACCATGTTTCGATTCAACGTTGACGCGAAATGTGGGATGCCTTCCTAAGATGATGTTCTGAGTAGCGGGACTGTTACAATCCCACCTTGCATGATGAGCATCAACATTGACAGTATCATATCATGTGCTGCTACATGCTTTTTACAATGACTCTATCATACTTTGGGAAAACATTCCTTATGCACCCTTCTTCGCTCTCAATTTTCTAGTTCTCATTATTTTAGTTATTGTAATTACCAATACCTTATTTCATTGTCATGAGAGAGTAAACGACGTGAATGGTGGGTTCTGCGCAAGATGGTTAGTGCGAAAGAAACAAGTACAAGAAGAAATAAATAGAGGAAAGGGAGAAAAGAAAAGGAAGAGCTGGAATCGGAGAGGAGAAGAGAAACGGGAGAAGAGGAGGTGAAAAAAGGAGCATAAAAGGAGGACAAAAAGTAGAACAAGAGGAGAAAAAGGAAGATAAGAAAAAATAGGAGGAAAGAAGGAAAAGAAGAAATAGAAGGAAAAAAAGAAAGTGAGGAAAGAAAGGAGAAAGGAAAAAACAGAAGAAGGATGAGAAGAGAAAATAAGAAAAAAAGAAATAGGAAAAGGAAGAGTAGGAGGGGGAGGATTGGAGGAGGAGTGGGAAGAGGAGGAAGAGGAGGAGGAAGACGAGGAGAGAGAGACTGATGATTTTGTGAATAATCTACGGGTTCATATTGCCATATTTGTTGTTAAGATTCGAATATCTCCTGATATACTCTTGTAAGTTTTAGAACAGGTTGTACGTAATATATCAACCTTTGAAGCTTCCGTTCACATGGGATTGCGAGAGCACAGGTGCATATTTCGGCCGACCCCGTTATAATGCGTTGGAAAAATCTGCCCAGAGGCAAAGTATTTAAGATTCCGTTGGATCCACAAGTCGTAATTCAAATTAAACATTTTTATGTCATAAACATTATTATGGGTCCTGATCTAGGATTGGCATGTGAAATACTTATATTTGTGTTAATTTTTACCCAAAATCATTAAGAATATATCTAGAAATCTATCGATAGATTATGTCGTTAGCGGCATCTGGCATCTCTGCAAATTTGGCTCCTGAGACGAGTATAAATACGACTGCCTCCTTAAAAACGGTGGTTCCAATATTTCGGAAAACACACACTCTCTCTGCCTGATTTCTATACATATCGCTCTAACAGAATCATACACTCACACTACCTTGCTTTTGCATACATATATGTTAGACGTATTTTTGCTATTCTATATAAATATATTACATTCTTTGCTGAAAGTTCTCCTTTTTTCTTTATATATTACATTCATTGCCGTAAAGTGTTATCCTTTCATCTTTATGTATAACATTACTTGTTGAAAGGAGATTACACTTATCTATATTGTGTATATTGAGTATTTTTTGATAAAAAACCATGCCTGTTTTACCCTTACTACATAAACTTTTGGTGTCGAACCTGCTTTCTCACTATAGATTGTCTTACTCTTTAAAACACCTTAGGTACTTTAGACTGTGAACGTAGGAAAACACACACACACACACACACACACACACACACACACACACACACACACACACACACACACACACACACACACACACACACACACACACACACAAACAAACACACACACACACACACACACACACACACACACACACACACACACACACACACACACACACACACACACACACACACACACACACACACACACACACACACACACACACACACACACACACACACACACACACACACACACACACACACACACACACACACACACACACACACACACACACACACACACACACACACACACATATATATATATATATATCACTCGTGAAAAATGTAGTAGCAAAGTTCGTAAAAAATACAACAAACACCGCAGTCTGAAGAAAGAAAGACTTGATTAAGTGAATCTATATAATTCGATTGCTAACTGCAATCCTCTTCAGTAGTACAATATGGGAGGAGGATCCTATTTTATATAGCAAGGTACAAAGGAAAAGGAACTAGGTGAAGAAGTAAATATCACTACCCTCACTCTCGAGTGACCTGAAAATGACAAGAGGTCGAGACAGGAGGAGGGGAGGATACCTTTTTACAATTTGTTTTGTAATGAATAATCCTGATATTATATCTGGGGTTCATCGACCCTTCGAAATATTCATAGTAGGCAGATAGTCTTTTAAAGTGGATTTCACAATTTTCCTTCCGAACCCACCATTTAGCGAATACCTCTTGTTAAGTTTATTATTTCCTGTGAAGTTTATATCTTCGAATAGTGACAAGTGATTGTGTTGTGTTTTTGTATTTTCTAATTGTATACGTATAGCGCTATACAGTTACAGTGTTCTAGTAATTTAAAATCAAGGCAGTAGTCTGTTACTGTACTCTAAAGGTAGGAGTAATAATACAAGGTAAGCATCGCGTATTTAGTTTATTTAATGACCACTTCAGTTTCTTTTGTTGATTCATATTTTCTTTTTGCCGTTTGTATTTCCGAGGGAGAAGCGAAATGGCTTGTGAAGTTTGTGTGAACCTGGAGGACCGTCTCAGGATGTGTGAGGAGGAAATTCGTCTTCTCACGAGTGCGCTCTGTGAGAAGAGTGAATCCTCCCCACAGCACAGAGAGCGTTCCACCTCTTCCGCTTTTGCCACTGCCGTGAGCGAGTGGGGTTCCGTTTGTCGAGCCCGCGTTCGGTAAGCGGGTGCCCTGCGGAGCAACTGCTGTCTCTAGCCAAACGTTTTGCTCTGTTGGAAGATGAGGTGGTTGAAAATCAGGAGTTCTTGGTGGCGGGGGACTCCATGGTGCGAAGCTATGACGATATCTTGCAGCGGAAGAGTAAATGACGTTGCAAGCTTGTATGTCAACGAGGACTTGGGATCGCTGATTGTACCCTGACTATCAGGGAGCAAAGGTGGACGAGCACGGTTACGATTGTTCATACGGGAAGTAACGATGTTGTAGGGTGAGATCAGAGGAACTTCTTCGGAATTACAAGGTCCTCCTTCAGGGTATGAAGGAGCGTGAAAGACGTCACGTAGTCTGTTGGATCATTCCGAGGATCTACGCTGGCTCACGTTGGAACAGTAGATAGGGATTAATGAGAGAATAGCGCAATTGTGCATGCAATTGGGATACCACTTTCTTGATCCTTGGTATCTCCTTCCCAGGTGTCATGACCTTTATGCTTCTGATGGGATCCACCTTACTCGCAGACGCAAAGATGTTCTTACAAACCTCATTGTGGGAGTTTGTAATGAACTAGTTCCATTTTTGGGGTAGAAACTCAAAGGGAAGGGGAAATAGAGTGTATTGGGGAAAACAGAATACGGCAGAGCAATAGTGTAGAGCAATATGTCAGTGGAGGACAAAATATCATTTTCGGATATGATGTCTGTAGAGGACGAAATATTACATTAGGATGTAATGTAAAAGGACCAAATATCATGATGGGATGTAATGATAGTGGAGGACAAAATATTACCGGATGATATGTCTGTGGAAGACAGAATATCATTTCAGGAAGGGATGCCGGACAGAATATCAATGAACGACGGGTGGCCGGTATGGTGCGCGGTGACAGAGGGGGCAAGGGTGTACATAAGAGATCGGGTGACTGTGAGGGACCAGATGTCCGTGATAGGGCAAATGTCCAAGAGATACTGAATGTTAATGAAGGACCAAATGTCAAAACAGAGCAAGGTGCCAATAAAGAACAAAATTATAATATAAGGCATGATGTTGACACTCAAAACATGTAAAAAAAAAAAAAAAAAAAAAAAAAAATCACGAGTTTTTAATACCATATACTTTAATGCTCGTAGTATTAGAAATAAATTCCAAGAAATTCAGGCATATGTCGAAAGAAAATCTTGATATGATAGGAATAACCGAGATATGGTTAAATGGTGGAGAGTTTGAAGCTGAATTTAATATTCCGGGATTTAAACACTTTCATCAGGATAGAAACCACAAGAAAGGTGGGTGTTCTGTTGTACGTTAAAAGCAATGTCCACCTGTGTTTTAGAGAAAGTGAAACAGGGTGCATATAATAGTTTGTGGGTAAAAGTAACCCAAACAAATGGACAGAAAATTAATGTAGATGTAATATATAGGTAAAAAACATTATCATTAGCAGACGACAAACTGTTGTTTCAAGAACTGTCTAGTTTCTGTAACCGGAACTTATTGATAGATTTTCTCAGTGACAATGACCTAGTTCAGCATGTAAAAGAGCTCACAAGACACGGAAATTTACTCGATCTATTGATCAATAGCCTCGAAAGCATGATAACCGATGTAGAAGTTGGTGAAACTATCGCAAAGAGCGATCACAACTTAGTTAGATTGAAACTTAAAATTTGTAGAATAGACACTTGTGTATCTAAAATACCCGATTTCACTTAAGCTCAGTTCATAGAACTACGTCAGGAGCTTCAGCTTACAGATTGGGAGGCAAAATTAAGCGAAAGACCTGTAGATCTGATGTGAGAAATATTAAAAAAATACGCTTACTAAGATGATTCATACTTACATCTCGTTTAAGGACACACGCTCCCAAAAATCACGCTCGCCCATAATGGCTTCATAAAGAAACTGAAAAAGTATTGCTAAAAAGAGACAGGCTTATAAGAAATAAAAGTGCTCGGGTGTACCTAATGACTATCAAAGTTATGGAATAATACAGAGAGATTTAAAAAACGCAATAAAGAACGAAAACGGTAATACAAAATGAGTATCGCTGATAAATCCAAAGAGTACCTTAAGACTCTAAAGGTAATTGACAACATCAAAAGTGACAAAATTTTCACACTAAATAAGAATCCGACAAGAAATAATGGTCTCAAACTGTCTGGAAATATATTTAATTTGGAAGTGGGTAGAAACAACTTTACCAACCGTGTAGAATGAATGGAATAAACTTCCTCCAGAGGCAGTGCAATGTAGCTCAGTTCGAAGCTTTAAGATTCCAAAAGATAAACACCTAAGCAAGATGCTGTGATGCCTGCCGTTTATTTCATATGCTTTGATTATTTGTTTGTTATTATATATCTGCTTGTTTACCATAATTTGCTTGATTTTTATTTATCATTATTGATCTGCCATTTCATTATTATTTACTATTTACCTGTTTGTTTTATATTCAACTATGCCTATGCATTTATTTATTTTGTTAATAATTATCTATGTTGTTAAAAATTTTATTTATTTATTTATTTATTCATCATTATTATATTTTTTCGCACTCGACCTAGTTATGGACCAAAAGGTTTCTTGTCGGCATGCTCCTCCTTTGTAATCCTTTGTAATCCTTTGTCCCAATCCATCCGGTAATTTAACTTATTTACGTGTTGGAACACGGCTGAACTCTCTTGACATATCTGATTGACCTTTAATGCTCATGCAACCCTGTCGTTAGGTCTCTCCCCTTCTGACCGATGTATGCTAGGTTACAATCTTTACATGGGAGTAAACCCCTAGAATATGATTTTCTATCAACCTCTGATGAGCATTGATAACTTTTTTTTTATTAATAATGTTCGGGTAATTATGAATTAAATTTACCTTATCCTTAGAAAGAAATTTGGACAAATGGCTAATGGACTCTGAAAAGGGAATAACAAGGGGCTTTTGTAACACGTCTGACTTTGTGGAAGGGGGATTGAAAGCGCTGGTTCTGGTTTGGCTGAGGGCTTTATCCAGGAACCACTGGGGGTAAGCTAATTTTATTAATTGGGACCTGATTGAGATTATTAAAAATTGGGGGGCTACAGATCCTAAAAGCTTGGAGAAAAAGACCTTTTTAATGTGATCTAGGTGGTGACTAAAAAAGAAAGGTAACTTCCTGAATAGGTGTTCTTTCTGAAAATAGTAAAGGCAACCCTATTCTCATTCCTTATGATTAAAGTATCTAAAATGGGAAATTTGCCATCTTTTCCTATTCCACTTTAAAATTGATATTAGTAGCTAAATGGTGAAAAATTTCTAGAAAAACATCAAAGGGACCCCAACTCTCATACCAAAGGGTGAAAATATCATCAACATATCTGAACCAAATCATACCTGGGGGTTTTATCATTGGAAGAAGAATACTCTCAAAGTATACTACTGCCGCTACATTGATGACATCTTTATAAAAGCTACGTGTAGTAAAGATATTGAAGTACATGCCATTTTTAGATATACTCGTTAAACAAAAAAAGTACCTATATCAGCATGATAATAACTAAGCTAAGCAGACGCATAACTTATCATCTCACATCTGGAGCCCTCAAAAACCAAACAACCCTCACAAGAAAAATAATGTTGGAAAATACGAACATCATAACGACATGTCAAGATACCCGTCGCCTCCCCATCTTAGAAACACTATTAATCAAAGATATGAAATCTAGTCTGAACATCCAGACGCCCGACCTGTTAGCGCTACCGAGTATGAGGAGGAACTGAGTTGACGGGCAAAACTAACACGAGCACAAGGAGAGATTACCCGATCGGATAAACCAATCAACACCAAGAACGAGTACACAACACAGCTAGTCCAGCCCTTAATTACCATCCATGTGGCAATTTCAGTTCATTACCAAAACTAACGTAGAAACAGCCACTATACCAAGCCACTGAAGAAGAGCCAAGAGACTTGAAATCGCGATATGGCAGCACAGATAACCTCCTACGGAAAAATTATCTCAGATCTCAATGGAGACAGTAAGAGTAAGACCACCTTAAGACACATAGAGAATGTCTCAAAGAAAATACAAAAAGCAGAACTAGCAATCATATTTAACTCTACTTGTTTAAGAAAAATCTCATCCCCATTTATACACATTATATATACAGTACATATATATATATACATATATATATATATATATATATATATATATATATATATATATATATGTGTGTGTGTGTGTGTGTGTGTGTGTGTATACATTTACACTGAATGGTTCCCATTGATCAATTAATATCTTTTTTCCACTACAAATAACTTTTAATTCCATGCCATCGCAGTCGAGACTGAAGAATCGCTCGATGGATGCATTCGTTGGAAATTGAAACGTGAACGAGCCGAGGATTCGAACCCAGAAAACCCGTAACAAAGTTACAGTGACTTAAACCAATGCGCTATCAAGAGAGATCGCGATTTAGTTTATGTCACTGTAACTTTGTTACGGGTTAGCTGGGTTCGAATCCTCGGCTCGTCCACGTTTCAATTTCCAACGAATGCCTCCATCGAGCGATTCTTCAGTCTCGACTGCGATGGCATGGAATTAAAAGTGATTTGTGGTTGAAAAAAGATATATATATATGTATATATATATATATATGTACATATATATACATATGTATATATATATACATATATAAGGAGAGAGAGAGAGAGAGAGACAGAGAGGGAGAGAGAGAGAGAGACAGTAGGAGTAAGACCATCTTATGACACAAAGAGAATGTCTTAAAGAAAATACAAAAAAACTAATATAGAGACAAAAAGAGATAAAAAGAAAGCAGGAGGAAATGTGGAGAAGGGTAAGAAAAGTAATTGTAAGTAGCAGAAAATTTGAAATATATATGCTCAAGATGGAAAACGCAGAGGAGAAAAAGGTGCAAAAAGAGGAAGAGGAGAAGAAGGCGGACGAAGAGGAGAAGGAGGAGGAAGAGGAAGGTAAAAAAAGAAAAGAAAAAAAAAAAAAAGAAATTGGACGCCGGTGGAATGAGAAAAGAGGTGGATGCGAGAAAGAAAGAAGAGACAGAATGAGGCAGGAGGGGAGGAGAATTCAGAGGCAGAGAAGAAGGAAGAGAGGCAAAGGAGGAAAAAATAGAAGGAAGAATAAGTAAAAACTGAGGAGAAGGAGGTGTACGAAGACGAAGAAGATTGTAAGAACGAAGGGGAGTGGGAGGAGGCAGAAGAAGTGAGGAAAGATGAAGAGATGAGAGAGAACACACATAAACACACGTACACACAAAACATTTACACACACATATGTACACTCTCTCTCTCTCTCTCTCTCTCTCTCTCTCTCTCTCTCTATATATATATATATATATATGCATGTATATGTATATATATATATATATGTATATGTATATATGTATATATACATATGTATATGTATATATGTATATATATATATATATACATACATATACATATACATATACATATATATTGTTATAGCCAACCGTGAATCAAACCAATTTCAAATCGCCCGCCTACTACTTACGGCTTCGAACCGGACTCGTGGCAAATATACGTCGTGACAACGTATGAGTTCGACCCTTGCCATGAAACTTTGGCCCCGCCTTCCTCGGGTATAAAAAGAGCCTCCCCGGTTGTCCACCCCCACTCTCACACAACCCCAGGTCTCACCTCTTCGACGCTGTATATCGGTGCATTGCTGTTTTGTTCGCAAGTATTAGTACAAACCAATTCATTGGACTTGTATAGGGTTATTAGTTATTTTGTGTGAATTATATATGTTTGTTAAGACTCAGTGATTTGTGAATTGTATATTTTCTTTATTAGGAAAGTGTATTTATGTTATTCCTCAGAATACTGTGAGTGTATGTTCGTGAATGTTAATCAGTAAAGCTTTATTTTTTCTTTATGTGTAAATATAGTTAATTAAGTTTCGTGCAGACGTCTATCTTACCTCGACCGTAATCCTTATAATCCCTACTTACATTCAGTCTCAAATAGAGCTTTTCCTCGGAACATATTTTTATCTGCTTAATTTACCTATACATTCCACGTTATTGTTGTGGGTTTGCTTCCCAACTGGAACTCGACTTACCCCTAGATTCGACTGAAGTTTCACTCATTACGTTAACTCAGGCCAGACCAAGCAAGCAACCCATGACAATATATATATATATATATATATATATATATATATATATATATATATACTAAAAGGGTTTTTCCCCCTACAATGGGGGTAGCCAAAAAGAAAAAGGCATAGAAGCCACTCCCACCCATTCCATTTCCCATACATTCCACTCCCCTCCACCCTCTTCCCTCCCTCCCATCTCGGCACCTCCTGGATGGCGGGTCATCATCGCATCCTGTCCACTGCCCTGGGTCAGAAGTAGTGTCGCAAGACACAGCACATCCATAGCAAGGCCGCTTCATAAATTCGGCGACCTCCCCTCTCCGTCCTCCCCATGCAGAAAAGGAGAAGACGGGGAGAAATCCCTTCGGGCTGCGTCAATTTTTTTTTCTCATACATACTTTTTCACCCCCATCCCCCATCCACTCCCCCCATGCATCACAGCATCATCTATACAAAACCCCTCTCCATTCACCCCTATCCTCTGTCCTCTCCCATCCTTCCTCCACAGACATTCCTCTCTTTCGTAATGCCCCTTTCACCCCATCCATCCATGTCATCCTAGGACGCCCCCTCATATTCACTCCTGCCACCTCTGCCCTCCACACTCCTTTTACCAATCTTTCTTCACTCATTCTTTCCATGTGTCCAAACCATCTTAATACTCTTTCATCAACCCTATCATCCAGTTCCCTTTCCACCCCTGTTCTCCTCATCTCCTCATTTCTCATTCTATCCAGCCTAGTAACCCCTATCATACTTCTCAGACATTTCATCTCAAACACTTTCAAACTCCCCCTTTCTTCCTCTCTCATGTTCCATGTTTCTGCCCCGTACAATGCTGTTGGTCCAATCACTCTTTCATATAACCTCCTCTTAGCATCCATTCCCAGATGTCTATTTCTCATTACACTTTTCAATCCACCAAAGCATTTACTCGTTTTTCTCAATCTACATTCTACCTCCACCCCCACTCCTTCCTTCCCTGCCACATTCGCACCCAAGTATCTAAAACTATCCACTTCCTCCAGTGTCTCACCCTTAATGCTCACTTCCATCCTGCTGTCACTTTCTCCCCTTGTACATCTCATCACCTAACTTTTGCCCACATTTATCATCAGCTTCCTTCTTTCACACACCTTTTCAAACTGTCACTAACTTCCTCAATCCCTCCTCTAATCCTGCTACAAGCGCGGTGTCATCAGCAAACAACAACTGGCTCACCTCCCACTTTTCTCCATTTTCTTTAATCATCTCCAACCCCTGACCCACTACCCTTGCATTCACCTCTCGCATCACCCCATCCATGTAAAGACAGGGCGACATAACACATCCCTGACGAAGTCCCACCTTTACCTCAAACCATTCACTCTCTCCATTTCTAATCCTAACACAGGCTCTACTACTCTCGTAAAAGCTCTTGACTGCTCTTAACAGTTTTCTTCCTATCCCATATATCTGCAGTACCTCCCACAGTGTCTTCCTGTCTACCCTGTCGTAAGCCTTTTCCAGAACCATAAAAGCCCAAAAAACATCCTTACCTTTTCCTATAGCTTTCTCTCATATCTGTCTTACCACAAAAATCTGATCTACACAACCCCTACCTGTCCTAAATCCACACTGTTCCTCACCAATTACAAAGGATTACAAAGGCGGAGCATGCTGACAGGAGACCTTTTGGTCCATATCTAGGTCGGATGCGAAAAAAATCATAATAATAATAAAATAATAAATAAAAACTATAATAATGTAAGTAACAAATAAAATACATAAATAAATGCATAGATATAGTTAAATGATAAACCAACAGGTAGATAGTAAATAATAATAAATTGACATATAACTAATAATAAATGAAAATCAAACAGACAAATGATAACAAAACAAAAACAAATAATATAAAATAAATTATAATCATTACAGCATCTTGCTTAGGTGTTTATCTAAATGATTCTTAAAGCTTAGAACTGAACTACATTGCACTACCTGTGCAGGAAGTTTATTCCATTCATTAACTACACGGTTGGCAAAGTTGTTTCTACCTACTTCCAAATTGAATCTATTTCCGGACAGTTTGAGACCATTGTTTCTTGTCTGATTCTCATTCAATGTGAAAATTTTGTCACTTTTGATGTTTTCAATTCCCTTTAGAATCTTAAAGACCTGTATCAAGTCACCTCTGAGTCTACGCTTTTTTAGGGAAAACAGATTCATATGTTTTAGTCGATTTTCGTATGATTTATTTTTGATATTTGGAATCAGTTTTGTGGCTCGCCGTTGTACTTTTTCCAATCTGTCAATGTCTTTAATGAGATTCGGTGACCATACGGAAAGAGCATATTCCAAATGTGGACGATCTCACTCTGTTCCTCTCCTAATCCTCTCAATCAAGATCCTCCCATAAGCCTTCCCAACTACACTCAACAAGCTGTTCCCTCTGAAAGTACTACACTCACACTTGTCCCATTTTCCCTTGTAAAGCGGAACAGGCACTCCTCCAGTCCTCTGGCACTCTACCCTCTCTTAAACAAACATTAAATAACCTCACCAGCCAGTCAACCATAACTGTACCTCCTTTCTTCAGACATTCTTCATGGCATCCATCCAGACCAGGTGCCTTACCTGCTCTCATCATCTTAACAGCTGCTTTCACTTCATCCATCCCTATTTCTCCTCCTTTTTCCTCACTCATCACGGTCATTTTCTTAGCGCTTTCCACAGCTAAAACTTTTTAGAATAGATATTTGTGTAGTTCATAGGACTACGTCAGAAACTTCAGCTTGCAGATTGGGAGGCAAAATTAAGCGAAAGGCCTGTAGATCAGATATCGAAAATATTTAAAAATACGCTTACTAAGATGATTCATACTTACATCCCGTTCGTTTAAGAACACGCCCCCCCAAATCAAGTTTGCCCAAAATGGCTTGACAAAGAAACTGAACAAAACTATTGCTATAAAGAGACAGGATTATAAAAATTACAAGTGCTCGGGTGCACCTAATGACTATCAACTTATGTAATAATACAGAGAGATTTAAAAAACGCAATAAAAAACGAAAACGGCAATACGAAATGAATATCACTGATAAATTCAAAGAGAATCCCAAAGAAATTTATAGTTACATTACAGATAAAAAGGTTATTAGAAATCACATTGCCCTCACTATCATCTGCTGACGGTCAACTTGGATATTCAAATGAAGGAAAGTGTGATATTCTAAACAACTATTTTAGCTCGCTATTCGTAAACGAAACACCTCAAAGTGAACTTCAAACTAAATCCTGTAAAAAGTCTAGGGTAAACTTACTACGGTAAATATAACAAAACAAAAATTTAAAGGTGTTTAGAAAAACTCAAAGTTAATAAAATACCAGGACCTGACGGTTGGCATCCAAGAATCTTAAAGGAAATGGAAAATAAGATTGTTGTTCATTAAAAATATTTTCAAGAAATCCATCATATCCGGAGATGTCCCAAGAGAATGAAAGCTAGCTAACGTTATTCCCTTATTCAAAAAAGGTGACAAAAAGAAACCAAGTAGAAAAAATGATGGAAACTATCATCAGGGATATTATTGAACATAAATTAGAAAATAATTGTATGATAAATGATAGGTGGCATGGATTCAGACGGAAACGTTCTTACGTGACTAACTTACTGAAATTCTACAACACAGTCATCTCGAATTATGACAAAAGAGACAATATAGATTTAATATATCTAGACTTTGAAAAACTTTTGATAACGTTCCCTACGAAAGACCACTTACTAAATTAGCTTCATACGGAATAAGTGGTAGCCTTTTAAGTTGGACTAGTAACTGGTTAAACGATCGAAAACAGAGAGTTGTTCTAAATGACAAAGCTTCTATATAGGAAAATGTTACTATTGAAGTTGGGACGGGTTGTAAGGCTACCAGCTTTACATGGGCTAAATCCTCAACGGGCATAGCGCTTCACGATCGGATGTCTCGGGCACCCCAGCGGGCCAGAGTAAAGCGCGCCACGCTCGCATACCTCCTTGAGCTACCAAGCGTATATATAAACTCTGCACGATCCAGTATGCTCATTGATTTGAAAAAGTTAGTAGACGAAAAGTCAGGAATAAAGATTCACTCCCAGTCCATGTTTCCTTTGTCGTGTTTAAGCGACTTGTTGACATGGATATTAATTTTCATATATACACCACTTGTTTAAAAAACAGGGGGTGGGACTGGGGTTGTTCTGTGTTGTGCAAGTATCTCTGTCTTCTTTGTGTTGATGGATTGTTACCCGAAGGACAAAGGCAGAACCATTCCTTGTTGATATCAAAGTTTGTGATATCGGAGTTGAGATTGGAGATAGTTTTAGGTGTTGTGCAACTAGTGTGAGGAGGTTTTCAATGTTATCGGGTTATTTAAGGGTATTACGGTTTAGTTTCCTGTTTGGTGCTCTGGTGGGGTAAAAGAGGTTTATCTGGAATCTCATTTTGAATCCTATAAGATGATGGTCGGTCCAGCACTCCGCTCCTCTCATGGGGCAAGTCAGGAGAACGACTTCCCTGTTTCTGTCGGACAATGACACAATCAAAAAGATTCCAGAACTTGGATCAGGGATGCATACAGGACGTCTTGTATTTGTTCTTTTGTTGAGAGTATTTCTAATGGTCAGGTTCTGGTTCTGACCATAATGTCAGGAGTCTGAGACCATTACTGTTTAGGTTACCAATGGCACGCCTGCCAAGTATGTTGATCCGACTCTGGCATTGAAGTCTCCAAGGAGTATGATTTTGTCATGTGGCAAGATTCTGAGGAGAGCTAAGTCCAGTGACGAGTAGAAGGCATCTATTATAGGAACTTTAGTGTTGAAAGGAGATGCATAAGCGCTGATGAGTGTTGCAAAGCACCCCTTTGTGAGAGGTACGCGCCAGGGTGTGTCCACATATATAGGTATATACATGCATACATATATACATATATATATATATATATATATGTATATGTATATATATATATATATATGTATATATATATTTATATATATATATATATACATATAAACACACATACATACACACATACACACATAAACACACACATACATACACACACATAGACACACACACATATATATACATATATATATATATATATATATATATATATATATATATATATATATATATATATAGTTATGTTCACGCCCAGCTTTGTTGTCAACTTTCCACGTCCCTGTCTCATCTGCTCTGAAAGATTTAGATTGCAGCAGCAAAGCGGTTTCGTGTAAACAAGACCCTTTCTTGTCACCTACCACACCGAGTGAACTGTGGAGACGTCCGCTCAGGTTATCAGGAATAAACCACAGAACTACATTTACATGTATCTGTATGTAAGGTTCATATGTACACATACATATATGTATAATCAAATAACAATAGAACATAAACTTATCTCGCCACTCAGACTTTTAAATCTCAGAGGTCTTAGCCGGCTCCTCCAATTGGATCACTTCTCACAAATTGATTATCTGCTAACAATTCTCAAGACCGAAAATGTGTCTCTTATACTTCATACGTCCGTCCGACTGCCTTGCTGACCACAACTGACTAGTAGCCTTCCCTTCAGCACTTAGGTGAGAACCTCGATTATCAGGACTGAACTGGCAACCTCGACCATCAGGACTGAACTGAACTGGTCACTGACTCCTACGTACTAACCTCCTCAGTAGTAACGATAGTTCTCTTTAACCAATTACATATTTATTTCCTTTACACATCAAACAGTGCCAAATCGTTTCATTTATTATTTCTAATAATAGGATAGATAAAGTAACCATACAAAATCTTCTATAATAATATAGAAATCTTCGCTCTTTCTGAGGAGTGTCAAAACAACTTTTACCACCCGAGAAAGGAAAACGGGGCAGGGGCGATTGTAATGCAGTTTAAAATAAGGTAATACCATAACATCCCTCCCCCGTGCAATAATATATGATCCATCTCCTCAAGATGCCTCACAGCTCATTGGAACATGTGACAAAGCATCTGCTTTCACATTGTTCCTACCCTTCACATGATTAATTATTAGATCAGAATTCTGCAGAAGTAAACACAATTTCATCAATCTTTGATTGCAATTTTTTTTTATTAAAAACACTAAAGGGTTGTGGTCAGTATATACCTCTATTGGCATTCCAGTTCCTCTTAAGTACACATGAAAATGTTGCAGATTCAATATTAAAGCCAACGCTTTTTTTCCACTGTACTTTAATTTATCTGGTATTTCAAGAATTTCTTTGAAAAGTAACCCACTGGATGTTCAACAACCTCAACCTCTTGTATTAACACACCACTGTGTGCCTCTGGCATCCACATACAACTTAAAAGGCTTATCACAATTTGGCGTGATTAGTACAGGAGAATTCGTTAACAACTTAATTTCAGTGTAAGATCCTTCACGATGCTTGGTCCAGCTAAACTTATTCCATTTTGATAGCTATCTCGTTAGAGGAAAAGCTATATCTGAAGAATTCTTACAAAACCTCCTGTAATAGACAGCCATATCCAAGAATCTTAGCAATTCCTTTCTACATGCTAGGAAAGGGATATTTACAATATCCCCGATTTTTGTATCTAAAGTAAAGGCTACACCTTTCCTTGTCCAACTTTGTAACCCAAATAATCTACATAAGCTTGTCCAAAATCACATTTCACTAGATTTATAGTGATGTTTGCTTTGTTCAGTCTTTCAAATACGCTCCTCAAAAGTACAAAATGCTCTTCCCAAGTCTCAGTGAACAGTGCAATAGCGCAATTTTAAATATCTTTTAGTACTTCATTAACAAGTCTCTGGAAAAAGTCACTACTATTTTTCATTTCGAATGGTAAAACTTGATATTGGAACAATTAATCGATTTTCACAAAGGTAGTGACCTCTTTAGCTCTCAGGACTACTTACCTGAAACCTTTCAAGAAATCAATCTTCGTAAGAAAATTAGCACTACCCAAGTTGTCTATACAATCATCAATCCTAGGAATGGGACGGTTACTTCCAATTTTGGAAGTAGGACGCTGTAACTGGTCTCCAATTGTTTTGCCTAAATGATTATGTAAAGTCTTAGAGTTACTAAACAGTTCTGAGGCTTGGATATTATACATCTTAATTCTGTCATGACCCTTGCTCCAGTTGTATCTGACCTGCACAGCTTGTACGCTACTTCCAACTGATCAGCCTTGCGTCTTGCCTCCATAATTATTTTTATATTGCTGCTAAGCAATTCATACTTAATCCTAGAGTGGATCTGGTTCACAAAGTGTTCCATAATTATGAGCTACTTAAGATCATCTATAGTTTTTACTCCTTCGGAATTTAACAAGTTCTAATATTAGCTCCCGTTGCATATCCTATTTATATCTACTTTCTAGTTCGATCTTATATTTTCGTCCTAATTCTACCAATTCCTAGCGTGTACATTGGTAGATGTGATGTACATTACCACTGTCTATAAACTTTTGCACTTTCGAATCCATTGTACTTCATTTCACGAACAGCAAGGTAACAAGTTTAGAAAGTCAGCATACAGATAGATAGGAGTAACTACTTTGTACGTCATACGTCAGCTCCCGGACACAGGCCCCCACGTTGACATCCAGCTCTGGTGTCATCTCTCCACGTCCCTGTCTCGTCTGTTCTGAAATATTTCGATTGCGACAGCAAAGTGATTTCATGTGAACAAGACCCTTCCTTTCACCCACCACACCGAGTGAACTGTGGAGACGTCCACTCAGGTTATCAGGAATAAACCACAGAACTACATTTACATGTATTTACATGTAAGGTTTATATATATACATAAATACATTTATCATCAAATAACAATGGAACATAAACGTATTTCACCACTCAGACCTTTAACTCTCAGAGGTCTTAGCCGGCTCCTTCAATTGGAACACTTTTCACAAATAGATTAACTGCTAACAACCCTCGAGACCGAAACTGTGTCTCTTATACTCCATATGTCCCTCCGGCTGCCTTGTTGACAACAACTGACAAGTAGACTTCCCTTAAGCACTCAGCTGGCAAACTGGACCATCAGAACTGAACTGGCAACCTCGATCATCAGGACTACACTGGCAACCTCGACCATCAGGACTGAACTGAACTGGTCACTGACACCTACGTACTAACATCCTCAGTCGTAACGATAATTCTCTTTAACCAATTCCATATTTATTTCCTTTACACATCAAACAGTGCTATAACATTTTATTCATAATTTGTAACAGTAGAATTTATAGAGTAACCATACAAAATCTTTTCTAATAACAATGATATAGAAATCTTCGCTCTTTCTGAGGGGCACCAAAACAACCTTTACCACACGAGAAAGGAAAACGGCGCAGGGGCAATTGTAATACAATCTAGAATATGGTAATACCGTAACAATATATATATATGTATATATACATATATATATATATATACATACATATATATATATGTATATATATATGAATATATATATATATATACATATATATATGTATATATATATATATATATATATATTATATATATATGGAGGAAATGGTGTAGGTAAAATCCAGGAAGGAGCAGATGTACTTTATCCTTTAATGCTTCGACAGTCTTTTTTAGAGATAATGGTACATGTAAATTGGGATACATTGCTTATATACATACTAAGCGGATCATTTTGCGGGTTGTCTCGGAATAGAGCTTGCTGTTTGGTCTGCATGTGCCTCCGCGACGACTAATCTTGCTGTCGCATGCGCTAAGTGTACAGTTCCTTCTCTTTGGTTGAACTTGATATGTTGATATAGGCTGCTTCAATGGTTTTTCTTGTCATCTTTTTCATACTGGTGTGTAAGATTTTGGTGTTCTTCCAATTAGGCATATGGCCGTCTATTACTATTGAATTATATGTTCTGTGGTGTCGCATGTTATTTTTGTGTTCATATAATATTTTTATGATTCCTCGTGATGTTTCTCCGAAGTAGGGAGCATCGCACATGGAATCTTGTACACCACACAGTTTTCATTTTTCTCTTTCGTGTGCTGGCTATTGGACAAAATATCCCTTGTCCTCCGTCCTGAAGAGTGCACGATATCTATTCCTATTCTAGCGAGGAATTTGGAAATTATTTCACCTTTTGTAGAGTAAAGAACCACTATTTTTTCTTTTCTCTGTTCTTTTGTAACTGTGTTTTTTCTTATCCATATTTGTTTGGCATTATTTAAAAAAATTGAAATTTGTGTCGTGTCACGATAAGTAATGAATGAAATCTTCTTTGTTGGTTTCCTATACACTGAAAATTTTGCACTTCCATCAATACTATGTATTACCGTGTCTAAAAATGGCAGGACCTTATCTACCTCCTTTTCCACTGTGAATTCCGTGTATCTGCTAACACGTCGTCTACGTACCAATACCAGAAGGCTCTTCTTCTCAGGATATGTATGTATTTATCTACTTCAAGTGTTTCCATGTAGAAGTTTACCATAATGGTACTGAGAGGAGATCCCATAGCTCAGCCCCGAAGTTGTATACTCGTATATTCTCGGTTGTTGAAGGTGAAGTAATTGAAATTTATACATAATGAAATGAATTTCACAAAGTCTGTGCTTTTAACCGGTAAATCACTGTCACTTATTTGATTTATCACCTTTGTTACTGCTTCCATTGCCCCTTTAATCTCTACGTTAGTGAAGAGGGCTTTTACGTCATAACTTGCTACCTTCTTCTTGTTTAAGTCTAAGTGCTTCAATCTGTTGATTAAATCAGTGGAGTTGCGTAGATGTACGCTGTTTATTCTCCCTACTGCTACAGATAATGGTTTCGCTAGATGTTTTGCGAGTCGATGAGGTGTGCTTCCTATTCCCGAGGTAATGGGTCTCATCGGGATTCCTGGCTTGTGCACTTTGGGAATCCCTCTTATCGTTGGTGTTCTTGGGGCTTCCTCGAGTAGATCTAATATTTTTTCTCCCCTAGCTCAGCTGGATAAAATCTTCCTTGCCCTTTTCTTGAAATTTTCAGCTTTTCTACTGGCGTACCCTATTTCTACAGTATATTCTTGTACGTGTTTCTGTCATCTAGAAGCTCCTGCATTATTTTTTTTATTTTATTTTAGTCTCTTTTATTCATGATCACTATTCCAACACCCTTGTCTGCTTGTGTTATGACACGGTCCGAGCGTTTTTGCATTCTTATTTACGCGCCTCGAAATCTTCTTGGTATACCGCAATCTTCTCCTTCCGCTAGTGCCTGGTAGCATGCAACTACTACTCCTTGATTGAAGCCTTTGTCGACGTCCTTTTCGTTACATCGGTAGTTCTTGACTAGACAATTAGTGAAATTAAGTTTACACACACACACACACACACACACACACACACACACACACACACACACACACACACACACACACACACACACACACACACACACACACACACACACACACACACACACACACACACACACATACACACACGACTTGATGGCGCCTGGTAGCGTACGTGGACGCCACTACGGCGGTCCGGATTCGAATCCCGCCGAGGGCGGAAATAATTTCAGTATCGCTGTGCTGCGGGCTGTTACCCCAACTCTCATGGGCGGGGAGTTGGGTGTGTGCGTGCATGTACGGTCACAGCATTACCCATAGATCGGTCATATAAGAGCACCGACGCCACCTCGATAGGGAGACTATGGTAAAAAACACCGAAGTTGTGGCAAAAGAAGAGGACCTACAGCGCCTAGCCATCAGGGAAGCCATCTGGATAGAGGAGTTGCAACCCGCCATTAATGGGCAAGTAAATGACTTCGCTCTCCTCTCTAGCATGAAACCTGTTCGGAGGAGCCAGATGGACAATAGCAGAAAATCCGAGTCTTCTCCACAGAGACCTCCCATTCCCCACCAAAGGGAAGAACGTATACCCATACGTCGTTCTGAAAAACTGAGAGGCAGATTGGCGCCGAACCCGCGAGTGATCTCTCCGAGTACCCTTTCCGCCAAACCGTGATCTCTTCCCATTTTCCGTGGTCCTATGAGGGACCTCCCCCAGTTACAACAGGGTGACTTCTCCCCGTGCTTTCCGTTCCATTTAATAGATACTCCCTTTTTCTATTTGTTCACATCAATTGAGAATGCAGTAATATCTGCGAAATGTCTTGATATTTAACTTTTTCTGCTTGTATTTTGTTTTTGTGTGCTGAATTTTTGTATTAATTTCTTGTACAGTATTTTGTTTGCTGTGTGCTGTGTTTTTATGTTCATTATACCTTCTGTGTTTCCTATGAGTTTTGGAAATTTTATTTACTCCTTCTTCCTCTACCAGAAATCTAGCTTTAGCAACTTGAGAGCTCACGGAAAAAGTTAATTAGTAACTCTTTGCTGTCATTTTTAACAGAATATGCCTTAGAGAGAATCTTCTGCTACATTTCACCATAATATATATATATATATATATATATATATATATATATATATATATATATATATATATATATATATATATATGCACTTAAGGGGAGACAGTGGGGGAATATCAGATAATTTTCTGGTGGAAGGTAAATTGAGAGTGGAGAATAGGTGGAGAAAGAGGAAATGGGCAGAAGGTAGGGAGGTACTTAGAGTGAACTGCTTAGATGAGGAGTATAAGAAGAAGCTGAGAGAGGAGTGGGAGAGAGGGAAGGATAGAGTAGAGCTAGGAGTGGAGGAGGAATGGGGATGGTTCAAGGAGGAAGTTGTGAGGTGTGCAAAGATGGTGTGTGAAACAAGGAGGGCGGGAGGAAATAGATGGAAGGGTAGTGAGTGGTGGAATGAGGAAGCAAAGAAGGGTGTAGAAGAGAAGAAGCAGAGATTCATAGATTGTCTACAAATTAGGACGAAGGAATCGTATGAGAGGTACAAAGTAAACAGAAAGGAAGTTAAGCATAAGATAAAGGAAGCAAAGAGGAGAGCAGATATGAAATGGTGTAAGAGTATGACAAAGAAATTTGAAAGCAATAAAAAGATGTTTTGGAAGGAAATTGAAAGAGGAAGAGGAGGCGAATCAAGTAGAGAAGAAAAGGTAAAAGTTGCAGGTGGAGGGATGTTAATGGAAGAGAAGGCAGTGAGAGGAAGGTGGGCAGAGTATTTTAGGGAGTTGCTAAATGTGAAGGAGGATAGGGAGGGAAAGGTAGTTGCAGTGGGAAGCGCTAAGAAAATGACACTGATGAGCGAGGAAAATGGAGGAGATATAGGGAAAGATGAAATGAAAGCAGCTGTTAAGATGATGAAAGGAGGTAATGCACCTGGGTTGGATGGATGCCATGCAGAATGTCTGAAGAAAGGAGGTTCAGTTATGGTGGACTGGCTGGTGAGGTTATTTAATGTTTGTTTAAGAGAGGGTAGAGTGCCGGAGGACTGGAGGAGTGCCTGTATAGTTCCGCTTTACAAGGGAAAGGGGGACAAGTGTGAGTGTAGTAGTTTCAGAGGGATTAGCTTGTTGAGTGTAGTTGGGAAGGCTTATGGGAGGGTCTTGATTGAGAGGATTAGGAGAGGAACAGAGGGAGTAATTGGTGAGGAACAGTGTGGGATTAGGACAGGTAGGGGTTGTGTAGATCAGATTTTTGTGGTAAGACAGATATGTGAGAGAGCTCTAGAAAAAGGTAAGGATGTTTTTTTGGCTTTTATGGATCTGGAAAAGGCTTACGACAGGGTAGACAGGAAGGCACTGTGGGAGGTACTGCAGATATATGGGATAGGAGGAAAGCTTTTAAGAGTGAGCAGTGAAGAGTTTTTAGGAGAGTAGTAGAAATGGAGAGAGTGAATGGTTTGAGGTAGAGGTGGGACTTCGTCAGGGATGTGTTATGTCACCATGGCTATTCAATCTATACATGGATGGGGTGGCGCGTGAGGTGAATGCAAGGGTATTGGGTCAGGGGTTGGAGATGGTTAAAGAAAATGGAGGAAAGTGGGAAATAAGCCAGTTGTTGTTTGCTGACGACACTGCGCTTGTAGCAGGATTAGAGGAGGGATTGAGGAAGTTAGTGACAGAGTTTGAGAAGGTGTGTGAAAGAAGGAAGCTGATGATAAATGTGGGCAAAAGTAAGGTGATCACATGTATAAAGGGAGAGAGTGACAGTAGGCTGGAAGTGAGCATTAAGGGTGAGACACTGGAGGAATTGGATAGTTTTAGATAGGAGTGGGGGTGGAGATAGAATGTAGATTGAGAGAAGTGAGTAAATGCCTTGGTGGATTAAGAGATATAATGAGAAATAGACATCTGGGAATGAATGCTAAGAGGAGGTTATATAAAGGGGTGGTTGTGCCAACAGCACTGTACAGGGCAGAAACATGGAACATAAGAGAGGAAGAGAGAAGGAGTTTGAATGTGCTTGAGATGAAATGTCTGAGAAGTATGAGAGGGGTTGCTAGGTTAGATAGAGTGAGAAATGAGGAGGTGAGGAGGAGAACATGGGTGGAAAGGGAGCTGGGATATAGGGTTGATAAAAAAAGTATTAGGATGGTTTGGACATGTGGAAAGAATGAATGAAGAAAGATTAGTAAAAGAGGTGTGGAAGGCAGAGGTAGAAGGAGTGAATATGAGGGGGCGTCCTAGGATGAGATGGATGGATGGGGTGAAAGGGGCATTACAAAAGAGAGGAATGTTTGCAGAGGAAGAACGGGAGAGGACAGAAAATAGGGGTGAATGGAGAAGGGTTGTGTATGTAGGATGCTGTGATGCATGAGAGGGAGTGGGTGGGGGATGGGGGTGAGGAAGTATGTATGAGAAAAAAGTTGACGCAGCCCGAAGGGATTTCTCCCCCATCTTCTTTTCTGCATGAGGGGACGGAGAGGGGGGGTTGCCGAACTTATGAAGCGGCCTTGCTGTGGATGTGCTGTGTCTTGCGACACTGCTTCTGACCCAGGGCAGTGGATAGGATGCAGGGATGACCCGTCATCCAGGAGGTGCCATGATAAGGGGAGGGAGGAGGGTGGAGGGGAGTGGAATATGTAGGGAATGGAATGGGTGGGAGTGGTTTCTATGCCTTTCCTTTTTGGCTACCCCCCGTGTAAAGAAAAAACAACAACTTTGGTATATGTATGTATGTACCTATGTACATATGCATTTATATACATATATATATGTATATATATATATGTATATATATATATATATATATATATATATATAAATATATATATATATTTGCTAAACAGAAATGTAGTAGCACATTTGTAAATGTTTATTTTCTCCGACTGTGGGTTTCCTGTGTGTCATATATGTATATATATATATATATATATATATATATATATATATATTTATATATACATATACATACATATATACATATACATATATATATATTTGTGTGTGTATATATATATATATATATATATATATATATATATATATATATTTACACACACACACACACACACACACACACACACACACACACACACACACACACACACACACACACACACACACACACACACACACACACACACACACACACACACACACACACACACACATATATATATATATATATATATATATATATATATATATATATACATATATATATATATATATATGAGTAGATGGGTGGTGAGATAAACACAGGGAACCGTTAGGGATTTATTCTGACGTTTCGTCTTAACCAGGACTTCTTCAGAGTACATACACCTTCAAACAATTCACACCCTAAATACCCGCCGAATCTATCTGCGTTCCACCATGATTGACCTGACCTCTCGTCCTCCTACGCTCTGCCTCGTAAAGTATCAAACGGCTCGTCGTTTTTGCTAATTGAATAAACCCATCGCGGTGGTTGTTGTTTGGATGGGAAGCGATGTAAGCTGCTTCAGTTATTTTCCTTCTTTTCTTAGGAAGTCCTTTCTGCAGCACCTCTATTCTGTCCCAGTCTGGTAAGTGGCCATAATTATCTACATGAACCACTAGCGAGTTTGATACTCAGTGTGCCTTGACGTCATTCCTGTGCTCAACTGTCCGCTTCTTAATACCTCTGCTGGTTTCCCCGTAATAACTCATAGGACAGTTTCCACACGGTATCTTGTAGACGATACTATTTTCTTCCCCGTTGGCCACGACTTTGTTCTGGTTCTTAACAATGTCTCCTATTTTCGTTCCCGTGGTGATCGCAATCTTGATACCGGCTCTAGTGAGCAACTGTTCCAACTCGCCTGAGTGGCTTGAGTTTGGCACGGACAAATACCCTCTGCTAT
>NC_134778.1:52515199-52520199 GCF_046742065.1 Oratosquilla oratoria | reverse complement strand
GCCCCGCTAATTTTACCGGTTAAACTTTTACCATTAAGCAAGTATGTACCGCTAAGGTCTCGGTCATTATTTTACCATTAAAACCGTTTTTTCCGGCACTTTTTTTATGTTTCATTAGAACTAATGTTATTTCTGTGATCAGCATACGAAACTGTATTAATTGTGAAAGTTTCATAAAAAAATTCCGAGTGTCGCCAAACGAAGACCCATATATTATATATGTATATATATATATATATATACATATATATACATATATATATATATATACATATATGTATATGTATATATATATATATGTGTGTGTGTGTGTGTGTGTGTACTTCAGTGATGAAAATGCCAGTATGCTTCTGTTTCTAAATGAGAATATGAACTAATTTGTATGAAAAATAATTGAGGAAATAAATAAGAAACATGCCGACAGTGAAATCTAATTTATCCTTGAGTATTCACCTTGGTCTTTGGATCACGTGCTGTGCTAATTTGTATGAAATAAGTATTGAAACAAGGGAGCATAAAAACAGTTTTTAGGAAAACATTGATTACAAATTAGCATTTTTCACTAATCAAAATAGAAAAACAATGAAAAAAATGAAAATAAAATAAAACAATCTTAACAAACTGGTTACCAAGAGTCTAATCTTTCATTTTCTGCATAGGCAGTTGATATAGATACCTTCATGTTGAAGATATATCATCTTCACTATACAATATTATACAACATAGAAATATTCACTAGACGTAACATATACATGTGACTGAAACAGTTTAGTGGGGGAATTATACTCTATTGGAAGGGGGTAATTACACATAAGTTCACCAGAGAAGTTGAACAACTTTTATGACACGCTCACGTATAAGAACTCCCAGATACCCTTGTACCGCTAAAGTCTAAAATTTTAGCATTAAAACAGTTTCTTCGGCACTTTCTTTAATTTCTCCAAATAATTAATGTTATTTCTGTAATCAACATACGAAACTATACACCACACACACACACATACACACACGCACACACAAACACACAGCTCTCTTCCGGGAGTGAAATAGGTGTCGATCACGAGTCCAACACGTGATCCAAAGACCAAGGTGACCAAAGTGAATCACACACACACACACACACATCTGTCCAGGGCTGAAATAATTTCAGTATCGCTGCGCTCCGAGTCGTTACTCCAACTCTCGTGGGCGGGGAGTTGGGGGGGAGGTGCGTGTAAGGTCACAGCATTACCCATAGATCAATCATACGAGCTCTGAGCTGTTCCGAGAGCGAAATAGCTGTCGATCACGTATGTATATATATATATATACATATATATTTATATATAAATATATATATATATATATATATATATATATACTATATATATGTACATATATATATATATCTATATATCTATATATATATATATATATATATATATATATATATATATATATATATATATATATATACATACATACATACACATATATGGGTCTTCGTTTGGCGACACGCGGAATTTTTTTTATGAAACTTTCACAATTAATACAGTTTCGTATGCTGATCACAGAAATAACATTAATTCTATTGAAAAATTAAAAAGAGTGCCGATAAAAATGGTTTTAATGATAAAAACTTACCGAGACCTTAGCGGTACATACTTGCTTAATGATAAAAGTTTAACCGGTAAAATTAGCAGGGCACTGGGCCTGTCACCACCGTCACTCATTACCACCAAGCCGAGACGTGCTTACCGCTCTCTGAGTGTTATGGTATAGCTTATCGAGTTATCGGTTAACGAAGCTTTACTGGTAGCAGAATTTTTGTCGGTAAGCTATCATTAAGTCTGTTGCCGATAAAACCGGTAATTTCACCGGTAGCTGCCCACCACTAGTTGCCATGTGATTATTAATTTGTAGTCCTTTTTACTATAATTTTTGTGTTAGTATTAAGGTTTTTATATGTACGTGCATAGTAGTTTGTGTGGGTGTTTTAAGGTTGTGTAAGTGGGTTAGGCTTATATACCGCTTTTTCAAGTGGGGTAGGGAAACCTTCCTATTTGTCCTTCGACCTTAATGACATTCGGTGACCCCTAAGGTCAATTTGTCGACCCTTTAAAAGGGAGGGTCAAACCTTTCTCAGAGCTTCTTCTTATTCATCTCGACGAGTCGAGACCCGGCCGTGTCTGTCTCCTCGTCGGAAAAAGCCAGATTGACACTCCTAATTCAAAAACACAAAAAAGGTGACCTATCAAACTGGTAAAACCCCGTAACGATACACGTAAGTAAAGGGAAATTAAAAGGTGGAGGATACAGAATTGACGATGGTCTAATAGACACGTCAACTCGAAGAAAAAAAAAAACTATCCCAAAAGGTACTGAAAACCACGGGACTAGGACCTATCCCCCAAAAGGTTGAAACCACGTGAATAGAAGAATTAAAAAAAGTCACCCACGAGAAAGAAGAAAAGACAAAAGCCCGAAGACAACGTCAATTCTAGAAACCTAATCCCAAAAGGAATAAAAACCACGGGACTAGAAAATCCGGCAAAGCCTAACTCGACACACCAGATTCAAATTTTAACCTCAAAAGGGGGATCCTAAACCTCGCACCCAAATTTAGGATGTACTTCCTATAAAAACAATACATACTTTATACAAAAAAGTCTTCAACAAGGAGACAGAAATCCTTGGTGACCCATTCAAATGGCTTGTGGCTCAGTTTTGGGTCGCGACCCAAGGGTTAACCTCTGGTGTATATGATGGCGGCAATATTCTCATCTTTATTTACCATATCCTTGATCCACATGAAAATGTATAGAATATTCAGGTCTCAGACATAACTTTATGTTTCTTCGTCTTAAACACATACGCTGCATACTTTAATGGTTAATAGACGAGCTTATAATGTCCAATGAATTTTGTTTTATGCACCATTCCTCATTATATTGCTTCATCAGACAGATATCGTCAAGTGAATGGCCAAACTCGCACCTGTCCTTGGATATGGGAGCCTACGGGGACACAGAATGAGGCTACTTCAATTTCTTTCGCAACGGGTTGATCTTTTATTTTTCATTCTGACAAAAGGCTGTCTGGTAAAAGCACCTCTGCGGCACCGTCTCAGTACGAGTATAAGAACATAAGAACATTAGAATGAAGGAGACTGCAAGAGACCATAAGGCCTACACTAGGCAACTCCGTATCCATCACCACCTGTCATCCCCATCCATAAAGTTGTCTAATCGTTTCTTAAAACAACTGATATTTTCAGCGCTTACTACATAGTTACTAAGTTTATTCCATTCGTCGACCACCCTATTAGTAAACCAATTCTTGCCCATTTCCTTCTAAATCTAAATTTGTCCAGTTTATAACCATTACTGCGAGTCCTGCCCTGTTGTTTTAATATGATGACCTTGTTTGCATCACCCTTATTAAAGCCTTTGATCCACTTGAACACCTCTATTAGATCACCCCGCACTCTGCGTCTTTCCAGAGAGTGCAAGTTAAGGTGCCTAAGACTCTCTCCGTAAGGGAAATTTCTGAGTCCATGTATAATTTTGGTCATTCTTCTCTGTACTGATTCTAGTGAATTTATGTCCATTCTGTAGGACGGAGACCAAAACTGTACCGCATAGTCAAGGATGGGTCTAACTATCGCTAGATAGAATTTGATAATTACCTCTGCACTTCTATTCGTTACCGTCCTTGTAATGAAACCTAATGCACTGTTAGCTTTATTTCTGGCGCTAATGCACTGTTTCCTGGTTTTAAGGTCCGGACTCACTAGAACTCCTAAGTCTCTCTCGCACTCAGTTTTCTCTAAAAGCGTGTTATCTAAGCTGTATCTATTTTCGGGGTTGTGTAGCCCTTCGTTTAACACGCTACAGTTAAAGATATTGAAGTTCATTTGCCATTTCACCGACCATGTGAACAACTTGTTAAAATCATCCTGCAGAATCTCTGCGTCGTCTCTTGGCCTAATTAGACGTCCTATTCTAGTGTCGTCCGCAAACTTACTAACATCACTAATTACTCCATCGTCTAAGTCGTTTATGTATATAATGAACAACAAGGGACTCAAAACCGAGCCCTGGGGGACCCCACTAGTAACATTGCCCCACCTAGATTTTACTCCATTTATGGTGACCCGCTATTTTCTGTTAATAATCCAAGCTAAAATCCATTCTAACACTTTTCCTCCTATACCATGGGCTTTGATTTTATTTAGTAGTCTCTGGTGTGGCACCTTGTCGAACGCTTTCCTAAAGTCAAGGTAGATAACATTGTAATTATCATTGTTATCTGACGTCTTATATAATTTAGTGTAAAAGGATAGAAGATTAGTCACACATAAATTACCCTTGGAGAAATCATGCTGTGAATCACAAATTGAATTATGTCTTTCTATGTGTTCTCTGAGTCTATTTACTATTACTGATTCAAGCATTTTTCCTATAACCGATGTCAAACTGATTGGCCTGTAGTTGCATATAGACGATCTATCTCCCTCCTTAAAAACAGGAACAACGTTTGCCTGCCTCCAAGCAATAGGCACAAAACCAGTGTCTACTGATTTATTAGATATTTCAGTTAATTGGTCGCAGATTTCAATTTTACACTCCTTAAGCATTCTCGAAAAAATTTCGTCTGGACCCGGGGATTTTGTAACTTTAAGTCTTTCAATCTGCTTGACTACTTCTTCTTTACTAATGCTGATATTAGATAGACTACTTTCTTCATCCCCTCTGAAAATAGGATCGCAGTCAGGTACTTTATCTAACCTCTCATTAGTAAACACCGATAGAAAATAATTGTTAAACTCCTCACTCATTTCTTCCTCCGATTCTATCATGACATTTTCATCATTTTTGATTGGTCCTATTCTTTCTTTATTTTTTGTTCTATAGAGATGAAAGAAACCCTTTGGGTTGGATCTTGCTTGACTAGCAACCTTAATTTCATAATTACGTTTCGCTGTACGTGTATTCTTTTTAACCAACTTTGCCATTTCG
>NC_134778.1:52502699-52505199 GCF_046742065.1 Oratosquilla oratoria | reverse complement strand
ACAAAAGAAACAGTCATGAAGATAATTAAAGAAAAGGAAAATTGGGTGTGAGATACAATAGACAAAGGTATATGCATTGTGGTCCATAGTATAAAAGAAAAACACAATGTGTATGAATACGAAAGAAAAAATGAGGAAAAATAAATAGCTAAGGAAATTCTGAAATAAATTCAAGACGAAGTGAAAATTCTTGACAAGGAAATTGATGAGATTCACAGTATGGGCAAATACTCAAAAGAAAAACAACATAGATCTGTGGAAATCAAAATAAGAACTCAAATGATAGCTTAGGAGATACTATCGAAAGCGGTTAAACTATCAGTGAGAATTTCAGACATGTATGGATAAAAAAGGAAATGAGTGATCAGAAATGAGTGATCAGAAATGAGTGATCACAATCGAAGTCAACGATAGAAATGAGAAAAGGACGGAAACGGAAAAAACGAATTTTTCTTTAAGAGTATTGGATCTGAGACTGAAAAAATGGTACACCAGAAAAATGGAAACTTAAATAAAAAAGAGAAGAAAATATGAAGTTAAAGTGGCATGCACAAATATGGACGGTATGATTTCTGAAATTAACGAATTAAACGACTATCTGGAAATAGAGAAACCTGACATTATGGGAATTGTGGAGACAAAACTGAAAGTTACTCTATCAACAAGTATGGTGGGACAAGGTCTATACAGACATTGGGCGAAAAATAGAACGGATAAACAGGGAAAGGAGTCATGATATTGACCAAAAAGGGTTTAAATGTGACAAAGACAAATGAAGGCAAATATAATGTGGAATTAGTTATGATTAAAGTTGTAAATAATAATATGAAAAGTAGAAAATTAGTAGTAGTATATGTGCCACCAAAAACACAGGCCTGGTCTGATAGTGATCATTCCAAATTACTGGAAGACACAAAGAATGCTCTAAATGAGTTACTGAAAGAGGGTAGTAATATAGTAATTATAGGTGACTAACACAAAGGAAATAATCTGGGAAGAAATGATAGTTAAAGGGGGAGAAGAACTTTGGAGCAACACGCTACTGGATTTGACCATCGAATATACCTTAACACAATGGGTTAAGAAAAATACTAGATATAGAAACAATAAGGAGCCGTCGAAACTAGAATTAATATTTACCTCTGAACCTGATATCGTGAACAAAATGGAGTATAAGACACCATTTGTGAAGAGTGACCACATACTAATAGAGTTTGAACTAAAAGAACAAAACGACATGAGAAGGAATGAAAAACACAGAGGAGGAAAGTTAATGTACAACAAAAAAAATTTGTGAAACTTAGAAAAAGAAATAAAAAACGCAAAATGGGATAAGTTTTCCAAAGAGGAAACAAAGATAAATGGAACATATTTAAAGAAAAGTACAAGGAAGGAATTGATAAATATGTACCAAAGAAGCAAAAAGAGATTTATATAAAGTGTTGGTATAACAAAAGGTGCAGTGAAGCTAAAGATAAAAGAGAGAAAGCCTGGAAAAGATGGAAAAAAGACAATAAAACATCCAAATTGCAAACATATAAACTTAAGAATGAATATGTGAATATACGCAGGAATGAAAAAAGAAAATACGAAAAAGATATTATAAACAAATGCAAAAATCAACCTAAACCTTTTTACAGATATGCAAATGATAAATTAAAAGGTAAACACGAAATAGTGAAACTGCGTGAAGGAAATAAAGAATATATAGATGACATAGAAATGGCTGAAGTTATGATCAGACATTTCAGGTCTGTTTTTACAATTGAGAGCTCACAAATTTGGAAAGATGGACAACGAGAAAGATCCCCCAAAATGAAAGAAGTAAGGTAACACAGAAAGAAATAAGAGACCAAATAAAAAACCTAGATATTAGAAACTCACATGGACCGGATGGAATTGCAAATAGGATATTGAAAGAGTGTATAGATGAACTAACGGACAAATTATACAAGATGATAAATTTCTCACTCAAAGAAGGAAAGGTACCGCAAGATTGGAAAAATGCAAACATCGTACCAATATATAAAGGAGGAAACAAAGAAAATCCTACAAACTTTAGACCGGTATCCCTTACAAGCACATTAGCAAAAATATGCGAAAAAGTTATCAGGAACAAATGGATCAAACACTTGGAAGAGAATAAAATACTAAACCCAAACATTTTGGCTTTCAAAGTGGAAGATCGTGTACCACAAACTGAATATATTTTTACTCAAGATTAATAGAAATAATATGAGAAAAAGATGGCAGGGCAGATTCGCCTTCCTGGACTTGCATAAGGCTTTAGACAAAGTACCATATAAAAAGCTAATGAGAAAAAATGAAATAATAGGAGGAATACAAGGTAAGGATGAAAGATTTCTTGAGTGGGAGAAAAATGAGAGTGGTACTTAGAGACAAGAACTCTAACTGGGAAGATATGATAAATGGCGTCCCACACGGCTCTGTATTGGCTCCTTTAATGCTTGCCATATATATAAATGATATGGATGAGGGA
>NC_134778.1:52490199-52497699 GCF_046742065.1 Oratosquilla oratoria | reverse complement strand
CCAACATGAATAATAGTGAATTTTGATCGGTTGGAATGTCGTTTTGGAAAGAAATTAAGAGAGGAAGAGGAGGCGAATCAAGTAGAGAAGAAAAGGTAAAAGGTGCAGATGGAGAGATGATAATGAAAGAGAAGGCAATAAGGGGAAGATGGGCAGAATATCTTAGGGAGTTGCTAAATGTAAAGGAGGATAAGGAGGGAAAGATAGCTGCAGTGGGAAATGCTAAGAAAGTGACCTTGTTGAGTGAGGAAAATGGAGGAGAAATAAGGAAGGATGAAGTGAAGGCAGTTGTTAAGATGACGAAAGCAGGTAAGGCACCTGGTCTGGATGGATGCCATGCAGAATGTCTAAAAAAAAAAAGGAGGTACAGTGATGGTGGACTGGCTGGTGAGGTTATTTAATGTTTGCTGGAGAGAGGGTAGAGTGCCGGAGGACTGGAGTTTCAGAAGGATTAACTTGTTAAGTGTAGTTGGGAAGGCTTATGGGAGGATCTTGATTGAGAGGATTAGGAGAGGAACAGAGAGAGTAATTGGTGAGGAACAGTGTGGATTTAGGACGGGTAGAGGTTGTGTAGATCAGATCTTTGTGGTAAGACAGATATGTGAGAAAGCTATAGGAAAGGGGAAGGATGTTTTTTGGGCTTTTATGGATCTGGAAAAGGCTTACGACAGGGTAGACAGAAAGGCACTGTGGGAGGTTTTGCGGATATACGGGATAGGAGGAAAGCTCCTAGGAGCTGTCAAGAGTTTTTATGAGAGTAGTAGAGCTTGTGTCAGGATTGGAAATGGAGAGAGTGAGTGGTTCGAGGTAAAGGTGGGACTTCGTCAAGGATGCGTTATGTCGCCCTGGCTGTTCAACTTATACATGGGTGGGGTAGTGCGAGAGGTAAATGCAAGGGTAGTGGGTCAGGGATTGGAGATGGTTAAAGAAAATGGAGAAAAGTGGGAGATGAGCCAGCTGTTGTTTGCGGACGACACTGCGCTTGTGGCAGGATCGGAGGAGGGATTGAGGAAGTTGATGACAGAGTTTGGGAGAGTGTGTGATAGAAGAAAGCTAAAGATGAATGTGGGTAAAAGTAAGGTGATGAGATGTACAAGGGGTGAAAGTGGCAGTAATCTGGAAGTGAGCATTAAGGGAGAGCGACTGGAGGAAGTGGATAGTTTTAGATACTTGGGTGCAAAGGTGGCAGGAAAAGGTGGAGTGAAGGTGGAGGTAGAATGTAGATTGAGAGAAGCGAGTAAATGCCTTGGTGGATTGAAGAGTGTAATGAGGAATAGACATTTGGGAATGGATGCTTAGAGGAGACTGTACGAAGGAGTGATTGTGCCAACAGCATTGTATGGGGCAGAAACATGGAACATAAGAGAGGAGGAGAGAAGGAGTTTGAATGTGTTTGAGATGAGGTGTCTGAGAAGTATGATGAGGGTTACTAGGCTAGATAGAGTGAGAAATGAGGAGGTGAGGTGAAGAACAGGGGTGGAAAGGGAGCTGGGAGATAGGGTTGATGAAAGAGTATTAGGATAGTTTGGACACATGGAAAGAATGAGTGAAGAAAGACTAGTAAAAGAGGTATGGAGGGCAGATGTGGAGGGAGTGAACATGAGGGGACGTCCTAGGATGAGGTGGATGGATGGGGTGAAGGGGGCTTTGGGGAAGAGGGGAATGTCTGTTGAGGAAGGACGGGAGAGGACAGAAGACAGGGGTGAATGGAGAATGGTTGTATATTGATGATGTTGTGATGCATGAGGTGGAATGGGTGGGGGGGGATGGGGGGTGAGGTAGTATGTGTGAGCAAAATTTGACGCAGCCCAAAGGGATTTCTCCCCGTCTTCTCCTTTTATGCATGGGGGGACGGAGAGGGGGGGGGTCGCCGATTTAATGAAGCGGCCTTGCTGTGGATGTGCTGTGTCTTGCGACACTGCTTCTGACCCAGGGCAGTGGACAAGGTGCAGGGATGACCCGTCATCCAGGAGGTGCTAAGATAAGAGGGAGGATGGAGGGGTGTGGAGTGTATTTAGGGATGGAATGGGTGGGAATGATTTTATGCCTTTTCCTTTTTGGCTACCTCCCTTGTAAGGGAGAAAAAGCCTTGGTATGTATGTATGTATGTATGTATGTATGTATGTATGTATGTATGCATGTATGTATGTATGTATGGAATGTCGTTGTAAGTTGCATAGTGTAATTTATTGCAGCATAACAAGCAAGAAGAGGTAATACATTAAAATTCAGTGGAATATTGTGAATATTGCTGTCACCGAAACCTGGCCTATGGTAATCCAGAACTATGAAAGTATATCCTTCATTATTGAATATTTGATATAATGATGACATGGTAATGAATCTTGTCACCTTGAATGAAACAAATGGATTAGAAAGAGCTCAGGAGCTATTTTTTTTTTTCGTCGACAGCCCCCACTCGCCTAAACAGCTGGAGAAAAGCAGATAAGAAACATATAAAAACGCACCAATAACGAAAGATATATTTGCTGAGCTCTGATATGTTTGGGTTAGGTTCGGGTAGCCACAAGAGCATCTCAGAGTATTATGCTGTTATCCTGCATGCATACGCAATTTATCTTTACTACAGAGTTTCCTACCCAACATAAAATGATTCCATTCTATTGGAGACACCTTAAGGTTGATGAGCTTCTTAAACGAATTAAGGAGCCTAACCATTCCGTGTCGTGTGCCACTTTCTCTCTTATTCTAGCTTATTTAATTTTCATAGCAAGAACGGCTGTGCTTGTGTAAGGCATATGGGGTATTATAGTAATGTAAAATGACATGAACATTGTAAAACAAAAACATCATCGTTTATACATTCATTTCCGGACCTCTTCTACTCTCTTTTTTTTTTCTCTCTCTCTCTCTCTTTATATTTCAAATCTATTTCAGCTATGTCCACGATATTGATCCTATTTCCAAATCTCCCCCTCTTCCTTCGCCTTCTCCATCCCTCCCCCTTCTCCGCACGGGAGTAATGGACATGATTCCATTTGGATAATTACTCCCTCACTTTTTTTTCTACCGGTTCTACGTCGACTCTGTTCATGATAACAAGGTTTTGCTCATCACCTGAGATGGTTAAAGGTTCGGAAGCCTGGATGACTAGACAGACAGACATATAAACAGACAGACAGACAAGTAAAGAGACAGACAAACTGACAGAGAGATAGATAGACAGGTAGACAGACAGGCAAAGGAACAGAGAGGTAGACAGGCAGACCAGACAAATGCACAGACAGGCAGACAGACACACAGACAAGCTGGCAGACAGATAGACAGACATATATACAAACAGTCACAGAGAAACAGATAGACACACAGTGAACAGACAGGCAGATAGGTAGACAGACAGACAAATAGACACACACGCGCACACACACGCGCGCACACACACACACACACACACACACACACACACACACACACACACACACACACACACACACACACACACACACACACACACACACACACACACACACACACACACACACACACACACACACACACACACACACACACACACACACACACACACACACACACACAAACACAAACACACGCACACACATACTAACAAAATTTTGTTAGTTTAACTCGTACTTTTAATAAATTTGGTGTCTAAGTCGTCTTTGAAAATAACAACACTGTTAAAAACAGGTTGATTAAAAATTCACCTGCTTGTAATGAAGGCTGTGTTTATAGTATCCCTTGCAAGGATCTAAAATTGAGAATAAACCAACATAAACATAACATCAGAACAGGGCAAGTTTCAAGTGGGTTGCTTTTGCATTAAGAGATTTTAATCATTGTATTGACTGGGATAACACAAAGAAAATTGTCTTAAGTAAGGACATTAAGGAGAGGAATATCATAGAATCATGTTATATAAAAGCTTCATTTGAGAACAACATGAATATGAGTATGGGAATGTATAAATTAGATAGCTTTGTAACATATAAAATTGTTGACAGTAGCCGGGTCAAAACGTCGGGCAGTGCTGAGAGAGCGAGGTCACTATTGGACCTCTCCTAATTCCCCCCTAATGTGCTTCTTTTGTATATATATAATGTCTCTGCTACCTTACTCTGTACCTTTGAAAATGTCTTAAATAGACGAAAACGTTCGGTCACCTTTCATTTTATTTTCCAAGTGGCTTTATTACACATTTTGTGAATCACGTGTTTTTGTGATTTATTCACACACACACACACACACACACACACACACACACACACATATATATATATATATATATATATGTGTGTGTGTGTATATAATAATAATAATAATAACATACAAAAATAAAGACCCAATAAAACAGAGAAATCAACCGATTTTTTTGCCTTTGGTGAGCGAACCCATTACCAAAAGGCGACACCCCCATAAGGCCAAGCACCCACGGCGTGACGTCACGGCAACGGGGACAACTGATTGGCCGAGAGTGGTGACGTCACTGTAACGGAGACGACTAATTGGCCGAGAGTGGTGACGTCACGGCAACGCCTCTCAATCCTCATCGTTCTTGTCCAATCAGTCGTCTGCCTTGCCGTGACGTCACCACTCTCATCCAATCAGTCGTCTCCGTTGCTGTGACGTCACCACTTTCGGCCAATTCGTTGTCCCCGTTGCCGTGACGTCACGCCGGCCACGGCTTCGCCGTGGGTGCTTGGCCTTATGGGGGTGTCGCCTTTTGGTAATGGGTTCGCCCACCAAAGGCAAAAAAATCGGTTGATTTCTCTGTTTTATTGGGTCTTTATTTTTGTATGCATTTCTCTTTCAAAATGATTCTGAAATGACCTAAGTGGTGACTATACAATATCGACTACCGTCACGATGCCAAGAGACACAACGGCGAAGAAGCGTAGATTACATTATATCGAAATGTATAATTTGTAGCTACAGGCCATGAATTCATGGGATGGCTCCTTTGGGGGCCCCTGTGGTTCCCTTGGGGCCATCGTGGCTCCTCTGGTGGCCCCTGCGGCTCCTCTGGTGGCCCCGCGCCTCCTCTGGGGGCGCCGCGTGTCCTCTGGGAGCCCCCGCTGATCCTCTGGGGGCCCCCGCCGATGCTCTGGTGGCCCCCGACACATATATGCAAGCGAAGCGAGCAAGCGCCGCAGGCCAAGCAACCTGGCGTAGCAAGGTGCGGTGAAGCCGCTGCTTGTATATATACATATACATACATACATACATACATACATATATATATATACATATACATATGTATATATACATATATATATATATATATACATATATATATATGTATGTATATATATATATATATATATATATATATATATATATATATATATATATACATACAGACAGGAAGATAACGGAGAGAGTAGCGATACGAATAAAAGAAGCATTAGAAATAAATTTGAATACAGAAAAGTATACTTATTGATTGAACGTAATAATAAAATGCAGCGGTGAGGATTTGTAGATTGCAGTTTCTTGAAAAAGAAAACCACTGGTTCACTAGAGTGATCTAAGGAAAGATTGAAATTAATTGGAAAAAAAAGAAAGGAAGATAGAAATGAAGAAAGAAAGGAAGAAAGAAAGAAAGAAAGAAAGAAAAAGGGACGAGGAAATTATGCAAAAAAAAAAAAAAAATAAAATAATAATAATGATAATAAGAGAGAGAAATGAAAAAAAAAACGAAAACGAATGTGTGAAAAAAGAGAGCAAGAGAGAGAGAGAGAGAGAGAGAGAGAGAGAGAGAGAGAGAGAGAGAGAGAGAGAGAGAGAGAGAGAGAGAGAGAGAGAGAGAGAGAGAGAGAGAGAGAGAGAGAGAGAGAGAGAGAGAAGATAAAAAAGAAAAAAGGAGTCAAAGAATGTAACAGAAAATAAAATGAAAACAAAGAGATATAAAGAATAGAATGTAAGGCATGATGTTGAAACACAAAATATGTAAAAAAGAAATAATCACGAGTTTTTTAAAACCATGTACTTTAATGCTCGTAGTATTAGGAATAAATTCCAAGAAATGCAAGCGTATGTCAAAAGCGAAAATATCGATATGATAGGCATAACTAAGACATGGTAAAAGGGTAAAGAGTTTGAAGCTGAATTTAATATTGCGGTATTTAAACACTTTCATCAGGATAGAAGCCACAAGAAAGGTGGAGGTATTCTGCTCTACGTTAAAAGCAATGTCCATGGCTGTATTTTAGAGAAAGTGAAACAGGGTGCATATAATAGTTTGTGGTTAGAATTAACCCAAGCAATAAATAGGCCAAAAACATTATCATTAGCAGACGACAAACTGTTGTTTAAAGAACTGTCTTATTTCTGCAACCGGGACTTATCAATAATGTGTGATTTCAATTTTAATGACATTGATTGGATGACCCTTGAACATGATCATATAGGTAGTCGCTTGATTGATTTTCTCTGTGACAATGACTTAGTTCAGCATGTAAAAGAGCCCACAAGACATGGTAATTTACTCAATCTATTTATCACTAGCCGCGAAAGCATGATAACGGATGTAGAAGTCTGTGAAACTATTGCAAATAGCGATCACAACTTAAATTCAAATTACTAAAAAAAATTAGAATAGATACTTGTGTATCTAAAATGCCCGATTTTAGTAAAGCTCAGTTCATAGGACTACGCCAGGAGCTTCAGCTTACAGGTTGGGAGGCAAAATTAAGCGAAAGACCTGTAGATCAGATGTGGGAAATATTTAAAAATACGCTTATCAAGATGATTCATACTTACATCCCGTTTAAGGACAGACGCCCCCCAAATCAGGCTTGTCTAAAATGGCTTGACAAAGAAACTGAAATAAAGTATTGCTAAAAAGAGACAGGCTTATAAGAGATACAAGTGTTCGGGTGCCCCTAATGACCATCAAAGCTATGTAATAATACAGAGAGATTTAAAAGAGTCAATAAAAAACGAAAATCACAATACGGAATGAATATTGCTGATAAATCCAAAAAGAATCCCAAAGAATTCTATAGCTACATTAGAGATAAAAAGGTTATTAGGAATCACATTCGCCCAATATTATCTGCTGACGGTCAACTTGAATATTCAAATGAGGGAATGTGTGATATTTTAAACAATTATCTTAGCTCAGTATTTGTAAAGGAAACGCCTCAAAGTGAACTCCAAACTGAAACCTGTGAAAAGTCTAGGGTAAACTTACTACGGTAAATACAACAGAAGAAAAAATTAAAAGGTGTATAGAGAAACTCAAAGATAATAAAACACCAAGGCCTGACGGTTGGCATCCAAGAATATTAAAGGATATGGAAAATGAGATTGTTGTTCCATTAGAAATTATTTTCAAGAAATCCATCATATCCGGAGATGTTCCAAGAGAATGGAAGCTACCTAACGTTAGTCCCATATTTAAAAAAGGTGACAAAATGAAACCAAATAACTACAGACCTATAAGCATTGGTCTGAAAAGTGGCTAATGTAATTTAACACAAGTAAATGCAAGGTTATGCACATAGGTAAAAATAACAG
>NC_134778.1:52477699-52487699 GCF_046742065.1 Oratosquilla oratoria | reverse complement strand
CCTATCTCCCAGCTTCCTTTCCACCCATGTTCTACTCCTCACCTCCTCATTTCTCACTTTATCTAACCTAGTAACCCCTATCATACATCTCAGACATTTCATCTCAAACATGTTCAAACTCCTTCTCTCTTCCTCTCTTATGTTCCATGTTTCTGCCCCGTACAGTGCTTTTGGCACAATCACTCCTTCATATAACCTCCTCTTAGTATCCATCCCCAGATGTCTATTTCTCATTACACTTTTTAATTCACCAAGGCATTTACTCGCTCTTCTCAATCTACATTCTACCTCCACCCCCACTCCTTCTTTTCCTGCTACATTCGCACCCAGGTATCTAAAACTATCCACTTCCTTCAGTCTCTCACCCTTTATGCTCACTTCCAGCCTGCTGTCACTCTCTCCCCTTGTACATCTCATCACCTTACTTTTGCTCACATTTATCTTCAGCTTCCTTCTTTCACACACCTTCTCAAACTCTGTCACTAACTTCCTCAATCCCTCCTCTGAGCCTACTACAAGCACAGTATCGTCAGCAAACAACAACTGGATTATTTCCCACTTTTCTCAATTTTCTTTAACCATCTCCAATCACTGACCCACTACCCTTGCATTCACCTCTCGCACCACCCCATCCATGTAAAGATTGAACAGCCAGGGTGACATAACATATCCCTGACGAAGTCTCACCTTTACCTCAAACCAGTCTCTCCATTTCTAATCCTAACACAAGCTCTACTACTCTCGTAAAAACTCTTGACTGCTCTTAACAGCTTTCCTCCTATCCCATATATCTGCAGTACCTCCCACAGTGCCTTCCTGTATACCCTATCGTACTCCTTTTCAAGATACATAAAAGCCCAAAATGCATCCTTACCTTTTCCTATAGCTTTCTTACATATCTGTCTTACCACAAAAATCTGATCTACACAACCCCTACCTGTCCTAATCCCACACTGTTCCTCACCAATTACTCCCTCTGTTACTCTCCTTATCTTCTCAATCAAGACCCTACCATAATCCTTCCCAACTACACTCAACAAGCTGATCCCTCTGAAACTCCTACACTCACACTTGTCCTCCTTTCCCTTGTAAAGTGGAACTATACAGGCACTCCTCCAGTCCTCCGGCACTCTACCCTTTCTCCAGCAAACATTAAATAACCTCACCAGCCAGTCCACCATAACTGTACCTCCTTTCTTCAGATATTCTGCATGGCATCCATCCAACCCAGGTGCCTTACCTGCTCTCATCATCTTAACAACTGCTTTCACTTCATCCTTCCCTATTTCTCCTTCATTTTGCTCACTCACCACTCTCATTTTCTTAGCGCTTCGCACTGCAACTACCTTTCCCTCCCTATCCTCCTTCATATTTAGCAACTCCCTAAAATACTCTGCCCACCTTCTTTTCACTGCCTTCTCTTCCATTATCATCTCTCCATCTGCACCTTTTTTCTTTTCTTCTCTACTTGATTCGCCTCATTTTCCTCTTTTAATTTCCTTCTAAAGCATCTTTTTATTACCTTCAAAATTTTCTGTCATACTCTTACCCCATTTCACATCTGCTCTCCTCTTTGCTTCCTCTATCTTATCCTTAACTTAACTTCTCTTTACTTTATACCTCTCATACGATTCCCTCGTCCTAATTTGTAGCCAATGTGTGAATGCCTGCTTCTTCTCTTCTACACCCTTCTTTGCTTTCTCATCCCACCACTCACTACCCTTCCTTCTATTTCCTCCCATCGTTCTTGTTCCACACACCATCTTTGCACATCTTATGACTCCCTCCTTGAACCATCCCCATTCCTCCTCCACTCCTAGTTCTACTCTATCCTTTACTCCCTCCTACTTCTCTCTCAGCTTCTTCTTATACTCATTCTCCTTTTTTTTTCTCATTTAAGCAACTCACTCTAAGTACCTCCCTACCTTCTGCCCATTTCCTCTTTCTCCACCTATTCTCCACTCTCAATTTACCTTCCACCAGAAAAAGATCTGATATTCCCCCACTCTCTCCCCTTAGGACACGTACATCCTACATCCTACATCCTACATCCATTGGAATCAAGTACATAATGAAATAGAACGTTCTATTCAAGTACTGATTAATAACGGCTTCAGTGAAAAAGAGATAAAACACTAAATAAAGAAAATAATGGACGGGTGGCATAAAAACAACAATAATAATGAGAATAAAGAGAAAATCAACATCTACTATAAATCCATTTCTTTCGTCGTCTTATAAAGAAGATGAACGTATAATGAAACAAATTATAAAAAGAAACATTAAACCAGTCAATCCAGAGAAAGTACTTAACCTGGTGATTTATTATAAAACTAGAAAAACTAGCCACCTCCTTATTAGAAACAGCCCCCAACATGAGAGAAAGGAACTTCAGAAATCACATGTCATGTATAGGTTCACATGTAGACGAGGGAACTGTGAAGCCCTCCCATCCACCTATATTGACATGACGACAATGAGGTTATCCCGTCGCCTCTCATACCACCTTACATCTGGAGCCCCTAAAAATCATTTAAGAGAAGCCCATGGCATAACACTATCAAGAGAGACCCCAAAGGCGAAGGGGGTCGTGAGCTTTGTAAATTATTTTAGTGTTTTCGTTTAGTGCTTGTATGGTGATGGTGGTTTTGTGTTCTTTTATCATGTGTGTTTTGATGGCGCCATTCTGGAGGTGGTATGTGAGTCTTTTAGAGAGGGTCATAGAAGTCATGCCAATGTATGAGGAGGTGCGGTGCTGACAATCACCGACAGGGCAATCAAACTTATACACGACGTTGACTTCTTGTAGAGGAGGATTGGGGGGCTGGCTGTTGTTCTTCATTACCAGGGTGTGTGTTTTAGAGGTTTTGTAGTATACGATTAGGCGTATCTTAGTGTCTGGGTTGATGGGTCGAATGTTACGTGTGATAATATTTCGAAGTGTTCTTTCGTCTTCTTTGTAGCCGGTGTTCATATGTCCTTTGTAGTACAGATCTAGTGTTGTTATATTGGTGTTTGTGGGTTTTGGTTGGGCGGTAAAGGAATTCATCTTGTTTTTGATGATGGATTCGATGGATTGCTGTGTATAGCCGTTGTTGACGAGTAGTGTTGTTATACGTTGGAGTTCGTTATTCGTAGTTTTCCATGTACTGCTGTGGGAGAAGGCTCGGTTCACCAGTGATCGGATGACGCTTTGTTTGTAGCGTTCTGGGCATTCGCTACTGTCGTTAAGACAGAAACCGAAGTTAGTGTCTTTGACGTAGACTTCAGTCGTGAATCGATCTGAAACTGTGCCTACTAGTATATCTAAGAAGGGGAGAGTGCCATCGTTGAGTTGGTGTTCATAGGTGTAATTGAAGGTTGAATGTTTCTTGAACGTGTGTGAGAGTTGAGCTACTGATTGGGGATCTTTTGCGCTAATGAAGATGTCGTCAACATACCGGGCGTAGATGGAGGGCTTCATATCAGGATGGTCGTTGAAGATTTTCTCTTCGATGGATCCCATATAGAAGTTGGCGAAGAGTGGCCCAAGGGGGGATCCCATTGCCACGCCGTCAACCTGTACGCGCATTTTCCCATCTGGACCGTAGAAGGGGGTTCCATAGTGTTGCCTCGGGCCTTTATTTAAGAGCTCTTCGGATTTGCAGCCCGGAAATTCTCAACTCAGAAATTGAATCAGTACGCACTCAATTATTAAAAATGGGCTACCCAGACTGGTTTCTGACAAAAGCCCTCAGCAAAGCCAAAACCAGTTATTTTAGAACAACCAATTCCAACACAAAATTTGTCTGGGAAAAATCAAATATCAAACTCTCTTATAATGAATCCATGCATGCCCCATCTAGATTATTGCCTAGGAACCAAATTAGGATCACTTTTAGTTACCCAAATAACATTTTTAAAAAAGTAGTAAATGTCCATCACAGAACATCCAATAAGGACAAATCCGGAGTATATAAGATACCATGTCTCGATTGTGATAAAGTGTACTGGGGACAAACGGGACGTGATCTACCCACTAGGATCAAAGAACATAAAAATTCTTTAAAATACGGCCAAGAAAACTCAGCTGTATTCCTCCATTCTAGCCTTTTAGATCACAGAATAGATTGGAAGAATGCAGCTACAGTATACAATTCACATTGTAGTTTCAAAAGAAAAATTATTGAGTCCTCATTAATAAAAAAGTTTCCAAATTATAATACTTCCAAAGGTCAATGGTCACCTGATGCCATAACTAGTATGGCAGTTGACAAATTCATCTCCACAGGACGTAACGTCCGACCTCACTCAGGGCAAGTGACCTGAGGCTTACTGAGTTCCCCAATGTTACTTCCTCCTCTGTATATAACCTCTTGTCTATGTACCCTATAATTGTAACTGCTGAAGAGGACCACAGTTAGTGGTCGAAATATACGGTTTACCCTGTATCTCAGCTTATCTTTCTCCGAGAGTGGGTTTAAGTTTTACTATATATATATATGAATATATATATATATATATATATATACACACATATATATATATATATGTATATATATACATATATATATGTATATATATATATATATATATATATATATATATTGTTACGGGTCTTACGACTACTTTTGACTTGTAACATAAAAATGTTCTAAGATGTTATGGATGATTCCCATGACAATATGTCTTTGGGATATTGGCTCACAGAATAAATTAATGAAGGTCGCCATACCATTTTTCACCATGAACATGAAAAAAAGACAATGATACAACTGGAAAGTTTAACATTATTCATTAAGGTTAATATAAATAACAAGATAATTATAACCAAGGACACATAACTGAATTAAGAATTACAAATAAATTCTGAACATGATTCCAAGGTCTAAACACAATTTTTAACGGGTGTGAAAGAGAAACAATTACCAAGAGATTCAAAGTCCAGGCTTTCCGTGTCACTGCCATAGACTTCACACATAATCCTAATTACTAACTGAGTTAAGTTATATAAACAAGGGGAGGAAAGGCCTTACTTTAAATACATGCAGCCGAAAATCCTGCCCGAGGTTGAACGTCCTCTCTATGACACTTCGTAAGTCTTTCTCAGCCTTCTACGCGCCTAGAGTACTAATTCCTCCGACCAAAATCCATAGATTGGTCCATAGAATCAGCCTCTTTGGAGTTTGAACTTGATTGGCCAAGACAGACTAAACGTATTTGCACTCACGCTTGGTGACGCTTCTCGTACAAATACGACTAAACCGTATTACACAAGACCTTGAACTAATACATAAATTTCGATCACATCAACAGAAAAACATAATAATAGTTAGTATTGGCATGTTTAAAGAATAATACACAAAAATAATAATGCATTCTACAAAGCTAAACATGATTCGAATGAATATTAAGACACTGACCCAAAACGTTTGGGTATCTTCCTACGCGTGACGTTCAGAACATAACGCTCCATTCTCGTCCGCTGGATAACTGACGTCTTTTTACCAAGATAATAATTGTATTCATACATTACATATATAAAATACTCATATATGTAACACCTCCCTCCCCAAAAGAAAAATTGCAGAGAATTTTTTTCACTTGTGGCTATCAAATTGTCTTTCCCTCATACATGACGATCATCTAAATGATACTCCTTCAAAAACAAACTCGACCGGTTTAAGCGGAGGTTCTTATCTTAAAACTTGTTATGGTACTTCAAGGGATGGTGGTCTATGAAAACCGTTACCTGAGCACCAACAGGAATATACACAGCAAAATACTTAATTGCTAAGATAATAGACAATAATTCCTTTTCAATGGTGTTGTACTTTAACCGAGCCATGTTTAATTTCTTACTAAAGTAACTCACAGGGTTCTCTACAGCATTTTTAATTTGTAACAAAACTGATCCAACACCAATGTTACTTGCATCACAATACAGAGTAAATGGATCTGAGAAATCTGAGGCTTGCAACACAGGAGCAGCACACAAAAGACTCTTAGCTTGAATAAAAGCGGAGTTACAAGCCTCAGTTCACTGGAACTTTGTTCCTTTCTTCAACAAACCATCTAATGGGGCCATTAAAGAAGGGAAATTATAAATGAACATCCTGTAATAAACAATGGTTCCTATAAAGTTACGAACCTCTTTCTTACTCTTAGGTGTTGCTATTTTGAGAATGGCTTCTACTCAAAAGTAGCCTAAATCACACTGTATTAATTAATTTACTTATTCATTTATAGATTATGCAATATGCTAAAATTTTCTGTTTCCATTTCAGGATCTGTATCAACAGCTTCAATCCCTTCATCATCGGCTCCACTTGAATTATCTGCAAACCTGACTCCACCATTAAAAAGGTCACTATCAGACTCCTCCACAGGCACCACTTCTGCTAAATCATTTTCATCTAAAAGAAAGTCATCAACATCTCTGGACAGATTCATCATAAAAACTTCAGCCTCTCAAAAAGAAAATCTCGACAAAGAAGATGCAAGAATTATATTTGCTACAAATTTACCATTTCGTCTTGTTCAGCATCCTCAGTTTCTCAAGATAGTTCAGAACTTAAGGCCAGGTTATATTCCTCCATCCAGAAAAGATATTGCTGATAAGTACTTGGATCTTGTGTATGAAAAGGAATATAAAAAGTGTGCAGATGACCTGAATAATGAAACTGTATGTCTTTCAATTGATGGGTGGTCTAACATCCATAATGAGCCCATAATATGTGTCACTCTAACACCATCCACTGGTCAGATTTATTTAGTTGATACATTAGACACATCAAGGAAACCTCACACTGCTGAATATATTCTACAACTTGTGCAAAATTCGATCAAGAAGGCTGAACAAGATTTTGGTTGTCACATTGGAAGTGTTGTGACAGAAAATGCAGCAAATGCCACCAAGATGAGAAAACTCTTGGAAGAATCAAGTCCTGAGCATACCGTCCTCACATACGGCTTATACCATTTCTTGTATACTTGTGGCAAGTCTGTATAACACTGCTCCTTATAATGACATGCTAAAAATGTCTTTTAGCAATCAGATCGCATATCAGATAGCAATCCCACAATATTTAAAATCTATATAAAAAAATATATATTTAAATCAAATAAATCTGATTTAAATAAAAAAAAATCAATTTTTTGTATATATATATAAAAAAATAAAATAAAAAATAAATCACCAACCCTGGTGTCCACTAACCTCATACAATGATACTTGTTAAGTCCGGCTAAAATTGGCATTTCAAAGCATAACAGTGCTTTAGAAATAGTTTCTTATTTCACTATAAAAGTTTATATTAACTTATACTGCATTGAATAAGTCAATAGTTGATATATTTGTCCTATATACAATGTTAGGTTTCTAGTTTTGATATATTTGTCCAATATAAAATGTTAGGTTACAAAGAAAGCAATGGCCTCCACTAGCGGACCCAGGGATCTGGATGCGCACGTCCTGTGTAATAGTACTCTTTGATATATATATATATATATATATATATATATATATATATACATATATATATACATATATATATACATATATATATATGTATATATATACTGTATACACACACATATGGGTGAGCATGTGTGTGCATAGATATGTATATACATACATATATACATTTACACGCACACACACACACACACACACACACACACACACACACACACACACACACACACACACACACACACACACACACACACACACACACACACACACACACACACACACACACACACTTTCAACGAACGGACGGCTTGACGAACGCTCTGAAGAAAAGTGCAGATTGAGGATACCAACGCAAAGAGAAGTGCCTTTTTGTATTTGCAGGGGGGGGGAATTGCTCGTGAGGTAGTGGGAAAGTAAGGAAAGAGGAGAGGGGGAGGGATTACTGGGGAAATGGAAGGTAATGAGGATGTGGAGGACTTGGCCCAGGCAGACGGGCGGAAGGTCAACATGAAACGACCACCGGATGACGAAATGGCAAATAAAAATGTAAAGATTAGAAGTATAGAGAGGAGAAATACAGTAGAAAGTGACGAGAATATGTTCCAGGGATTTAAAGAGGGTGGGGGGGACACAACCCCCCCCAGACTGATAAGACTAGAGGAGAGAGTTGATAAGGTGATCGAGGACTTGGAACGTAAGTTAGGTAATGTAGGCTCCATTCTCCAAAGAATTGAAAGATTGGAACAACTAGAGAAGGCTAACAGAAACTTAACTGAAGAAGTAGAGGACCTAAAAAGACAGTTAGGAAATGTAAAGGAGGAGAATGAGAAATTGAAGAAGAATAGTAATGAAAACAGTGAGAAAATAGCTACAGAAGCTAAAAATTGGAGAATAACTCAAGAAGGGAATAAGGTTTCATTCACTGACATAGTCAAACAGCAATTGAAAGAACATAATGAAGACTCAGTTATTAAAGTGATGAGACAGAAGGAGAATATAGTAAGAGAATTAGCTGACAAAAAGAAATGGAAGAGAAACATAACCCAGATAGAACCGCAAGAATCAAGGAGGAAAATGAAAGGGTAAGCAGTTTATTAAAATTAGTCCAGGAAGATGAACCAGAAATTATAAAGGAAATTGAGGAAAAATTCAGACTCGGAAAATATAGTACAGATAAGACCAGACCAATTAAGATTAAATTCAGGTCACAAACAACGGCAGAGAAAATTCTATCCAAGACAGGGAAACTAGCAACAAATGATCAATATAAAAAGGTATGGATAAAAAGAGAAATGAATAAGGAGGAAAGAGAGGCAGAAAAGCAGAAAAGAATTGAAGCTAAGGCAAAAAACGAGGAAAGAACGGAGTCAGAGAAAGAGAGATTCTATTGGAGAGTAGTGAACATGAAAATAAAGCAGTTCGACATACTAAAGAAAAACATAAGGGAAACAGAGAACACAATGGAAGTGGCAGAAAACTAAGAGTGTCTTACACAAATATAGATGGATTGATAACAGGATTGAATGAACTGAATGATTATTTGAAAGAAAAAGAACCGGACATAATGGGAATTGTAGAAACAAAATTAAAAGGCCCACTACCACCCAACAGTGTAGGACATGATACATACAATTATTGGATTAGAAACAGAGAGAAAAAACAAGGGGGTGGAGTTATGTTCCTGACAAAGAAGGATATAAACGTGAAAGGTGTCATATATGGAAAGAATACAGTAGAGATGATTATGATAGAAGTGGAAGACCGAGATAAGAAGAGCAGAAAATTTGTGATCAACTATGTGCCTCCGAAAACAGCCTCATGGGAGGAGAATGAACATAAAAGTATGTTAGAGGACACAAAGATAGCATTAACTAAAATAATGGAAGACGGAGGAAGAATAGTTATGATGGGCGACTTTAATTGCAAAGAAATCTGCTGGGAAGAAATGACAGTAAAGAGTGGTGATGACTCATGGGGAAATGCTCTACTTGAGATGATTACTGACCATTCAATGACACAATGGATACAAGAGAACACTAGGTATAGAAATGAAGAAGAACCATCGAGGCTAGACTTAATAATTACATCTGAACCTAGAATAGTGGACAAGATTGAATATAAAACACCAATAGGTAAAAGTGACCACATATTGATTGAACTGGAACTTAATGAAGAAAAATATATGAAAAGAAATGAACAATATAGAAAAGGAAGAATGATGTATGAAAAAACAAACTTTGATAAAATAAGAGAATTCTTCCAACAAGAAAACTGGGAAGAAATATACAAAGAAGAAACATCAGTGGAAGAGAAATGGAATATTTTGACAAAAATTTACAAAGAAGGAGTGGAAAAGTATGTCCCAAGACAAAAACAAGAAAAAGAATATGTAAAATGCTGGTACAACAAAAGTTGTAGGGAGTTAAAAGACAAAAGAGACAAAGCCTGGACCGGATGGAAAAAAGACAGAAGACCTGAAAAATGGAAAATATATACTGGTTATAGAAATGAATATGTACAAAAGTGCAGAGAGGAAAAAAGAAA
>NC_134778.1:52465199-52467699 GCF_046742065.1 Oratosquilla oratoria | reverse complement strand
TGGCACAAGTGATATAGCTTTGACGTTATAGCGGCCAGGTACAAATTCCGTCCATTGTGGCCATTGCACTTGTCGGTAGTGTACAGAATCTGCACGGTTGTTCCACAAGCATAAAAAGCATGGGTGTTTTGTGTAGCCAGTTGTGATCCTGATATCGTATGTTGTTAAGAAGAAATGACATGGTAGCGTAGGTTTCTTTTAGGGTGACGGAATGCAAAATGGGCAATGATGCTACTTTTTTGCCATTAAAAAGTAGCACGGCTTTCAGACTCCTTGTAGATGAGTCAATAAAGGGCCTCCATTTTTCAGGATGGTATTCCTTGCCCATATGTCCCACAAGACCTGAAACACCATGGCAATATACCATGTAAAGTACCGCACAAATTCCTGCTCTCGATGCCTATACCATACAAAGCGTGTCCTGCTTTCCAAAAGATTTTTCCCTGCTAACCTTGAGGCTAGCAATCATGCAGATTATTTTGACAGCCCAAGATCTCGAACAAGGTCATCTAGCTCACTTTGTTCAAACAACTAAGGGCTTTTCCAAGGGATCCCGGTAGGGTGAAACTCTTCATACACATCTGTATCTTTACGGTCACTAATTGAAGAGTTACCTGAACTGCTACGGTGCACATTCTCAGGACAAATTGGTATTGGGACGTCATCACTGTGTGGTACAGGTCGCATAACTGATGGAATGTTTGGATATATAATGTGTTTCATGTTTTTAGCATTCCTCCCTAGCGGTTTCATCATACAGAAACATCAGTCATCATGGTGATTTTTCGGTTCCCGCCAAACCATTGGTACACCGAATGGCATTGATTTACGTTTCCCTTTACCCCAATGGCTGAACCCCAAAATACAGCTCACACAGGCAATGTGAGAAGCATATGGCTTGTCCTGATCTAGTTCAATGGCAAAGTAGGCACTATACAGACGTTTTACTGAAGACGTGATAGTGAGTTTCTGTTTTGAGGGTGTTTACTTTCCGCATATGTAGCAGAACGAGTCAGGACGGTTCTTGCAAGTCTGCGGTATCCTTCAGTTAATCTGCAACAAAAGAAATAAATATAAGACACAGTCAATGATCACACGCGGAGATTACACAGTAATAATTCATACATAGCTGCCTTTGCACCTAGCACTATAACACATGCTGTGTAGCACAAAAAACTAGAACCCCATGAGCAAAACGAACACCACCACATTGTTCAGCACGCAAAATTGGGCTGGAAAATCATATTGTCATTTATGTTGCATTTCTTGCAGCCCAGTGTATATAATCAGTGTATCTGCAGTATATGGCAGGTTGGATAATTTCGCTAAGGACTATTTCCTCTACCGAGCCCATTAAGATAGCAAAAAGAACCCCTACAGGGTAACCTATAGTAACTCTATCCGTTTGTTGGTAAAGCTTCCTACGTAGTGTACAAATTCACTTGCCCAGAAGAGGAATGTACGCTTGACAATCTTGGAGGCTGTAGTTATGAAAGATTTACAACCTTTTATTAACATACAAACTAATGATTTCTCTCTCCTCCCCAGCATAAAACCTACACGTTGGAGACATTTGACGACAAAAATAGAGCCGCTGATTCGGAGAACACCCACACACAGGCAACCCAAAGAGGTTTAAAACAAGCATCGCACAGAGGAAAAAATCTCATGCCTTAGACGATCGGCTAGGCTGAGGAATCAACGAAATAGCGCCAGCCAAGCAGAGGAGAGTCATAAGTTATCTTTCCAAAATTTGTCTTTATTCAGTCTTATACTGACCACTGGCTTACTTCTTTTAATTCTAAATGAAGATGCAGAACGTTCTTAGAAATGTCTTGGTTTTTTTCTACTGTGTTTTGTTTATTTTCATTTATTTTGTGTATAACGTATATATTTGTGTTAATATAAGTTCCCAATGTCAATTAGAAATTTACTTCTTCCCTCTCTTTTCCACAGAAATCTACTTTCCGAAAGCTAGAAATCTTAGGAAAGAAATTAACTTCTGATGAATTTGCTTCTCGTTTTCAATAGAATACACTTGAAATTTTTATAGTTCCATAATTGTTAATATGTGTGAATAGGCTGTAAATTCCCACCAAATAATATTATTATGAGTTGTAGAGACGTTCTCAATTTTTGCTTGAGTGTTGGGCTATCAACTTAATTACGTAATGTGACTGTTCCTGTTGATTTACAATAGAACTCTCTCTTAGTCACTTATCTTGTTACCTTTATCAATTTTATACTATGGTACCCTTCCTAACTATTTGTTTTGTGATCTCTTCTTGTTGTATATTCCTGTCTTTTTAAACTAACTTACTACTACTTTCGTCTATATTTTCCCGTGAATTGGATATTACACAAGGGCTTCGATCTATTTGTTCATTTTTCATTTATTTATTTTTATTTGTTTATTTATTTTAGTGATAGCTAGCAATAAATTGGATCACATGCCATATTTGTAATCTACAATATACATACATATATATATACAGTATAT
>NC_134778.1:52450199-52462699 GCF_046742065.1 Oratosquilla oratoria | reverse complement strand
AGATACGTTTTATCAACCACAATGCACTTTAATTCTAAGCCAGATAGGCGCATGCAGAAATTGTAACGTGGGACGCCCAAGGACTCGAACCCATGCGGCACTTGTAACGTTCTCGCCGCATGGGCTCGAGTCCTTGGGCGTCCCTCGTTACAATTTCTGCATGCGCCTCTCTGGCTTAGAATTAAAGTGCATTGTTGTTGATAATATATATATATATGTATGTATATATATATATATATATATATATATATATATATATATATATTATCTTAGTGATTTTCTCAATTTTCCGAATAGTTTGTATCTTGAAAGGAGATCAAACGCAAGGCGTCCGAGATCCATGGTGTTATTATAACGAAAAACATTACACAAAATTTAAAATACGAGCTTTCGGTTGAATCATACAACCATATTCATGTAAGACTAAGTGTACAAAATAGGAGTTTAAATAAGAGGAAATAAAGGAACTTGGAGAGTTGGGTCGTAGCTAGGCGTCGGGTACTGGACGGAGGTGAGGTCTTCGCTTCGGCGGGACGTAGCTGGACATCAGATCACTGTAGCCGGACGTTTGGTCTTTGTGTCCGTCTGTATATTAATGATAGGGGTGCATTGTGTAATGTAGACTCTTTCCAAGATGTGTAGTTTCCTGTTGTTGTTACATTGTTTAAGTATTTCTGTATTGTTGACTAAATCTTGTCTGTTTGGAGTTTTGTTGTGTGTTTGTATCATGTGTTTGCGTATACTTCCTTCACGGACCTGCATAGTGAGTCTCCTGCCCACAGAGGTAGTGGTAACACCAATAAAAGAAGCATTGGGGATAATTTTGCAACCTTCTTCGGGGCAAGTGAATTGGTACACCACATTAGTCTGTTTGAGGAGAGAATTGTTTAGTCTTATTATTTCTCATTATAAGGTTAGGGACTTTTGTGTTTTTGTAGTATGTGCTGAGGGTTAATGTGTCGTGTGGATTGGTGCATGTGACGTTGCGTGCAAGGATGTCTTTGAGAGGACGTTCGTCTGTTTTGTATGCTGGTGTCATTGGGTTTTGTAATAAACTGTGTGTGTGGAATGTGTGTTTTTTGCCCCGTGTTGTGTTGTGTTGCGGGTGATGAAAAGTCTCGTCTCTTTGTCAGTGAGAAAGTTAAAAAACCCGTTGTTAATAAGAATTTGTTTAACGCGCATTATTTCGTAGTGAAAATTGCTCGAATGATGCTAAATTTGTACCGCTGGGCACTCACTTGCTGCATTCAGGCATCTTCTGATGTCAGTCTTTTTCTTGTAAACAGTGGTCGTGTATTTGTTGTCTTCAGGGTGGATGAGGACGTCAACACAACACAACACAACACAACACAACACAACACAACACAACACAACACAACACAACACAACACAACACAACACAACACAACACAATACAACACAACACGGACAAAACAACACACATTCCACACACACAGTAATTTGTATATGGATTTTTTCGAGAGTTATTGCCTAAATTGTTGCTGCCATATAATGTAATATGGTACAGATATGTTGACGACATATTGTGTATTTGGCCTTGTGATAAACCTGTGGATGAATTTTTGTTCAAATTAAATAATTTGGTTCCTTCTATAAACTTCACAGTAGAGACAGAAGAGAACAACAGATTGCCTTTTTTAGATGTAAGTATTCATCGGTGTGGTAGATACTTTATATTTAATATCTATAGAAAACCAACCAATGTTCTCTCATACATTCATTTCTATTAATACTATAATCAAAATACCAAGTTATCTGTTTTTTCATCTATGTTATTGAGAGCGTTTAAAGAACATATTTTAACACTTCTCAAGTAAAAGTTTTGTTATTCAGGTGATATCTAATAACAACAATAATGTTAAGAGCTATCTAATTTAAAATTCTCCTAAAAACAAAGAAGAATATATCTACAGCATACCTTGTAAAGTATGTGATTTTAAGGACATAGGGCAAACAGGTGAGCCCCCCTCTCCGTCCCCTCATGCAGAAAAGGAGAAGACGGGGAGAAATCTCTTCGGGCTCCGTCAAATTTTTCTTACACATACTACCTCATCCCCCACCCCTCCATCTCCCACCCATTCCATCTCATGGATCACATCATCCATATACAACCATTTTCCATTCGCCCCTATCTTCTGTCCTCTCCCGTCTTTCCTCAACGGACATTCCCCTCTTCTCCAAAGCCCCTTTTACCCCATCCATCCAACTCATCCTAGGTCGACCCCTTATGTTCACTCCTTCCACATCTGCCTTCCACATCTCTTTTACTAGTCTTTCTTCACTCATTCTTTCCATGTGTTCAAACCATCCCAATATTCTTTCGTCCGCCCTATCTCCCAACTCCTTTTCCCCCACCGTTTTCCTCCTCACCTCCTCATTTCTCACTCTATCCAGCCTAGTAACCCCTATTATACTTCTCAGACACCTCATCTCAAACACATTCAAACTCCTCTCTTTCTCTCTTATGTTCCACGTTTCTGCACCGTACAGTGCTGTCAGCACAATCACTCCTTCATACAATCTCCTCTTAGCATCCATTCCCAGATATCTATTTCTCTTTACACTTTTTGATCCACCAAGGCATTTACTCGCTTCTCTCAATCTACATTCTACCTACACCTCCACTCCTCCCTTTCCTGCTAGATTCGCACCCAACTATCTAAAACTATCCATTTCCTCCAGTCTCTCTCCCTTAACACTTACTTCCAGTCTGCTGCCACTTTCTCCCCTTGTACATCTCATCACTTTACTTTTACCCACATTTATCTTCAACTTTCTTCTTTCAAACACTTTCCCAAACTCTGTCACCAACTTCCTCAATCCCTCCTCTGATCCTGCTACAAGCGCAGTATCGTCCGCAAACAAAAACTGGCTTATCTCCACTTTTCTCCATTTTCTTTAACCATCTCCAATCCCTGACCAACTACCATTGCATTTACCTCTCGCACCACCCCATCCACGTATAGATTAGACAACTAGGGTGACATAACACATCCCTGGCGAAGTCCCACCTTTACCTCAAACCACTCATTCTCTCCATTTCTAATCCTGACACAAGCTCTACTACTCTTGACAGCCCCGAAAAGCTTTCCTTTTATCCCGTATATCTGCAGCACCTCCCACAGCGCTTTCCTGTCTACCCTGTTATAAGCCTTTTCCAAATCCATAAAAGCCAAAAAAAAAAAAAAAATCCTTACCTTTTCCTATAGCTTTCTCACATATCTGTCTTACCACAAAAATCTGATCTACGCAACCTCTACCTGTCCTAAGCCCACAGTATTCCTCGCCAATTACTCCCTCTGCTCTTCTTCTAATTCTCTCAATCAAGACCCTCCCATAAGCCTTCCCAACTACACTTAACAAGCTAATCCCTCTGAAACCACTACACTCATACTTGTTCCCTTTTCCCTTGTAAAGTGGCAATTATACAGGCACTCCTCCAGCCCTCCGGCACTCTACCCTCTTTTAAACAAACATTAGATAACCTCGCCATCCAGTCCACCATCACTGTACCTCCTTTTTTACAGACATTCTGTATGACATCCTTCCAGACCAAGTGCCTTACCTGCTCTCATCATCTTAACAACTGCCTTCACTTTATCCTTTCTTATTTATCCTCCATTTTCCTTACTCATCACATTCATTTTCTTAGCACTTCCCACTGCAATTACCTTTCCCTCCCTATCCTCCATCACATTTAGCAACCCCCTAAAGTACTCTGCCCATCTTCCTCTTACTGCCTTCTTTTCCATTATTATCTCTCTATCTGCACCTTTTACCTTTTCTTCTCTACTTGACTCGCTTCCTCCTCCTCTCTTAATTTCTTTCCAAAACAACTTTTATTATTTTCAAAATTTTCTGTCATACTCTTACCCCATTTCACATCTGCTTTCCTCTTTGCCTTTTTTATCTTATACTTTACTTCTCTTTTCTTTTCTTTGTACCTCCCATATGATTCCCTCGTTTTATTTAGTAACCAATCTGTAAAAAGCTAGCTTCTTCTCTTTTACAACCTTCTTTGCTTTCTCATCCCACCACTCACTACCCTTCCCTCTATTTCCTCCCAGCCTCCTTGCTCCACACACTATCTTTGCACACCTTGTGACTCCCTCCTTAAACCACATATACCACCATTCCCCTTCACTCCCTCCCACTCCTATCTCAGCTTCTTCTTGTACTCCTTCACCTTTTACTTCTCACTTAAGCAGTTCACTCTAAGCACCTCCCTAACATTTGTCTTTTTCCTCTTTCTCCATCTATCCTCCACTCTCTACTTACCTTCCGTCTGATATTCCCCCACTCTCTCCCCTTAGAACATGTACATCCTTAACTCTTCCTATTATACTCCTATCTACCACTACATAGTCCATTAACGCTCTATCTACCACCCTTCCATCCACCACCCTCTCCCATGTGTACTTATGCTTGACTTTCTTCCTAAACACTGTATTTGCTATCATCAACTCTCTTTCTAGACACATCTCCACCATCAACTCTCCACTACGATTCTTTTCCTGGAACTCCACATTTCCCAACCACTCCGTTTATTGATTCATTTCCTACCCTAGCATTAAGGTCTCCCAATACTACTACATTGACATTTCTCCCTAATCCCTCTATGCACTCATTTAAATCTATCCAAAAAGCCTCCCTTTCTTCTACACTCTTCTCACTACCAGGCCCATATGCACTTACAAAAACCCACATCTCCTTTCCCAGTTTCACCTTCATCCACATTAATCTTGAAGAAACCTCCTTTCACTCCACTACACGTTTACCTATCTCCTGACTTACTGGTATGGCCACCCCTTCTCTCCTCGCCCTCTCTTCACTCCTGAGAACCTCCCAACTGCACTCCCAAACTCACACTCGCCCCTCCCTCTCAACTTAGTTTCACTCAGTGCCAACACATCCATCTTTCTTCTCATAAACATACCGTCTCTCTCTTCCCTTTTACTCCCATCTGTACCACATCCATGCACATTAAAAGACCCAAACCGTAGGGTACTGGTTGGAAAACTCCTATACTCTCTTATGCCTTTACTTTTTTTTTTAGGAATGTCCCCTGTGGGGCTACAGGGAGAAGGATGCCTAGTCCCATTCCCCGTTCCATTTTCACCGCCTCTTACGATTCAAGTGGGAAGACTTGGTGGCAGCATTCTATCCCCCACCACAGGGTAGGCGAAAAAAGGAAATAAAAACGCAAAGAAATGGCACTGGACAGTAACAAGGGGTTGGGGGACAGCATAACGGAGGGACAGTCGCAGTATATATATATATATATATATATATATATATATATATATATATATATATATATATATATATATATATATATATATATATGTTGTAATCGTCACTAACCATCACCAACCACTCGCGTGATCAACACATATGCCTCATGGTACTCCTCTTTGGCAAGACCTCCAATATTGCAGACTTCACCAATTTCCCCATCTCAAAACACTTGACTAAACGCTACGTAAGATCATAACAGGACGCCCCCACAATGTCACAACACAAGATGCTTAATGTTACCTGATTGACCAATTGAACCCTTTCCCGTACCTACCCCAATTACATCAAACCATAAGATTCCCATCAGCTCCGAGCACCTCTCAGAGAGAGAGCATCAATACACCACCTCTCACTAACCATCCTCCCCCGAGGCATCTGAGGAGCAACGCAAATCCGTAAGCTCACGTCCCTCTCAGTAAGTAATATCACTGACCTCTCTACTTCAAACAGAAACCAGACGACTCCATTCAGCTGTGGGGATTCAGCGCACCGACTTGAAGGGCTGACCCGGTACCCCCAACGACTTCAGTTAGGATGCATTGGACCCAGGCCGATGAGACTCATCTAGAGGCATCTCCACATACGCCGTCCCCAACTAAAGTCACCAGTCATTGTGAGTATAAACCATCGAGTCCCACTAATTTCCCTTTTTATAATTGAAGAGCCGGACAAGATCCTGACCTACACTCGCCTCCACCCCCTTCATGACCAGCAAGGCTAGGAACTTCGCGACGGTTAATCTCGGACCCGCTTAACCTACTTGCTGCCCTCCCTCCACCCCCTTCATGACCAGCAAGACCAGGAACTTCGCAACGGTTAAGCGCGGACCCGCTTAACCTACCTCCTGCCTTCCACCCGCCTCCACCCCCTTCCACCCACGACCAGGAACTTCGCATCGGCTGAGCTCCTCGTTTGACCACCTCAGCACTTCCGCGTCGTTCAACTCTACCCACCTCAACCTACCAACCACATCTCCACCCACCGTTAACCTCCGCCCAAAACACAATGTGTCAACCAAAAACATTTCAATCACAGCAATATTTACAGTCAACAACATCAGCTACGGTCTATCGTCAGTCTCCAGCTAACCACGGTGCTACCCAGGCAGCACTACTCTTCAGCTATCGTCACGTAAAGTACCCCATGTTTTCCCAAATCTTTACACCTACCCAAATTTAAACACGTTTAATATAAATAGTATGTCGCAAACAAACCAATAAGTGCGTACAAATAATACATGAAACAGATCCCACATACCAAGACATAAAGTGATCACATAATTCACTTCAAACTCTCTAAATCAACATAGCATCCAACAAAATATCTACATTCATAAGATGTAAAGTAATTAATATACAACAAATTCTCAAATCCACTTAGATCTACCAAAAATAACTATACATATCAACCAACAGCTAATACAAACAAACACATATTACGAATAACATATATAGAATACCAAACGCCATGTAAACATATCAAACCTCAGACATATAGAACTCAATGATTAAATAATAAAGCATCTATCAGTGTATTTTGACACCATAGACTTACGAGATTTTTCAAACTCAGTCTATATAAATACCAGAGACGATATATCTCTCAAATACAAGCTACAATATCACATCTGCCATCATATACTCAAATAATTAACACACACACACACACACACACACACACACACACACACACACACACACACACACACACACACACACACACACACACACACACACACACACACACACACACACACACACACACACACACACACACACACACACACACACACACACACACACACACACACACACACACATATATAAACTCAATATCACACTAGCCTTAGATTAAATCAAAACTAAATCCAACAAAATGCTCACTTCAGCATGCCCCAACTGCCGGTCCCGCCCCGAGGAAATCTCTCAGACAATCACCCAAAGCCAACACATAATAAAATAAAATAAGCCAAGGAAAACACAACTACAAATCCCACAATGAACAAAACCAACACATAAGACCACTCCATTATAACTAATTACTCCACCTACAGACGCATGCGTTTCAATAGGTTACAAGGAGCTCAAGATCACTTACCAAAACTCTTTCCCACTATATATAACTCTCCTCTACTTCTTTCTGACCGTGATGCCCCGAAATAATACACAATTATATCAAACTCAAAACTACCAATTCAACTCTGAAACGATATAGGTCAGACAAGCCCAACCAAGATACAAAAACTACATATATTTCAGGAAAGACACATTCTCAAAACTTCCAACTCTAACGATCAATAATCATTTCATATCATAATCTAAACCTATACATGTAATATATACCTCCATCTCAAATTTACATTAAAAACAAAGGTTAACTGCTTTGAATAAACACCAAAACCCACAGATTTCCATAATCTATGTACAAGAGTGATGATAAGAACAACAATATCATTTACAGAAATAACAATTTCCCACAAAAATGTAGCCAATAATCATTCACGAAACAAACATTAGCAACATTTAATTCGTAACATAATGGAACAAAATGAATAGATAAAATAAAGTACAATCAAATTTTGCAGCTTCTCACAGAAACAACCAAAAACACAAATCACAAATTCTTACACTATAAGCCTACCTGTAAACGGATATCTCCATATCAATTTATATATATATATATATATATATATATATATATATATATATATATATATATATATATGCATGCATGTATGTATGTATGTATGTACTTACTTATGACTATATTTAGTCTTACACATACTAACACATTCTCGATCACAAACAACTAACCGATGTTTTTAGGGTGTCATGTCTTCAGTAAAGCTATGCCAACCAAATACACAAATATCAAATTCCTACACTATAATCCAACCTGTAAACGGATATCTCCATATCAATTTATATATATATATATATATATATATATATACATATATATATATATATATATATATATATACAGTATATGTATATATATATATATATATATATATATATATATATACATGTATGTATGTACTTACTTATGACTATATTTAGTCTTACACATACTAACACATTCTCGTTCACAAACAACTAACCGATATTTTTAGGGTGTCATGTCTTCAGTAAAGCTATGCCTCTAGTGAAAGTGTACCCAAGAACAAACAGCATATATATCATAGAAAAGACACTCCCGAACTAAAGTGACGTGAAATGTCATTGAATAGAGAAAACATGTAATCAGTGCAAGTGATAGCAATATTTTCATTGGAAAGAGAATGTACGTGCAAGTGTGAACATTTTTACGTAGCTTTATTGAATACCTTCAAGATATGATACTATACATAAACTCCCCTTTTTAATCATATCTTCATATCATTTTTGCAATTTTGTATGCCAAACCCCACTATCACGACCTTAACCCAAGGTACGTGGACGTACCTTAAAATGTCGGGGAGGCAATGTAACCATCACTAACCATCACCAACCACGCACGTAACCCACACACATGCCTCATGGAACTCATCTTTGGCAGGACCTCCAATATTGCAGACTTCACCGATTTCCCCATCTCAAAACACTTGACTAAACGCTACGTAAGATCATATCAGGACGCCCCCAGAGTGTCACAACACAAGATGCTTAATGTTACCAGATTGACTAATTGAACCCTTTCTCATACCTACCCCAATTACACTACCGTAACTTAATATATATACACCATACCAAACCACATCCTCCAATCATACAACTAACCCCTATATAATGAAAATAACACCCATAACTATATTTAATGAGTAACACTTCTCCTATGTGGTAACTCACAAACCCTTACCCCTCACCCGTTATTACCGAACTTCTATGCCGTTGGAGATAGGACTGCCCAGGCCACGTTCCTGGCAGGAGGAATGCCGAGGTCAAGGCACGCCACGAGGAGTGCCTAGGTCACAGCACTAGAACTGCCCAAGCCATGTACCTTGTAGGAGAAATGCCGAGGTCAAGGCCCGGGACGAGGAGTGCCTAGGTCACGTACACTAGGGCTGCTAAGGTCAACGAACTAGTTTGTACATGATCTTCGTACCTGAGAATAAATCCAAGTCCCACCGAGACTTTACCTCACCCGCTAAATCACTATTACAGGTAGCAAAACACATTTGTTTTGTTACATATATGTATATGCATAAATATATATATATATATATATATACACATATATATATATATACACACACACACACACACACACACACACACACACACACACACACACACACACACACACACACACACACACACGTATATATATATATATATATATATATATATATAAATAAATATGTATATATGTACATTGGAAAATGTGATTGTGCCAACAGCACTGTACGGGGTAGAAACATGGAACATAAAAGAGGAAGAGCAAAGGAGTTTGAATGTGTTAGAGATGAAATGTCTGAGAATTATGATAGGGGTTACTAGGCTAGATAGAGTGAGAAATGAGGAGGTGAGGAGAAGAACATGGGTGGAAAGGGAGCTGGGAGATAGGGTTGATGAAAGAGTATTAGGATGGTTTGGACACATGGAAATATTAGTAAAAAGGTGTGGAAGGTAGAGGTGGAAGGAGTGAATATGAGGGGCGTCCTAGGATGAGATGGATGGATGGGGTGAAAGGGGCATTACAAAAGAGAGGAATGTCTGTTGAGGAAGGACGGGAGGTGGACAGAAGATAGGGGTGAATGGAGAAGGGTTGTGTATGGATGATGCTGTGATGCATGAGGGGTAGTGGGTGGGGGATGCGGGGTGAGGAAGTATGTATGAGAACAAATTTGACGCAGCCCGAAGGGATTTCTCCCCGTCTTTTCCTTTTCTGCATGAGGGGACGGAGAGGCAGGTCGCCGAATTTATGAAGCGGCCTTGCTGTGGATGTGCTATGTCTTGCGAAACTGCTTCTGACCCAGGGCAGTGGACAGGATGCAGGGATGACCCGCCAAGATGAAAGGGAGGGAGGAGAGTGGAGGGGAGTGGAATATGTAGGGAATGGAATGGGTGGGAGTGGTTTTTATGCCTTTTTCTTTTTGACTACCCCCCCCGTGTAAGGGAGAAAAAGCCTTTGGTATATGTATGTATGTATGTATGTATATGTACATATATATATGTATGTATATATTTTTATGTATATATATATATATATATATATATATTATATATATATATATATCTTGATGGCGCAATGGTTAGTCATTGTTACTTTAATACGTCTGTGCTGAGGTTCGAGCCCTTGACTTCACTTCGTATCAGTTTCCGTATATGTCCGACGAGTGCATTGTCAGTCTCGTTCGTGATGGCATGGAATTAAAAGTAAAAAGTTAATGAGGTTGAAAAAAGATTAATACACACACACACACACACACACACACACACACACACACACACACACACACACACACACACACACACACACACACACACACACACACACACACACACACACACACACACACACACACACACACACACACACACACACACACACACACACACACACACACACACACACACACACACACACACACACACATATATATATATATATACATATATATGTACAGTATATATATATATATATATATATATATATATATATATACATACATATGTATATATGTACATTGGAAAATGTGATTGTGCCAACAGCACTGTACGGGGTAGAAACATGGAACATAAGAGAGGAAGAGCAAAGGAGTTTGAATGTGTTAGAGATGAAATGTCTGAGAATTATGATAGGGGTTACTAGGCTAGATAGAGTGAGAAATGAGGAGGTGAGGAGAAGAACATGGGTGGAAAGGGAGCTGGGAGATAGGGTTGATGAAAGAGTATTAGGATGGTTTGGACACATGGAAATATTGAGTGAAAAAATATTAGTAAAAAGGTGTGGAAGGTAGAGGTGGAAGGAGTGAATATGAGGGGCGTCCTAGGATGAGATAGATGGATGGGGTGAAAGGGGCATTACAAAAGAGAGGAATGTCTGTTGAGGAAGGACGGGAGGTGGACAGAAGATAGGGGTGAATGGAGAAGGGTTGTGTATGGATGATGCTGTGATGCATGAGGGGTAGTGGGTGGGGGATGCGGGGTGAGGAAGTATGTATGAGAACAAATTTGACGCAGCCCGAAGGGATTTCTCCCCGTCTTCTCCTTTTCTGCATGAGGGGACGGAGAGGTAGGTCGCCGAATTTATGAAGCGGCCTTGCTGTGGATGTGCTATGTCATACGAAACTGCTTCTGACCCAGGGCAGTGGACAGGATGCAGGGATGACCTGTCATCCAGGAGGTGCCAAGATGAAAGGGAGGGAGGAGAGTGTTGGGTAGTGGAATATGTAGGGAATGGAATGGGTGGGTGTGGTTTCTTTGCCTTTTTCTTTTTGGCTACCCCCCCCCCCCCGTGTAAGGGGGAAAAAGCCTTTGGTATATGTATGTATGTATGTATGTATGTATATGTACATATATATACATATATATATATACATATATATATATATATATACATATATATATATATATATATATATATATATATATATCTTGATGGCGCAGTGGTTAGTCATTGTTACTTTAATACGTCTGTGCTGAGGTTCGAGCCCTTGACTTCACTTCGTATCAGTTTCCGTATATGTCCGACGAGTGCTTTGTCAGTCTCGTTCTTGATGGCACGGAATTAAAAGTAAAAAGTTAATGCGGTTGAAAAAAGATTAATACACACACACACACACACACACACACACACACACACACACACACACACACACACACACACACACACACACACACACACACACACACACACACACACACACACACACACACACACACACACACACACACACACACACATATATATATATATATACATATATATATATTGATAAGTATTTTAGACAAATTATTTGGATGATGGAGAACATAAACACAGGGGAAGGCTCGGAACCCTAAACACTCTAACGTTTCGTTCGCGTAGAACTTCTTCAGAGAGTGTATGTAGAACTGCAGTTGAAGTTTATGTCACCGATAATAGACAAATATTTAACAAAATCAGGTATAAACATAGCTAAAATAACTAACAAGAGGATAGGTGATTTAATAAAGACTTCTGAAAAGAGAACCAATTCCGAAAACAGCGTCGTA
>NC_134778.1:52417699-52445199 GCF_046742065.1 Oratosquilla oratoria | reverse complement strand
CGGCAACAGCATGAAGAACTAGATCATCATCAGTGACAACAGGAACTGTGACAGCAACAGCAACATCAACATCAACATATTTTAAGAATGAAAAACAAGACTTAGAATACTGATATTCTCCACGCCTGGGTAATATATTTGTTTAAAAACAAATTTCCCTTTAGCTTTGTGATGGAGTGAAATATAAGTGATACAGGGAAATTATGTAGAACTTTACATAGAACACCATTTATTAGCATCTATTTCAGCACAATGTGGGAATATCCTAGATATAGATATCCCACGGGGTTTATAAGAAATAATCTAATATATTAGCAAATATTAATACATTCGTCTGAATTTCCTTTCATGGTCGGTCCCAGGAGTTCTTCAGGAAATCTGCAACAATAACAGAGAACTACAGCCGTTGTATATGGGATTAATGATAATGGAGGACAAAATATCACGATGGGATGTAATGATAGTGGAGGACAAAATATCGTGATGGGCTGTAATGATAGTGGAGGACAAAATATCACGGTAGGGTATAATGTCAGTGGAGGACAGAATATAATTTTAGGAAGGGATGCCGGACAGAATGTCAATGAACGACGGGAGGCCGGTGTGGAACGCGGTGACGTAGAGGGGCAAGGTGTACATAAGAGATCGGATGACCGTGAGCAACGGTCAACTTAAATATTCAAATGAAGGAATGTGTAATATTTTAAACAATTATTTTAGCTAAGTATTCGTAAATGAAACACCTCAAAGTTAACTCAAAACTGAAACCTGTGAAAAGTCTAGGGTAAACTTACTCACTACGGTAGATATAACAAAAGAAAAAAATAAAAGGTGTATAAAGACACTCAAAGTTAATAAAAAACTAGGACCTGACGGTTGGCATCCAAGAATCTTAAAAGAAATGAAAAATGAGATTGTTGTTCCATTAGAAATAATTTTCAAGAAATCCATCATATCCGGAGATGTCCCAAGAGAATGGAAGCTAGGTAACGTTACTCCCATATTCAAAAAAGGTGACAAAAAGAAACCAAACAACTGCACGTCTACAAGTTTGACTTCAATCGTATGAAAACTTATGGAAACTGTCATCAGAGATGTTATCGAACATCATTTAGAAAGTAACTGTTTGATAAATGATAGCCAGCATGGATTCAAACGGAAACGTTCTTGAGTGACTTACTTAAATTCTACAACACAGTCATCTCGAATTATGACAAAAGAAACAATATAGACTTAATATATTTAGACTTTGCAAAAGCTTTTGATACCGTCCCCTACGAAAGACTACTTACTAAATTAGCTTCACACGGAATAATTGGTAGCCTAATGGTTGAATGATCGAAAACAGAGTTGTTTTAAATGACAAAACTTCTAGAAGGAAAAATGTTACGAGTGGAGCTCCTCAGGGTTCCGTTCTTGGGCCACTCTATTCATAGTATATATAGATTATATAGACAACGGACTAAAATCTATTGTTTCCGAATTTGCTAATGATACAAAACTGTGCGGAATGGCAAATGGTCACTTAAACCAATTAGATATTCAAGAAGATTTAGGTAAATTACCGCAATGGTCTGAAAGTGGCTAATGGAATTTAACACAATTAAATGCAAGGTAAAGCACATAGGTAAAAATAACGGTAAGTACGATTACAAGTTATTTGTAAATTCGTTAACAAAAGTGGGTAGTGAAAAGGATCTCGGCGTAATTATCAGTAACGATCTCAAATCATCTAAGCAGTGTATTTCAGCCTCTGCAAAAAAGCAAATAAGATTCTAGGACTGATTGGGCGATCTTTTGACTTCAAAAGTCCATCTCTCATTAACAAGCTATATAAATCGTTAGTTCGTCCACGTTTGGAATATGCTGTTTCCGTATGGTCACCGAATCTTATTAAAGACATTGACAGATTGGAAAAAGTACAACGGCGAGCCACAAAACTGATTCCAAATATAAAAAATAAATCATACGAAAATCGACTAAAACATATGAATCTGTTTTCCTTAAAAAAGCGTAGACTCAGAGGTGACTTGATACAGGTCTTTAAGATTCTAAAGGGAATTGACAATATCAAAAGTGACAAAATTTTCACAATGAATTAGAATCAGAGAAGAAACAATGGTCTCAAACTGTCAGGAAATAGATCTAATTTGGAAGTGGGTAGAAACAACTTCGCCAATCGTGTAGTTAATGAATGGAATAAACTCCCTACAGAGGCAGTGCAATGTAGTTCAGTTCGAAGCTTTAAGAATCATTTAGATAAACACCTAAGCAAGATGCTGTAATGAATATAATTGATTTTATATTATTTGTTTTATTATTTGTCCGTTTTTATAATTATTTGCTTGATTCTCTTTTATCATTAGTTATATGTCAATTTATTATTATTTACTATCTATCTGTTTGTCTATTATCTAACTGTACCTATGCATTTATTTATGTATTTTATTTATTATTTACATTATTATAGTTTTTATTTATTCTTTTACTTATTTATTTATTCATTTATTTATTTATTTATCTATCATTATTATGATATTTTTGCATCCGACCTAGATCTAGACCAAAAGGGCTCCTGATGCTCCGCCTTTGTAATCCTTTGTAATGTCCGTGATGTAGTAAATGTCCATTAGGCATTGAATGTCAATGAAGGACCAAATATCAATATAGGTGTCAAAAAAGAATAAAATCATAATGTATGTCATGATGTTGAAACTCAAAACGTGTTAAAAAGAAATAATCACGAATTTCTTAAAACCATGTACTTTAATGCTCGTAGTATTAGGAAAAAATCAAAGAAATACAGGCGTTATGTCAAGAGCAAAAATTTCGATACGATAGGAATATCCGAGACATGATTAAATGGTGGAGAGTTTGAAGCTGAATTTAATATTGCGGGATTTAAACACTTTCATCAGTATAGAAACCACGAGAAAGGTGGGAGTGTTCTGTTCTACGTTAAAAGTAATGTCCATGCCTGTGTTTTAAAGAAAGTAAAACAGGATGCATATGATAGTTTGTGGGTAGAATTAACCCAAACAAATGGACAAAAAATAAATGTAGGTACAATATATAGGCCAAAGACATTATTATTAGTAGACGACAAACTGTTGTTTCAAGAACTGTCTAGTTTCTGCAACCGGGACTTATTGATAATGGGCGATTTCAATTTTACTGACATTGATTGGATGACCCTACAACATGGCCATATAGGTAGTCGCTTGATTGATTTTCTCGGTGACAACTACCTAATTCAGCATGTAAAAGAGCCCACAAGACATGGAAACTTATTCGATCTATTGATCACTAGCCGTGAAAGCATGATAACCGATGTAGAAGTTGGTGAAACTATTGCAAATAGCGATCACAACTTAGATGCAAACTGCTAAAAAAAATTAGAATAGACACTTATTTCCAAAATACGCGATTTCAGTAAAGCTCAGTTCATAGGACTACGTCAGGAGCTTCAGCTTACAGATTGGGTGCAAAATTAAGCGAAAGACCTGTAGATCAGATGTAGGAATTGCTTTAAAATGCGCTTACTAAGATGATTCATACTTACATCCCATTTAAAGACAAACGTCTCCCAAATCAGGCTCGCCCAAAATGGCTCGACCAAGAAACTTAAAAGTATTGCTAAAAAGAAACAGGCTTATAAGAAATACAAGTGTTCAGGTGCATCTAATGAATATAGCTGATAAATCCAAAGAGAATCCCAAAGAATTCTATAGTTACATTAGAGAAAAAAAGGTTATTAGGAATCACATTGGCCTACTATTATCTGCTGACGGTCAACTTGAATATTCAAATGAAGGAATATGTGATATTTTAAATAACTATTTTAGCTCAGTATTTTTAAACGAAGCACCTCAAAGTGAACTCAAAACTGAAACCTGTGAAAAGTCTAGGGTAAACTTACTCACTGCGGTATATATAACAAAAGAAAAAATTAAAAGGTATATAGAAAAACTCAAAGACAATAAAACACCAGGACCTGACGGTTGGCATCCAAGAATCTTAAACGAAATGAAAAATGAGATTGTTGTTCCATTAGAAATTATTTTCAAGAAATCCATCATATTCGGAGATGTCCCAAGAGAATGGAAGCTAGCTAACGTTACTCCCATATTCAAAAAAGGGACAAAAAGAAACCAAAGAACTACACGCCCATAAGCTTGACTTCAATCGTAGGAAAAATTATAAAAACTATTATCAGAGATGATATCGAACATCATTTAGAAAGTAACTGTTTGATAAATGATAGCCAGCATGGATTCAGACGGAAATGTTCTTGCTTGACTAACTTACGTGAATTCTACAACACAGTCATCTCGAATTATGACAAAAGAAACAATATATATTTAATATATTTAGACTTTGCAAAAGCTTTTGATACCGCCCCCCCACGTGAGACTGCTTACTAAATTAGCTTTATACGGAATAAGTGGTAGCCTATTAAGATAGACTAGTAATTGGTTGAATGATCGAAAACAGAGAGTTGTTTTAGATGACAAAACTTCTGGAAGAAAAAATGTTACAAGTGGAGCTCCTCAGGGTTCTGTTTTTGGGCCACTCTATTCATAGTATATATAAATGATATAGACCACGGACTAAAATCTATTTTTTCCAAATTTGCTAATGATACAAAACTGTGCGGAATGGCAAATAACCACTTAAATCACTTAGATATTCAAGAAGATTTAGGTGAATTACAGCAATGGTCTGAAAAGTGGCTAATGAAATTAACACAAGTAAATGTAAAATTATGCACATAGGTAAAAATAACGATAAGTATGATTAAAGGTTATTTGGAAAAATCGTTAACAAAAGTGGATAGTGAAAAGGGTCTCGGCGTGATTATCAGTAACTATCTCAAATCCTCTGAGAAAGCAAATAAGAGTCTAGGACTGATTGCGCAATCTTTTCACTTCAAAAGTCTATCACTTATTAACAACTTATATGAATCGTTAGTTCATCCACATTTGGAATATGCTGTTTCCGTATGGTTATCGAGTCTAGAGACATTGACAGTTTTGAAATAGTATAACGGCGAGCCACAAAACTGATTCCATATATCAAAAATAAATCATACGAAAATCGATTAAAATATATGATTGTTTTCCATAAAAAAGCGTAGACTCCGAGGTGACTTGATACAAGTTTTTAAGATTCTAAAGGGAATTGATATAAAAAATGACAAAAATTTCACACTGAATGAGAATCAGACAAGAAACAATGGTATCAAACTGTCAGGAAATAGATTTAATTTGGAAATGGGTATAAATAACTTCGCCAACCGTGTAGTTAATGAATGCAGAGACAGTGCAATGCAGTTCAGTTCGAAGCTATGAAAATGATTTAGATAAACACCTAAGCAAGATGCTGTAGTGATTATCATTTATTTTATATTATTTGTTTATGTTTTGTTATCATTTGCCTGTTTGTTTATTATCATTAGTTTGAGTTTCATTTGTTATTAGTTATATGTCAATCTATTATTATTTAATATTTACCTGTTTGTTTATTATTTAACTATAACTATGCATTTATTTTATTTATTGTTATTTATATTATTATATACAGTATATATTTATTTATTTATCATTATTTATCATTATTATATATGTAAGAGAGGAAAAGCCTTTGGTATATGTCTGTCTGTATATATATATATATATATATATATATATATATATATATATATATATATATGTATATCAAGGACTACTAGTACACAGGACGTGTGCACCTAGATCCCTGGGTTCGCTAGCGGAGGCCACTGCTTTCTTTGTAACCTAACATTTTATATTGGACAAATATATCAAAACTAGAAACCTAACATTGTATATAGGACAAATATATCAACTATTGACTTATTCAATCCAGTATAAGTTAATATAAACTTTTATAGTGAAATAAGAAACTATTTTTAAGGTACTGTTATGCTTTGAAATGCCAATTTTAGCCGGACTTAACAGGTATTATGGTATGAGGTTAGTGGACAACAGGGTTGGCGATTTTTTTTTTTTTTTTTTGTCTTTTTAGAAATATAGAAAATATTTTTTCTTTATCTACATCAGATTTCTATTATTTAAATATATATATATATATATATATTTATAGATTTTAAATATTGTGGGATTGCTATCTGATATGCGATCTGATTGCTGAAGGACATTTTTAGCATATCATTATAAGGAGCAGTGTTATATAGACTTGCCACAAATATACAAGGAACGGTATAATCCGTATGTGAGGACAGTATGCTCAGGTTCACTCGATTCCTCCAAGACTTTTCTCATCTTGGTGACATTTGAGCATTGTCTGTCACAACACTTCCAATGTGACAACCAAAATCTTTTTCAGCCTTCTTGATCGAATTTTGTACAAGTTGTAGAAGTTATTCAGCAATGTTAGGTATCCCTGATGTGTCTATTGTGTCACTAAATAAATCTAACCAGTGGATGTTGTTATAGTGACACATAATATGGGCTCATTATGGATGTTAGACCACCCATCAATTGAAAGACATACAGTTTCATTATTTATGTCATCTGCACACTTTATATATTCCTTTTCATACACAAGATCCAAGTACTTATCAGCAATATCTTTTCTGGATGGAGGAATATAACCTGGCCTTAGGTTCTGAACCATCTTGAGAAACTGAGGATGCTGAACAAGACGAAATGGTGAATTTGTAGCAAATATAATTCTTGCAACTTTTTTGTCGAGATTTTCCTTTTGAGAGGCTGAAGTTTTGATGATAAATCTGTCCAGAGATGTTGATGACTTTCTTTTAGATGAAAATGATTTATCAGAAGTGGCGCCTGTGGAGGAGTCTGATAGTGACCTTTTTAATGGTGGAGTCAGGTTTGCAGATAATTCAAGTGGAGCCGATGATGAAGGGATTGAAGCTGTTGATACAGATCCTGAAATGGAAACAGAAAATTTGAGCATATTGCATAATTTATAAATGAATAAATAAATGAATGAATGCAGTGTGATTTAGGCTACTTTTGAGTACAGTGGTTATCTTTTTAGATAATAATCATATTCACACAAGCCACTAAATTATTTGGAAATTTTAACAGGATATGAAATAGGTGGGCTTGAAATTCAGCCCATACAGGATTCAGTCCACTTTTAAATTCACTAAAAATAATGGGTTAGTTGGGTTAGGTTAGGCTAAATCCCTTTGGGCTGAATCCCATGTGGCCTGAATTCCAATGGAACCTATGAAATATATTGCACAATGTTGAATGAAATGAATAACAATCATCTAGGCCCCAAAGTTGAGTGGATACAGTATATTATAGTGATATAGTCATTACCCAAATTTAGAAGTAATGAAGTTGAAGTATCATCTCTTTAGGCCCTCACATTTTTATTGCACATGCTCTCCATTGTTCACCAAATTTATATAGTTGCGTATGAAAAGGGAGAAATGCACACGATATAAGTAAAATTATTTACCTGGGTCATCAATTTCTTCTGTATGCTGTGGCTGACCTTGGCATTTATCTCTGTGAGATTTTAATCTTGACACAATGCCCTGTAGTTCCTGGCTGCAGTCTTTGCATTTAGCTCGGTAACCTTTGCCAGAAGTTGTTGGTAGTTTTTTTTTTCAAAATAATTACAGACAGGATCATTTTTTCTGCCTGAAGGAACCACTCTGCCAGGTCCAGAAGACATCCTTCGTGGTTGATTCCAAAGCAGCAACTGACTCAGTGAGAAGCTGCTTACCTAGAACAAGTTTCAACAAGAATCTTATATATATACTACATGTAGGCTTGTACCCTTCCTTGTATACTTGTGGCAAGTCTGTGTGACACTGCTCCTCATATTGATATGCTAAAAATGTCCTCTAGCAATCAGATCGCATATCAGATAGCAATCCTACAATATTTAAAATCTATAAAGAATCTATTTAAATCAAATAAATCTGATCTAAAAAAAGAATCGATTTTTTATATTCTTAAAATTAAAAAAAAAAAAAAAAAAAAAATATCGCCAACCCTGGTGTCCACTAACCTCATACAATAATACCTGTTAAGTCCGGCCAAAATTGGCATTTCAAAGCATAACAGTGCCTTAAAAATAGTTTCTTATTTCACTACAAAAGTTTATATTAACTTATACTGCATTGAATAAGTCAATAGTTGATATATTTGTCCTATATACAATGTTAGATTTCTAGTTTTGATATATTTGTTGAATGTGAAATGTTAGGTTACAAAGAAAGCGATGGCCTCCGCTAGCGGACCCAGGGATCTGGGTGTGCACGTCCTGTGTACTAGTAGTCCTTGATATATACATATATATATATATATATATATATATATATATACATATATTATATATATATATATATATATATATATATATATACATATATATATATGTGTATATATATATATATATATATATATATATATATATATATATATATATATATATATATATATATGAACAGCACTGAATGGGTCCCAGTGATTACAGATACATTTTTATCAACCACAATGCAGCTAAATTCTAAGCCATCTAGGCGTCCAACGTTTCAATTTCTACATGCACCTAGATGGCTTAGAATTAAAGTGCATGGTGGTTGATATATATAAATATATATATATATATATATATATATATATATATATATATATACATGAGAGAGGAGAGGAAGGGAGTGAAGGATAGAGTAGAACTAGGAGTAGAGGAAGTATGGGGATGGTTCAAGGGGGGAGTATAAGGTGAACAAAGATGGTGTGTGGAAGAAGGAGGACGGGAGGAAATAGAAGGGAGGGTAGTGAGTGGCAGGATGAGGAAGCAAAGAAGGGTGTAGAAGAGAAGAAGCAGGCTTTCATACATTGGTTACAAATTAGGAGGAAGAAATCATATGAGAGGTACAAAGTAGAAAGGTAAAGCATAAAATAAAGGAGGCAAAGAGGAGAGCAGATGTGAAATGAGGTAAGGGTATTGCCGAAAATTTTGAAAGTAATAAATAATGTTTGGAAAGAAATTACGAGAGTAAGAGGAGGCGCATCAAGTAGAGAAGAAAAGGTAAAAGGTGCAGATGGAGAGATGATAATGGAAGAGAAGGCAGTGAGAGGAAGGTGGGCAGAGTATTTTAGGGAGTTGCTAAATGTGAAGGAGGATAGGGAGGGAAAAGTAGTTGCAGTGGAAAGCGCTAAGAAAATTACTGTGATGAGTGAGGAAAATGAAGGAAAAATAAGGAAAGATGAGGTGAAGGCAGCTGTTGAGATAATGAGAGCAGGTAAGGCACCTGGCATGGATGGATGATATGCAGAATGCCTGAAAAAAGGAGGAACAGAGATGGTGGACCGGATGGTGATGTTATTTAATGTTTGTTTAAGATAGGGCAGAGTACCGGAGGAATGTAGGAGTGCCTGTATAGTTCCACTTTACAAGGAAAAAGGGGACAAGTGTGAATGTAGTATTCTCAGAGGGATCAGCTTGTTAAGTATAGTTGAAAAGGCATATGGTAGGGTCTTGATTGAGAGGATTAGGAGAGGAACAGAGGGAGAAATTGGTGAGGAACAGTGTGAGCTTAGAACAGGTAGGAGCTGTGTAGATCAGATTTTTGTGGTAAGACAGACATGTGAGAAAGCTATAGGAAAAGGTAAGGATGTATTTTGGGCTTTTATGGATCTGAAAAGGGGGATGACAGGTAGACAGGAAGGCACTATGGGAGGTATTGACGATATATGGGATAGGAGGAAAGCTGTTAAGAACAGTCAAGAGTTTTTGCGAGAGTAGTAAAGCTAGTGTTGGGATTAGAAATGGAAAGAGTGAGTGGTTTGAGGTAAAGGTGGGACTTCGTCAGGGATGTGCTATGACGCCCTGGCTGTTCAATTTATACATGGGTGTAGTGGATGCGAGAAGTGAATGCAAGGGTAGTGAGTCAGGAATTGGAGACGGCTAAAGAAAATGGAGAAAAGTGGGAAATAAGCCAGTTCTTTTTTGCTGATGACACTGCGCTTGTAACAGGATCAGAGGAGGGATTGAGGAAGTTAGTGACAGAGTTTGGGAAGGTGTGCGAAAGAAGGAAGTTGAAGATAGATGTGGGTAAAAGTAAGGTAATGAGATGTACAAGGGGAGAAAGTGGCAAAAGATTGGAAGTGAGTATTAAAGAAGAGAAATTGGAGGAAGTGGATAGTTTTACGTACATGGGTGCGAATGTGGCGGAAAAGGGAGGAGTAAGGTGGAGTTAGAATGTAGATTAAGAGAAGGGAGTAAATGCCTTGGTGGATTAAAAGGTGTAGTGAGAAATAGACATTTGGGAAAGGATGCTAAGAGGAGATCATACGAAGGAGTGATTGTGCTGACAACACTGTATGGGGGTAGAAACATGGAACATAAGAGAGGAAGAGAGAAGGAGTTGTTTGAATGTGTTTGAGATGAAATTCCTGAGAAGTATGATAGGGGTTACTAGGCTAGATAGAGTAAGAAATGAGGAGGTGAGGAGGAGAACAGGGGTGGAAAGGGAGTTGGGAGATAGGGTTGATGAAAGAGTATTAGGATGGTTTGGACACATGGGAGGAATAATTGAAGAAAGATTAGTAAAAGTGGTGTGGAAGGCAGAGGTGGAAGGAGTGAACATGAGGGGTCGACCTAAGATGAGATGAATGGATGGGGTAAAAGGGGCGTTGGGAAAGAGGGGAATATCTGTTGAGGAAGGACGGGAGAGGACAGAAGACAAGGGTGAATGGAGAATGATTGTATGGATGATGCTGTGATGCATGAGGGGGAGTTGGTGGGGGATGTACGGTGAGGGAGTATGCATAAGAAATAAATTGACGCAGCCCGAAGGGATTTCTCCCCGTCTTCTCCTTTTCTGTATGAGGGGACGGAGAGGGGGATCGCCGATTTAATGAAGTGGGCTTGCTGTGGATGTCCTGTGTTTTGCGACATTGCTTCTGACCCAGGGCAGTGGACAGGATGCAGGAATGATCCGTCATCCAGGAGGTGCCAAGATAAGGGGAGGGAAGAGGGTAGAGGGGAGTGGAATATGTAGAGGAAGGAATGAGTGCGAATGGTTTCTATGCCTTTGTTTTTTGGCTACCTCCCGTGGAAGGGGGAAAATGCCTTTGGTACATGTTTGTATCTTTATAATTAGGTGTGCATGTATAACGTAAAAAGTGACTAGCCACGTAGGAATAAGGGAACTAGTGAAATCACTATCCTTAGGTTTTCCCACGTAGAACCAGGGTAGATATACTTAAACTTAGCAGCTCAACTTATATGGGGAATTTACGACATTTTATATAGATGGTGAATCATAGAATGAAAAAAAAATAAGGCATATAGCACACACCGCCTTGCATTCATGTATTTTTGAATATAAATTTCTACAAAAAGAAAACAGAATTATTCCGTCAATTAAGGTTCTTCCAACTAAAATGGCCGACTTCCAGATCCTCATTCATTCTAATCTCCCTTTGTATCTCTCAGCGGTTCCATTTTAGCCTACAGGCCATTGGGTTTTCTTCCATTTCCCCCTCAGTACATATATCAGCCAACATACCATTTATCAATTTCTTCTTTCTATTCATCCACTCTGAGAGAAGTTCTTTAATATATTTCCTTCTTTTTCCTTCCAAATCACATATCAACCAGATTCAATTATTCAGTCTTCAGAATCGACGTCTTCGCTGGTTACGTTTCGTAGTTTGTGGTTACCATATACTACAACATCTAACTTCGAGTTGCTCTTGTTAACTTTCCCTTACTTTGCCTGTCTCAGGTCTCTAATTCATTTAATCGAAAACCTATTTCATATGCCTTCCATCTTTGTTGTCTACTGCTTCTTGATAAGTTCTCTGGACGGATCAATACTTCTTGATTATTATGTTACAAGAAATTTATAGATAATGGAATGAATAAATAGAAAAAATAGATAAAGAAATAGATAGATAAATAAACAAATGAATGAATAAATGAATAAATAAATAAATAAATATACAAATAATAATTAACAAATAAATCAATTAATTAATAAATAAATGAATAAATAAACAAACTATTAAATGAATGAATGAATAAATTAATAAAAAACTTAATAGATTAATAAGTAAATGAATATACATACATACATACATATATATATATATATATATGTATATATGTATGTATATATACGTATACACAGTATATATATATATATTATGTATATATATATATTTATATATATATATATATATATATATATATATATATATATATATATATATATATATATATATATATATATATATATATATATATTTATATTTATACACACACACACACACACACACACACACACACACACACACACACACACACACACACACACACACACACACACACACACACACACACACACACACACACATATATATATATATATATATATATATATATATATATATATACATATATATATATATGTGTGTGTGTGTGTGTGTGTGTGTGTGTGTGTGTGTGTGTGTATGTGTGTGTGTGTGTGTGTGTGTGTGTGTGTGTGTGTGTGTGTGTGTGTGTGTGTGTGTGTGTGTGTGTGTGTGTGTATGTATAACCACAACGACAAAATAGATCTGGTTATTTTCTATAAAAACACAAAGACATCCCAACTCCTTATCAAGAACAACCGGAACTTCAACGTAGCCATCTCGTGTGTGAATACTCCTGCAGAAAAGGGTACTGTGAAGCCCTCAATGAATCATACATAGGGATGACTACGACGAAGCTCACGAGGCGTCTCACCCTTCACCTCTCCAATGGCGCTATCAAACGACACCACGAAGACGTGCATCGGACCGCACTGACAAGAAAGAATTTGGAGGAGGGCATCACTATTTTACAGAAAGAAACAAACCACTCACGCCTTCATATCCTAGAAGCCTTATGCATAAAAGATAAAAACTCTACCATGAACAGACAGACTCCGGACCCATTCACTATCCCCACATCAAAAGACATTGAGCTACGCTTTAGGTTCACGGCCGCTTGGCCCGAGGGCGGCGCTACGCGTCCTGCTTCCTGATTGGTTAACCGGATCAGCACTGAAGTGTTTGTGATCTGTGTATTGTGTATATATAATCATCCCCCACACACTGTACTCATTAGCACTGAAGATGCCTAACTGTTAGGCGAAAGCTCTGCATAAAAATTAAGAAGATAATTCCCATGGCTATACCTATACCACCAATGCTATTTAGCCAGGTAATTAGAGAACTTAGCACGACAAAGCGCGACAGCATAAGGAAAGTCGAGAATGTCAGCAAAAAACTCGTGAACGCAGAAGCTGCTGCAAATTTTAATGACATTTGCCTAAAAGAGGATCTACTACCCAACTATAGCAATATATGTATATATATATATATATATATATATATATATATATATATGTATGTATGTATGTGTGTATGTATTAATATATATGTATATATATATATATATATATATATATATATATATATACAGGATGCGCAGACCCGTTCCATCAATAGACTGAAGTACTGGTTTGTGTAAGCTAACCGACTGCACCAGCGGCAGTTGCCTCCGAGACGTTGGAGTGAGCAGATCGCTAGTGGCGTGAGTGCGAGTCTGTGACCCCTGTCGAAAACTGAGAGAATCGAAAATGCAGCGTCATTTCGAGCAGCGTTATTCCATAGAGTTCTGTGCAAAACTGAACAAAACCGCTACAGAGACTTTTGGTATGATTCAAGAGGCGTATAAAGAAGAAGCCATGTCACGTGCAATGGTTTTCATATGGCACAAGAAGTTCAAAGAAGGCCGCAAGGATGTTGAAGACGATGACCGCGCTGGGAGACCGTCAACAAGTCGAACAGATGAAAATGAGGTGAAAGTTCGTAAACTTTTAAACACTGACCGTCGTTTTAGTGTGAGATTAATTGCCGATGAACTGGGATTGGGTCAGACTATGATGTTCTAGTTAGTGACAGAAGATTTGATGATGAGAAAAGTGTATGCCAAACTTGTCCCCAAAGTTCTGACGGATGAACAGAAGGCACGGCGCCTGGCTGTTTGCGAATAAATGCTTAAACGTTTGCAAGGAGATCCCAATTTTTAAGATAAAGTGGTTACTGGTGATGAGACCTGGGTCGAGTATGATCCTGAAACGAAGAGACGAAGTGCAGAGTGGCACACCGCTTCATCTCCAAAGCCCAAGAAAGCTCGCATGAGCAAGTCACGTGTGAAAAGCATGCTCATTGTTTTCGTCGATGCCAAAGGAGTGATCCACAAAGAGTTTGTTCCTGCCGGACAGACTGTCACAGGTCAGTTTTACGTTGGAGTGTTCCGACGTTTGAAGGATCGAGTCCGCCGCGTCCGCCCGGAGATCAAAGACGATTGGGTTCTTCACCACGACAATGCACCCTCTCACACACCGCTCGCCGCTGCCGACGTTTTGGCCAAGTTCAACGTGGCAACACTGGTGCAGCCACCCTACAGCCCCAATCTACCTCCCTACGACTTCTTTTTCTTCCCCCGAATCAAGAGATACCTCAAAGGGAAGCGATTTGACACGATAGCAGCGGTCCAGGCAGCTTCGACAAGGTCCCTTGACAGCCGTCCTTGAGAAGAGTTGCAGGAAGCCCATGAAAAAAAAAAAAAAAAAAAAAAAAAAAACGCTGGCAGGGATGTGTTGATGTCCAAGGGCATATTTCGAAGAATTTTAGTTCGCTGTACAAAATGTTTAATATTTTTTTTTTCTGAGACCTGTCTTGAAACTTTGTGAACGCTCCCTGTACATAGAGGTGAGGTGGCAAAATTAAAAGTTAAGGCTAGAGTAGTGAGTTTATTCAGAGCCAGACGTTTCTACCTCTACGATCTTCTTCAGTGGATTGAAAACAGGAGAAAAATCTAAATTCGTCAACACCTTTTAATGTGATCTAACGATCCTGCATTACCTCATCCCGGGCCCATTTCCTCACACTCGTCAATCGCCAGCTGCGCGGACGTTTAGGACCAGGACACAAAATACCCACGGGAACTGGTGGTGTTTTCGGTGGCAATGTATGCCGCCTCCAAAGCTTTCCTTCTCCTTTTCCCCAGTTTTCTATGTGATATGTGGGCTTCTTTCCAATTCGGCAGATGATCTTCTTCGTCGATATGAACTACTAGTGCATTCGATGTTCTGTGGTATTTCACATCCCTCTTGTGTTCTTCCAGTCTCTTGTCTATGTCGCGTCCTGTCTCACCCATGTAAGCCTTCTCACAACCTGTACAAGGAATTTTATAAATAACACTTTTATCATCTTGTGAATTTTCTGTTTTTTTTTTTTTTGTAAGTTCGCCAATTTTCTTTCCCGTTGAAGTAATTAGATTTATTCTGGTGTTTGTTCAGAAGCTACTAACTATTGATGCATATTTTGAGTTAGGAACTGAAATGAATATTCTGTTGGTGTTGTTTTCTGTAGGTGTTGTGTTCCTTTCTATAATTTTGGTGGTTTTGTGTTTCAATTTTATAAGGAAGCCTAATGTGACATTACTCTATTTTATCATTTCGGTCAATCGATAAACATAGCTCCCTATCCCGAAATACAAATACAAAACTAGATGTTTCCTTCGAACTTATCGAAAAAGCGCTGCATTTCAGAGCTCGTTCTAGACGTCCGTCCCAGCCTGTGGTTGGTGTGTGTGTGTGTGTGTGTGCATTTACCTAGTTGTATTTTGCGGGACGAGAGCTATGCTCGTAGTGACCCATTTTTGTATCTCTCCGCATCCAGTTTATTCTTAAAATCGTGTAAAGTTTGGACACTCACTGTTTCTTCGTTTAATTTGTTCCAGACATCAATCACTCTATGTGGGAAGCTATTCTTTTTCAGGTCTCTTCTGTAACTGTCCTTCATTAGCTTATTTTCGTATCCTCTTGTTTCTCTTCTGTACCATTTTAATAAGTCGTCTCTTTCAAGAATTTTCATCCCTTTCATAATTCTGTAAATGGTCAACAAATCACCTCTTTCTCTTCTCTGTTCCAGTGTTGATAGAAGTAATGTCTCCAATCTTTGTTCGTATGTCAAATTTGATAGTGTAGGTGCCATTTTTGTCGGATTCTTTCTAATTTTCTTATGTTCTTTTTTGTGCTAGGTGCCCATGTAGTCGAAGGCCACTTTCATTGATCTAAATAAGTTAAAAGTCTCTCCAAATAATTTATTGACACGTTTATCAGGTGTCAAGTCACTTGCGATGATCACTCCCAGGTTCCTTTCTGAATTGACTTTTTTGATTTCCTTGTTTCCAATTTCATATTGACCCGATACTCTATTTTTACTTTTTCCAAATTCCATTATGCTACATTTCTTAATATTGATGTTCATCTCACATCTCTGACTATTCCCATATTTTGTCTAGGTCTTCTTGTAGCGATCTGCAATATTCTGTTCTTATTCTCTTGAGTAATTTGGCATCGTCAGCAAAGAAGTTCATGTAACAATTTACTCCCTCATCCATATCATCTGTATATATATATATATATATATATATATATATATATATATATATATATATATATATATATATATATATATATGACAAACATTAAAGGAGCCAATACAGAGCCTTGCGGGTCGCCACTTTTCACATTTTCCCAGTTCGAATTTTTGTCTCTAAGTACCAATCTCATTTTTCTCCCAATTAAGAAATCCTTCATCCATTCCAGTAGCTTACCTTGTATTCCTCCAATCATTTCAATTTTTCTCATTAATTTTTATGTGGTACTTTATCAAATGCCTTATGCAAGTCCAAGAAGGCGCAATCTGCCCAGCCATATCTTTCTTGTATTATCTCAATTAATCTCGAGTAAAAGCATATTAAGTTTGTGGTACACGATCTTCCACTTCTAAAGCCAAATTTTTGGGGGTTTACTATTTCATTTTCTTCTAAGTGTTTGGTCCATTTGTTTCTGATGACTTTTTCGCATAATTTTGCTACTGCGCTTGTAAGGGATATCGGTCTGAAGTTTGTACGATCTTCTTTGTTTCCTACTTTATATATTGGTACTATGTTTGCATCTTTCTAATCTTGCGATACCTTTCCTTCTTTGAGTGAGAAGTCTATTATCTTGTATAATTTCTCGGTCAGTTCGTCTACACACTCTTTCAGTATCCAATTTGCAATTCCATCCGGTCCAAGCGATTTCCTAACATCTAGGTTTTTTATTTGGTCTCTTAATTCTTTCTGTTTTCTGTGTTACCTTTAATTCTTTCATTTTGGGGGATCTTTCTTGTTGTCTATTTTCCCAAGATTGTGAGCTCTCAAGTGTAAAAACAGGCCTGAAATGTCTTATCATAACTTCTGCCATTTCTAAATCATCTACATATTCTTTATCTCCTTCACGCAGTTTTACTATTTCATATTTATCCTTTAGTTTTTCATTTATATATCTGTAAAATAGTTTAGGTTGATCCTTACATTTGTCTATAATATATTTTTTATATATTTTTTTCTTTCCTGCGTATATTCACATGTTCGTTCCTAAGTTTTATATATGTTTGCCATTTGGATGTTTTCTTTTCCCATTTTTTCCAGGCTTTGTGTCTTCTGTCTTTAGCCTCACTGCACCTTTTGTTATACCAACACTTTATATAAAACTCTTTTTGTTTCTTCTTTGGTAAATATTGATCAATTCCTTCCTTGTACTTCTCTTTGAATATGTTCCATTTGTCTTCCATCTTTGTTTCCTCTTTGGAGAATTTATCCCAGTTTGTGTTTTGGATTTTTTTTTTCTTAGTTTTACAAAATCCTACTCTATGATTATCATTCCTACCTACATTGTTTTGTTCTTTTAATTCAAACTCTATTAGTATATGGTCACTCTTTCCAATGGGTGTTTTATACTCCATTTTGTTCACAATATCTGGTTCATGAGTTAATATTAAGTCTAGTTTCGACGGTTCCTCATTATTTCTATACGTAGTATTTTCCTTAAGCCATTGTGTTAAGGTGTATTCTATGGTCATAGCCAGTAGAATGTTGCTCCAAAGTTTTTCTCCCCCTTTTACTATAATTTCTTCCCAGATTATATCTTTTACATTAAAATCGCCCATGATTACTATGTTACCACCCTCTTTCAGTAACTCGTTAAGCACATTCATTGTATCTTCCAGTAATTTAGAATGATCGCTATCAGACCCTTTTTGGTCAATATCATGACACCTCATCCCTGCTTGTCTGTTCTATTTTTCGCCCAGTGGTTGTATAAAACCTTGTCCCACTATACTTGTTGATAGAGGTCCTTTCAGTTTTGTCTATACAATTCCCATGTCAGGTTTCTCTATTTCTAGATAGTCATTTAGTTAATTAATTCCAAAGATCATGCCATCGATATTTGTGTATGCCACTTTTCGTTTCATATTTTCTTTTCTTTTTTGGTTCAAGTTTCCATTTTTTTATGTACCATTTTTTCAGTCTCAAGTCCAACTCTCTCTCTCTCTCAAAAACAAAAACAAAAAAAAACAAAACAAAAATCCGTCTCTGTTCTTTTCTCATTTCTGTCATTGGCTTCAATTCTGAGAGCTTTGTCTTTCTCTTTTTTCTCATCACTCATGTCCTTTTTTATCCTTATATGTTTGAATTTCTCGCTGTTTGCCAATTTAAGCGCTTTCGATAATACCTCCTTGGCTATCATTTGAGTTCTTAGTTTTATTTTCAGAGGTCTATGTTGTTTTTCTTTTGAATATTTGCCTATTCTGTGGATTTTGTCAATTTCCTTATCAAAAGTTTGCCCTTCATCTTGTATTTCTTTTAAGATTTCCTTAGCTATTTCCTTCTCCTCCTTTTCTCTCTGGTATTTATACATATCATGTTTTTCTTGGATACCATGGACCACAATGCACTTAACTTTGTCAATTGCATCTGTCACTGAATTTTCCTTTTCTTTAATTACTTTCATAATTGTTTCTTTTGTATTTTCCTCCATCTGCTTTTGTATTATTTCTCTAAAAAATATATATTTTCTTACTTTCCTGTTCTTGTTTCTATTGATTGTTTATTTCAATGAGGTCTGTTTCTTTAATTGACTCTTCCACTTTCGGGCCACTACTTGTAATTGCTCTTTGACCTCCTTTTTCAGTTCTTCATTTCTATTTTTGTCCTCATTTTTCATTCTTTCGTTTTCTCTTTTGAGGATTTCAATTTCGCTCTTTAGATCACTTAATTCTTTAATTGTTTGCTCATTACTCTTACGCAAAGTAATAATTTCCCTAAGTACAGCTCGGTAGTCCAATTTTAAATCTACGATTTCTTCCATTAAGTCGTTAACTTCGCGATCTCTTAATGCATTACTATATCTAACTTCTTTATCTACATCTCAGCTTTTACCTATTTCACCTGAGTTTCTTTGAACCCCTCAATAACTGTTGCCTTCCCACCTTTGGTTTATCCTTGGAGTTCTTTTGGGGATGACACCTCTTGAACTTTACACTTTGCTTATATCCAGTCCTCTCTTCGTTGGTTCGTTTATTATTCTTTCTTCTTTTTCTTTCTCCATTTTGCCAAAACTATACTTTTTTAAGAACTGGATATCCTTTATCGGTCACACGAGAAACACAGCTTACCCATCCCGCACAATAACAACTAGTTTCCTTCGTGTTTAGCGACAAAACCGCTAGACATGCGCTCAATCGCTGCACTTCCTTTCGCTTTTTGGTGTCCAATGTGTGTGTGTGTGTGTGTGTGTGTGTGTGTGTGTGTGTGTGTGTGTGTGTGTGTGTGTGTGTGTGTGTGTGTGTGTGTGTGTGTGTGTGTGTGTGTGTTTGTGTGTGTTTGTGTGTGTGTGTGTGTGTATGTGTGTGTGTGTGTGTGTGTGTGTGTGTGTGTGTGTGTGTGTGTGCGTGCGTGCGTGTGTGTGTGTGTATGTGTGTGTGTGTGTGTGTGTGTGTGTGTGTGTGTGTGTGTGTGTGTGTGTGTGTGTGTGTGTGTGTATAGTAAATAATAGACAGATACATTATACTAGATGAAAAACAAGCAAATAATAATAAACAAATAGACAATTAATAACAAACAAAAAACAAATAATACAAATAAATGGTAAGCATTACAGTATCTTGCTTAGGTGCTTATCTAAACGAATCTTAAAACTTCGAACTGAAATACATTGCCCTGCCTCTGCAGTAAGTTTATTCCATTCATTAACTACACGATTGGCGAAGTTGTTTCTACCCATTTTCAAATTAAATCTATTGCATGACAATATGATGCCATTATTTTTGGCGGATTCTCATTTACTGTGAAAATTTTGTCACTTTTGATGTTGTCAATTCCCTTTAGAATCTTAAAGACCTATATCAAGTCACTTCTGAGTCTACGCTTTTTTAGGGAAAACAGAATCATATGTTTTTGTCGATTTTCTTATGATTTATTTTTGATATATAGAATCAGTTTTGTGGATCGCCGTTGTACTTTTTCCAATCTGTCAATGTCTTTAATGAGATTCGGTGACCATACGGAAACAACATATTCCAAATGTGGACGAACTAACGATTTATATAGTTTGTTAATAAAAATGGACTTTTGAAGTCAAAAGATCGCGCAATCAGTCCTAGAATCTTATTTGTTTTCTCAGATGCTAAATTACACTGATAATTATGCCGAGATCCTTTTCAATATCTATTTTTGTTAACGAAATTTCAAATAACTTGTAATTGTATTTACTGTTATTTTTACCTACGTGCATAACCTTGCATTTACTTATATTAAATCTTATTAGCCACTTTTTAAACCATTGCTGTAGTTTATCTAAATTTTCTTGAATATCTAATTGATTTAATTCGTCATTTCCTATCCCGCACATTTTTGTATCATCAGCAAATTTGGAGACACTAGATTTTAGTCCGTGGTCTATATCATTTATATATACTATGAATAGAAGTGGCCCAAGAACGGAACCCTGAGGAACTCCACTCGTAACATTTTTCCATCTAGAAGCTTTGCCATTTAAAACAATTCTTTGTTTTTTATCATTCAACCAATTTCTAGTCCAACTTAATAGGCTACCTCTCACTCAGTGTGAAGCTAATTTATTAAGTGGCCTTTCGTGGGGGACGGTATTGTTTCTTTTATCATAATTCGAGATGACTGTGTTGTAGAATTCGAGTAAGTTAGTCACGCAAGAACGTTTCCGTCGGAATCTATGCTGGCTATCATTTATCTAACAGTTACTTTCTAAATGATGTTCAATAGCATCTCTGATGATAGTTTCCATCATTTTTTCTACGATTGAAGTCAAGCTTATAGGCCTGTAGTTATTTGGTTTCTTTTTGTCACCATTTTTGAATATGGGAGTAACGTTAGCTAGCTTCCATTCTCTTGTGATATCTCCGGAGATGATCAGAACAGATAATAGACACTCAGGTTTGGTGATCTTACAATTCTTAAGGTAATCATTAGAGATTACATACTCTTTTAAAAATCTAAAACTATACTTATGCATTGATATACCATTAGAAGGATACTTTCCAATTCCAGACATACACCATATATATCAGCATTATTATTCCAGTCTATTTTGTAATAATTGGTGATATTAATATTAAGTTCATAGATAATATGAGAAATGCATTCCTGATATTCTTCAGAACTCAAAGTTTTCCCAATAGAATGTATAGAATGGGTATTTGGCAGACTTGAAAAGATCCTATCTGCGTACCTTTTCTTAAGACTATCTTTATTCAAAGTACTAATCACTAATGATTCTACCTTGTTCTTTTGTGTCTTATAAACCCCCGAGTTCAATTTCAGACCTTTTATCCTAATTGATTCTGGGATGTTTAAAATTTCGGAGTATACAGTGACTCCTATCTAAAACTATACTTATGCATACTTATGTGATCATAAAGAAATATTCCAAAGGTACACACGTACTTTACCATGGCATTCAAAGAATATAGAATTATCCACAATGGAAGTAACTAAGTCAGTACAACATAAAAACAATTTCTTAGAGATCATACCAACAGAAAGAAAATACCAGTCTATCAGAAATCAACAACCCAAAGTCATTTGATGAAAAGTATAGAGAAGCAAGCATTAAAGCTATGGACGTTTCCATCATCGCTTCATGCAATGAAAATGTTGATTCAGGAGAAGTAGTGGCCCCCTAGAGCATCGTTTTAACGAGTGAACAAGGACAAGACATCATAGTAGACCCATCTACAGTTCTTTTCATAAGACAGTAGATCCTACCTAGGATAAGATAAGACATAAAACACTCATATCTAATTTTAGAATGTGCCGAAATACAAGGTAAATATGAACAATCATCATACAGTATATATGTATCTATCTACACCCGATAAAATGATGGAAAAAATACTGTGTCACAAGTTCGTTACAGTGAGAATTCTTTTATAAAAAAGTACCGTAAGCTCAGTGAAGAAAGAGAGACATACAAAGGAAGACACACGAAGGAAAAAAATCCAGAATCACAAGAATCTATTAACCTGCTGAGATAATATTATTTCAAAATATGACAATCTATTAGAATTCACGAACATGGCCAAATAACACATCAACATGCCCGTACAGCCAAACGCCGGTTCTTTATAAACACCTGCATAAAGAATATCAAATAGTAGGATACAAGTGGTAGAGAAATATGTCAACGACATGTTAGAATATCGACTTATCTAACCTTTTCATTGCCCAGTGACTTTCAAAAGGTAAAATTCAACACAATCGCTGATCGGCAGCCAATGTCGATAATGAGAGATATTCTACAATCATTGGGGACAGAATATTTTCTTGGTTTAAAATCAGGATTTTGGCAGATACCTTTAGAACAGTGTTCACGTACTGTAACAGATATCAGTGTTCTTTCTAGGCAAAATGAGGTTCTTCAAATGGAATTTGGATTAAGAAATGTCCCCTTAATTAATATGATGGAGAAATGAATACATGTATCATCATATGCAGCCAAGATATAAGGACACATCTAGAAGTGATAAGAAAAATACTAAATAGATTATCACAAGCCTAACTAAAACATTAGCTAAACAAATGAAAATTCCTATTATGAAAGAAAGGTTTTCTAGGACAATATGTAGACAGTGGAAATATAAATGTAACTGAAAAAAGGTTAGATCGTTAAAGGAACTTCCCATACCATCTGGTATAGAAGTTGTACTATCTTCCATTGGACTTACATCATAGAATCGATATTTTATCAAGAACTTTGCAACCAGAATAATCATTTTAACTTGCCTAACAGTTAAAGACGTCCCATTTGCATGGTTAACCAGTTGCGATTGAAATTTACGTGACTTAAACCAGACAATCACCAAAACCATTGGTGCATTGTATATACAGATGCTTCTAGCAAAGGTTTAGGAGCTGTTCTACAAGCAGAGCCCAAGTAGAAGATGACACTAGTAGATTTCTTTAGTAAAGTAGAAAATAACTATTTAGTAACTGAATTGGAAGCCTTAGCTGTTGTATAGGCTTTAAAACACTTCAAAGATATGATAATTGGTTATGTAATAAAATCATATACAAATCATCCTTCAGTTACAAATATATTCAAAGGTAAATCACTTCAAGTCAGAGTAACCAGATGGTATGAAGCTCTATTAAAATTGAGCCCAGAGCTTAAATATACAAATTGAAAAACAAATAAAGTAGCTGTTGCATAGGCTTTAAAACACTTCAAAGATATGATAATTGGTTATGTAATAAAATTATATATAAATCATCCTTCAGTTACAAATATATTCAAAGGTAAATCACTTCAAGTCAGAGTAACTAGATGGTATGAAGCTCTACTAAAATTGAGCCCAGAGCTTAAACATATACAATGAAAAACAAATAAAGTAGCTGATATACTCGGCATAAATGTCACCACAGCCATTCCTACGACACAATTTTTAGCTAGGAAGTGTTATGTAAACAATAGAAGAAATATGAAAATTGGAGGAAAGTGATAATGCGTTCAGAGGCCCTTTACAAGAGTATTCATGTTCCTTTTGAAAAATCATGTTTAGAAGAGGCCTTTCTAATAAGGAATAACTCCAAGTTAGGATCACCACAGATGGTTATCACATCATCCTTGCTGCCTAAAATTTGATGGCAATCCCATCTATGGGTGGACACCTAGGTAGAGATAAGGGCTTCGCTAATACCCGTGGTAAATATCATTGGCTGAGCACAAGGAATAATACCACCATCTTAAAGAATAATGTACCATTTGCGTTCAGATGAGAGGCAATATTTGTGGTCAGCCCACCATACAAGATTTTAATAACCTTTCGGATCCTTGGCATACCCAAGCTATAGATTTATTCAAGATAACCAGTAATACGAATAATACGTGCTCAAGGCAAGACGGCTGAAGAAGTAGGAAAAACACTAGTAAGCGATGTTTTTTACAAATGCACCAGCCCTAAGAGAACGATGCCCAATAATAGAGTAAAGTTTGATAATGAAGTATATCTATGTATATATATATATAAAGGGCCTCTTCACCCTTCTTCGTGGATAAAGGATTATCCCTGTCTACTGCCCATTGTTCGGCTTAGAAATAATGCAGCACATTCCAACAGGGCCGCCTCACTCACACGGCGGACCTCCCTCCTCGTCCCCTCATGTAGAAAATAGAGAAGACAGAGAAATTCCTTCATGCTGTGTCAAAATATCATCCATACACAACCATTCTTCCCTCACATCTATTCCGTACCTTCTCATTTCCCTGCTCAAAAGGCATTCCCTTCTAGAGCTTTATTAAGTACATAGTCGTGGTACACAAATCTGAGAATAAATAGAAAGACCTGGGGAACGAGGGTGGTCAGTGGAGCCTAGAGAATATTAAGGAGGATAGGGAGCAATGTCTGTGAGCAGTGCAATTGTTCACAAACGGTGAATAAATACAAAAGAAGAAGAAGAAATAAGATGATGGAGTAGATGAGGGTAGACAAAATCATGAGAAGAAAACAAGTATGGAGGACAACTAGGGATAGTTTTCCAAAATTTTGTCGGCAATTGGAAACAAAGAAGTCAGGTGGGGTGAAATATCAAATATGCCTCTATTTTGTTTAATGGTTTTGGATATTTGAATGATGGCTACTTTCAAACATTCTTCCGAATCTTATCGTGCTCGTGTATCAGTAGCTCTGCCTCCAGGTGGTTGCTACTGCTCACTAGCATTGGTGGTGACATCATAAAGGACATTGTACTAATGTTTTCGGATCAGATTTTTCAGGCAATCTTTTATTCTATTTATTTATTTATTTATTTACTTATTTACTTATTTATTTATTTATTTATTTATTTATTTATTTATTTATTTATTTATTTATTTATTTATTTATTTATTTATTTATTTATTTATTTATCTATTTATCTTTTATTTATTTATTTATTTATCAATTTATTTATTTATCTATTCATTTATCTATTTATTTATCTATTTATTTATCTATTTATTTATCTATTTATTTATTTGTTTATTTTCATTGTAGGATTTGTTACATTCAGAGCTAGGCACGGAATCCAATAGACACCGGGTTTGTTGTCAGACTTCCCGCCGGTGTCTATTCTCGTCCTTGTGATGTCTTTTATTGTCCTATCGGTTTGGCACACTACTTCCAAATTGCTGGATTTTAGTATTCGAGCAAGGTTGATAGCAACGTCGCTGGTTGGTGAAATGAGTCACTTAGTTGTCCCGCATTGTTGTCCATGGCCTTCTATGATCTTAAAATCGATGAGGAAACCTGGGGATTTTAATTTCGAAAATACCTCCTTGATATAACAGCACTCATCATGTAAGTGTTCTTCACTGCAAAACCTGAGTTCCATACTCCTATCTTAACCCTGATGTCATGGTGGAAGTAGAAATCAATTAGATAATCTTTATTTGTATGTTAATTGTAGAATTTAAAATAAATGGACTTTAGAATTCAGCTGATTGCCATGTTTTGTGATGTGTGTGTCCAGGCAAGGAAAGGAATCATTATCTTTTTTTTTTCTTCTAAGGAAAACTAGAAAGTGGCCTCTACCTCATTCAGTGCAGCTTGAAAGCTATGGAGATTGAGTTGTCTGGGTATGATGAGCAGGATATGGTTCAGGTAACACAGTCAAGTTACATATTCGGGAACATCGTTTACAAACGACCCTGCTTCCAAAAAAATCCATAAACAAATTGACAAGGACTGCACTCAGCGGAGAACCCGTGACTATGCCGATTTTTTTTGGTGGAAACGCCGGTACTAGAACTTGAAATAGTTGAACTGGATACACTCACACATTTAAACTTCCTTTCTGCTTCTCATAAATTTCAAAACTTTGTCCCATATAGCGTCGTAGGCACAATCATTACTTCATATAATCTTCTCTTTGCATCCATTCCCAGATGTCTATTTCTCATGACACTTTGCATCTCCAAGGACATTTACTTCTTTCCCTCACTCAACGGTATACCTCCACCTCTATTCCTCCATTTCCTGCTACATGTAACTCTAATCTCTTAAAACTATCCACTTCATCCAGTTTCTCTCCTCTAAGACTACCTCCAACTTGCTGCCACCGTCTCTCCTTGTACACCCATTACCATGCGATTAGCCATATTTACTTTCAAGTTTTCCTATCACATACCTTCCCAAACTCCGTTGCTAACTGTTTAAGACCTTGCTCTGACCTCGCCACAAACGCAGCGTCACGTGCAAACAACAAATGGATCATCTCTCATTTCCCTCCACTATGTATAAACATCTACAGTCCTTGCTCAATGCCCTCGCAATTAATTCCCGTATCAATCCATCTATGTATACAACAAACAGCCATGATAACATGACACAGCCCTGACGCAGCCCCATCTTCACCTCGAACCACTCGTGCTCATTATCTCCAACCCTAACACAGGTTCTACTACCCTCGTAAAACATTTTAACTACTCTAAATAGCTTTCCTTCAATCCCATAATCCGCAATACCTCCCATAATGCCTTCCTGTTAATAGTCATAAACATCCTCTAATTCCATAAACCCCGCACCCACTCCAAAAAAAATCCATACCTTTTCCCTAAAAAATTCTCGTAGATCTAACTTACTGTTAAAAAAGGCGTACTCTCTATCTTTCCTAAGCCCACACTGCTCCTCACCCTCTGTTCCTCTCCTAATCCTCTCAAACGCCCCATATACCTTTCCAACTACGCTCAACAATCTTATATTTCTAAAATTACTACATTCGCATTTGTCCCTTTTTCTTTGTAAAGCGGATCTGTTCAAGCACTCCTCCAGTACTCTCTCTTCCCTTAGTCACATATTAAACAACCACCTTACTATCCAATTCATTATACGTACTTCATCATGTCCATCCAACCCAGGTACCTTACCAGCTCTCAAAAAATTCAAAGCTCCTTTTACTTATTTTTCTCTTATCTTTCATCCAAAACTTTTTTGTTATAACCCTACCCCATTTTACATCTGCTCTTCCCTTTGGCTTCTTTATCTTACGTTTTGCTTCTTTTCTTCCTGCACCTCTCACACACT
>NC_134778.1:52407699-52412699 GCF_046742065.1 Oratosquilla oratoria | reverse complement strand
TCAATTATAGGTAAAACGCTTGAATAAGTAATAGCTAATAAAATCAGAGATCACATCGAGAGACATAATTTGATTCGTGACTCACACGATGGTTTCTCCAAGGGTAAATCATGTGTGACTAATCTAACTTTTTACACTAACGCATATAAAGTGTCAGATAAAAATGATAGTTACGATGTTATTTACCTTGACTTTAGCAAAGCGTTCCACAAAGGTGTCACACCAGAGACTACTAAATGAAATCAAAGCCCATGGCATAGGAGGAAAAGTGTTAGAATAGATAAGAGCTTGGATCAGTAACAGAAAACAGTGGGTCACCATAAATGGTGTAAAATCCAGGTGAAAGAGTGTCTCTAGTGAAGTTCCCTAGGGCTCAGTTTTGGGTACCTTGTTTTTCATTAAGTACATAAACGACTTGGGCAATGGGATTAAAAGTGATGTTAGTAAGTTTGTGGACAACACTATAATAGGACGTCAAATTAGGTCAAGAGACGGCGCCGAGATTCTGCAGGAAGATCTTAACAAATTGTTGTTGTTGTTGTTGTTCCCTAGACTGTCTGTCCGGTGAAAAAGCAAATGGACTTCAATATCTCAGAGTGCCACGTGTTAAACGTAGGCCTACACAATCCCGAAAATAGATATAGCTTAGATAGCACGTTTTTAGAGAAAACTGTGTGCGAGAGAGACTTGAGAATTCTAGTAAATCCTGACCTTAAATCCAGGAAATAGTGCATTAGCGTCAGGAATAAAGCTAACAGAGCATTAGGTTTCATTGCTAGGAGGGCTACGAATAGATGTGCAGAGGTATTTATCAAACTCTATCTAGCGTTAGTTAGACCCATCCTTGACTATGCGGTACATTTTTGGTCTCCGTCCTACAGAATGGACATCAATTGACTAGAATCAGTACAAAGGAGAATGACCAAAATTATACATGGGCTCAGAAATTTACCTTACGAGGACAGGTTTAGGCACCTTAACTTACACTCTCTGGAAAGACGCAGAGTGCGGGGTGATCTAATAGAGGTGTTCAAGTGAATCAAAAGCTTTAACAAGGATGACGCAAACAAGATCCTCATATTAAGACAATAGGGCAGGATTCGTAGTAATGGATTTAAATTGTTCAAATTTAGATTTAAGAAGGAAATAGGCAAGAATTGGTTTACTAATAGGGTGATCAACGAATGGAACAGATTTAGTAACCATGCAGTGAGCGCTGAAACTATAGGTTGTTTTAAGAAACGCTTAGACAACTTTATGGATGGGGATGACAGGTGGTAATGGACATGGAACTGCCTAGTGTAGGCCTTTTATGGATGGAGCATAAGAACCGAAGTAATAGCTGAATAAAATAAGATACTGAAGGATGATGGACATGAAATGGGAGTTATGGGAAAGGACAGGAAAAAGATCAAGGTGTCAGGGAACAAGATGAACGAGAGAAAAGAGAGGGAATCAATTAAATTTTGCATCAGATCGGTGAGGTCAAAGTGGACAAAAGATAATTGCAAGTCAGCATTAATTTGAAAGATAAGAATAAAATATAGGACAATCAGTTACAATGAATCCTTTGGTACCGAGATGTTGCTAACGGGATGAAGAATAAATAAAAAGAAATGCCACCTTACTGAGGGAGGGTAACGGAGATGAATAAAATAGTCCATCAGTAACTATAATAAAAGAAAAGTGCCATCCGACATGGACGTAATTAATCGAGACGGGCCCCCTTCATTACCAAGAGGTGCCGCGAAGAATAAACAAAGCCTGGTGGCAACCGTAATAAAAGGAGTAGTGTTATCCGATACAGAATGATTTAATCAAGGTAAACTGCATTCCCTTCGCTATCGAGAGGATACTAGAATATTGATAGAATACCCTGGAAGCAATCAGAATAGAATAATAGTGCCACGTGGTATGAAATGAGTTTAAGGTCTACTATGGTGCAGGGGTGATAGCCGCTACAATAATGAAAGCAGAAAGTTGTAGGAGCCTTACAGATTTTGAAATATTCTTGAGGAAAATAACGTAATAAAAAAAGTTATGCATGGTATAGCGTAACGTCGCTTAACGAGCATAATTCGTTCCCGAATATTACTCATAATGCAAAACAATCATTAAGCGAAACACTTTTTTTCATAGGAATCAATGTAAAATACGATAATGCGTCCCATGCTTAAGAAAAAATACTCAAAAATAATTTTTAATGTCTTAAATAAATTTTTTAATTATCAACTCATAAAATAGAAATATTTCAATGTACAGTAAATGAACCTGGGGAAGGATAGATAATTAGTAAGATAAAATAAAAATTAATTTTAATATTGTTGCAATTTACGAAAAAAGAAGGTAGCTCCTGGCGTAAGGGAGACAGAGATAGGGAGGGAGGATTATTGAGGTGAGGGAGGAAATTTTCTATCAAGGGAGATTCCTCTTCATTCGCTAGCTTTAAATCTTTTAGAAACACTGGCACAACTGGTACTTTCTTTAGAATCATTTTTCACTAGAAAGCTGTCTAGAGACCTTTGTTTCTATCTACGCTTCAAAATTTGACGGAAATGCGACACAGCATTATTATTAGATAAATTTGTAGCGCGCATATTCACTCCTTTATTAAGGTGACACTTCTGAATGTACGATGAAACAGTTTACCATGCTTTAAGTACCTCCCTTATTGCACTGGAAGGTTATTGCTCTGCTAGAACTGATACCTCCTCCTCCCCTGGCGAAATCTCCTCCACAACTTCTTGCTGTAAAACAGAATGCAATTCCATAAGCTCCTCGATAGTCAGCAACTGTCTTTCTTCTTCCACAAGCTCGTCGATGTCATTGTTATCCATCTCCAGCCCCATGGTCTTGGCCAGAGACACAATTTCGTCAACTACAGGCTCCACAGGCACTGACTCAAACCCCTCAAAATCGCGTTCGACAACGCTGTCCAGCCAAATCTTCTTCCAAGCTAAAATAAGGATTCTCTTGGTGACCCCCTCTCATGCCTTGTCGATTGTCTTGAGGCAGGCAACGATGTGGACGTCTTTCCAAAAATCTCTGAGAGTGAGGTTGGTCCCCTCAGTCAACTCAAAACAACGCTCGAAGAGTGATTTAGTAAAGAGCTTCTTAAAGTTTGAGATAACCTGCTGGTCCATGGGCAGGAGTAAAGGAGTGGTGTTGGGAAGCAGGAACTGGAGCTTGATGAATTGAAACTCATCGAGAAGGTCATCTTCTAAACCTGGAGGATGGGCAGGAGCGCTGTCCATAACAAACAAGACATGAAGTGGCAGATGCATCTCAAGTAAATATTTTTTCACAGAAGGACCAAACACGTCAATTATCCAATCAGTAAAAAGGTCACATGTCACCTAAGCCTTGTTGTTGGACCTCCATATCACACTTGGCCTGGTCTTCTGGACTTTACACTTCTTGAAAACTCGTGGATTTTCTGAATGGTAAACAAGCAGTGGCTTCACTTTCAAATCATCGCTTGCATTGGCACAAAACAGCAGTGTGAGACGGTCTTTCATTGGCTTGTGGCCGGGTAATGCCTTCTCCGCTGTTATATAGGTTTGCTTCGGCATCTTCCAAAAAAGACCCCTTTCGTTGCAATTAAAAATCTGCTGCAGCAGGTAACCCTCAGAATCCACAAGCTTTCTAAAGTCACCGATGAAGTTTTCTGCTGCCTTTGTGCCAGAGCCTTACAACACTGTGGATGCCGGTTCTTCTTTTAAACTTCTCAAACCACCCACGGCTTGCTTTGAATGTTTCTTCCTAGTCCGTTGCTGCTCCTGGCGTTTTCTTAATGAGGTCGACGAAAATTACTTACGCCTTCTCAAAAAATTAATGTCTCGTTAATAGTGTCGCCTTGCACTTGCTTCTTGATGATCCATATGAGAAGCAACCTTTGAACGTCGTCAATAATACGTGGCCGTTGCATAGATATTCTTATCACTCCCTTTAAAACATCTGTCTCCTTAATATTGTCCTTGTTCTTGAGGGTAGTACAAATTGTTGATGTGCGTACTAGGTCAGCCACGCTCACACCTAGTTCACTCTTCTCTATGGTTTCACCTATCACTTCTACGGTGATTTGTCTTACTTTTTTTTCGAGGACATTCTTGTTGGGGTTTTCAAATTTTGCACTGAAAAATCACAAATAATGCGTCTGAACACAAGTTTGGAAAATGTATGATCACAAGCGACACTAAGATGCTGCCGGAACGAGCGCTAATTACAGACTGATAGTCGAGCTTCCTGGTAACACGAGCAGAACGTTCACTCCCTATACGTATGATACGTGCCCATCTCTTGTCACTGGCTTCATACTGAATGTATAATGGCAGAAAAAGTCCTGTGACGCTCATGGTTACATATGAATGGCTAGAAAGAAAATAGGCATAACTCGAAACTGCGCTGTTTACCAAGGAAAAACCATAGAAGAAAAGTGTGATAGAATAGTCCAAAATAATAGATAATCATGGTTTTATGGTTGAATTTGCTGCGAATGTAATGCTGGATATTTTCTATGCCCTCATCAGTTGAGTTATTTGAAAACTACATGATATACTGGATCTTAAAAAAAAAAATAATAATAAATAGATAAATAAAATAAAGACTCCAAGGTCGAAGTAAAAAATTCAAGATCGAGTAGAAAATTTCAAGCCGTGGCAACATTGGCTGAGAATCAGACGGAAACGGGCTAGCCACGAGCCACAGGGAGAAGCTCCCGGTGACTCGTAGCTAGCTAGGTAGAAAGCAAGATCTAAGGATATAAGGTCTAACCACTTCCGACCGAATTTCGAGGGAGTTGGCGCAGCGGGCCCGTGAACGTCACCTGGCTGTTCAAAGTGGGGTTGGCGGGTCCTATAGCTGTCAGTTGAAGCTGGTGCGTCGTCCGAGAATGTCATTGTCTTCGCTCGCACCGCTCCACGCAATTAGTTATATTCTGACAAATATTATATGAAATATATATATAAATATATATAAAATATTATAGTTCCTGTCTATAT
>NC_134778.1:52400199-52402699 GCF_046742065.1 Oratosquilla oratoria | reverse complement strand
CTCCCTCCCCCTCCCACTGTTTTTCATGCATCATAGTATCATCCATACACAACCATTCTTCATTCACCCCTATCTTTTGTCCTCTCCCGTCCTTCCTCAACAGACATTTCTCTCTTTCCCAATGCCCCATTTACCACATCCATCTCATCTCATGTTTGGTCGTCCCCTCATGTTCTCTCCTTCCACCTCTGCCTTCCACACCTCTTTTACTAATCTTTCTTCACTCATTCTTTCCATGTGTCCAAACCATCCACCCTCTCTCCCAACTCCCTTTCCACCCCCATTCTCCTCCTCTTCTCTCATTTTATCCAGCCTAGAAACCCCTATCATACTTCTCAGGCACCTCATCTCAAAAACATTCAAACTCCTCTTCCTCTCTTATGTTCCACGTTTCTGTCCCATACGATGCTGTCGTACCTTAGCGTCTATTTCCAAATGTCTATTTCTCATTACACTTTTTAATCTCCAAGGCATTTACTTGCTTCTCTCAATCTACATTCTACCTCCACCTCTACTCTTCCCTTTCCTGCCACATTCACACTCAAGTCTCTAAAACTATCCACTTCCTTCAGTCTTTCTCCCTTAACACTCACTTCCAGTCTACTGCCACTTTCTCCCTTTGTACATCACATCACCTCATTTTTACCCACACTTATCTTCAATTTTCTTTCGCCACCTTCCCAAACTCTGTCACTAACTTCCTCAATCCCTATCTGATCCTGTCACAAGCGCAGTGTCGTCCGCAAACAACAGTTGGCTTATCTCCCACCTTTCTCCGTTTCTTCTAACCATCTCCAATCCCCGACCCATTTACCTCTCGCACCACCCCATACATGTATAAATTGAACAGCCAAGACGACATAACACATCCCTGACGAAGTCCCACCTTTACCTCAAACCACTATTCACTCTCTCCATTTCCCATTCTAACACAGGCTCTACTACTCTCGTAAAAACTCTTAACTGCTCTTAACAGCTTTCCTCCTATCACATATATCTGTAGTACCTCCCACAGTGCCTTCCTGTCTACCCTGTCATAAGCCGTTTCCAGATCCATAAAAGCCCAAAATACATCTTTACCTTTTCCTAAATTTTTCTCACGCATCTTCCTTACCACAAAAAATCTGAAACACGTAACCCCTACCTGTCCTAGACCCACTCTGTTCCTCACCAAATACTCCCTCTGTTTCTCTCCTAATCCTCTCAATCAAAACCCTCCCATAAGCTTTCCCAACTACACACATCAAACTGATTCCTCTGAAACTATAACACTCACACTTGTCCTCTTTTCCCTTATAAAGTGGAACTATACAGGTACTCCTCCTGTGATGTATGAAAAGGAGTGGGTGGGGGATGGGGGATGAGGGAGTATACGTGAAAATTAATTTTCTGCATGAAGGGACGGAGAGGGGTAGGGTCACCGATTTAATGAAGCGGCCTTGCTGAGGAAGTGCTGAGCCTTGCAACATTGCTTCTGACTCCAGTAGGAGTCAAAAGTAGAGGAAGGGAGGCTGATGAATGGGAGTATGTGGGGGATGGAATGGGTTGGAGAGGATTTTATTTTATTTTATTTATTTATCTATTTATTTATTTATTTATTTATTTATTTATTTATTTATTTATTTATTTATTTATTTATTTATTTATTTATTTATTTATTTATTTATTTATTTATTTATTTGTTTATTTTATTTATTTATTTATTTGTTTATTCATGTATTTATTTATTTATTTATTTATTTATTTGTTTACTTATATATTTATTTACTTATTTACTTGTTTATCTATTTATTTATTTATTTATTTTTTATTCATTTATTTATTTATCTATTTATCTATTTATTTATTTTATTTATTTCATTCTATTTTTTATTTATTTATTTATTCATTTATTTATCCATTTATTTATTTATTTATTTATTTATTTATTTATTTATTTATTTATTTATTTATTTATTTATTTATCTATTGTCTACCTCCTTTGTAAGGAGGAAAAAGCCTTTGGTATATGTATGTATGTGTGTCTACGTCATTTAGTTATTCTAGCTGGGTTTTTTTTTTGGTGTGGGTTGTTTTGTGTGTAACGAAGAATTTGTCATCAACATAGCGGTACCACTTGGAGTCATATAGATTGATATGGAAAAAATATTACTTTTCCAATATTTCCATGTAGGGTGATGATGCCACTGCATTCAATGGAGACACCATTGGAGGTCGTTCATGCTGTTTGTGTTGCTGATTATTCAGAGTAAATTATCCAAATTTTATGCATTTTTCTATCAATTTCAAGTAGTCACGCTTATTAAGTAGCAAGTTGCCGATATCATTATACTTATTATTATTATTATTACTATTATTATTACTAATATTATTATCACTATTATACGGTCATTGGCGGAAGAGGGGCCAATGAACTATGTGGGAGACAGATCTTGATTGCTTCCACCACACAGTTCCAGAGGATGGAGGTCGTGATCGATGTAAATATATATATATATAT
>NC_134778.1:52377699-52392699 GCF_046742065.1 Oratosquilla oratoria | reverse complement strand
TATGTTTTGGAAGGAAATTAAGGGAGGAAGAGGAGGCGAATCAAGTAGAGAAGAAAAGTTAAATGATGCAGATGGAAAGATGATAATGGAAGAGACGGCAGTAAGAGGAAGATGAGTACAGTATTTTAGGAAATTGTTAAATGTGAAGGAGGATAGGGAGGAAAAGGTAGTTGGAGTGGGAAGCTTTAAGAAAATGACAGAAATAAGGAAAGTTGAGATGAAGGCAATTATTAAAAATATAATAGCAAATAAGACACCTGTGTTATATGGGTATCATGCGAAGTGTAAAAAAGGGAGGTACAGTGATGTTGGACTGGTTGGTACATATATACATATACTAAAGGCTTTTTCCCCCTTACAAGGGAGTTAGCCAAAAAACAAAGGCATAAAAACCATTCCCACCCATTCCATTCCTAATACATTCCATTCCCCTCCACCCTCTACCCTCCCTCTTATCTTAGCACTTCCTGGATGACAGGTCATCCCTGTATCTTGTCCACTGCCCTGGGTCAGAAGCAGTGTCGCAAGACACAGCACATCCACAGCAAGGCCGCTTCATTAAATCGGCGACCCCCCTCTCCGTCCCCTCATGCAGAAAGGGAGAAGACGGGGAGAAATCCCTTCGGGCTGCGTCAAATTTTTCTCACACATACTACCTCACCCCCCATCCCCCCACCCATTCCACCTCATACATCACAGCATCATTCATACACAACCCTTCTCCTTACACCCCTATCTTCTGTTCTCTCCCGTCCTTCCTCAACAGACATTCCCCTCTTCCCTAAAGCCCCTGTTACCCCATGCGTCCATCTCATCCTAGGTCACCCTCTCGTGTTCACTCCCTCCACCTCTGCCTTCCATACCTCTTTTACTAGTCTTTATTCACTCATTCTTTCCATGTCTCCAGACCATCCCAATACACTTTCTTGAACCCTATCTCCCAACTCCCTTACCACCCCCATTCTACTCCTCACCTCATTTCTCACTCTATCCAGCCTAGTAACCCCTATCATACTTCTCAGACACCTCATCTCAAACACATTCAAACTCCTCTCTTCTTCTCTTATGTTCCATGTTTCTGCCTCATATAGTACTGTTGGCACAATCACTCCATACAATCTCCTCTTAGCATTCATTCCCAAACGTCTATTCCTCATTACATTTTTTAATCCACCAAGGCATTTACTCGCTTCTCTCAATCTACATTCTACCTCCATCTCCACTCCACCCTTTCCTGCCACATTCGCACCCAAGTATCTAAAACTATCCACTTCCTCCAGTCGCTCTCCCTTAATGCTCACTTCCAGTCTGCTGCCACTTTCTCCCCTTGTACATCTCATCACCTTACTATTACCCACATTTATCTTCAACTTTCTTCTTACATACACTCTCCCAAACTCTGTCACTAACTTCCTCAATCCCTACTGTGATCCTGCTACAAGCGCAGTGTCGTCCGCAAACAACAGCTGGCCCACCTCCAACTTTTCTCCATTTTCTTTAATCATCTCCAATCCCTGCCCCACTACCCTTGCATTTACCTCTCGCACCACCCCATCCATATAAGTTGAACAGCCAGGGCGACATAACACATCCCTAACAAAGTCCCACCTCTACCTCAAACCACTCTCTCCATTTCTAATCCTGACACATGCTCTACTTCTCTCGTAAAAACTCTTGACAGCTCCTAGAAGCTTTCCTCCTATCCCTTTTTGCAAAACCTCTCAAAGTGCTTTCCTGTATACCCTGTCATAAGCCTTTTTCAGATCCATAAAAGCTCGTAAAACATCCTTACCTTTTCCTATAGCTTTCTCACATATCTATCCTACCACAAAAATTTGATCTACTAACCTCTACCTCTCCTAAATCCACACTGTTCCTGAGCAATTACTCACTCTATTCCTCTCCTAATCCTCTCAATCAAGATCCTCCCATAAGTCTTCCCAACTACACTTAACAAGCTAATCCCTGTAAAACTACTGCACTCACACTTGTCCCCTTTTCCCTTGTAAAGTGAAGCTATACAGGCACTCCTCCAGTCCTCCGGCACTCTACCCTCTCTCCAGCAAGCATTAAATAACCTCACCAATCAGTCCACCAACACTGTACCTCCTTTTTTTAGACGTTCTTCATGGAATCCATCCAGACCAGGTGCCTTACCTGTTCTCATCATCTTAACAACTGCCTTCTCTTCATCCTTCCTTATTTTTCCTCTCTTTTCTCACTCATCACTCTCATTTTCTTAGCACTTCCCACTGCAACTATCTTTCCCTCCCTATTCTCCTTCATATTTAGCAACTCTCTAAAATACTCTCCTCATCTTCCCCTTACTTCTATTCCATTATCATCTCTCCATCTGCGCCTTTTACATTTTCTTCTCTATTTGATTCGCCTCCTCTTCCTCTCTCAATTTCTTTCCAAAACATCTTTTTATTACCTTCAATATTTTCTGTCATAATCTCACCCCATTTCACATCTGCTCTCCTCTTTGCCTCCTTTACCTTGTGCTTTACTTCTCTTCTCTTTTCTTTGTACCTCTCATATGACTTCCACGTCCTATTTTGTAACCAATCTGTGAAAGCTCGATTCTTCTCATCTACAACCTTCTTTGTTTCCTCACCCCACCATTCACTACCCTTCTTTCTATTTCCTCCCGTCTTTCTTGTTCCACACACCATCTTTGCACACTTTGTGGCTCCCTCCTTGAACCATCCCCATTCCTCCTCCACTCCTAGCTCTACTCTATCCTTCACTCCCTCCCACTCTTCTCTCAGCTTCTTCTTGTACTCCTTCTCCTTTTCTTTTTCATTTAAAGAGTTCACTCTAAGCACCTCCATACCTTTTGTCCTTTTCCTCTTTCTCCATCTATCCTCCACTCTCAACTTACCTTCCACCAAAAAAAGATCTGATATTCCTCCACTCTTTCCCCTTAGAATATATACATCCTTAATTCTTCCTATTATACTCCTATCTACCACTATATAGTCCATTAACGCTCTATCTACCACCCTTTCATTTACCACCCTCTCCCATGTGTACTTCTGTTTGACTTTCTTCCGAAACACTGTATTTGCTATCATCAACTGTCTTCTTGGACACATCTCCACCATCAACTCTCCACTACGATTCTTTCCTAGAACTCCACATTTCTCAAACATTCCGTCATTTGGTTCATTTCCTACCCTAGCATTAAGGTCTCCCAATACTACTTCATTGACGTTCTTCCCTAATCCCTCTATGCACTCATTTAAATATATCCAAAACGCCTCCCTTTCTTCTACACTCTTCTCACTACCAGGCCCATATGCACTTACAAAAACCCACATCTCCTTCCCCAGTTTCACCTTCATCCACATTATCCTTGAATAAACCTCCTTCCACTCCACTACACGTTTACCTATCTTTTCACTTACTAGTATAGACACCCCTTCTCTCCCTCGCCCTCTCTTCACTCCTGAGAACCTCCCAACTGCACTCCCAAACTCACACTCGCCCTTCCCTCTCAACTTAGTTTCACTCAAAGCCAACACATCCATCTTTCTTCTCACAAACATACTACCTATCTCTTCCGTTTTAGTCTCATCTGTGCCACACCCACGCACATTAAATGACCCAAACCTTACGGTGCTAGTTGGAAAACTCCTAGACCTTTTATGCCCTGTGGGGATACAGGGAGAAGGAACCCTGGTCCCAATCCCCGTCCCGTTTTTCGCGCCTCTTACGATCAAAGTGGGAATACTTGGTGGCAGTATTCTTTTCCCCCACCATAGGGAAAAGGACTGGTTGGTGAGTTTATTTATTTATTTATTTATTTATTTATTTATTTATTTATTTATTTATTTATTTATTTATTTATTTATTTATTTATTTATTTATTTATTTATTTATTTATTTATTTATTTATTTATTTATTTATTTATTTATTCATTTAAATGCCAAAGGGCTTGAGGAGTGCCTGTTTAGTTCCACTTTACAAGAGAAAAGTGGACAAGTGTGAGTGTAGTAGTTTCATAGGTATCAGTGTGGTGAGTGTAGTTGGGAGGGCTAATGGGAGAGTTTTGATTGAGAGGATTAGGAGAGGAACAGCGGGAGTAAGTGGTGAGGAACAATGTGGATTTAGGACAGGTAGGGGTTGCGTTGATCAGATTTTTGTGGTAAGGCAGATATGTTGGAAAGCTTTAGGAAAAAAGTAAGGGTGATTTAGGGCCTTTATGGGAGGTATTGCAAATATATGGGATGGGAAAGATGTTAAGAACAATCAAAAATTTTTACGAGAGTAGAAGAGCCTGTGTTAGACTTAGAAATTTAGAGAGTGAGTGGTTTGAGGTAAAGGTTGGACTTCGTCAGGGATGTGTTATGTCGCTTTGGCTGTTCAATTTATGCATGGATGAGTGTGCTGCGAGAGATAAAAACAAGGGTAATGAGCAGGGGATTAAAGAGGGTTAAAGAAAAAGGGAAAAATGGGAGATAAGACTGTTGTTGTTTGCTGACGGCACTGTGCTTTTGGCAGGATCAGAAGAGGGATTAAGGAAGTTAGTGACAGAGTTTGGGAAGGTGTGCGAAAGAAGGAAGTTGAAGATAAATATGGGTAAAAGTAAGGTGATGAGATCTACAAGGGTAGAGGATGGTAGCAAATTAGAAGTGAGTATTAAAGTGAGTATCAATGGGGAGAGGCTGGATGATGTGGATAGTTTTAGATACTTAGGGGCAAATGTGGTGGAAAAGGAAGGAATGGAGGTGGAGATAGAATGTAGATTGAGAGAAACAAGTAAATACTATGGAGAATTAAAAAGTATAATGAGAAGTAAACATTTTGATAGATTGAGAAATGAAGAGGTGAGGAAGAGAGCGGGGGTGGAAAGGGAGTTGAGAGATAGGGTTGATGAAAGAGTATTCGGATGGTTTGGACACATGAAAAGAATAAGTGAAGAAAGATTAGTAAAAAAAGGTGTGTGTAAGGATGAGATGGATGGATGGGGTAAAAGGGGCATTGGGAAAGAGAGGAATGTCTGTTGAGGAAGGAAGGGAAAATGCAGAAGATAGGGGTGAGTGGAGAATGGTTGTGCATGGTTGATGCTGTGATGCATGAATGGGAGTAGGTGGGGATGGGGGTAAGGGAGTATATGTGAATGATATTTTGACGCAGTCTAAAGGTATTTCTCCGCGTCTTCTCTTTTTCTGCATGAGGGAACGGAGAGGGGGAGTTGCCGATCAAATGAAGCGGCCTTGCTGTGGATGTGCTGTATCTTGCTACATTGCTTCTGACCCAGAGTAGTGGGCGAGATGCAGGGATGACCAGTCATCCAGGAGGAGCCAAGATAAGACGGAAGGAGGTGTGGTGAATGGAACTGGAGTATGTGGGGAGAAATGGGTCTGAGTGGATTTAAGCCTTTTGACTTTGGCTACATCTCTTGTAAGGGGGAAAAGCCCATGGTATATGTATATATTTACATACTCATGTATTTATATATTTAATAATATATGCACTTTATATTCATGTATTTATTTATTCATTTACTCATATATTTATTTATCTAATTATTTATATACTTATCTGTTAATATATTAGTTAATGAAGGAAGGAAGGAATGATTGAATGATTTGACTAATTCACTAAATATTCTATCATTTAATCTATTTATTATTTCCTTATTAATTTTATATAGTTAGTTGTTTATTCATTTATTCATCTATTTTTCTTTATATTACTTATCTATGTATTCATTCATTCATTTATTGATGTACTTATTCATACATTTATCAATTCTATTTATTCTATTATTTAGTTATTTTTGTACAGTTTTATTTATTAATTTGTTTATCTATTTTTATGTTATTTATTCATGCGTTTATATATTTATCTTTATCTATTCATTAATTAATTTTTTGTTTATTTACTTATTAATTTTTCAATTTGTTTATTCATCTATTTATATATTTAATCATTCATTTATTTACCTATCTATCTATTCATTTGCTTACATGTTTTTTATTAATTTAGTCTATTGATCTCATTATCTACTCTACTATTTTATTTATCCATCTATTTGTTTATTCATTTACTTGTCAATCTAGTTATTTATTTTTACTTAACTAACATTGAACCACCGGTGGAGTTGAAATTTAGCCCTTAAGTGGAGGGGTGGGGGTAATATGTCGCATCCTGAAGGGCCAATGCATTTCACTGTACCTTGTACAAACCACAAGCGCACATTGTGTTGACCGTGTGGCGCCATGCTCTGAGGCGCATTACTGCCTGACCACGTGGTATGCATCAGAAAGAACGCACAGCATCCCGAAACACACACCTGCCGGATCAGTGTGACAGCGTAACCCTTGCGTGACCTTAGGGTAACCTAATCCAATGCAATTATAGATAATTATGCACCACTGGAGCTTGCCCATATGATATATGTATATATATATGTATATATATATGTATTTATATATATATATATATATATATATATATATATATATATACATATATTATATATATATATATATACATATACATATATATATATAATATATATATATATATATATATATATATATATATATATATATATATATATATATATATATATATATATATATATATATATATATACGGCTGCGGGCCCGTCCAAAGCTCCGTGAAAGGGCACATCCCACGACCGACCTACCGCAAGGTAGCGACATTCATATCCTCAGACTTAGAATTTCCTTGCAGACACGCTTCGACTCTTTCATTTCCTCGTACCCAGACACGCGTGAGACAATTACAAAATACATACATTGGATGCAGAATGGTTTGCGGGAGTCACTCTTTCTGGACCCGCGTCGGGACGATGGGTGCCTAATGACTTCGTTCTCCGGCTCGTGCAAGAAGTTACCTTTCAAAATTTGGAGGGACATAAAAAAAAACGTGCTAGAAGAGAACTCTCAGCCTCCACCTCAGGTCATAAACTACTTAAACCACCCAACACACGCTCCCCAACACCAAGATGATCTTCTGGCATCAATAGGGAGTGAGGTCTTCAAACCCCACCCAAGGACCAAACAGTTTTGGCATTTTGCACAGGGTAAATACTTTCGTTTCTATTAATAGTGATCTCGCCCAAAATAAAACTATAGATCTCTCTAAGTTAGAGGAGGGCGACCCCTTGATAGCTTCCATCGACAGGGGAGAGGAAAGGGCGGTGATCTCCGCGCTCAAAGTAAAATCCCCTGTCCCTTCAGTCATTGGTGCACAAATACTCAAACAAATACCAGTCAATACGGTTAAGCATATATGAACATTATACAACTGTTTTCTTGCATCTGGGTACTTCCCTGCCCTCTTCAAAGCCTCATACACACTGCTAATCCCAACACCTAACAAACCCATCTCCTCCCCATTTTCTTACAAGCCGATCTCCCTTCTGGAGTATTTTGGAAGGTTGTTTGAGCACGTCCTTGATCAATAACCTAGAGGAAAGTCTCTTCTGCGAGACTACCAATTCGGCTTCAGGCCGGATCGGAACGCAGAGGATATTATTTACTTGATTACTCAATGGACCCAGAAACCACTGGACAATCGTCCTGGAAAGGCATTCATGGTGTGCAAGGACGTGGAGAAGTCATTCGACACTGACTGGTACGAAGGCCTTATGTATAAACTGTGCCATTTCTTCGACTTTATTCTGTCATTCACGAGGTTGCTTTGGAACTACATGGACGACAGATCAATTAAATTAAGTGGCGAAACTGTCTGTCCCAACCTTTTGTGCCTGAAGCGAGGATACCATAGGTTCGGCCTTTGCCTCAATTCTTTACAACCTGTACACTAATGATATGCCAGACCCACCCTACCCTCGTAACCAGACTCTAACTCTCTCGTATGCGGACGACCCTAACCACATCAACAGACACAAAACGTTACAGGAAGCAAAACGCATCACGCAAGACACATTAGACAGGGCACATGCATAGGAGCAGCAGTGGCGTATTAGGACGAATGTGTCGACTGCAACACGAGCAACAAAACAATCGTCGAAACACCTCGCACGATAAACAACCTATACGTTCCAGCTAAAGACCAGGGCACCGTGTTGGTAAACACGCTGGACCGCAGTCTGGCCTGGGGACCACACTTCCGCATCCAGAGAGCAAAATATAAAGTTCAGGCATTTCTTGACTGCGTCCATGGTCATCAAACGTCGTGTGTACTCAGCAGTTCAGACCGATACTGTACCAGTCTCCTGGGTCAACTTAGATGGAATGCGCTTCAAATAATTACTCCCATCAGAGCCTTCAGAACGTCGCTCTCTGATTCACCTCAACATTCGTCCATTAAACCAACACAAACGCACACTGCATACCAAACACCTTGAAAGACTTCACACCGAACCAAACGCGAACATATGATACGCCATATCACATCAAGACCACATTCTACATATTTCTTGACATGTGCACCGTTCCTTCCACCACTGTATATTTTAAAAACCGGACGTCAACGTATCCTTTTACCAGCTTAAAATGATCGTAACCAGACGTGGCGCGACGTCCTGGTTCCCGTCTGACTGATTACCATGGGCAAGCGTGAGGAAAGGTAGCATGTGCTCAGTATATGTGGTACGGCTGGCCGAGATTAGGCCTCGCTGGATACATTCATTTATTTGATGTGCTCTTTTCATGCTTACTTTCGACTCACCGGCAAAACCGCTCCTCCATTTCAGGAGGTCTATTTAGTCAGCAGGGAACAGACTATTACTCAAACATTTTACCATATCATAATATGTATATTCCATTGTATGTACACCCGTATACAGGCTGCAACCCTTTCTACTTGGCACACAAACACGAGCACATCGCAATCAAGAAACACGACCACACGCAGACATCTACATACGCTTTCTCTCCAACTGAAATGAATTCATTTTCTGACTTTCTCTCTAACCGCATCTTTTCATTTCATTTTACCTATCACTAAAAATCTTTCCATCTTTCTGACTGTCCTTACGACTTAGCCTCCGACTCCTTTCCTAACTTTGTTGGTTAAGATCCTGAATAGAAATCCCAAAAGAATCCATCACCAATAGTAAAGCAGACCTCGAATTCCAGGTCTCCTGAGCCACGACACAAAAACTCTGATGAATATCCCTTAAAGTGATTAATATCAATGGCCCCCTTTTATATACAGTACAATTACATTTTCTTTTTCTATAGACTTCTCTTCCCCTCCCACAAACATCGATCCCACTCGAACGGTTGGTCTTTTCTATGTACATAGTTCGTTTCTGACCCATCTAAATTAAAGACAAAATCACACTAACACTCTTTCCTTCATCTTCTACAGGTATGTATCCATAAGGGAAGTAACAGTATATGAACATTATCTAGATAACTTGCAACGACACCTGGAAGCTCAGTTGGCCCAAGCGAGATTCGAGCCTGGGAGCTTCTGCTCTAGTAACCGAGTATTTCCACTTACCAAAATGATAATCATAAATATTGCACCTTATGTTTTAGATGTGTATATGAAGAACTTTTTATTGTTTTTCTACATTTGCCGAAATATTCACAGACAATTATGCCTCATGTTTTACTTCATTTAATTTATTTGTCAAGTACAGCATTCAGCCAAGTTAACTATACTCTTTAATTTCTTCAATATTTTCCCTATCGAGCATATAAACATATACTTTGAACTGTAGGATTGAAATTTACATTCATTTTGTTTACTTTCAAATCTGCTTTGAGTTTTTCCTTATCAAACTCACTGGATATATTTTGTAAGCCTTCTGCAGCCTCTAAAAAGAGAGAATATAATCTGCAATTTTCGGATAATTAGAATATACGTTACTAATGTTCAAACATCCCCTTCTCAATTCAACTCTGAAAATACTTTTGGGCCGAGCTGTAAATAGATTGAGTAAACTTGTATTGGCCTGATGTAGATATTTTCTCTTTGTGTAGTCAAATCACAACAGAATATTTGGTTAAAGCTAGTGTACAATCCTTAGTGTACTCGCTTCCACCTCGTTTACGTATAAAGCTTAGTACTGTCTTTTGTTCTACTGAACTAAATACCTTTTTTGTAATCTACCAAAGCCAAACACAAAAGTCTATAGTAGAGTACCCGTTTCTAAATCCTGCTATGTTAACTAATTTTCTTCTAAATATCTTTGCAAAGCCTTAAAAGTTGTATAGATTTGATAACATTATTTAATCGATATTTTATTTTCTGGTCACCTTTCTTGTGAAGTAAAATAAAAATAACATTCCACCATAATGTAGAAACTTTCGGTACGTATATATTGATTATGTAGTTCAACTAATATAGAGTAAAAATTCATTGTCAATAACTGCCAATATAGTCATACACAGGCAAAATGTGTGACTATCATGCTGCCAATCACGTTATTGACTAGCACTAAAAAGACAAAAAATTTATGTACAACAGCCCGGTTACGCTTTCAAGTAACCACACCATCCTCATTTGTGCGTATGCAGAATTCTGCACTACTTCCATGCACACTATTATAACAATATAGTGAATCCTAGTGATTACTACTAACAAATCTCTTATGGCAACAGCTTTATTATAATTGCGCCTGATTCAATGTATAACCTAAACATTTTATTGCAACAAAAAATCAGGTGCAATTGTGTCAGCGTTACTATAACATGAGGCTTATTATTGACAGTTTGACCGGATGGACATAAGATACTATGTAAATCCTTTGCTGACATTGAGACAAGTATTTTCCTACTGTTAGGCAGATATTTTCACTGTTATGCAGTTGCAACTCGCCACTGTGGTATTCATAAAACTACAGGGGGGCTGTAGCCATTTTAGTTTCTTAGATGCCCCAAGGGCGCCCGGCACTTTCGGGCCTTCATGATAGGAAGACAAGTACGCTGCAAGGCCTTTACATATTAATCTTAGATTCTTTAGAAGAACGTAATGATTTTGAACGCAATATAACAGCCCTATTTTTAGTTCAAGGAACCCAAAATATGTATCAATACTAGAGCATCTGACGATCGATGATGACTACAGCCCTTCGAACCAAGTTGTGAAAAACAAGAGATTATCTATTCTTAGAAATAAAACTGACGATATGTTGTCATGAGGAGCTATTACAGTTGAATGACTCAATTTGTACATTCATTCTATCTCAGCACAAGCTCCTACGTGCCTCGTCAAGGCATCATACAAGTAATACTATTAGTTTCATTTCTAAAGTGAAATATCCTCCTGTTGTTATCTAGACCTTGCTTCGAACTTCTGCTTGCCCAAATAATGCCACGTACTAAGGTGACACCGATCCCCGTAGTGTCCGGTATTGGCACACTGGCACAGGAATCCAGGCGCCAGACCGCTCTGTGTACAAATGCCGCCATGTTGGCATCGCCCTGCCCTACAAGGGTCTGGATCCGGAGGGTCTTCCTGTAATGAGCACCATTAAGTGTTAGTCTAATGTCAGTGTAGCATCCTGCAACTCCTGCACCACCTTACCTACAGATACGTTAGGATGAGTACCTATGTGTCTATACGACATTTCTAGACATGAATTGGCACATCTGCACTGATTCGTAAATTTGTGTAATGTTGAGACATCTGCAACGTAATGGAATGAAAAATATAACGCTATACTTCTTCTGGTTACATTTTCTCGTACATTGAAATGAAATAAGAACAATCTACAAGCTTGACAGTAAACACCTAAATATGGCCTAGACGTACTCAACAGTGTGCTACAAAGTTATAATTTCGAAGCTTATGGGAATGAGCACATCATACACGCACACGTACACTTACACACACACACACATACACACACACACACACACACACACACACACACACACACACACACACACACACACACACACACACACACACACACACACACACACACACACACATATATATATATATATATATTTTATATATATATATATATATATATATATATATATATATATATATATATACATACATATATATAAAAGGGGCCTTCAAAAAGTTCGTGGAAAAAGGACAGTATGAAAAAAAAATTCATTTATGATGTTTATTATTCAATATATGTTCCATTAAGGTCAATACACTTCTGCAAACGTTGATCCCAGCCTTTAAGTCCGTCTGAGTAGAACTGAGAATCATGTGATCTGAACCATGTCAAAGCAGCTCTTTTTACATCTTCAACTGGTCCTGGAGCCGCAGCGTCTACGTCGTGGGACCACACCCCAACCCCAAGAGTTGGGGGCCAAACAGCGGCAACCAGCCCTGGCCACCGGCTCTACGCAGGTGGCACCGATCCCCAAGAGGAGCTACGTCTGCCTTGGGGAGTACCACAATCCTTTTTCTCAACATGCAGTATTACGTTTTTTCTGCACCGAGGGGTGATTTTCCGGCGATCACCCCTCTTCTTCTACTTTTGGCCGGAGATGTAGAGAGCAATCCTGGGCCCACCACAAAATACACATGCCCAACATGCTCTAAACCCATTACTTCGAGCAGACAGACAAAGGGCTCAGTTCAGTGCAATATGTGCAAAAACTGGGCCCACCTCACTTTTACAACACTTGCTGACACAAACCAATACACAAACACTTGGACATGTTCTACCTGCCCTCCAGTAACCCCACTCCCACCTCCCCAACCACAGCCAGCACCCTTACCCACTCCCAATTTCCCTTTGCCCTTATCCCCAATCAATACTCCCCTTCCTTTGTCCCCAATCTCTCCTTTCCCCCCCTCTAACCCAGATCCTATACCTTCCCCATTAACACCCCAAACGGCAACATACAACACATACAGAACACACAACATCAACATATTACAACACAACATTGACGGTATTAACACGAAAAAACATGAACTCGAACACTTTCTTAAACAACACAACATACACATTGCAATTATACAAGAAACAAAACTAAGACACTCACACAAAACACCATCATTTCATAATTACACCACCATCAGACAAGACCGGACCGACGGTAATGGCGGTGGACTCATCACCCTGATCCACCACTCCATCTGTTTTGTGGACACAAGTGCCACAACCAAAATTCTCCTCCCTACCACAGATAACACTACAGAAATCCAATCCATTTGAATCCGCACAGGCAACAAATCAACACTGACAATAGTTAACATGTACATTCCCCCCCCAATCATCCCACACAGTTCCAAACACCTTCAGACCTCAATTTAGCCAACTAGCCTCAATCCCCAACCTGATCATGGGTGGTGACTTCAACGCCAAGTCGTCTGCCTGGTATGTCGACAACCCTGACACAGACAGAGGGCTTGATATACAGACTCAGTTTGACTCATTGACTATCATGAACAACACACATAATCATACACATATCCCACACCAAGCCCTCTACACTCCCTCCTCTCCTGACATCACCTTCTGCTCCCTCTGCCTAACCCCAACAACATCATGGAGAGTGGTCGGAGCCCTTGGTTCTGACCACCTTCCAATCATCATCACCACCAAAACAAGATGTACCCCAGTTGGCCACAGACACACATACACCAATTACAAGAGAGCTAACTGGGAAGCTTTTACTGAAGAGACAGAACAACATTTTGAAACACTTAACAGTACACCAATCACAAACATAAACAATGCTGTGCACACTTTTAATACAATCATACAAAACGCAGACAAGAGATACATCCCTAGAGGCAACAGAAAATCACACAATCCCAACTTCACACCAGAAATCCAAGGCCTCATCAGACAACGAGACACACTTAAACACAATACCCCCACACCTATCCCTCAAAACATAGCAGACCAAATACAAACACTAAACACTGTGATTGCCAATAAAATATACGAACAAAAAACATAAAATTGGCAAAACTTTATCAATACACTTGATCACAAAACAAACACCAGCAAATTGTACAAAACACTCAACAGCATTACACTATCCAACAGTAACACAACATGCTCTCACGCAGCAATAATCACAACAACAGACAATCTACCCTCAAACAGACAACAAGCAAACACACTCATAAATCATTTTGCACAGACAAGCCATCTCACTTCTCACCCTGACGACCGACGCACTATTCGACGTAAGAAAGACTTTCCCACAGACTCAGACTATACACCCTTCATAGACAGTCAGACAAAACACATAATACATAATCTCAAGCACTCATCCGCCTGTGGCCCTGATAACATAAGTAACATACACCTAAAACACATTGGACCACAAGGTATACACGCACTCACAAACATTGCAAACTACAGCTATTCACACAACACTATACCTGACATCTGGAAGCATGGTAAAATAATCACCATTTCAAAACCGAACAAAGAACCAACAATCCCAACATCGCACCGCCAAATCACACTTCTCTGCACCCCCTCTAAAATCATTGAACACCTAATACTTCAACTTGTCACACCACATATTCCCCTTGCTGACTCACAACACGGTTTTAGGCCACTACACTCCACAAACACTCTTCTGATAAACCTCACACAAAGAAATTTAGATGGCATCAATTCAGATAGGCCCCACCACAGAACACTTCTTATAACATTAGACATTAGTAAAGCTTTTGATGCTATCCCCCGCCACAACCTAACAAATAAAATATATAACACAGACATGCACAATAACACCAAAAGATGGCTGGCCAATTATCTGGCAGGTAGGAATGCTTACGTGTCATATAATGGCCAATCATCGCACATCAGAAACATTAAGAATGGAGTACCACAGGGCTCTATTCTATCCCCCACGCTCTTTAATCTATACATGCATGACTTACCCACACCAGACACCTCAGAAATACAAATCTCTTCCTACGCAGACGACATAACAATCACATGCACACATCGTAACACAGACAAAGCTGCAGAAATAATCCAGCCATACCTTGATACACTCAACACATGGTTCATCACAAACAGACTCAAAATATCTCCAACCAAATCTACAGCAACACTTCTCACCAACTGGACAAAAGAACACAAATACATA
>NC_134778.1:52345199-52370199 GCF_046742065.1 Oratosquilla oratoria | reverse complement strand
TATAAACTTCTTTATTGTGGGCTTGCTATATACCGAGAATTTGACTCTTTTTTTTCTTTTATGTGAATGATGGTATCTAAAAATGGTAATTTGCTATCCTGTTCCATTTCAACTGTGAATTGTATGTTTTTCTTTACGCTGCTTAACCTTTTTAACTTGCCGGTATTTGTCTCTTTAGGTATTACTACTAAAATATCATGTACATATCTCATCCATTTGCTGTTCCTATCCATAATTTGTATGTAATTTTCTGATTCTAACATCTCCATATATAAGTTTGCTAATTTCTTGTTGCTGAAATCAATGTTTTTTCAGCAACAAGAAATTAGCCAGCTTTGATGTAACATTGTTATATACACGCGTTGCAATAGATGATGTATTAATAGCCGTGAAAGAAGTAATGAAGACTTGCCTCTACCCAAGACATACTACATAGAACTCGTTTTACTGTGCGTAGGTTACTTTTAACCCATTCAACTCCGATGACAAGATGTCTTGTCATTTGGTCAAATAAAACAAAAAATCATAAAACACCAAAATGTTTGATCAAACACCAGAAAAATATGACGTCAATCCTCGCTTCGCTCGCAGCGAAGCGAGGACTGACGTCATATTTTTCTGGTGTTTGATCAAACATTTTGGTGTTTTATGATTTTTTGTTTTATTTGATCAAATGACAAGACATCTTGTCATCGGAGTTGAATGGGTTAATGATGTTGAGTATTCTCAGCATTCTGGTCTAGCAATGGGGAGCCCGATTTCTGCAGTATTAGTAAACTTATATATGGAGATGTTAGAATCAGAAAATTACATACAAATTATGGGTAGGAACAGCAAACGGATGAGATATGTACATGCAAAGGTTAAGAATAATAATAAGAAATTTCAGTTAGAAATCAAAAATAGATTTGAAGCTTTAAGAACTAACGAGAACACCGTAGAAGATATTAATTTGAATTCAGTGAATATCACTAGGGAATCGGCAGAGGAAGTAGGAAGTACAAAAAATATTAGTGAAAAGAAATACTCCAAAACTACAAATGACCTAATTAAAAGAAGGACCATACAGGTTAAAAGCAGGAAAGACGAAATAGAAAGAGTAGAACTAAACAAGCTTATCAACAAAAGATAGAGATTGGAGAAAAGAAAGAAAAACATGGATGAAATAGAGGAAGCTATTCAGAAAGGTAAAAGTATTGAAGGGACCGAGCGCAGACATGCTTTAGAAAGACAGCAAATGATATGTTTGAAAGAGAGAAATGTAGAAATCATTAAATGCAGGGACAGAATGGTAAAAAGAGTAGAAGAATATTACCAAGAGCTTTACTCGTCGAAGACCGTAGTTGAGTCAGTAAATTCATGTGTAGACGTTAGTAGTGTACCAGAGATTACAAAGGAAGAAGTAGAATTTGCTCTAAAACTATGAAACGAGGAAAAGCACCTGGGGAAGATGGTATATCGATAGATCTGTTGAAAGACGCAGGTAAATTAGTTCATATTAAATTAGCTGAGTTGTACACCCAGTGCTTACGTCAAGAAAGCGTTCCTAATGCATGGTGCAATACTGTAGTGATTTTGCTTCATAAAAAAGTAGACCAGAAGGACTTTAGTAACTATCAACCGATTAGCTTGCTATCAAATAAGAACATAAGAATAAAGAAGACTGCAAGAGACCATAAGGCCTACACTAGGCAGCTCCGTATCCATCACCACCTGTCATCCCCATCCATAAAGTTGTCTAATCGTTTTTTAAAACAACTGATAGTTTCAGCGCTTACTACATGGTTACTAAGTTTATTCCATTCATCGACCACCCTATTAGTAAACCAATTCTTGCCTATTTCCTTATTAAATCTAAATTTATCCAGTTTATACCCATTACTGCGAGTCCTGCCCTGTTGTATTATTATGATGACCTTGTTTTTATCACTCTTGTTATAACCTTTGATTCACTTGAACACTTCTTTTAGATGACCCCGCACTCTGCGTGTTTCCAGAGAGTGTAAGTTAAGGTGACTAAGCCTCTCTTCGTAAGGCAAATTTCTGAGTCCATGTATCATTTTGGTCATTCTTCTCTGTATTGATTCTAGTGAATTGATGTCCATTCTGTAGGACGGAGACCAAAAATGTACCGCATAGTCAAGGATGGGTCTTACTATCGCTAGATAGAGTTTAATAATTACCTCTGCACTTCCATTCGTTACCGTCCTAGCAATGAAACCTAATGCACTGTTAGCTTTATTTCTGGCGCTAATGCACTACTTCCTGGTTTTAAGGTCCGGACTCACCAGAACTCCCAAGTCCCTCTCGCACTCAGATTTGTCTAAAAACATGTTATCTAAGCTGTATCTATTTTCGGGGTTGTGTAGCCCTAAGTTTAACACGCTACACTTAGAGATATTGAAGTTCATTTGCCATTTCACCGACCATGTTAACAATTTATTAAGATCATCCTGCAGAATCTCTGCGTCGTCTCCTGACTTAATTTGGCGTCCTATTTTAGTGTCGTCCGCAAACTTACTAACATCACTATTTATCCCATCGTCTAAGTCGTTTATGTAAATAATGAACAACAAGGGACCCAAAACCGATTCCTGGGGGACCCCGCTAGTATATAAATTATTCTTCAAGATCCTTACAAATAGACTAAGTAAAGTTTTAGATGGAAACCAACCGAGAAAACAGGCAGGATTTAGGAGCGGATATTCGACTCTAGACTATTTGCAGGCGATAACCAACTAATCGAGAAAACGACAGAATACAATATACCTCTGTGTTTAGCTTTTGTTGATTACGAGAAGGCCTTTGACTCGGTAGAACAAATAGCAATACTAAACTCGCTACGCAAACAGGGTGCAAACGAACAGATCGTAAGAATTTTAGAAAAGATCTATGCGAAATTACCGCTATAATTCGACTACATAAAGATACAGAAAAAATCAAGATCTAGAAAGGAGTACAGCAAGGCGATACAATTTCATCTAAACTATTTACAACTTGCTTGGAAGATATTTTCAGAAGATTGAGTTAGGAAAAGAAAGGTTTGAATATTAATGGCGAATATTTGAACCACCTAAGATTTGCGGATGACATTATTCTTATTTCAGAAAAAGCAAAAAAACTTGCAAGATATGCTAAGTGATCTAAACAAGGAAAATCTCAAAGTAGGTTTAAAAATGAATAAGAGTAAAACCAAAGCAATGTTCAACACGAAAGTTCAAAGCAAAGAGATTATAATTGATGGTGAGAGTCTTGAAGAAGTTGAGGAGTATAATTATTTAGGGCAAATGGTGAAAATGACGAAAGATCATGATAATGAAATAAAAAGACGCATTACAATTGGTTGGAAAGCGTTTGGTAAGTATAATGAAATGCTGAGAGGCTCTCTACCTTTATGTTTGAAACATAAAGTCTACAATCAATGCATTCTGCCAACAATAATCTATGGGTGTGAAACTTGGAAACTAACGAAGGCAATGGAAATAAAGCTAAGGATTGTACAGAGGAGAATGGAGAGATCAACGATGGGAATAACACTGAGAGACCGAAAGAGAGCAAGTTGGGTGAGAGAGCAGACTAGACTGAAAGATATTGTGGAGGCAGTAAAAGAGAGTAAGTGGAATTGGGCAGGTAAGTTAGTGCGAAGGACTGATGAGCAATGGAGCAAGTGTGTTACTGAGTGGACGCCGCGAGATAGGAAGCGTGAAAGAGGAAGACCAGACAGAAGATGGAGAGACGAGATCAAGAAGTTTGCAGGAGTGACGTGGCAGAGAATGGCAAGGTTGTGTGAATGCTATGAAGGAGGCCTTTGTTCAGCAGTGGACTCAGGATGGCTGATTTGATATATGTATATATGAATATATATATGTATATATATATACATATATATACATATATATATATATATATATATACATACATATATATATATATTTATGTATATATACATATATTTATATATATATATATATATATATATATATATATATATATATATATATACATATATATGATATTATATTCCAAGTATTTATGTTTTTCTACACTGACAGCCTTACTGAGAATTTTGGTCATATGGTGGTATTTAAGTAAAAGAGAAAGATTTTTTTTTTTTTTTAAGGTAGCTAATCATAAATGAAGTTCTCAGATTTAGCAATTACAAAATTATTTTACTATTTAACACTTCATATTTTACAACATTATTGATAATTTTTGGTCATATGGTGGTACTTAAGTAAAAAAAAAAAATAATAAACAGAAAAAAAAAATTTTGTTTAAGAAAGGTAGCTAATCATAATTGAAATTTTCAGATTTGGTAATTACAAAATGTTGTTACTATTTAATAATTCACATTTTACTACATTATTGATCATTTTTGGTTATATGGTGGTACTTAAGTAAAAAAAAAACAGAAAACATTAAAATTTTGTTTAAAGAAAGGTAGCTAATCATAGATAAATTTTTCAATTTGGCAATTACAAAATGGTGATACTATTCTAACACTTCATAAGCTCATATGTTACTCATCAGATTTGGCAATTACAATATGGTGTTACTATTTCAATACTACATAACATGCTACTTATTTATAAAAGATGTATTACAAGTATCATAGTGCACCTCTTGGCTGTCTGATATTATGAGTAATCTACTTTTGGGACTGGTCACTATTTGATAAATTTTCTGTATCTGGGGGTGTATGTTGTTAGGCAACGCATCATAGAATTTTCCAAGTTGATGTTTGTCATACGGCCACGATAGTCATTTTTAATGAACACCATTGATGAGAATGCTGCCTCACAAACATAAGTGGTTCCAAATCGCACAAGAACCTGCAAGGCTCGATTTCTTACAGCTGAATGCCTATTTGTTAACTTAATCCAAAACTTTGTTATGTCCTTATACACATCAAAGTCCACTCTTGCTTCGTTGTCTGCTTGTAATTCTGCCATTTGAAGTGCAATAGAACCACAGTGCTTTGCATCAGTTTTGAATGGAAACTGCACAAAATCCAAAGATTTGGTTATCAACTCTGGGAATCTTGCATTCATATTCCCTGTCAGATTCTGCAAGTAATCCAGTAAATCCTGTTTCTCTTCTGCGAGGTCTAGTGCTTCATGAAAATCAATATCAATTGTAGCTATAAATTCCAGGTAGCGATGGAAATGCGAGTAACTCTTAGTTTCGGCTTCTCGTAGTATCTGTAGCTTGCTGACAAAAGCCTTTATTGCATTCTGAAGATCAGACACCTATTTCCCTTTTCCTTGAAGCTCAGTGTTGAGGTTATTGACGTGTTCAAAAACGTCAGTCAGAAGTGCAAGGCAAGCAAGGAAGTTTGGATCACGAAAATAACCAGCACAATTTCACAAAAGCCTAAAATGAATATTGCTCATCAGTTTATAACTACTATATAGGGCTTGTCGACTTTGAACATGAAGAACTTAACACTATAGATAAAAACGGGAGAAGCATATTAAGGAAATATAAACTCCATTATAGAAGCGGTAATACCGAAAGACTTTACCTTAAAAGACAAAGCAATGGAAGAGGATTTGTCTCAATTGAAATGAAAGCAAAGAGTATGCTAATGAAATTATATGATTATATCATCAACAAATCTACTTACTGCCCAGATTATGCCAAATAAAACAGAGGAAAAGACATGCTCCAACTTAACTTGTATAAAGAACTACATTAACGAGAAATATAAGAAATTCATTTACGAAAATAAGAAAATAACGATTGAAGAGGCCCAAGAACAATACCTGAAAGGAGCGATCATGAGATAATAATTTCGACAAAAGTGACTCAAGTCTCTGGTTAAGAAAATCAAATGTGAAGACAAGGAGCGAGGCTATTTGTATAGCAACACAAGATAGAAATATACACCTCAAGGGGAAAAAATTACCATTGTGGAAAAAGTGGCTTATCAGTTGAACATCTCGCTACAAGATGTGAGAGCCTGCTAGAAAAAGTTTATAAAAGAAGACATGATGAAATACTTAAAAGTATTCACCTGCATTTGTGTAGAAAGTACAAATTAACAAAAAACTCTAAACTAAAACTACACAATGTATCCAAGTTTTTTGAAAATGAATTCTGTAAAAATAATTACAGACTGCTATATACCTACAGATATAAAAATCAAAGACAACAAACTAGATATGGTCTTATTTGATAAGAATCGCAATAAAATTATAATTATAGAAATCAGAATGACTTCAACAGAAAATCTCCACAAGGTGGAAAAAGAGAAATACGAAAAATACAACGAAGATTATACCATATGTAATGACTTGGGACGGCATTACAACACAATGGAATACGAAACATATTGAAAACCTAGAGATTAGCGATGAGATACGAGCATACATTCAAATGAACACCATAAGAAAAACGACAGAGGTTATTTTTAGAGTTAATGTGAAAAACAAATTTTACTTTAACAATATATATATATATATATATATATATATATATATATATATATATATATATATATGTGTGTGTGTGTGTGTACATATGTATACCTACATGTATATATACATATATATATATTGATAAGTATTTTAGACAAATGATTTGGATGATGGAGAACATAAGCACAGGGGAAGGCTCGGAACCCTAAACACTCTCACGTTTCGTTCGCGTAGAACTTCTTCAGAGAGTGCACGGAAAACTGTAATTGAAGTTTATGTACTAAACTTAATTATCTTTTTGGATACTTGGGAAAGGTCGTTTTTCTGGCGTGTTCTAGATGTCTATTTCTCATTACACTTTTTAATCCACCAAGCCATTTACTCGCTTCCCTCAATCTACATTCTACCTCCACCCCCACTCCTCCCTTTCCTGTCACATTCGCACCCAAGTATCTGAAACTATCCACTTCCTCCAGTTTCTCACCCTTAATGCTCACTTCCATCCTGCTGTCACTCTCTCCCCTTGTACATCTCATCACCTTACTTTTTCCCACATTTATCTTCAGCTTCCTTCTTTCACACACCTTCTCAAACTCTGCCACTAACTTCCTCAATCACTCCTCTGATCCTGCTACAAGCGCAGTGTCGTCAGCAAACAACTGCTGGCTCATCTCCCACTTATCTCCATTTTCTTTAGCCATCTCCAACCCCTGACCCACTACCCTTGCATTCACCTCTCGCACCACCCCATCCATGTAAAGATTGAACAGCCAGGGCGACATAATACACCCCTGACGAAGTCCCACCTTTACCTCAAACCACTCACTCTCTCCATTTCTAATCCTAACGCAAGCTCTATTACTCTCATAAAAAATCTTGACTGCTCATAACACCTTTCCTCCTATCCCATATATCTGCAGTACCTCCCACAGTGCCTTCCTGTCTACCCTGTCGTAAGCCTTTTCCAGATCCATAAAAGCCAAAAAAAAAAAAAACATCCTTACCTTTTCCTATAGCTTTCTCACATATCTGTCTTACCACAAAAATCTGATCTACACATCCCCTACCTGTTCTAATACCACACTGTTCCTCACCAATTACTCCCTCTGTTCCTCTCCTAATCCTCTCAATCAAGACCCTCCCATAAGCCTTCCCAACTACACTCAACAAGCTGATCCCTCTGTAACTACTACACTCACACTTGTCCCCCTTTCCTTTGTAAAGCGGAACTATACAGGCACTCCTCCAGTCCTCCGGCACTCTACCCTCTCTTAAACAAACATTAAATAACCTCATCAGCCAGTCCACCATCACTGTACCTCCTTTCTTCAGACATTCTGCATGGCATCCATCCAACCCAGGTGCTTTACCTGATCTCATCATCTTAACAGCTGTTTTCACTTCATCCTTCCCTATTTCTCCTCCATTTTCCTCACTCATCACTCTCATTTTCTTAGCGCTTCCCACTGCAACTACCTTTCCCTCCCTATCCTCCTTCACATTTAGCAACTCCCTAAAATACTCTGCCCACCTTCCTCTTACTGCCTTCTCTTCCATTATCATCTCTCCATCTGCACCTTTTACCTTTTCTTCTCTACTTGATTCGCCTCGTGTTGGAACAGTAGAGCTATAGGGATCAATGAGAAGATAAAACGATTGTGCACGCAACTGGGATACCACTTTCTTGATCCTTTATATCTCTTTTCAAGGCGTCATGACCTTTACGCTTCTGATGGGATCCATCTTACCCGCAGAGACAAAGATGTTCTTACAAACCTCATTGTGGGAGTTTGTAATTAATCAGTTACTTTTTTGGGGTAGAAACCCAAAGGGAAGGGGAAATAGAGCGTATAATGGGGAAAACAGAGCAGAGTATAGCATTAATGTAGAACAATATGCCATTATAGGACAAAATATAATTTTAGGATATAATGTCGGTAGAGGACGAAATGTTACATTAGGATGTAATGTCAAGGGACAAAACGTCAAGATGAGATGTATTGACATTGGAAGACAAAAGATCACGATGGGATATAATGGTAGTGGAGGAAAAAATATCACGATGGGATGTAATGATAGCGGAAGACAAAATATCACGGCAGGATATAACGTCAGTTGAGGACAAAATATAATTTTAGGAAGGGATGCCGGACAGAATGTCAATGAAGGACAAAATATCACGATGGGATGTAATGAAAGTGGAGAACAAAATATCACGATGGGATGTAATGATAGTGGAGGACAAAATATAATTTTAGGAAGGGATGCTGGACAGAATGTCAATGAAAGACGGGAGGCTGGTATAAAACGCGGTGACGTAGCGGGGCAAGTGTACAAAAGAGATGGGATGACCGTGAACGACCAGAGCAAAATTATAATCTAAGGCATGATATTGAAACTCAAAACGTGCCAAAAAGAAATAATCAAGAGTTTCTTAAAGCCATGAACTTTAATGCTCGTAGTATTAGGAAAAATGTCAAGAAATACAGGCCTACGTCAAAAGCAAAAATCTCGATATGATAGGAATAACCGAGACACGGTTAAATGGTAAAGAGTTGAAGCTGACTTTAATATTGCGGGACTTAAACACTTTCATTAGGATAGAAACCACAAGAAAGGTGGGGGTGTTATGTTGTACGTTAAAAACAATGTCCATGCTTGTGTTTTAGAGACAGTGAAACAGGATGCATATGATAGTTTGTGGGTAGAATTAACCCAAGCAAAAAAAAAAAAAAAAAAAAAATAATAATAATAATAATAATGATAATAATGCAGGTGTAATATATAGGCCAAAGACATTATCATTAACAGACGACAAACTGTTATTTCAAGAACTGTCTAGTTTCTGCAACCGGGATTTATTGATAATGGGTGATCTCAATTTCACTGACATTGATTGGATGATCCTACAACATGGCCATATAGGTAGTCGCTTGATTGATTTTGTCGGTGGCAGTTACTTAGTTCAGCATGTAAAAGAGCCATCAAGACATGAAAACTTGCTCGATCTATTGATCACTAGCCGCGAAGGCATGATAACCGACGTAGAAGTCGGTGAAACTGTGCAAATAACGATCACAACTTAGATTCAAACTACTATTTTTTTTTTTTTTTTTAGAATAGATACTTGTTTCTAAAATACCCGATTTCAGTAAAACTCAGTTCATAGGACTACGTCAGGAGCTTCAGCTTACAGATTGGGAGGCAAAATTAAGCGAAAGACCTCTAGATCAGACGTGGGAAATATTTCAAAATACGCTTATTAAGATGATTTATACCTATATTCCTTTTAAGGACAGACGTCCTCCAAATCAGGCTCGCCCAAAATGGCTTGACAAAGAAGCTGAAAAATGTATTACTAAAAAGAGACAGGCTTATAAGAAATACAGGTGCTCGGGTGCATCTAATGGCTATCAAAGTTATGTATTAATGCAGAGAAATTAAAAAAAAAGACTAAAAAAACGAAAACGAGAATATGAAATTAATATCGCTGATAAATCCAAAGAGAATCCCAAAGAGTTCTATAGTTACATTAGAGATAAAAAGGTTGTTAGTAATCCCATTGGCCCACTATTATCTGCTGACGGTCAACTTGAATATTCAAATGAAAGAATGTGTGATATTCTAAACAATTATTTTAGCTCAGTATTCGTAAATGAATCACTTCAAGGTGAGCTCCAAACTGAAACTTGTGAAAAGTCAAAGGTAAATTTACTACGGTAAAAAAATAATAGTAATAATAATAATAACAATAAAATGTGTTTAGAGAAACTCAAAGTTAATAAAACACCAGGGCCTGACGGTTGGCATCCGAGAATCTTAAAGGAAATGAAAAATAAGATTGTTGTTCCATTAAAAAAGATTTTCAAGAAATCCATCATATCAGATGTCCCAAGAGATTGGAAGCTAGCTAACGTTACTCCCATATTAAAAAAAGGTGACAAAAATAAACCAAATAACTACAGGCCTATAAGTTTGACTTCAATCGTAGGAAAAATTATGGAAACTATCGTCAGAGATACTATCGAATATCATTTAGAAAGTAACTGTTTGATAAATGATAGCCAGCATGGTTTCAGACGGAAACGTTCATGTGTGACTAACTTACTCGAATTCTACAACACAGTTATCTCGAATTATGACAAAAGAAACAATATAGATTTAATATATCTAGACTTTGCAAAAGCTTTTGATACCGTCCCCCATGATAGACTACTTACTAAATTAGCTTCACACGGAATAGGTGGTAGCCTATTAAGTTGGACTAGTAATTGACTGAATGATAAAAAACAGAGAGTTGTTTTAAATGAAAAAAATTCTAGATGGAAATTTTTTACGAGTGGAGTTCCTCAGGGTTCCGTTCTGGGGCCACTTCTATTCATAGTATATATATATATGTTATGGACCATGGACTAAAATCTACTGTTTCCAAATTTGCTGATGATACACAACTGTGCGGAATGGCAAATGATCATTTAAACCAATTAGATATTCAATTACAGCAATGGTCTGAAAAGTGGCTAATGAAATTTAACACAAGTAAATGCAAGTTAATGCACATAGGTAAAATTACAGTAAGTACGATTACTAGTTATTTGGAAATTCGTTAACAAAAGTAGATAGTGAAAAAGATCTCGTTGCAATTATCAGTAACGATCTCAAATAATCCAAGCAGTGTATTTCAGCCTCTGAGAAAGCAAATAAGATGCTAGGACTGATTGCGCGATCTTTTGACTTCAAAAGTCCATCACTCATTAACAAGCTATATAAATCGTTAGTTCGTCCACATTTGGAATACGCTGTTTCCGTATGGTCACCGAATCTCATTAAAGACATTGACAGACTGAAAAAAGTACAACGGCAACCCACAAAACTGATTCCAAATATCAAAAATAAATCATACGAAAATCGATTAAACATATGAATCTGTTTTCCCTAAAAAAAGCGTAGGCTCACAGATGACTTGATACAGGTCTTTAAAATTCTAAAGGGAAATGACAACATCAAAAGTGACAAAATTTTCATATGAATGAGAATCTGACAAGAAACAATGGTCTCAAACTGTCCGGAAATATATTTAATTTGGAAGTGGGTAGAAAAAATTTCGCCAACCGTGTAGTTCATGAATGGAATAAACTTCCTGCAGAGGCAATGGAATGTAGTTCAGTTCGAAGCTTTAAGAATCATTTAGATAAACACCTAAGGAAGATGCTGTAATGACCGTCATATATTTTATATTATTTGTTTATTTGTTTTGTTACCATTTGTCCGTTTGTTTATTATTATTTTCTTGATTCTCATTTATTATTAGTTATATGTCAATTTATTATTATTTACTATTTACCTGTTTGTTTATCATTTAAATATACCTATGTATTTATGTGTGTATTTTATTAATTATTTACATTATTATAGTTTTATTTATTCATTTATTTATCATTATTATGATTTTTTCGTATTTGACCTACATATGGACCAAAAGGTCTCCTGTCGGCATGATCCGCCTTCGTAATCCTTTGTAAAAGGATAGGACTAAGAACGTCTCCCTCCCCCGAAGTTCCTCTAGTGTAAAATGACAGTACGTCGGGGCAGCTGTGGTCATGGCAGTGTAAACCACATCCTCTCTACCCTGTCGGTAGTGTGCTGTTATTGCATGCGCAAGGCGATGTGATCCACTTAGTATTCTAGTGTTAAATGCTTGTTTAGCATGCCTTTTCGCTTTTAACTGCTATCATTTGCTAACCTAGTACAAAAAAAAAAAAAAAAAAAAAAAAAGCCGAGTGCGTAAGTCTTCATCGCCAATACGCAGCATCTCCATCTGTAAGACGCTGGTGGAAAAGAGGGTTAAAAAAGTGGAAGAAGACGTGTTGTTTCATTTTATAAGTAGGCTGTTTATAAATAACAGACCTAGCGAACTGTCTGAGTCCGCTTTCCCGCCTTGTGTAGGTAATACATATTGTTTGTATATAACAGCTCGGGGGCTCGAATATATATCTTATTGTTGATATGACATTCCTTTGTAACCTAAGTGAGAATTATGCAAAGGTTCGAGATTGTTCTAAGTGAACATTATTGCCGTAAAGACTTGAAACAAAGAATCTGAATGATGATAGGGTGGAGGAGGAAAAAATTAAATTTGTTTACGAATGTAACATCACGCCTTTTGGGGAAGATCTTAATCATAAAGATAAAGATCATTGGACTAATCATTACGTCACTACAAAGCTCACATAGGGTCTTGTATACGTGCTCTAGCTGCATTTCTTTGAAGAACTTAGAAGCGTGCGGTGCACAAGAATTAACAGAAGAAAAATGTAGAGGAAAAGAGAGAGATTTGATTCTCCTAGACACAAGATTATAACTGGAGGAAGTGAGTCGCCATATCCATAAGTGGGGGGTACAAGGGCGGCGATAGTGATGGCAGCGGTGGGAGAGAATGCACGCAACTTAAACGTCTCCAAAGAGAAGCAATCAACGCACGCAAACGCACGCAACTAAAATGTCTCAAAAGAGAAGCACCCAACGCACGCAACTAAAATGTTACCGAAGAGAAGCACACAACTAAACGCTTGCAACTAAAACGTCTCCAAAGAGAAACACTCAACGCACGCAGCTAAAGAAGACTACACCTAAAGAATTTAGTGCAAGGACTCGTCTGTACACGTGTGAAGAGAACTGGTGCACCCAAGTATTTATCGCACGCAACTTCTGCAAAGAAAACTTAAGCAACTATTCACGAACACCAAACAACCTATAGAACCATGTAGTGCACGCAAATCCCCACGAGTACAAGCAAGTGAAAGAGAGGGACGATTACAGGGACAAGGATGATGCGTTGCTGAGTTGCGCCCTCGTACGTGTTGAAGGACGACTACAAGTTGAAGGAGTCGATTCAAATCGACATTATCAACAGAGAAGGTACAAACTCACATCTTTTATAGTCATAATTATAGTTAGGATAGCTACGAAAGTTCTCCGTTATAAGGTTATTACCTCGCAGTCAAATATTCCAAAGTTTTTTTGGAAAGAAAATACAATAGGAGTAAATAGATTCATTAACATAATTGATACACTAATAGTGACAAAAACATACTAGATGAAAGGAAAAAGATAGAAACATTGAAACAAAATGTAGATCCTGAGGAGGGTAGGACTAGGCTTATATTAAATTTCCAGCAATTGGAACATATAAAAACATGAAAAAAAACATTCATTAAACACTTTAAATCAAAGTGTGGTCAGAGCCCTATCAGGTCTTTGGTTAAAAGGACAAAGACAACAAAAAGAAATTAAACAAACAAGGAATATTTAACAAAAATAGTCAGATGGTCTAAGGACATTATTTCTATGCTGAAGGACTTATGTTGGATAGAAAGAGATCTAGGGACAAGTTAAAAGTTTCTCAGGCTACATATACAACAGTGACGAGATGACTGCACCAAAGGTATACAGGGATCTTAAAGAAACAACGGCACAGGGAAGATAGGTTATCATTTATAAGGTTATCAATAAAGTAAAGCAATTAGTCCATATGTCAAGACATTAGGAATGCAACAGAAAAAAACTAGAAACTCTAGGAGTATTACAGAAACAGAGGATCTGGACATAGAGTTAGAAGCTCTTCAAGGAATGCTAGACTTGAGTACTAAAATTTTAAGCAATTGTGAAATACAGCACGAGAGTGTTATTGAGATTGTTTGTAGGAACTGGAAATATGAAGGTCACTATGGGTGTCATTGTAGATCCTCACCTTTCTGTTTGTATCACAATAGAGTAGAACATAGAACACAGGATTGTAGGGGAATGCCAAATTTTCGTATTCACCCAGAAACAAGAGGAAAAACCCGACACACAATAATACAGCACTACCCTAGTGCAACGGACAGACATTATAGTATACTGGACAGTGATGAAAAAGAGAACAACACAATTTTTTTTTTTTTTTTTTTTTTTTTTTTTTTTTTTTTTTTTACTATAACTGTAGGATCCATCATTGTGGATAAAGTATCCAATGGAGCTATTCAAATATTTATTGATACGGGATCTGTAGTAAATATTATAACCAGTAAAGTGATTAAAATGTTGAAACCGGGAGTGAAAATCTTGGAACCAATCCATTACTCATTGCAAGGAGTAACAGGAAGTCAGTTAAAAACATTAGGTAAGACTGGGTTAGATGTTATTTTGTATAGAATTGAGTACTTGCACATTCCGGTGAATAGGAGATTTATTGATACGATTTGCAACAATGATCACATGTCTGGCTGAGTTAGGGATGTTAGTGAAATCGCAGTTAATCTCATTTTTAAATCAACCAGACTTAGTGCCAGTATCTGTGACATGAGAACCTATTGAGATAGATAGGGAAGATAATGATAGATTGGATGGTGGTGGGGCAGAGCTACCTATTCAAGACCAGATAACATATGTTCAAAAAATACCAGAAATGAATAAGAATTCATCAACTCCAAATGAAGCTTTGCTAAATATGGAAAGTGACGTAATAAAGTCGACAATATTGAACTCCAGAGCAATTAACAGAATAGACGTGGAGTTGAGAGGAGTCACTGTAGACTCCGAATTTTTACCCATCCCAGAATCAATAAGGATAAAAGATTTGAAATTGAACAAAGGTAGAAATATTAGTGATTAATACCTTCAATAAAGACATAGTCTTAAGAAAATGTACACAAATAGGATGTTTTCAAGTCTGTCAAAGACCCATTAAGATTCCTAACGAAAGTCCCGAAAAGGTGAAATCACCAATTTCACCAATATGTTCAATTCAGGAAAAAACAGATTTGGGGGAGAAATGCTAGGGCCTATTTGTTGTCCTGAATTAGAATCAAGTTTAATTGCATTGCTAGCGAAGCACCATGAAGCAATTGCTTTGCCGGTGGACGCTTTTGGCAAAACAACTGTTTTAAAACATCAGATCAAATTGAAACCAGGGACTCAACCTATTTATATACCTGTCTACAGACTACCATATTCCAAGCTAGTAATTGTAGATAAATTGATCAATGAAATGTTATCACAGGATGTAATAGAACCCTGTCAAAGTAAATGGAACTTCCCATTGTTTCTGGTGCCAAAATCAATTGGTACCATGCGTCCAGTTATTGAATATAGGGAATTGAATAAACAGACAATACCTGATCAACTACCGTTACCGGTAATAACAGATCCACTTCCTGGTTTGGGAACCAAGATTCGGTATTTTAGCACTATAGATATCAAATCAGCCTTTTGGCAGATTGGTACAAAGATTCCCGAAATTATACAGCACTTCCTACAACAACGGGGCATTACGCGTTCAAGCGAATGACATTTGGGCTATATAACAGTCCATTAAATTATGTGAGATTAATTAATATAGTACTAGATGGGTTGTTAGGAAGCACAGACAGTGTACTTCTTGATTATATTTTAATGCTTTTATTTGAGACATAAGATAGATAAGGACTTAGTACAGGAAAGTCAAAGGTAGAAGGAGTAAAGACCTACCCAGTACCGAAAATTGGAGAGAAAGTTAGAAGTTTCTTGGGATTGACAGGATATTATAGGAAGTTTGTCATGGGATATGCTGACATAGCTAATCCATTAAGTTATTTATTAATGAAAACTTCAAAGTTCATTTGGGGACATGAACAACAACAAGCTTTTGAAAAGTTGAAAGGTAAACTTACTAGTTCTCCAGTTCTCATTTTTCCTAATTATGATAAAGAGTTCATTCTTTGTACTGATGCGTCAGACATCGGGTTAGGAATCATACTGATGCAAGAGAGAGATAGAAAATTGTAACCAATAGCTTTCACATCGAGACTTTGTAATATTGCAGAGAGAAAATATTCCATTACAGAAAAGGAAACAGTAGCAGTGATATACTCACTAGGGAGTTTTAGAGATATCCAATCAGAGTGTGGACTGATCATACAACTATTCAGAATGTATTAAAACATAAGAATCTTATGGGGAAGTTAGATAGGTGGTTTACCACACTTCAATGTTACGAAGTTAAATTTGAATACATTTCAGGAAGGAAGAGGGTTGCAGCAGATGCACTACCTAGGAATATTAGCAAACCAACGACAGGGTTGACCAATTTCATCTGCAGTATTAATGGACTTGTAACATAAGACGAGGAATTGATAAGGGCACAAAGAAGAGATCAGACTTGTGAAAAAGTAGCATAGAACTTAATAAACTCGAGAGGTATTTCTCCAAAACTAACAAAGGTGTATAAAATAGAAGAATTTCAATTAAGCAATGGACTTTTATATAGAAAAACAATCGTAATTGGAGAGGATATTTCTAGGGGTCCAGTGAATCAGTCAGTAATTCCACAAACTCATGTACCAGAGGTATTAAGAATACTTCATGATAGTGATTAGAGTTCTCAGGCATGAAGAGAGATATTTACTTACATTTACTTACGTATTGATAATTACTTGAAATGTGCTCAGGTAAAAGGAAATACATATAAGCTTGCTCCTATGGCATCATATCCCATACCACAAAAACCTTGAGAAGAGAAAGGCAGGAGTGTCACTTTCTTCACACGTGTGTTCAACACCGGTTCTAGGCTTACTCTGCTGCTATGCGAGGTATGGCGGGCGACGTCGGGACCCCCTCCTGGCGTCCCCCCATGCATACCCTCACTACCCATTGCTTCCGCTCCGACTCACGCATTACTCGCACGTTACAAATCACGTCACGTCCATACCAACCATCCAGGCACACTATGCAACATTCATTCATGCTCTTTCGCCACAATAATAATAATAATAAGTTTAGGAAAGACCGATAAGCGTAGTTTTAGTATTGTGCGTAAGTGATGCGTACGTGCGTATATCCAATATTATGGTGTTTCCTACTGCTTCCTGCATTATTGTATGATAAGATTGAAGTATTTATAAGCCATACAAAGTGTTTCCATAGTGTTTCCACTGTCATAATCATAATACAGTGCCAATAACTTATAATACTAAATGAACTCGCATACCCGACGCCAAAAACATATCCCCCAAGCCCAGTCCTCCCTCTCCTCCCCTCCACCGCGATTGTCGGCGACCGCCACATTTACAAATTCAAAGGATTATTGTGGCCAAACCAAGGTGACTTGGACCTTACTATTTTATGGGGACCTGCAGGTGGGTAGTATAAGGCATTTAAGCAAGTTTAGGCAAAATCAGTAAGATTGACCAGGATGGCCAGATATTCAGTTTTAAAAGGGGTCTTTTTGCGTACGGGACGGGTTAACTACACGGTTGGCGAGGTTGTTCCTACCCACTTTCAAATTAGATCTATTTCCTAACAGTTTGAGACCATTATTTCTTGTCGGATTCTCATTCTGTGTGAAAATTTTGTAACTTCTGATATTGTCAATTCCCTTTAGGATCTTAAAGACCTGTATCAAGTCACCTTTGAGTCTACGCTTTTTTGGGGAAACAGATTCATATGTTTTAGTCGATTTTCGTATAATCTATTTTTTATATTTGGAATCAGTTTTGTGGCTCGCCACTGTACTTTTGTCAATCTGTCAATGTCTTTAATAAGATTCGGTGACCATACGGAAACAGCATATTCCAAATGTGGACGAACTAACGATTTATATAGCTTGTTAATGAGTGATGGACTTTTGAAGTCAAAAGATCGCGCAATCAGTCCTAGAATCTTATTTGCTTTCTCAGAGGCTGAAATACACTGCTTGGATTATTTGAGATCGTTACTTATAATTACACCTAGATCTTTTTCACTATTCACATTTGTTAACGAATTTCCAAATAACTTGTACTCATACTTACTGTTATTTCTACCTATGTGCATAACCTTGCATTTACTTGTGTTAACTTTCATTAGCCACTTTTCAGACCATTGTTTTAATTTATGTAAATCTTCTTGAATATCTTATTGGTTTAAATGATCATTTGCCATTCCGCACAGTTTTGAATCATCAGCAAATTTGGAAACAGTAGATTTTAGTCCACGGTCTATATCATTTATACATATTATGAATAGAAGTTGCCCCAAAACGGAACCCTGAGGAACTCCACTTGTAAAAAAATTCCATCTAGAAGATTTTCCATTTAAAACAACTCTCTGTTTTCGATCATTCAACCAATTACTAGTCCAACTTAATAGGCTACCACTTATTCCGTGTGAAGCTAATTTAGTAAGTAGTCTTTCGTGGGGGACGGTATCAAAAGCTTTTGCAAAGTCTAGATATATTAAATCTATATTGTTTCTTTTGTCATAATTCGAGATAACTGTGTTGTAGAATTTGAGTAAGTTAGTCACGCAAGAACGTTTCCGTCTGAAACCATGCTGGCTATCATTTATCAAACGGTTACTTTCTAAATGATGTTCGATAGCATCTCTGATGATAGTTTCCATTATTTTTCCTACGATTGAAGTAAAACTTATAAGCCTATAGATATTTGGTTTCTTTTTTGAATATGGGAGTAACGTTAGCTAGCTTCCATTCTGTTGGGACATCTCCGGATATGATTGATTTCTTGAAAATAATTTCTAATGGAACAACAATCTCATTTTTCGTTTCCTTTAAGATTCTTGGATGCCAACCGTCAGGCCCTGGTGTTTTATCAACTTTGAGTTTATCTATACACCTTTTAATTTTTTCATTTGTTATATTTACCGTAGTGAGTAAGTTTACCCTAGACTTTTCACAGGTTTCAGTTTGGAGTTCACTTTGAAGTGTTTCGTTTACGAATACTGAGCTAAAATAATTGTTTAAGATATTACACATTCCTTCATTTGAATATTCAAGTTGACCGTCAGCAGATAATAGTGGACCAATGTGATTCCTAACAACCTTTTTATCTCTAATGTAACAACAGAATTCTTTGGGATTCTCTTTGCATTTATCAGTGATGTTCATTTCGTATTGTCGTTTTCTTTTCTTTTTATTGTCTTTTTTTAAACTCTCTGTATTGATACATAACGTTCATAGTCATTAGATGCACCCTAGCACTTATATTTCTTATAAGCCTGTCTCTTTTTAGCAATACTTTTTTCAGTTTCATTGTCGAGCCGCTTTGGGCGAGTCTGATTTGGGGGACGTCTGTCCTTAAAAGGAATGTAAGTATGAATCATCTTAGTGAGCGTATTTTGAAATATTTCCCACATCTGATCTACAGGTCTTTCGTTTAATTTTGCCTCCCAATCTGTAAGCTGAAGCTCCTGACGTAGTCCTATGAACTGAGCTTTACTGAAATCGGGTATTTTAGAAACAAGTATCTATTCTAAGAGAAATTAGGAGTATGAATCTAACTAAGTTGTGATCACTATTTCCAACAGTTTCACCGACTTCTACATCAGTTACCATGCTTTCGCGCCTAGTGATCAATAGATCGAGTAAATTTCCCTATCTTGTGGGCTCTTTTACATACTGAATTTAGTAATTGTCACCAAGAAAATCAATCAAGCGACTACCTATATGGCCATGTTCAAGGGTCATCCAATCAATGTCAGTAAAATATAAATCACCCATTATCAATAAATCCTGGTTGCAGAAATAAGACAGTTCTTGAAATAACAGTTTGTCGTCTGCTAATGATAATGTCCTTGGCCTATATATTACACCTACATTTATTTTTGTCCATTTGATTGGGTTAACTCAACCCACAAACTATCATATGCATCCTGTTTCACTTTCTCTAAAACACAAGCATGAACATTGTTTTTCACGTACAACAGAACACCTCCACCTTTCTTGTGGTTTCTATTCTAATGAAAGTGTTTAAATCCCGCAATATTAAATTCAGCTTCAAACTCTGTACCATTTAACCATGTCTCGGTTATTCCTATCATATCGAGATTTTCGCTTATGACATACGCCTGTATTTCTTGACATTTTTTCCTAATACTACTAGCATTAAAGTACATGGTTTTAAGAAACTCGTCATTATTTCTTTTCGACACATTTTGAGTTTCAATTTCATGTCTTACATTATCATTTTGTTTTTTTATTTATACTTTGCTCTATATTATTATTTGTTCCTTCATTGACATTCAATGCCTCATTAACATTTCTCCCATCAAAATTAACATTTCCCCCATCACGGACATCCGGTCGATCACGGTCATCCGATCTCTTTTGTACGCTTTGTCCCCCTACGTCACCGTGATTCACACTGGCCTCCCGTCGTTCATTGACATTCTGTCCGGCATCCCTTCCTAAAATTGTATTTTGTCCTCCAGTGACATTATATCCTACTGTGATATTTTTTCCTCCACTATAATTACATCCCATCGCGACCTTTTGTCTTCCACTGTCATTACATCCCATCGTGATATTTTGGCCTTCATTGACATTCCGTCCGGCATCCCTTCCTAAAATTATATTTTGTCCTCCACATTATATCCTACCGTGATATTTTCTCCTCCAGTATCATTACATCCTATCGTGACATTTTGTCCTCCACTATCATTATAAGAATTAACAGAAGAAAGATATAGAAGAAAAGAGAGATTTGATTCACCTTGAAAGAAGATTATAACTGGAGGAAGTGTGTCGCCATATCTATAAGTGGGGGATACAAGGGCGGTGACACCGTCACCAATACTCCTACGGTGCCTTTCCGTGGCCACGCACAGTAACTGGGTGTTTTACTGTCCTAGGCTGAATCTGTAGGGGATCCCGGAGTACCAGGGGCCCCAGAAGTGCTAAATTATGGCTCATCGACGTGTGAATATACCCTGGTTCTTCACCAACTCCAGTCCCATTGCCTTGTGGGTGCCCTAGGTCGGGCAAAGGCTACGGGAATTAACCCAAAATAACAAATCACCCGCTGTCTTGCAGGTATACTATTCTATCAGATGTTTCTATTGGTTAGCCTTGTAAGATAACGGGCTAGGGGAGATAACTTTACATATATCCGTGGCGCAACTATGCGCAGGTAGTCCTCAAATGACCAGGGTTCTGGTAATTTGCTGCAGCATAACCTGTTACCAGTCGTCTCGGGCTTACCTTACCAAGCAGGCCATGCCAAAATTGTGCACCCCTTCTCAACACATAAATATCTCCTCTTCTCTGCGCAGGTTTTCCATCTTTTCCCTAGATATTTCGGGAAAAACGGGAAAGTCATCATCCACAATGATGGACAACCATAACCTAACCTAACCCTGTCGGACGATGTGCAGCTCCTACCTGACAGGGAGGGGGAGTTGGGCAAAGGAGGAGCGATCCTCAAACTGCTGCGCCAACAGCTCCGCCTGTTATTTGGGCTGCGGGTGGGTGGAGTGGGGGAACTGCACCTGTTGCCAACCGCAGGTTTCTCCAGAGGGCGCTAGTGGTGATTTGGACAGAGAAAGTAGCACATCACTCCAGCCACTTTTCTTCACAGACCCTGTGCGTGACCACCCCCGTGTATTTCAAAGCAAAGTGCAGGGGAGCCTGTGCCTCGATGGATGGATGGCGCCGCAGAAATCTACGGAATATGTTGACTCATGCCGATTTAAACCTGGCTTCATTCTGAGAACAGCTTGTTCCGCAGTGGTTTGGACGGCGATGGCGAAGTCTTGATGTAAGTCGTTTATATCCTATGGAGGGACGTAGAACTGGTACCAGTGGTCTAGTTTCTCCTGGAAATGGGTCCAGTTGGCCTTCCCTGTATCATAACGTCGAGGTGTGTGTGTGGGGGGGGGGAGAGGTCTACGGCTAAATTCGTAACCAGAGCAAAATGATCACAAGTGAACTGGAGGTGCACCATCCAGTGAGCACAATGAGCCATGCACGTGGAGAGACGTAATGAGGTCCAGGCGCCCTCTCAAGATGAGAGTGGTCTCCACTGAGCTCAGTAGAGTGACCTCAACGTTGCTAGGGTGTGCCCGGTAAGATTGGGTCGTCGGAGAGAGCAAAAGACGGGGTGATGCGCATTAAAGTACGGTTCTCAATAGGAAAGATGTCTCTTTTATCAGGCTCAACCCGGAAAAGAGGCCCTATGAGGGCAAAGCTGGTGGTCTATACCGCGGAATTCCCACCGGCCGGGACGGAACAGCACCCGGGAATTACCCCCTCAGGAGATATACTGGCCTGAATAATTAAATAAAGAACCACGTCATAGTGGAAATGCAGAGCAAGTTCAAGCTCAACTTCCCCCAGAACTGCTCCGCTGCTTCCAATGCCAACAATTCTGGTACAATCGGTTACGCTGTCGCAGTCCGGCCAAGTGTGCTGTCTGCAGCGGTCCTCACAAATCAGAGGAATGCTTCCAGAAGCACAGGAAAGGGAGTGAAGCTACTCCAAGGCCCATCTGCCAGGATGAACACAAGGCATGGAGTACTCACTGTAGTGTACAGGGGCGGAGACGACAAAAGCCGCTCTGCCCCACTTCTCTCGCATACAACCACCGTCGACTGTTCCAGATTGGGGTCTCCAATCCCAAGACTCCACCCCCCTCCCCACCACCTCTGATATTATTGGAGGCATACCAGCCGTTGCAATCATGAGACAGAAAACAGTACCTCTGCAAGAACAGAGGCCGAGTGCTCCTGTTCCCCCCTAAGACCACTCCTCGAGCTCAGGCCACCCCTCCTTCCATGATGAAGGAGGGCATGAGGGAATTCATCATCACCATGGTTGCTGCCATGATGAAATGTATAGGGGTGACCAACTTCGTCACGACGGGGTTCATGATGAAGGTTGCACAAGACATATACAACCAGTTCACACTACCCGAGGTCATTGTCCCTCCACCCCACGAGCAGTTATTCTACCCCTCCAACCCCACCCCCAACCCCTGACGGTCTATGGCGAGAGAAAATGCTGCCGCTGGTTCCAAGTTCAAGGTCGCGGCCATAGAGGACTGTCAAACTCCTACCACCACCACCAACCCCCCAACCCCCCAACCCCCCAACCCCCCACACCCACCCCAACAGCCTTACCTTCGTTTCTTCGGACAGCAGTACCTAAGTATCAGACGACTGATACTAAGTAAGACACATCGACGACAGTTGTAGGTCTCTCGTCATAAAAAATATTTCTAGCTGATAATATAATATGTCTATAAGTTTCATTTCGCACAACTAGCGTGGGTATTGTTCCATTTTTTAACAACATTGAGACAAAACTTTATACGCAGTGTTTACCCTCATGAAATTGAGTTCATTTGATCATCAAAGTTACCATGACCTTCCATTTTTTCATAAGATATTCTGTTTTCAAGATAGGTAAATGAATTCATACAAGTATTGTTGCAAGTACATACAGGTGTAATGAAATCTGAATCGAACCCAATATCATGGTGCCACATGGTTATCCTCGTCCCTTTCAATTCCATTACACAAAACCGCATATCAGTTCCAATCATTGGAACAAAGTTTAGCAAAAATTATAGAAATGTGTATATATCCTTGTTATTCTTTAATAAAGAGTAATGAGGAATGTTAATTCACCTTATACTTTCCCATAGATGAAATTAGATTCACCTGTTTCTCCCTTCATTACTTTTGAAATAATTTACTCTTTAATCTATCCTCTTAGTCTCTGATTCCCACCCGCTTCTACCAAAAGATTTTTCAATATATATATATATATATATATATATATATATATATATATATATATATATATATATATATATATATATATTTTTTTTTTTTTTTTTTTTACAATAAGAGGTAGGGTCCTTACAGTAGAATCGGCCGACTTGAGCGCTCCTTCGCACTCGTCGCGAGTTGAAAACCTGAAGATGGTGTCACACCCTAGGCCGCAGACGCAGGTCGTGCCGTCATAACGGCATCCCTGCACCAGGTGGTCTGGCTCGCATGCCCGCGCACAACCTGAGCGTGAGACAGAAAAATGGAAGATGTTTTTTTAAAATGCAATAGGAACAATATAGTTTCAGGTCATGCAAATTCAGGCGTATGACAAAATCTCGCGAGCTATAAATCAGTTACAAAGGACTACAAAGGAAGAACATGCCGATAGATATTTTGGTCTACAACTACGTTGGATGCGAAAAAAAATGGGTAATGATAAAAAATAAACAAACAGATTAACAAAAAATATAATGAATAAACATATAAATGATAATAATTTGTAATGAATTATAGATAAAGATAATAAAAACTATACAGATAAACAATAATAAATAAACAGATAATAATGAATAAATAGAATAAAATAAAAGTCAGGCATTACAGTATATTTCTTAGGCGTTTATCTAAATGAATCTTAAAACTACATTAAATTGTACTGCCTCTGTAGGAAGTTTATTCCATTCAACTACACGGTTGGCAACGTTGTTTCTACCCACATCCAAATTAAATCTACTTTAAATCAGGTTGTGGGTTCAGAAGGAAAATGGTGGAATCCACATTAATTGAATATCTCCCCACGATGAATATTTCCAAGGGTCAATGGACCCCAGACATTATATCAGGACTATTCATCACCAAACATATTGTCATCAAGCTCTTTGTATGCCGTGGAGAAAAAGGCTCGATAGTATATTTTAATGTCTTCTTTTTTCTCTGTAATATCTTGCTGGATGTGATACCATCGGTCAATAATTTTTTTAGTGATAGTCTCAATATCCTTTTTGTTGAATCCGTTG
>NC_134778.1:52310199-52340199 GCF_046742065.1 Oratosquilla oratoria | reverse complement strand
AAGTTCTTATGTCCTTTAATTCTTGTTTGAGGTCTCTTCCCGTTCGGACTCAATAAACTAGTTCACAATCTCTACAAGGTATTTTGTAGACTCCTTGGTCGTCATCCGCCTTAGGTCTATGATGGACATTTACAACTTTCCTGTAAAGGCTGTTGGGATAGTTGAACACAACATTTATTTTGTCATTCCATACTTTTGAAATGTATTGTGTTATTAACCCATACAACTCCGATGACAAGATGTCTTGTCATTTGGTCAAATAAAACAAAAAATCATAATAAAACAACAAAATGTTTGATGATCAAACAGCACCAGAAAAATATGACGTCATCAGTCCTCCTCGAAGAGGAGGACTGATGACGTCATATTTTTCTGGTGCTGTTTGATCATCAAACATTTTGTTGTTTTATTATGATTTTTTGTTTTATTTGACCAAATGACAAGACATCTTGTCATCGGAGTTGAATGGGTTAAAAGTTAGAGTGATACCACAATACAAGACACATAATACTAACGTGTTCTTTTTATAAAAAAAATTGATTCGACCTGGAGTTGTAAAAGATTCTTTTGGCACAATTATAAGCCGTATCAAGGACATGTGTAGGGTATCGCAGCTTAGTACCAATATCTGAAATACAGCTGATTTCATCATCGATCTACTTTGGGCTGTAAATTCGTAAAGCCCTAGGGAACATCGAAGAAAAACAGATTGTTTTACGCCATCAGGGTGTGAGGAATAATAGTGTATACATAATATAAACAAACATTGGTTGGGTTACGATATACACCAAACTTCATGATAAAATTCATGGTGGTGGATATTAAATCAAGGAAAGGCAAAATCCATTAATTCTCTTTCTCCTTCGTGAACTGACTAAATTGTTAAATGTATACAAAAAATCACTTACATTAACTTGAATGAGCCACAAACATGGGATGTTATCAATGTGTCGCAGCCAAATGATGTTGGAGGAAATGGTCTTACTGAATATTCTAGTTTCAAAAAACTTCATATAGAGATTACTCAATACGGATGAGAGAGGATTACCCATGTCCATTCCAAGTTACTGGGAATAGAATTGACCATTCAATTGGAATTTGGAGTCTTAAACACACAATTCAATTAGTTCTATTATGGTGCCTGAAGGTAATATGTATATGTATATGTATATGTATATGTATATGTATATGTATATGTATATGTATATGTATATGTATATGTATATATGACACACAGGAAACCCACAGTCGGACAAAATAGGCAATAGTGAGGCGCTCATGAGGAAACAACTTGGTAGAAGAACTGATGGTATTATTGAATGGGATTTTTAAGATGTCCTCAAAGGAGCGGTGAAAACTTGAGGGGACGGAAGTTTTAAAATGGTTGGCTCTAGCCTTACTGAGGGCTTGGTCCAGAAACCTAGGTGGATAAGCCAACTTCTTAAGTTGATATTTGATCCCCTCGATTTTATGGTCCAGAAATTGAGGACTGCAGATCCTGAAAGCCCTCAAGAAAAGGCCAGAGGCAACACTTTTCTTAACATTGTCAGGCTGATTGCTAAAAAAGTGAAGGTAACTCCCTGAGTGGGTGGGCTTTCGGTACACTGTAAAATATGAATTATTATCAGTTCTTATCAAAATGTCCAAGAAAGGGATTTGGTGTCCTTCCTCCCATTCAATTTTGAATTTAAGATTCGGGGTCAATTGGTTCAATTTATCATAGAACACTTCAAGTGGGCCCCAACTGTCATTCCACGCCGGAAAGATATCGTCTACGTACCTGAGCCAAATTATTTCGGGCAGTTTGATGCTGGGCAAAAGGGTACACTCAAAATACTCCACGTATAAATTGGCCAAAACAGGAGACAAATTGGAACCCATACTGCAACCGAATTTATGGCGGAAGAATTGGTCTTGAAAGGAAAAGACATTTGAAGAAACACAAAGGCAAACTGGACCATGAAATCGAGGGGATCAAATGTCAACTTAAGAAGTTGGCTTATCCACCTTGGTTTCTGGACCAAGCCCTCAGTAAGGCTAGGGCCAACCATTTTAAAACTTCCGTCCCCTCAAGTTTTAACCGCTCCTTTAAGGACATCCTAAAAATTCCTTTCAATAATACCATCAGTTCTTCTACCAAGTTGTTTCCTCATGGGCGTCTCACTATTGCCTATCACTATCCTAACCCCGTGCGTAAGCAAATTGTGAACGTTCAACAAAAACCGAAGGAAGTTGAGTCACCTGGTGTTTATTGTTTGCCCTGCCAAGATTGTGATTTGGTTTACTTGGGTCAAACTGGGAGAGACTTGAACACTAGATTGGCAGAACATAAAAAGTTAATTAGGTATGGGCAAGAAAATTCGGCTGTATTTCTTCATGTCAAAAATAAGAATCATTCTTTCGACTGGGGTAGGGCCAGATTAGTGTTCAAGTCCCACTGCGGTTTCAGGAGAAAAATAGTTGAATCAGCATTAATTGAGGAATGACCTAATATAGATATTTCTAAAGGGCAGTGGACTCCCGACATCATTTCACGCGCAGCGGTCAGCAGACTGGTACGGAGCTTACAACCCCCCCTCACCTCACCCTCTCCCTCCTCCGCCCCCCCATTTTGCCCCGCGCCTGAGTGATGCCATCTGTCGACATTCCTACTCTTTTCTGTAGCTTATAAGTCCCCTCTGTTCTCCGTCATATGTACTTTCCTGAAGAGGGCTACAGTTGATAGCCGAAATATAGGATTCTTCTTTATTCGAAGTTGATTTTCTCCGGCTGTGGGTTTCCTGTGTGTCATTTACAAATGTGCTAGTACATTTCTGTTTAGAAAGTATATATATATATATATATATATATATATATATATATATATATATATATATATATATATATATATATATATACATATATATATACACATATTCATATATATATATATATATATATATATATATATATGCATGTGTGTGTGTGTGTGTGTGTGTGTGTGTGTGTGTGTGTGTGTGTGTGTGTGTATGTGTGTGTGTGTGTGTGTATGTGTGTGTGTGTGTGTGTGTGTGTGTGTGTGCGTGCACGTGTGTGTGTGTGTGTGTGTACATATATATATATATATATATATATATATATACATATATATGTATATATGTATATATCAAGGACTACTATTACACAGGACGTGCGCACCCAGATCCCTGGGTCCGCTAGCGGAGGCCATTGCTTTCTTTGTAACCTAATATTTTATATTGGACAAATATATCAAAACTAGAAACCTAACATTGTATATAGGACAAATATATAAACTTTTATAGTGAAATAAGAAACTATTTTTAAGGCATTGTTATGCTTTGAAATGCCAATTTTAGCCGGACTTAACAGGTATTATTGAATGAGGTTAGTGGACACCAGGGTTGGCGATTTTTTTTTTTTTAATAAGAAAATAAATATATATATATTTTTATTTAAATCAGATTAATTTGATTTAAATAGATTTTTTTTTTTATAGATTATGAATATTGTGGGATTGCTATCTGATATGCGATCTGATTGCTAAAGGACGTTTTTAGTATATCAATATAAGGAGCAGTGTTATATACACTTGCCACAAGTATACAAGGAACGGTATAAGCCTACATGTAATATATATATATCACTGTACAGCCCACAACATGTTTCAACAAGATTCTTGTTGAAACTTGTTCTAGGTAAGCAGCTTCTCACTGAGTCAGTTGCTGCTTTGGAATCAACCAGGAAGGATGTCTTCTGGACCTGGCAGAGTGGTTCCTTCAGGCAGAAAAAGTGATCCTGTCTGGAATTATTTTGAAAAACTACCAACAACTTCTGGCAAAGGGTACCGAGCTAAATGCAAAGACTGCAGTCAGGAACTACAGGGCATTGTGTCAAGATTAAAATCTCACAGAGATAAATGCCAAGGTCAGCCACAGCATACAGAAGAAATTGATGACCCAGGTAAATAATTTTACTTATATTGTGTGCATTTCTCCCTTTTTATACGCAACTATATAAATTTGGTGAACAATGGAGAGCATGTGCAATAAAAATGTGAAGGCCTAAAGAGATGATACTTCAACTTCATTACTTCTAAATTTGGGTAATGACTATATCACTATGATATACTGTATCCACAACTTTGGGGCCTAGATGATTGTTATTCATTTCATTAAACATTGTGTAATATATTTCATAGGTTCCATTGGAATTCAGCCCACATGGGATTCAGCCCAAAGGAATTTAGCCTAACTTAACCCAACTAATCCATTATTTTTAGTAAATTTAAAAGTGGACTGAATCCTGTGTGGGCTGAATTCCAAGCTGACCTATTTCACATCCTGTTAATTATTTCCAAATAATTTAGTGGCTTGTGTGAATATGATCATTATCTAAAAAAATAACTACTGTACTCAAAAGTAGCCTAAATCACACTGTATTCATTCATTTATTTATTCATTTATAAATTATGCAATATGCTAAAATTTTCTGTTTCTATTTTAGGATCTGTATCAACAGCTTCAATCCCTTCATCATCGGCTCCACTTGAATTATCTGCAAACCTGACTCCACCATTAAAAAGGTCACTATCAGATTCCTCCACAGGCACCACTTCTGCTAAATCAGTTTCTCAAGATGGTTCAGAACCTGAGGCCAGGTTATATTCCTCCATCCAGAAAAGATATTGCTGATAAGTACTTGGATCTTGTGTATGAAAAGGAATATAAAAAGTGTGCAGATGACCTGAATAATGAAACTGTATGTCTTTCAATTGATGGGTGGTCTAACATCCATAATGAGCCCATAATATGTGTCACTCTAACAACATCCACTGGTCAGATTTATTTAGTTGACACAATAGACACATCAAGGAAACCTCACACTGCTGAATATCTTCTTCAACTTGTACAAAATTCGACCAAGAAGGCTGAACAAGATGTTGTGATAGACAATGCAGCAAATGTCACTAAGATGAGAAAACTCTCGGAGGAATCGAGTGAACCTGAGCATACCGTCCTCACATACGGCTTATACCGTTCCTTGTATACTTGTGGCAAGTGTATATAACACTGCTCCTTATATTGATATGCTAAAAATGTCCTTTAGCAATCAGATCGCATATCAGATAGCAATCCCACAATATTTAAGATCTATAAAAAAAAAATCTATTTAAATAAAATAAATCTGATTTAAATAAAAAAAAAATCTATTTTCTATATTTTTTAAATAGAAAAAAAATTGACATCCCTGGTGTCCACTAACCTCATACAATAATACCTGTTAAGTCCGGCTAAAATTGGCATTTCAAAGCATAACAGTGCCTTAAAAATAGTTTCTTATTTCACTATAAAAGTTTATATTAACTTATACTGCATTAAATAAGTCAATAGTTGATACATTTGTCCTATATACAATGTTAGGTTTCTAGTTTTGATATATTTGTCCAATATAAAATGTTAGGTTACAAAGAAAGCAATGGCCTCCGCTAGCGGACCCAGGGATCTGGGTGCGCACGTCCTGTGTAATAGTAGTCCTTGATATATATGTATATATATATATATATATATATATATATATATATATATATATATATATATATATATATATGTATGTATGTATGTATGTATATGTATGTATGTATGTATGTATGTATGTATGTATGTATGTATGTATGTATGTATGTATGTATGTATGTATGTATGTATGTATGTATGTATGTATGTATGAGGAAACAAAGAAGGTTGTAGAAGAGAAGAAGCGAGCTTTCACAGATTGGTTACAAAATAGGACGAGGGAGTCATATGAGAGGTACAAAGAAAAGAGAAGAGAAGTAAAGCAAAAGGTAAAGGAGGCAAAGAGGAGAGCAAATGTGAAATGGGGTAAGAGTATGACAGAAATTTTTGAAAGTAATAAAAAGATGGTTTGGAAAGAAATTAAGAGAGGAAGAGGAGGCGAATTAAGTAGAGAAGAAAAGGTAAAAGGTGCAGATGGAGAGATGATAATGGAAGAGAAGGCAGTAAGGGGAAGATGGGCAGAGTATTTCAGGGAGTTGCTAAATGTGAAGGAGGATGGGGAAGGAAAGATAGGTGCAGTGGGAAGTGCTAAGAAAATGACCGTGATGAGTGAGGAAAATGGAGGAGAAATAAGGAAGGGTGATGTGAAGTCAGTTGTTAAGATGATGAAAGCAGGTAAGGCACCTGGCCTGGATGGATGCCATGCAGAAAGTCTAAAAAAAAAAAAAAAAAATGTATAGTGATGGTGAACTGGCTGGTGAGGTTATTTAATGTTTACTGGAGAGAGGGTAGAGTGCCGGAGGACTGGAAGAGTGCCTGTATATTTCCACTTTACAAAGGAAAAGGGGACAATTGTGAGTGTAGTAGTTTCAGAGGGATTAGCTTGTTAAGTGTAGTTGGGAAGGCTTATGGGAGGATCTTGATTGAGAGGATTAGTAGAGGAACAGAGGGAGTAATTGGTGAGGAACAGTGTGGATTTAGGACAGGTAGAGGTTGTGTAGATCAATTTTTTTGTGGTAAGACAGATATGTGAGGAAGCTATAGGAAAAGATAAGGAAGTTTTTTGGGCTTTTATGGATCTGGAAGGCACTGTGGGAGGTTTTACGGATATACGGGATAGGAGGAAAGCAACTAGGAGCTGTCAAGAGTTTCTACGAGAGTCAGGATAAGAAATGGAGAGAGTAAGTGGTTCGAGGTAAAGGTGGGACTTCGTCAGGGATGTGTTATGTCACCATGGCTGTTCAACTTATACATGGATGGGGTGGTACAAGAAGTAAATGCAAGGGTGGTGGGTCAGGGATTGGATATGGTTAAAGAAAATGGAGAAAAGTGGGAGGTGAGCCAGCTGTTGTTTGCGGACGACACTGTGCTTGTAGCAGGATCAGAGGAGGGATTGAGGAAGTTAGTGACAGAGTTTGGGAGAGTGTGTGAAAGAAGAAAATTGAAGGTAGATGTGGGTAAAAGTAAGGTGATGAGATGTACAAGGGGTGAAAGTGGCCGCAGACTGGAATTGAGCATTAAGGGAGAGCGACTGGAGGAAGTGGATAGTTTTAGACTCTTGGGTGCAAATGTGGCAGGAAAGGGTGAAGTGGAGGTGGAGGTAGAATGTAGATTGGGAGAAACGAGTAAATGCCTTGGAGGATTGAAAAGTGTAATGAGAAATAAACATTTGAGAATGGATGCTGAGAGGAGACTGTATGAAGGAGTGATTGTGCCAACAGCACTGTATGGAGGAGAAACATGGAACATAAGATAGGAAGAGAGAAGGAGTTTAAATGTGTTTGAGATGAAGTGTCTGAGAAGTATGATAGGGGTTACTAGGCTGGATAGAGTGAGAAATGAGGAGGTAAGGAGGAGAACAGAGGTGGAAAGGGAGTTGGGAGATAGGGTTGATGAAAGAGTATTAGGATGGTTTGGACACATGGAAAGAATAAGTGAAGAAAGATTAGTAAAAGGCGTCCTAGGAAGAGATGGATGGATGGGTTGAAGGGGGCTTTGGGGAAGAGGGGAATGTCTGTTGAGGAAGGACGGGAGAGGATAGAAGACAGGGGTGAATGGAGAATGGTTGTATATGTATGATGCTGTGATGCATGAGGTGGAATGGATGGGAGGATGGGGGTGAGACTATGTGCGAGAATAATTTGACGCAGCCCGAAGGGATTTCTCCCCGTGTTCTCCTTTTCTCCATAGGGGAACGGAGAGGGGGATCGCCGATTTAATGAAGCGGCCTTGCTGTGGATGTTCTGTGTCTTGCGACACTGCCTCTGACCCAGGGCAGTGGACAAGGTACAGGGATGACCCGTCATCCAGGAGGTGCTAAGATAAGAGGGAGGGTGGAGGGTGGAGGGGGGGTGGAGTGTATTTAGGGATGGAATGGGTGGGAATGGTTTTATGCCTTTTCCTTTTTGACTACCTCCCTTGTAAGGGGGAAAAAGCCTTGGTGTATATATATATATATATATATATATATTTAATATATATATATATATATATATATATATATATATATATATATATATATGTATGTATATATATACACACGAAGGGCTTTTCCCCTCTTTCCAGGAAGGTAGCCAGAGTCAAAAGGCATAAAAGGCATATACCCACCCTTACCCATTTCATCCCCACCCATTACACTCCCACCCACCATCGAGCGCATTGTCAGTCCCGATCGTGATGACATGGAATTAAAATTGAAAAGTTAATGTGGTCGAAATATATTTATACATACATATATATATATATATATAGCTTCATACATATATATATATATATATATATATATATATATATATATATACATGCATACATATATACCTATGTGCATGCATACATACATACATATATGCATGCATACAGTAGATACAATATATACATACATACATGTATACATGCATGCATACAGTACATACATACATATATACAGTACATACATGCATACATACGTATATACATGCATGCATACATACATACATATATACATACATCTATACATATACACACACGGACACACATACACACACACACACACACACATATATATATATATATATATATATATATATATATATATATATATATATATATATATGTGTGTGTGTGTGTGTGTGTGTGTGTGTGTGTGTGTGTGTGTGTGTGTATGTATATATATATATATACATACATACATACAGACATACATACATGCATGCATATAGTACATACATACATATATACATACATACATACATACATACATACATACATACATACATACATACATACATACATACATACGTACGTACGTACGTACATACATACATACATACATACATACATACATACATACATACATACATACATACATACATACATACATACATACATACATACATACAAATATATATACATATACTACCAGCTTTTCCCCCTTACAGAGGAGATAGCCAAAATCAAATGCATAAATCCACTCCCACCTATTTTATCCCCACATACTCCACTCCCATTCACCACCTCTCCCTCCCTCTTTTCTTGGTTGTGTGGATGACGAGTCATACCTGCATCTCGCCCACTCCCCTAGGTCAGAAGCAATGTAGCAAGACACAGCACATCCACAACAACGCCGCTTCATTTATTCGTAGACTCCCCCTTCTCCGTCCCCTCATGCAGAAAAAGCGAGGACGGGGAGAAATCATTTCGGGCTGCGTCAAAATATTATTTACACTTACTCCCTCATACCCCCATCCCGCACCCACTCCCTTCAATGCATCAAAGTATCATCCATACACAACCCCCCTTCTCCATTCACCCCTATCTTCTGTCCTCTCCCGTCCTTCCTCAACAGACATTCCCCTCTTTCCCAATGCCCCTTTTACCCCATTCATCCATTTTATCCATGGTTGTCCCATCATTTTTACTCCTTCCACCTCTGCCTTCTACACCTCTTTTACTAGTCTTTCTTCACTCATTATTTTCATGTGTCCAAACCATCGCAATACTCTTTTACCAACCCTATCTCCCGACTCCCTTTCCATCCTCACCTCCTCGCTTCTCACTCTATCTTGTCTAGTAACCCCTACCATACTTCTCAGGCACTTCATCTCAAACACATTTAAACTCTTCCCCTCTTCCTTTCTTGTATTCCATGTTTCTGTCTATTTCTCATTACGCTTTTTAATCCCCCAAGGCACTTACTTGCTTCTCTCAACCTACATTCTACCTACACCTCCACTCCTCCCTCCCCCCACCACATTCACACCCAAGTATCTAAAACTATCCACTTCCTCCAGTCTCTTTCCCTTAATACTCACTTTCAATTTTGTTGCCATCCTCTCCCCTTGTACATCTCATCACTTTACTTTTACCCACATTTACCTTCAACTTCCTTCTTTCATAGACCTTCCCAAACTCCATCACTAACTTCCTTACTCCCTCCTTTGATTCTGCTACGAGCGCAGTGTCGTCAGCAAACAACAACTGGCTTATCTCTCACTTTTCTCCATTTTCTTTAACCATCTCCAGTCCCCGGCCCATTACCATTGCGTGCACCACTCGCACCACCCTATCCATGTATAAATTGGGCAGCCAAGGCGACATAACACATCCCTGGCGAAGTCCTACCTTTACCTCAAACTACTCACTCTCTTCATTTCTAATTCTAGCACAGGCTCTACTACTTTCGTAAAAACTCATGACTACTCTAAACAGCTTTCCTCCTATCCCATATATCTGCAAAACCTCCCACAGTACCTTCCTGTCTACCCTGTCATAAGTCTTTTCCAAATCCATAAAGGTCCAAAAAACATATTTACCTTTTCCTAAAGCTTTCTCACATATCTGTCTTACCACAAAAATCTGATCCACACAACCCCTATCTGTCCTAAACCCACAATGTTCCTCACCAATTACTCCCTCTGTATATATGTATATATATATGTATATACATATGTATATATATAATTCATATATTTATATATATATATATATATATATATATATATATAATATATATATATATATACAAGCGACCTTCGGTGGTGACTAACGTCACCGCTTTGGCCTGCGGCGCTAGGAGCTCGCTTTGCTCGCAGTTTAGCTGGTAAACTAAGATACTCTTCCCTTGAGCCAGAATATTTGTAATCAGGATTGTCCTTTAATAGCTCACCAAACTTTCGAACTATACGTTGGAAATCATTTATCATAGCTATTCTAGGTTTTAACCTTTTTATGTTTTTGTACAATTTTGGAAATAATTCCATATGTTCATCTTTAAGGCCACGGGACAATATCTTATTACAATAAACCTCTTGTCTTTCTATTCCCTTTGTTTTAGTAACCCACATCCAATAATGCCTCTGTCATTTTCTCTCCAAAGCTAAAGCTGATTTGCCGTCGTTGGACATGTTGTAGTAGCAAGACAACCAAATTCTATGACAGCTATACGCTTTTTCTTCAATGTCTTCTTTATTAGCTGGTAAACTAAGATACTCTTCCCTTGAGCCAGAATATTTGTAATCAGGATTGTCCTTTAATAGCTCACCAAACTTTCGAACTATACGTTGGAAATCATTTATTATAGCTATTCTAGGTTTTAACCTTTTTATGTTTTTGTACAATTTTGGAAATAATTCCATATGTTCATCTTTAAGGCCACGGGACAATATCTTATACGCCCATTCTTCAAAATGTCGGGAAACATAGTACCTCGATCAATTCTGTTGGCTCGGCCGGGGGCTTGGCTGCGCAAACAGCGGCCTACGTCCGCAGCTTTCCTCGCTCAGATACCTCGTTTTCCCCTTCGGCCTCGGCCTCGGGGCGAAACCTCAACACGGGATCCCCAGCACGAAGAAGAACACGAAGAAGAACGCGAAGAAGAACGCGAGGAAGAAGAACGCGAAGAAGAACACGAAGAAGAACGCGAAGAAGAACACGAAGTAGAATGAGAAGAAGAATGCGAAGAAGAAGAACGCGAAGAAGAACGCGAAGAAGAAGAACGCGAGGAAGAAGAAAGCGAAGAAGAACGCAAAGAAGAATGCGAAGAAGAACGTGAAGAAGAACGCGAAGAAAAACGCGAAGAAGAACGCGAGGAAGAAGAAGAAGAAGAAGAAGAAGAAGAAGAAGAAGAAGAAGAAGAAGAAGAAGAAGAAGAAGAAGAAGAAGAAGAAGAAGAAGAAGAAGAAGAAGAAGACAATACCTTATACGCCCATTCTTCAAAATGTCGGGAAATATAGTACCTCGATCAATTCTGCTGGCTCGGGCAAAAACTGACAAAAGTTCCAGCACGAAGAAGAACGCGAAGAAGAACGCCAAGAAGAACGCGAGGAAGAAGAACGCGAAGAAAAACACGAAGAAGAACGCAAAGAAGAACGAGAGGAACAAGAACGCGAATAAAAACACGAAGAAGAACGCGAAGAAGAACACGAAGTAGAATGAGAAGAAGAATGCGAAGAAGAACGCGAAGAAGAACGCGAAGAAGAAGAACGCGAGGAAGAAGAACGCGAAGAAGAACGCGAAGAAGAAGAACGCGAAGAAGAACGCAAAGAAGAATGCGAAGAAGAACGCGAAGAAGAACGCGAAGAAAAACGCGAAGAAGAACGCGAGGAAGAAGAAGATGGAAGATGGAAGAAGAAGAGGAAGAAAAAGAAGAAGATAAAGGAGAAGAAGAAAAAGAAAAAAGAAGAAGAAGAAGAAGAAGAAGAAGAAGAAGAAGAAGAAGAAGAAGAAGAAGAACGCGAAGACAATATCTTATACGCCCATTCTTCAAAATGTCGGGAAACATAGTACCTCGATCAATTCTGTTGGCTCGGCCAAAAACTGACAAAAGTTCCAAATTGAGTGAAGTTTATTTTTAATTATATATAAATATATATGTTGAGGAATGGACGACAAAATGAGTGGCAGGGTGGTGAGATAAACACCGAGAACCGTTGAAGTTTTATTAACTGACGTTTCGCTCTTAACAGAGCTTCTTCAGAGTGTACAAACATAATCGGGAAATCAACAGTTATATCTTACATAATTCCGCGTTCCTTCCTTAACCCATCCCCTCCCTCCCTCTCGTACCCTTCAGCTCCTGTAAGCTGCCTCTACTATTTTTTTTTCTTTTTCTTTTTTTCTTTTTTTCTTGTCTAACCCTGTTAAGAGCGAAACGTCAGTTAATAAAACTTCAACGGTTCTCGGTGTTTATCTCACCACCCTGCCACTCATTTTGTCGTCCATTCCTCAACATGTCGAGTGGTGGTGAGATACCGGGAATCTTATGGAGGGAGTTTCGTGCAAAACGGAAAATCAACAGCTGTATACTTCGCAGGCGTTTCCTACAAGACTGCATAGATGAGAAAGTTCTACCTAGGGAAGCGCCAAAACAGCTCAGGAAGGAAGGAGTCCCTTTTAGTAACAGTGCAGAAATGTTTCTATCCGAGGCCTGTGAGGACCTGAGTAACGAAGTTGAAAATCTACGAGCCAGCACCAGCCAGGTACGTTTACCATCATTCCTTCTACGCAAACTTGATACCGAGAAATCAGTGCAAAGTGTGAGACTGAAAAAGAAATTGGAGTTACTCTGTGAACAAAGTGATTGGAATGAAGTGGGCAATGCTGATCTCATAGTGAATCTTTCAGACCGACAACTATCTGACACTGAAAAACAAGCCCTTTCGCTCGGTCTTAAGTTCGATACCGGTGTGAGTAACAAAAGTTTTTCTGATTTTATAAATAAAAACTATAGATGGGATGACAGTGATGTAGAGAAAGGTTCTAAACAGGGATTGTTAACGTGTTTCCATGCTTTAGCAAATCTTAATCGATGTAGCATCCCTAGGCGCTTCAAGATAGCTTTGGAGAATTTAGGAAGTGACGAAGACTTAGTTATCACGAGTGCAGATAAAGGAGGAGTTGTCATATTAAACAGGACAGACTACAACATCAAAATGATGGATTTACTCAACGATACATCCACGTATGAGAAAAAACCCTTAGGAAACGCAGAACGAGAAGGGATACGGTTCAAGAAAGAAGCCAGGAGGATATTAATGCGAACCAACAGAGGCAAGAAACTTGTGGGATTGTTAGAAGAAGCACCAAGACCGCCCAGGATGAGGGGATTACCAAAGACACACAAGCCGGGTATACCGATGAGACCCATTACGTCAGGTATCGGCAGCGCTCCCCACAGGTTAGCCAAGTGTTTAGCCAAACCGTTATCTCGATGTTTGGGGGCACTTAGCAGTGGCCATTTGAAGGACTCAAGTGACCTAATCACGAGACTCAGTAATGTGGATTTCTCACAGAAAGTCATGATAAGTTACGATGTAACTGCTTTGTTCACAAATGTTTGCGCAGAGGGGGCACTAACAGCAGCCAAGGAAGCCATCGGTAATATAGATGACCAGGATTTACCAGTGGAAAAAATTATTTCTTAGAATTAGTCTCTCTGTGTATCAGATTCGGACCGTTCATGTTCCAGGATGAGGAATATTGTCAGATACGTGGTCTGGCAATGGGGAGTCCACTCAGTGCAGTCCTAGCATCATTATACATGGAAGTTTTGGAGAGAGATCATTTTATGAAAATTATGGGAAGAGGGACCCATTGGTTTCGATATGTAGACGACGTCCTAGTCATTGCCCCGGAGAAAACCAATTTCACCACCAAACTTAACAGGCTGAACATGGTAGACAGGGATATTCAGTTCACAGTAGAACACGAGGTGGATCAAAAGTTACCTTTCTTGGATGTATTAATTTGGAGGAAGGATAACGGCACGGTGGGTTTCTCGGTTCACAGAAAAGCTACCAACAAAAATGACCTCATTCACTACTTTTCGGCACATAGTGAAAGGATAAAGAGAGGAGTAATAATTGGATTTTTTCTCAGAGCGTTCCGGGTATGTAGTGAAGAACATATTGACAGAGAAATCAAATATATTTTTAAAGTGTTCTTAGGACTAAAATATCCAGAAGGGTTACTCCATAGTTTGAAGAAAATAGCTCTTAAAATAATGGAAAAGAGAAATGATGAGAAAAAGGAGACTAAGGAAGGTGGCTTCATTGTAGTTCCCAACTCCAAGCACACAGAAGAGTTAGGACATTTGCTCCGCAGAGCAGGGCTGAAGATCGCCAGTACATCCAGTACGAAGATAGGTGAAGTAGTGAGAGGTAAGAGTAGAAATGAACATAATAACAACAGCATGGTTTACAGAATCCCATGTGGTGGCTGTGACCTAAACTACTTTGGGGAGACAGGAAGAGGCATACAAAAGCGGACATATGAGCACAAGAGCGACCTGAGGGCCCACCGAACATCAAACGCCCTGGTGATTCATGCGGAGGAATACGGACATTTACCTAACTGGGACGGAGTGGAAATATTAAAACAAGGGTTAGACAAGAAAAAAAGAAAAATAGTAGAGGCAGCTTTTATAGCATCCCAGCCCTGCTGTAACCATCGTGATGGTTTTATTAAGCTGTCCAAAATGTCCGGCTGGATGATCTTACAGGAGCTGAAGGGTACGAGAGGGAGGGAGGGGGTGGGTTAAGGAAGGAACGCGGAATGATGTAAGATATATAACTGTTGATTTCCCGATTATGTTTGTACACTCTGAAGAAGCTCTGTTAAGAGCGAAACGTCAGTTAATAAAACTTCAACGGTTCTCGGTGTTTATCTCACCACCCTGCCACTCATATATATATATATATATATATATATATATATATATATATATATATATATGTATATATATATATGTATATATATATATATATATATATATATACATACATACATACATACATACATACATATATACATACATATATGTACACATTTGGAATGGTTATGGGGAACCCTTTGTCTTCAGTACTAAGCAATTTGTACTATGAATTTTCTGAAAGGCAATTGTTACCTGGTATTCTCCCTCTTAAAGTCACCTGGTATAGGTATATTGATGCTTGTATAAACTAGGTAACTATATTATAAATAGAACTGTCCAACAGCATCGTGATACGCCACCATAATTTTTGTGTAACCAGTTCTTATCCACATACATGTCAACCTATCTATGTATTTATTCTCGTATGCATGTACTGTATATGTGTACTTTATATGTATATATTTATAGATATGTATTTATATATGTATTCCATTTGTGTAACGGCTTCCCACGGAGAGGATTGTGACCAATTGTTGTTCACAAAATTTGTAATCCATCCATTTTTTTTATTCTTTCTTTATTCATGTTGGCATATATATGTGTAATTTTGTATGTATCTATGTAAATTTTGGTAGATGTGGGTATTTACTTGTATTTTTATTTGTGTAACGGTGCCCCACGGAGTTCATAATTGGAGATGAGACTTTTCCTACTTCCTTTCTTCTTTCTATATATATGTTACCTTTACTTATTTTCCGGTATACTCTAAAAATGTCTTAACAGACGAAAACGTTTAGTATATCATTCTCTTGGTTTCCCGTGGTTTCTGCAAAATCTTTTTTCACGCGTTCATTGTGAATTTTATAGCATATATATATATATATATATATATATATATATATATATATATATATGTGTGTGTGTGTGTGTGTGTGTGTGTGTGTGTGTGTGTGTGTGTGTGTGTGTGTGTGTGTGTGTGTGTGTGTGTGTGTGTGCGCGCGCGTGTGTGTGTGTGTGTGTGTGTGTGTGTGTGTGTGCACGCGTGTATATATATATATATATATATATATATATATATATATATATATATATACATATAGAGTATATACATATATATGTAAGTAAAGATTGACAGATATAGAGGTGAGGTGGCAAAATGAAAAGTTAAGGCTAGAGTAGTGAGTTTATTCAGAGCCAGACGTTTCGACCTTTACGGTCTTCCTCAGTGGACTGAAAACAGGAGAAGAAATAAAATTCGTCAACAGCTTTTAATGTGATCTGACGACCCTGCGTTACCTCACCCCGGTCTCATGTCTTCACACTTGTCAATCGCCAGCTGCGCGGACGTTTGGGACCAGGACATAAATCCCCCACGGGAATTAGTGGTGTTTTCGGTGGCAATGTATGCCGCCTCCAAAACCTTTCTTCTCTTTTTACTCAGTTTTCTGTGTAATATGTGGGCTTCTTTCCAATTCGGCAGATGATCTTCGTCGATATGAACTAATAGCGCGTTCGATGTTTTGTGGTATTTCACATCCCTCTTGTGTTCTTCTAGTCTCTTGCCTAGGCCGCGTCCTGTCTCACCAATGTAAGCCTTCTCACAACCTGTACAAGAATTTCATATATAACGCTTATTTTCTTGTGAATTTTCTGCTTTCATTGTAAGTTCGCCAATTTTCTTTCCCGCTGAAGTAACTAAGTTTATTCTGGTGTTTTTCAAGAAGTTACTAACTATTGGTGCATATTTTGAGTTAGGAACTGAAATGAATATTCTGTTAGAATTGTTTTCTGTAGGAACACAACGCCTACAGAAAACAACACCAACAGAATATTCATTTCAGTTCCTAACTCAAAATAACCAATAGTTAGTAACTTCTTAAAAAACACCAGAATAAACTTAGTTACTTCAACGGGAAAGAAAATTGGCGAACTTACAAAGAAAGCAGAAAATTTACAAGAAAATAAAAGTACTATATATAAAATTCCTTGTACAGGTGATTGGAATTTTATGGGTCCCCTGGAGGTGCCACTTAGGGCCTCCATTGTTAAGGTGGTATGTCAACATTCCAGTCACCAGATCCATCTTAGTGGACAATACCACAGTTTTAGACCGAGAAAGTGACGAGCACCGCCTTGCCCTCCTTGAGGCCCTCCACATCAAATACAGCCAGCCTACATTGAACACCCAGCAGGAAGCCCCCACCATCCTTCCCAGCCTCAAACCGTCCAGAATCCGCCAAACCAGACAACCCAGCTACAACACAAATCAGCCCTCTCACGAGCAGTCACTCCGGCCGCGACGGACACCCAGGCCACAGTAACGGTCATCTAAAGTGTCCTTTCCCAGTGGTCATAGTTCCCAGTCCCATGCATCCTTCCCCAGTATTCAACGTGTCCTTTCCAAGATTTAGACCAGAGTAACGGTCAACCTCTTTGTGATTTTTCCCAGTGTTTACATTCTGTATTTATAATCGCCCATTTCTTTGTTCTTGTTACAATTGAAAATGCTTACTGTGATTAGCGAAACGTCTTGTATCTTGTTCCACCCATTAGATGGCTCCTATCGGCAACTTAATTTTTTCTTTACCTCTCCATGCTAGAGAGATCTTCAGAAGATTTGAAACTCTTCATCGGAAAGTCATCAGAGCTCAATTTGCTGTTGCATACAATTCAATATGCCTTAAAGAAAATATTTTGCCGCGTTAATTCAATATATATATATATGTATATATACACATATATATATGTATATATATATGTATATATATATGTATATATATATACATACATATATATATGTATATATATATATATACATATATATACATATATATGTATATATATGTATATATATATATAAAGAATACTTTGAAGGATTAAGGATACTTTGAGTTCTTTTGCGTACTTACAAATATGGAGAAGAACTGCAACTACTGTTAATAACATCCTGTTGGTCCACGTCATTCTGTTCTGGAAAAATATATAAATATATATTTATATGTATATTATTTTGTTTTTCAACATTAATTTAACTTTTACTAACATTAGTTTAACTTTTACTAACATTAGTTTAACTTTTACTAACTTCCATTTCATGATATGAATCAATTATCATTGATTTGATAGGCACTGTTGGATATTCTACCGTAATAGACATGTCCCTGCTACGTCATTGACTTTTTTTCCGCATTTCACAATAAGTAATCGAGAATGTGTTCAGAGCAGGAGAGGGTAGGATGATGTATAAAGTGCAAGGTATGACTATTTGCAGGTAGAAGCGGGGAAAGTTTTGTGAGTAATATCACATACCTTTGGCAGGGTCGTATGAAAATGACCTGACATCATTTCTAGTTCACAGTGTGTACTTTATATTTTCCCCCTTCTACGGGAGGTAGAGGGCCAAGACCTGCATCCGCGACCCAGCCCATCTATTACTCCTTTTTTATTCTATACCTTAAATTCATGTGGATGAAGGACTATCCCTGGAACCTATTCCTTGCCTTATCTCATCCTTGTTGAACAGACATTACTCTTTTACCTAATATCCCCTTCATCCCATCCATCCCTCTCATTTTCGGTCTTCCCCGTAAGTTCACCCCATCCGCTTTTGCTTTCCACATTTTTTCCTAATCTTTCCTAGCTCATTCTTCCCATGTGTTCAAACCATCCCAGAATTCTTTCACAAGACATATCTGCCAGCTCCATTTCCACCCCCACTCTCCTCCTCACCTCCTTATTTTTCACTATCCATTCTCGTAACCTCTATTATACTCCTCAAACACCCTATTTCTCCTGCCTGCCTCCCTTACATTCCAAGTTCCAATTCCATACAAAGTCGTAGGCACAATTACACCCTCATATACACTTCTCTATGCGTTCATTCTCAGATACTTGTTTCTTATGACACTTTTCATTACTCGAAGACATTTAATTGATTCCTTTGATGTTTACCTCCATAACCCACTCCTCTATTCCCTGTTACATGTGACCCTAAATACTTGAATCTATCCACCAATCACCTCCTATAACCTTTCTCCTTTACGACTTATATCAAGTTTGCTGCCATCCCCACCACCTGTATATCTTATCGCGTTACATTTACCCATATTTACTTTCAATTTCCTCCTGTTACATACCTTCCCAAACTTCTCACTAGTTGCCTTAGATCTTCTTCTGACCCATCCACAAACGCAGTGTCATCAGCAAGCTCACCTCCAACTTCTTTCTATTCTCATTAACCATTTCCGATCTCCTGCCTCCCACTCTCTCTTTTACCTCACTACTCGTACACCATGCGTGTAAACATTAGACGACTATGGTGTGACATAACACAACCCTGGCGCTGCCCCACTTTTACCTTAATCCACTCACTCTTATCACTTCCAACCTTAAAATAAGCTCTATTATTCAAGTAAAAATTATTGACTACCTTTAAAAAAATTCTTACTATCCCATATAGTTCCAACACCTCCCAAAATGCCTTCCTGTCGAACTAGAGGGAAATATTTTCGTTCCTAGGACCGGCAGGTTATTACAGGAAACCCATATCAAATTTTGCCGGGATAATCAAACCTCTCACCAAAATGACGAAAGGAGAAAACAAGGAAAAACAACTGTGAGCTTGGGGAACGCAGCGCTCGAGGCAGCTATGACACAGGTAACCGGTGGTCCGGCTATACCCTGATTTGGGAGACCTTTTCTGTTATACCCCGACATCACCACTTCGGCGGTCGGTGGAGTGCTCTACAGCGAAGTTAGGTGAGTCCCTCTTTCCTTTTTCAGCCACACTCTGAACGAGCGAGCGCGTATACGTACAGTACAATAGTAAGGGAGGCTTTAACGTTTATGTATATTCTAACCGTGAATCAAACCCTTATCAATGGATGTCCCTGTGAAGCTCAGGAGCGATCATGGGCACCTGGTCAGGCTCTCCGTTATCAAGGACACTAACACCCAGATCCTTAGGTGGCAGAATTTGATCTGGATATAAACTAAATCACAGAGCCAATGAACATAGTTACTGAACCAATCTCAAGGATATGGGAGACCGCGAGAGAATTAAGTGAATAGAACAGCGAACCACATGATATTGAACGCATTACCTTGGAATAGCTGGTGATCTGTAGAGGTCAAAATGAACACGAAAAGGGACGAAATCAAAGTACATCTGACGGGCGAGGGGGCCGGATGAGTGTCCTTATCTCAAAATTTTCACTCATGGCAGGCCACGAGAGCATTTAGGTAATTTTAAAGCGGTTGAAAAACAATATATACATATATAGATATAAAAATATGTACAAGAAAATAGACAATACTGATGATACTGGTAATAAATCAATAAGTAAAACAAAGTACAATATAAAATCAGATAAAATGCATACAAACAATTATATATATATATATATATATATATATATATATATATATATATATATATATATATATATATATACAATGAAAAATGTGGCATATGCATTTATAGTAATCCTTCATGACAAACAAGAACCTCTCAGATAATTAAAGCACTGCCCAGGAAATTCGCACATGTAACTGATCCATTTGGCATAATCCATATCATTTAGATAGGAACTTTACCGTGCGAAACCGCTTCCTGGACACCAGAATAAATTTAGTAACATCAGCGGGGAAGAGAATTGGTGAGTTTACCAGAAATACAGAAATTTTGCAAGAAAATAAAAGTGTTGTTTACAGAATTCCTTGTACAGGTTGTGAGAAAGTTTATATCTGTGAGACAGGACGCGGCATGGACAGAAGATTAGAAGAACACAAGAGGGATGTGAAACATCACAGAACATCAAATGCCCTAGTAGTTCATATCGATGAAGAAAATAATTTGCCAAACTGGAAGGAAGCCCACGTTCTACATAGGAAAATGGGAAAAAAGAAAAGGAAAGCTTTGGAGGCGGCACACATTGCCACCGAGAAAACCACAAATTCTCGTAAGGGGTTTATGTCCTGGGCTCAAACGTCCGCACAACTGGCGGTCGGCGAGTGTGGGGGGACAACGTGACCGGGGTGAGGTCACGCAGGGTCGTCAGATCACCATGTAAGCTGTTGACGGACTTTGATTCTTATTCTGTATTCAGTCCACTGAGGAAGGCCCAAGAGGTCGAAACGTCTGGTTCTGAATAAAGCTCCATACTCTAGCCTTAACGTTTCATTTTGCCACCTCACCTCCATATATATATATATATATATATATATATATATATATATATATATATATATATATATATATATATATATATATATATATAGTGAAAAAATATATAAATAAGAATAAACGTATAACAGAATAATACGGTTTTCACAAAAGGGGCAAAAAAATTGAAATATACACAAATATGAAAAACAAACGAACTTATGCGACAGCGCAATATATATGTATATATATATATACATATACATATATATATATATATATATATATATATATATATATATCATTGAATGAAATGGCAAGCTTGTTGTGACAAAGCTCTTTGTCAATCTTCTCTCTCTTTCGCAAGACGACTCTGCCTTCCATAGATAGTGGTCCGAGTAATTCGCCGTATGCCATTAGATAGAAATATAGGCATAGTCGAAATCCAAAACGCGTTTTCGTATCTCATGGTGCTTTTTCAGCAGCAGTTGAAGTAATGGAGATTCCGTGAAGATCAGCATTTTTTATACCCGGTAACGTGGGTTAAATGAGAAGAAGGTGGATGGTGATTGGCTGGATGGCTGCTGCTGCGGGTTAGATACGTTCTGTTCTCCCGTTGGCTGAGAGGTGCATGACGTCATCAGTTTGCACTCCAGCACCGTGGCGTGTGGACCTCCTAACATTGGGTAAAGCTTGGGCTTGTATATTGAGATTCGGGGAAAGATCTTTTATGAAAAGGGCCTCCAGGATAGGTGATGTTCTAGGGCCTTAGTGTGTGACTAAGATTTCCGTGTTGTTGACTAGGGTTTCCCTTCGTAAAATGGTGTGGTGTGTATCTTTGAAATGGTTCTTAGGTGCACCTAATGTCAGATGGTATGACAGTCTACGCGACATCTTCATGGTGGTCATAACATAACAATATAGGAAGAAGGTTGGATTGCACAGTCCTATATATGGCATGAGACCTCTGAAGTTTGTCCGTTGATGGCTTGTTGTTGTTCTTGATGAGTAGGTTTGATGTCTTCTTATTTCGGTAACATATGGTAAAAACAATTTTGTTGTCGGCGGAAGTCGGTTTGATGTTCCTTCTGATGATTTGATTCTTAATTCTCTCATCTTTCTTATATACCGTGGAGACGAATGATTTATAAAATATATTGATGATGTTCTCTGTTGATGTTTGGTTATCTTCCGAGAGGTTCTTTTTTAGATGGTACATGTCCATAATTTTCTTAGTTATTCTTTCAATGTCTTTATTGGCAAATCCGTTGTTGATGAGGATTTGCGTGGCCCTTTATACAAGTGCTAGGGTGCACCTAACGACTATCAAAATTATGTAATGATACAGAGAGATTTAAAAAAGACAATAAAAAACAAAAACGACATTTACTAAATGAATATCGCTGATAAATCCAAAGAGAATCCCAAAGAATTCTACATTTACATTAGAGATAAAAAGGTTATGAGGAATCACATTGGCCCCCTATTGTCTGCTGACGGTCAACTTGAGTATTCAAACGAAGGAATATGTAATATTTTAAACAACTATTTTAGCTCAGTATTCGTAAACAAAACACCTCAAGGTGAACTCCAAACTGGAACATAACAAAAGAAAAAATTAAAAGGTGTATCGAGAAACTCAAAATTAATAAAACATCAGGGCCTGACGGTTGGTATCCAAGAATCTTAAAGGAAATGGAAAATGAGATTGATGTTCCATTAAAAATTATCTTTAAGAAATCCATCATATCCGGAGATGTCCCAACAGAATGGAAGCTAGCTAACGTCACTCCAATATTCAAAAAAGGTGAAAAAAGAAACCAAATAACTACAGGCCTATAAACTTGACTTCAATCGTAGGAAAAATTATGGAAACTATCATCAGAGATGCTATCAAACATCATTTAGAAAGTAACTGTTTGATAAATGATAGTCAGCATGGTTTCAGACGGAAACGTTCTTGCGTGACTAATTTACTCGAATTCTGCAACACAGTCATCTCGAGTTATGGCAAAAGAAACAATATAGATTTGATATATTTAGACTTTGCAAAAGCTTTTGATACCGTCCCCCACGAAAGACTACTTACTAAATTAGCTTCACACGGCGTAAGTAGCAGCCTATTAAGTTAGACTAGAAATTGGTTGAATGATCGAAAACAGAGAGTTGTTTCAAATGGAAAAACTTCTAGATGGAAAAATGTTACATGTGGAGTTCCTCAGGGTTCCGTTCTTGGGCCACTTCTATTCATAGTATATATAAATGATATAGACCATCTATTATCTCCAAATTTGTTGATGATACAAAACTGTGCGGGATGGCAAATTATCACTTCAATCAATTAGATATTCAAGAAGATTTAGATGAATTACAGCAATGGTCTGAAAAATGGCTAGTGAAATTTAACAGAAGTAAATGCAAGGTACTGCACATAGGTAAAAATAACAGTAAGTACGATTACAAGTTATTTGGGAATTCGTTAACAAAAGTGGATAGTGAGAACGATCTAGGGGTAATTATCAGTAACGATCTCAAATTATCTAAGCAGCGTATTTCAGCCTCTGAGAAAGCAAATAAGTTTCTAGGACTGATCGCGCGATCTTTTGATTTCAAAAGTCCATCTCTCATTAACAAGTTAGTTCGTCCACATTTGGAATATGCTGTTTCTGTATGGTCACCGAATCTCATTAAAGAAATTGTCAGATTGGAAAAAGTACAAAAGAGAGCCACAAAACTGATTCCAAATATCAAAAATAAATCATATGAAAATCGACTAAAACATATTAATCTGTTTTCACCCAAAAAGCGTAGACTCAGAGGTGACTTGATACAGGTATTTAAGATTCTAAAGGGGATTGACAACATCAAAAGTGACAAAATTCTTACACTGAATGAGAATCCGACAAAAAATAATGGTCTCAGATTATCAAGAAATAGATTTAATCTGGAAGTGGGTAGAAACAACTTCGCCAACCGTATAGTTAATGAATGGAATAAACTTCCTGCAGAGGCAGTGGAATGTAGTTCAGTTAGAAGCTTTAAGATTTGTTTAGATAAACATTTAAGCAAGATGCTGTAATGACTGTCATTTATTTTTGTATTATTTGATTATTTGTTTGTTATTGTTTGTCTGTTTACTTATTATTTGCTTGATTTCCATTTATTATTATTTATTTGTCAGTTTATTATTATTTACTATGTACCTGTTTGTTTAGCATTTAACTATACCTATGTATTATATACTTTGTTTATTATTATTTATTATAATTTTTATTTCATTTTATCTATTTTATTATCATTTATATCTATTTTTTCGCATTCGACCTAGTTATGGACCAAAAGGTCTCCTGTCGGCATGCTCCGCCTTTGCCTTTGTAATCCTTTGAGCTTACGACTCTAGTTGTTGCAGTGTGTGAAGGCTCTTCTAATGAAGACACCTATTGTAGAATCCTTGTACCTCTGAGGGCACTCACTTATTCCATTTAAGCAATGTCATTGATTAGTAGATTTAACATAAACTGAAGTGTTGAGAGTTTATTCTCCCTGTTTCACCAGAACATCAAGAAATGGGAGGGAATCTTCTTCACTATGTTCGATGGTAAAGTTGAGACCAGAGGCTTCTTTCAATCGTCGTTGCAAGGCTTCAATCTCTTGGAGGTTTTCGGTTCCTTTTGGTGATCCCATAACAACTCCATCAATCTGGCAGTACTTGGTCCCCCTCGGACAGGTAAATGGTGCTTCTTTGGTACAGAATTCTATTAGTTTCTTCATCACAGGTTCTGGGATGTCGCAATTCGGGATGTCATCATTATGGTAAACACTGTTGATTATACTGTATACTGGATGGCACGATCCACTGAAATTTTAGTGAAGAGATACTCCACGTCCAACGATGCAATCGTTCCTTTCGAGCTGGTGTTAGCTAGGAGGTCCAGAAAGTTGGTGGGAAACTTGACGCTGAAGGAAGCTAGCACTTAAGGTGTGAGAATTTCACCTAATTTCTTTGCTATGTGGTAAGCTGGTGTTGGGATCTGAGAGATAATGGGTCTAAGTTTGTTCCCTGGCTTATAATGTAACGTGGTATTAGATATTACGTCATGTATGTAATTATGTTATAGAATTGTGTTCCTTTGTATTAAATAACAATGTTCATATTTCTTGTCTATGTATGTATTGTAACAATGTTAAGCAGTAACGCCCGTCCACTATATGTAATCTTGCCTACGTGCGGAGAAATGTGCGCACTCTTGTAGAACAAACAGACAAGAGAAGTAATCCTGAATAGTTCGGAGCGCACAGATTTGACAGTTACTAAATAAGTAGATTGTTCAAGCGAGTCGAGGGTCTTAAAACTATCCAAGTTGACGTGTGTTAACTTACCTCCTCCCCTCCTCAACGCTCACCCGCACCCTTCACCGGAATTATCCCGCTTCCGGTCCAATGGTATATAAGCTGTGGAAATCACTCACACCTTGTCATTTCTCGCATATTGCTCTCATGATAAAACTAATAGTTTGGACTCATGAGACGATTCATGTGAAGTGATCACCCCTTTTGCCTCCATTACTTGTCTTATATACATTGCTTTGCATTATACTTGTATTTGTACTTATTACTTATTTTGATACATATGTTCCTGACCTATTTGTACTTACTTAGTACCATATTGTATACGTATCTTGTACTTCGTATTTGAACGATACTTTCCTTATTCTTGTATTTGTGTAATGGTCCCATTGACCCCACTGCCCATTCTCTTTTGTGTTTATTATTGCCTGTAAATATTTTCCAAGTTATTAATAATTTCGTTTACTAGTTTTATCGCTAGTTTAATATTCCTTTCCTGGAATCTTCTTTGTTACTTTACTTCTAGTCTTACGAATTATCTAGGCGCTGACCAGGTAATTCAGTCCTACAGTGGCTTCTAGAAGTGAGCTGGTTCTTAAGCACTTATCCGTTATACGTAACGTCTCTTCACCTAACCAGTCCGTCCCGTAACAATAACCAAGTCCATAGTCTCCAGATAGCTTAGGGAACTTTGTGCCGCCTTTAGTAGCGTTAACGTTCTCAATTAGCTGATTTAATTTCTTCTTCAAAAACTCCATTGTATCTTTAGTAATTTTCTTGAATTTGCTTATATCACCCAAGATTTGGTCTATTTTCAGCATATGCTCGTCCGTCTCTATAAGAACATAGGCAACATGAAGTCTACTACTGGGTAGAAAGAGTCATCGTGTTTAGGGACAACAAAAATAGGGAATTTCCATTTACTGGTTGATGATTTAATGATATATTGAGCAATCATGTATAGGATAAGGTTATCTTCTAATGGTGATATTAGGGTCCGCACGGAGCTGCTTGATTGTTTCAATATGTCTTTTCTCCAGGATTTGGCTTTTGAATCTTCCCCTGCTCTTTGATGCTTCGCTGATAAACTCTATCCTGATTGGAAGCTCTGTTGTTATTTTATTTAGTTTAGCCAGTTTTTCAACGTTGTTTATGAGCATCTCGCATTCGAGGCTTTTTCATATTTCGAGGGGGGCTTCATGATGTGGCAGTTCAGTCCCATGTTAAAAAGTTCTTCCTGATCAGTAGTTAAGGTCTTACTGGTTAGGTTAGTGTAGCCTTTTAGGGGACGAGGGTGCTTGAGCTGTCCTTCATTGAGACTAATCAATTTTCTCTGGTTGATACTGGATATGGCTTGTATATGCGAGTCAATCATTCTGTCGTATACTGTTTCAATTTGTTCCTTAATTTCGTCTGTGATGTCGCAGCTATCCCATTGTTTAATGGATTTTCCAGCTTCTTCTTCTAGTCGTCTGAGTAGGTTCTTCAGTTCCTCAATCCTGGTTTTCATAAAAGCTATTCTTTCTTCCGACGAGGGGTTGATCCTTCCCCTTCTACCTTCGTTGGCTGCCCTGTTGCCAGAAATATTCTTCGTATTAATGGTCAGGAGATTCTCTCTTAAGCATATTTCATTGAATAAAATGACAAGCTTGTTGTGACAAAGCTTTTTGTCAGTATTCTCTCTCTTTCGTAAGGCGACTTTGCCTTCCATAGGCATAGGATTCTACAATAGGTGCCTTTATTAGAAATTCCCTCACACACTGCAACAACTGGAGAGCCTTACACTCAGAGTTGGAAAGAGCCACGCAAGTCCTCACCAACAACGGATTTGCCAATAAGGACATTGAAAGAATAACTAAGAAAATTATGGATATGTGGTACCTAAAAAAGAACCTCTCGGAAGATAACCAAACACCAAAAGAGAACATCATCAATATATTTTATAAATCATTCTTCTCCACAGCATACAAGGAAGATGAGAGAATTATGAATCAAATCATCAGAAGGAACATCAAACCGACTTCCACCGACAACAAAATTGTTTTTGCCATATATTACCAAAATATGAACAACAACAAGCCCATAAACGACAAACTTCAGAGATCTCATGCCATATATAGGTATACGTGTAACCTTGGGGACTGAGTAATGCAACCTTCTTCCTCTATTGGTATGTCCTCCATGAAGCTGTAGCGTAGACTGTCATACCAGCTGACATCAGGTGCACATAGGAACAATTTCAAAGATACTCACCACACCATTTTACGAAGGGAAACCCCAGTCAACAACACGGAAATTTTAGCCACACACTAAGACCATAGAATATTACCTATCCTGGAGGCCCTTTTCATAAAAGATCTTTCCCCGAATCTCAATATGTAAGCCCATGACCTGCAAGTTTTACCCAGTATTAGGAGGTCCACCCGCCACGGTGCTGGAGTGCAAACTGATGACGTCACGCACCTCTCAGCCAACGAGAGAACAGAACGTATCTAACCCACAGCAGCAGCCATCCAGCCAATCATTATCCACCTTCTTCTCATTTAACCCACGTTACCGGGTATAAAAGTTACTGATCTTCACGGAATCTCCATTACTTCAACTGCCACTGAAGAAGCACCAGGAAGCACGAAAACGCGTTTTGGCTTTTGATTATGCCTATATTTCTATTTAACGACATACGGCGAATTACTCGGACTACTGCCTATGGAAGGCAAAGTCGCCTTACGAAAGAGAGAGAATATTGGCAAAAAGCTTTGTCACAACAAGCTTGCCATTTCATTCAATGAAATATGCTTAAGAGAGAATCTCCTGCCCATCTATACGAAGAATATATATATATATACATATATATATATACATACATATATATATATATATATATATATATATATATATAAATATATATGTATGTATGTATATGGCTGATCACATCAAACAAGTCTTCTCATGGGTCTAACCTAACCAGAGTTAGGTTTTATCACGAGAGTGAATTCGTTGGAAATGACGCGAGGTAAAGGGAATGAGTGCTCTTATATAAACACTAACCGGATGTTATATACGTAACAACAAGGGGGAAGGAGCTATGCAATTCCAGGAAAAAGCCGGCTCTGATGTCACATAGCCAATCTACCGTTCCATCTGTCGAAGGTGCTTCCGAGCCGATCGTAAGTGTGTACGTGCGACAATCCACTTAGTCCTAACCATTTTTTTCTTCACCAGAGCCATTTTTTTTTTAATTACCAGAGCCATTTTTAATACTTCCAGAGCAATTTTTTTGCAGGTTCGATTTCCTTCAAACTATTGGAAGGCTAACTCATTACTCATGTCGGAGCGAGTTTGCATGTGTACAGTGTACGTATGCATGCGGTGATGTGGTATTGGGTATGGTGCATTGTACATGTTGTCAGCGCGTTGATTGGGCAGCTAGCTGCATGCAACCAATAAACTTCCCTGCATACAGGTACCATGCAATTCGCAACTAGCGACATTATGTAGCACGATAGTCGTGTAGAGTCTAGTCAACATGTACTAGTATACGCACGCATGCAGCTGATACGAAGCTAGGCTAGGTAAGCCATTGAACTCTAGCATCTAAACCGCGTACATATATGTACGTACATCAACACATTAAAGTTGATTGATGCGTTGCGTTTATGATATCGATTGATAATGCAATGATTGATCACGGGTAAGTTGTGTTTGCTCTGATCCTTTCATCAATAGTGATGGGATTCAGGGATTGCCAAATGATGGATAATGCATGAAAAACGTTGAATCTTGCCGCGGGAGCGTTTTTTTTTTTTTTTTTTGGGGGGGGGGGGGATCGCTCCCGCTATTGGATTTGCGAGAGCGACATTGGAACTTTCCCGAGCGAAATCGCTCGTCGCTCCCGTGTATTTTTTCGCTGGATTGGAAGCATAAAATAAAGGCTTCTCTGGGTTCTTTGCTTTAATTGTTCAACTTGTTGGTTTGAGAGTCAGGCTTCGTCTGTCATTTGTCACCTAGGGAGCGACGAAGAAAATGTGTGACTGTTGCCAAAACATCCTTGTAATTTATATATATATATATATATATATATATATATATATATATATATGTGTGTGTGTGTGTGTGTGTGTGTGTGTGTGTGTGTGTGTGTGTGTGTGTGTGTGTGTGTGTGTGTGTGTTTGTGTGTGTGTGTGTGTGTGTGTGTGTGTGTGTGTGTGTGTGTGTGTGTGTGTATATATATATATATATATATATATATATATATATATATATATTCGTTATTACTATTTCAGGTACGATATCAATTGAGTGTGAGCACGCAGTATAATTTACATATACAAATATATATATATATATAT
>NC_134778.1:52295199-52297699 GCF_046742065.1 Oratosquilla oratoria | reverse complement strand
AGGAACCGTCGAATCTAGATTTAATGTTAACTTCTGAACCAGATATTGTGAACAAAAAGGAGTATAAAACACCAATTAGAAAGAGTGACCATATATTAATAGAATTTGAATAAAAAGAACAGAACAATGTAGTTAGAAATGATAAACATAGAGAAGGAAGATTAATGTACAACAAAACGGATTTTGAAAAACTAAAAAAAAAAAATCCAAAACACTAACTGGGACAAATTTTCCAAAGAGGAAACAAAGATGGAAGACAAATGGAACATATTCAAAGAAAAGTACAAGGAAGGAATTGACAAATATGTACCAAAAAAGAAACAAAAAGAGATTTATATAAAGTGTTGGTATAACAAAAGGTGCAACGAGGCTAGAGACAGAAGAAGACAAAGCTTGGAAAAAAGACAGAAAAAAAAAATCCAAATGGCAAACAAATAAAGCTTAGGAACGAATATGTGAATATACGCAGGAAAGAAAAAAGAAATTATGAAAAAGATATTATAGACAAATGTAAGGATCAACCTAAACTCTTTTATAGATATGTAAATGATAAATTGAAATATAAACACGAAATTGTAAAACTGAGTGAAGGAGATAAATAATATATAGGTGATACAGAAATGGCAGAAGTCATGATCAGACATTTCAGGTCAGTTTTTACATTTGAGATATCACAATTTTGGGAAGATAGAAAACAAGAAAGATCACCCAAAATGAAAAATTAAAAAATAAATAAATAAAAGTAACACAAAAAGAAATAAGAAATCAAATTGTTGCGGGCTTGCTGCAAACAATGCCTTGACCTAGGGTCTTCCCGCGCGGCGACCACGGCTGTTGGCGTGGCTTGGGTACGCGCGGCATTGCAACCGCGCATGCGCGGTTGCGTGTACTGTTACTATGTATTATTTTAGTTTATTAGGTACGTAGCTAGTTCCATTTATATTTATGATTGCTGAATACTCTTCAGGGGTATTATATCAATTCAGGTGTGTCTTGTTATGTGTGTTAGTTTACAGAGTTGTCCTATGAATATGTCTTACGTTGCCGTATGGTGACGTCTGGCAACTCTGTTCACGCTGACCCCTGGTCAACTTAGCTTGGCTTGGGTTCGGCGTGACTTCCTACCCTTACCTTGACCCGAGCGGTCATGTCTCACCATTACCCTAAGTATTGTATACCTTAAGTTTAAGGAATAGGCTTTAGCTAGGTTGTTAGTTGTGATGTAATGTACTTGTATTATCCATTAGTTTGATAATTAGATATAATTTGAAATTACATCACCACTTTTAATCAACCCCCCCAGTGATAAGTAGAGTTTTTGTTGTAATCATTTACCTAGACTACAACAAAATAAAAAACCTAGATGTCAGAAAATTGCATGGACCAGACGGAATTGCAAATTGGATACTGAAAGAGTGTATAGATGAACTTACAGACAAACTATACAAGATAATAGACTCCTCACTCAAAGAAGGAAAGGTACCACAAGATTGGAAAGATACAAACAATATACAAAGGAGGAAATAGGGAAGATCCTACAAATTTCAGACCGGTATCCCTTACAAGCACAGTAGCAAAAATATGTGAAAAAGTCATCACAAATAAATGGACCAAAGACTTGGAAGAAAATCAAATAATAAACCCTAAACAATTTTTGATTTTACAAGTGGAAGATCATGTACCACAAACCTAATTTGTTTTTACTCGAGATTAATTGAGATAATACAAGAAAGAGATGGCTGGGTAGATTGTGCCTTCTTGGATTTGTAGAAGGCGTTCGATAAGGTACCACATAAAAAATTAATAAGGAAAATTGAAATAATAGGAATATAGGGTAAGCTGCTAGAATGGATGAAGGACTTCTTCTTTGGAAGAAAAATGAGAGTGGTACTTAGAGACAAAAATTCCAGCTGGGAAGATGTGAAAAGTGGCATCCCACAAGGCTCTGCATTGGCTCCTTTAATGTTTGCCATATATATAAATGACAAGGTTGAGGGAGTAAATTGTTACATGAACGTCTTTGCTGACCTTGCCAAATTACTCAAGAGAATAAAAACGGAAGGAGATCGTAGATCGCTACTACTAACTTACTAAGATCAATGAAAGTGGTCCTCGACTACATAGACGAGGAGATGGCTAAAAAAAAATAGTGGTTACACTGATAAAACCTAAACTAGAATATGCCGCAACATTGTGGGCACCCAGCACAAAGAACATAAGAAAATTAGAAAGAATCCAAAGAGCAGCGAAAAAATGGCACCTAGACTGGTAAATCTGACATATGAACAAAGATTGGAGAAACTACATCTGTCAACACTTGAACAGAGAAGAAAAAGAGGTGATTTATTGACCATTTACAGAATTATGAAAGAGATGGAAATCCTCGATAGAAATGACTTATTAAAGTGGGAGAGAAAAGAAACAAGAGGACACGAAAAGAGACTAAAGGACACTTATAGAAGAGACCTGAAAAAGAATAGCTTCCCATAGAGTGATTTTC
>NC_134778.1:52290199-52292699 GCF_046742065.1 Oratosquilla oratoria | reverse complement strand
TACGTGCTAGCGGAGGTTCGAGTCATTAGCTGTACAACATATCAATTTCTGCATGTATGACTCCTCGGGTTTCTCGACGTTGGCTTAGAATTAAAGTGAATTGTGGTTGATAAATGTAAATCAGTTCACTGGGACCGATTTAGTGTTTTGTATATATATATATATATATATATATATATATATATATATATATATATATATATATATATATATACAAGGAAACCACTTAAGAAGATAAACAAAAAATGAATATAAAACACACGTTCCTAGTGTTTTATTGCATATGTACATATCAAGAACTACTATTACACAGGACGTGCGCACCCAGATTCCTGGCTCCACTAGCGGAGGCCATTGCTTTCTTTTTAACCTAACATGTTATATTGGACAAGTATATCAAAACTAGAAACCTAATATTGTATATAGGACAAATATATCAACTATTGACTTAATGAATGCAGTATAAGTTAATATAAACTTTTATAATGAAATAAGAAACTATTTTTAAGGCACTGTTATGCTTTGAAATGCCAATTTTGGCCGGACTTAACACGTTTTATTGTGTGGGGTTAGTGGACAGTTATTTACATTAATCATTATTTACATTTTAATTCAATTTGGCTGCTTTCTCATTACCGAGGCGATTCCTTAATTTTGTGTCTACAAATCCACAGGAGAAGAAAACTCTTTCAACTCCTGATGATGAGGCTACTGCAGTTAGGAGTTGACGCACTGATAACAGAATATCACTGTCTAACATGGCTGTATGTGAATCCCACCACTCAATAGCTGTCATGGTCTTGGTCACAGACTCAGTGAACTTGAACGCCTGGAAAGGTGATTTTGCCTGAAACTTCATAATAACAGGAACAAGTGTTGTGTATTTCTCATTGGCATACTCCATAGTAATATTCACCTCTTCTGCACTGAGCATTTTTCCCTGAAGTGCTGGATGAAGCATGTTGGTAAGTATGTGAGCTTTGGTGATAAACTGTTCATACCTTTTTTCACCAGTTTTCAGCTTGTTTATTGTTTGTGAAATGGCCAAGTAATTTCTTCCAAACATCTACCGCTTGAGCAATAGTGCACTCGTCACTCTGTACCTCATCTAGAGCCTTTGCTATTGGCTGCAATCGATCCAGTAATTCCTCAGCCGAACGTTTTAGGCCTAAATTTGATACTTTGTTTCTTACTTCAGTATCAATAGCTTCCCTGTTGACTTCACAGATCTTCATTACAATTGGCCAGTTATTTATATAGGCCTTGAGACAGTCTGACATTGTGTTCCACCTTGTGTCCTGGGGCATGACTAGACACTGACCACCTTCCTGCCGATACTTTGAAGCAGCAAAATTATTATTTCTAAAATATTTAACTACATGGACCAAATGTTGTTTTACATTATCAATCTCAAGGTCATGAGCCAGTAGATTTAGTAGGTGTGCTGCACATCCGTATGTGAGGACGGTATGCTCAGGTTCACTCGATTCCTCCAAGACTTTTCTCATCTTGGTGACATTTGCTGCATTGTCTGTCACAACACTTCCAATGTGACAACCAAAATCTTGTTCAGCCTTCTTGATCGAATGTTGTACAAGTTGTAAAAGATATTTAGCAGTGTAAGGTTTCCCTGATGTGTCTATTGTGTCAATTAAATCAATCTGGCCAGTGGATATTGTTAGAGTGACACATATTATGGGCTCATTATGGATGTTAGAGCACCATCAATTAAAAGACATACAGTTTCATTATTCAGGTCATCTGCACACTTTTTATATTCCTTTTCATACACAAGATCCAAGTACTTATCAGCAATATATTTTCTGGATGGAGGAATATAACCTGGCCTCAGGTTCTGAACCATCTTGAGAAACTGAGGATGCTGAACAAGACGAAATGGTGAATTTGTAGCAAATATAATTCTTGCAACTTCTTTGTCGAGATTTTCCTTGTGAGAGGCTGAAGTTTTTATGATAAATCTGTCCAGAGATGTTGATGACTTTCTTTTAGATGAAAATTATTTGGCAAAAGTGGCGCCTGTGGAGGAGTCTGATAGTGACCTTTTTAATGGTGGAGTCAGGTTTGCAGATAATTCAATTGGAGCCGATGATGAAGGTATTGAAGCTGTTGATACAGATCCTGAAATGGAAACAGAAAATTTTAGCATATTGCATAATCTAAAAATGAATAAATAAATGAATGAATACAGTGTGATTTAGGCTATTTTTGAGCACAGTAGTTATCTTTTTAGATAATGATCATATTCACAAAAGCCACTAAATTATTTGTAAATAATTAACAGAATATGAAATAGGTGGGCTTGGAATTCAGCCCACACAGTATTCAGTCCACTTTTAAATTCACTAAAAATAATGAGTTAGTTGGGTTAGGTTAGGCTAAATCCCTTTGGGCTGAATTCCATGTGGGCTGAATTCCAATGGAATCTATGAAATATACTACACAATGTTGAATGAAACGAATAACAATCATCTAGGCCCCA
>NC_134778.1:52267699-52285199 GCF_046742065.1 Oratosquilla oratoria | reverse complement strand
TCTGTGACATTCCTACGTAGTATTTCTGAGTGAATCTCAGTGAGGAAGGTGTGTAGGAAGGTGTGTTCTTACCGTTGAAGAGTGGTAATGTTGCCTCATCCTCGATGACTGTGATAAGATTTTGTGTTTTCATGGTGTGAGTAGGACTGCTGGAAACGGGGAGCAATTAGTAAACTGTTGTTGTGAAATAAGTTAGAAAATATGTAATCATAAGAGAAAAGAAGGGTGAGATCTTGCGCAGCGAGATGCGGGGAGTTGGGGGAGCGTTGGCTCGTAGATGTCGCGACGATCGTTGGCGCGCAAAGATGATTTTGCGGTGCGTGTTGCGATGAAGGGGGTAATGGTCCGACTCGTGCGATGGGGGAGAAGGGTGGTCCAACTCGTGCAATGGTGGAGAAGAGGGGTCAACTCGTGAAATGGTGAAGAAAGGTGGTCCAATTCATGCAATGGTGTAGAAGGGTGGTCCAGCTCGTGCAATGGTGAAGAAGGGTGGTCCAACTCATGCAATGGCGGAGAAGGTTGGTCCAACGTCTCTGTGCTGACGTGGTGGAGCGGTAGGCGTCGTGGATGCTGGAGAAATATTTTGAGGGAGATTTCCTCATAGATACTGAATAATACGTCTCTGTGTTGACGTGGTGGAGGCGGCGGGTGTCGCGGATGCTCGGAGGGGGATTTTCTCGTCGTAGGTACTGGAAGAATGTCTCGGAGGGAGGGTCATTCCTCGTTGTACATGCTGTATGATGCACAGCGTAGAATAGGGCTTGGCTTCGTAGTTGGATGGTGGACGATGCAGTTAAGAGGGATCAGCGTAGAAGTAGGGCTTGGCTTTGTAGTTGGATGGTGGACGATGCAGCTAAGAGGAATCAGCATAGAAGTAGGTCTTCGCTTCGTAGTTGGATGGTGGACAGTGCAGCTACGAGGGATTGCCTTGTGTGTAAGATGCTTCAGCGAAGATCGAAGCCGCTGTCGTTGAATTGTTTTCTTCGGAATGACGTTGAAAGTGATTGATATAGCGAAGAGCGTCGGTGCTTCGAAGGAATTAGTGTTCAACTGCTGCTTTGATGTCCACCGCTGTAGAATGTAGAGTGTAGGTTTCGTAATCCCTCGCCGCCACCAGAATGTAGGTTGTACGTTAACACTACATTAGGAAGTTGGTGAAATAAACTCGGGAGATCTTCTTGGCTTTATTAAGTCTGACAGCGTTCTGCTTAACAAATACACGGTAAGCTCCATTCAAACATAGGAGGGTTGCCAAAAACATATTTCTATCTACATGTGTATAAAGGTTGCCAAACATGGTAATAGTAGGCTGTTGCTATATTAGTTATAAGGAAATTTGGAAGGTTGGGTCGTATCGGTTGCCAACGCGACGAGAAACGCCGGGAGAGCCTTTTGTTCGCGCAGGTGGTTGACCTGAGATGCCGGAATCTATTCTTTGCAAAAAGGGTGCTGCTGGGATAGTTGGTGAGCTGCGTCACTTGAACAATGAACCTTTCTTTCGGAGATCGGCAACGACATCGGAGTACCAAGTTGTAGCCTATGTGTGCGTGCGCGCGTGTGCACGCTAGGCATCGCAGGGAGATGAGACACACTGAATATCGAAGATGATGATAACAGCGAAGGTGAATATCGAAGATGATGATAATACATACATACATACATACAGTACATACATATGTGTGGTGTGTGTGTGTGTGTGTGTGTGTGTGTGTGTGTGTGTGTGTGTGTGTGTGTGTGTGTGTGTGTGTGTGTGTGTGTGTGTGTGTGTGTGTGTGTGTGTGTGTGTGTGTGTGTGTGTGTGTGTGTATGCGTGCGTGTGTGTGTGTGTGTTGCGGACTTCGTGTTGAAGTCAGAACTTATTATTCAAGTTGATGGTAGCTGGATGTGGCTTTCGAGAGGCGTGGATGGCGAAGTTGATGGAGGCAACCTTTGAAACAGTCGAAGGCTTTCTCTCCTTTATTGGTGTCGAGAATATAAGTCTACTCTCACAGAGAGCACAAGCGTAGTTATACATGGTCTCTTGGTAAGGTTACCGACGAGATATTTATTTACAAATGCTGTTTACCAGCGTGATTGAACTTAATACAGGTCAAAGAACATGATACAATTATGAAAAAGAGACGATATATTTGAGGTACGATATTTTACAATGTGTCCTAGTTTGGACAAGAGAAAAAGTAATGAAATGTTAATTTATTTAGAAGAAAGATCTTGCTTGGCGGTGTCAGGTTGGTGTTCCACATCTGGTGCGATGAGAGGTCAACACCCTGCTCCGAACAATAGGGCTTGACCGCGGTATGTGACCTTGTCGAAGAGTGAGTGAGATCAACGAGTACCACTTGACTCTGTAGTGAGTTGCACGGAGATGCATCGCAGTAATGCATATGTACTAGAGCCGATAGACGTGTAGAGGCGGTAGATGAAGATAGGTAGATTTCGGTAGTAGATTACGCTGTCTAGGAGGTCTAGTCGTTCAACATGGCTCGGCATACGCTACCAGTGTCCGTCCTCGCGACACATTGTTTTCGAAATGTCCACATCGAACTTGGCGTACGAACTGTAAGAAGGAGATAGAAAAGGAGGGTGTGCTTAGGTGAAGGTGGTGACCTTCCCTGAGTGGCAATGGTGATCTGCACAGACAGAAAGGAGATACTTGGTTATGGTATGATATAGTTGAGAAATGCATGATATATATTGGTTTGAAACTAGATGCCTGAATTTTGGGGCCAAAAGACTTACACAATTCTATTTCTGAGGCTATAACGGGGTGTAGGGGTCGGTGGAGTGGTAGTGATGTTTTTGTCTAGTGTCTCGTTCGTGTCTGGTGGTTGTGCAAGGGGGGAGAAGGTATATTCTCCATGTCGAAACCTCTGGGAACTGGTTTGATATTATCTAAGTGTAGGATAGTCTCTGTGAGTTCTCGTAGGTTGAGAGCTTTAATCTTATTATGTGGTAGTGTTTCGATGACACGGAAAGGACCGAGGAATTTGGGAGAGAGTTTTGATGTGGGTTGGTGGTTGGTGTTGTATACAATGTCACCTACAGAAACATTACAATCCCTAGAGTGAGCGTTCTTCAATCTAATCATATCCGCTTTTGAGAGAGTCAGTGACTCATGTACTCTCTTGAAAAGAGTGTTGAAATTAGTCAGAGTGACTTTGACATAGTCGTTGAAATCATACACAGGAAGGGGGGGAGGTTCTGACGTGAGGAGGTCGTACGGCATTTTCTTATTCGACCCGAACAAAATAAAGTGGGGTGATTCTGAGATTGATCTATTGATTGCGCTGTTTATGCAGGCTTGTATCATAGGTATGTGTTCATCCCAAGATGAGCGTATGTCTGTGGCAAGGTGTCTTAGTGTGTTGAGGATCTTCCGATTTTGACGTTCAACGAGTCCATTTGAGCTAGGGTGGTATGGTGTGTTGTTACATTTGGTAATGTTGAACTGTTGGCAGATATTGGTGAGAATGTCTTTATTGAATTTGGTGCCGTTGTCTGAGATGAGTGTTTTTGGTGTGGTGTAGGGGCAGATGACGTTGTTGATGATGGTCTGAGCTGAACTTTTGGCTGTCTTGTCCGATAAAGGAGAGAGGATGCAGAAACGAGAGAAATGGTCGATGCATACGAAGAGGTACTAGTTTCTATTTGAAGTGAGTGGTAGTTTGAGTAAGTCAATGGCAATGGTTTCAAAGGGTCTAGAAGGTGTTGGGTAATTGTGTATTGGTACCTGACCGCTAATGTGACCTTTATGAGCTATACATGAGTGACATGGATCTATGTATGTGTGTATGTCTGTTCGCATGGTGGGCCAAAAGTATGCCAATCTGGCTTGTGATAAGCATTTTTCTTTTCCGCTATGTCCTGCTAGTGGAGAATTGTGAAGAATGTGAAGAACTTCCGGAACAAGTTCCGTAGGAACGACTAATTGTGTAACCGTGCGGTTTGGTTCGTTTTTGTTTGTGAGTAGTGTCGTGTGGTAGAGAACCTGGTTTATGATCGTGTAATTGTCTATATTGGGAGGAAAATCGTCTGTATTTGTAGTGTCACCTGAGTTGAGATAGTGAATGATTCTTCACCATAGGGGGTCTGTTGCTTGAGCAGCAATGATGCGTTCTCGTGAAATGTCAAGTGGCTGTCCGACTGGCTGTACGGTGGCTACGTGCCTGCTAAGGGCGTTGGCTACCGTGTTAGCATGGCCCTGGACGTAGTGGAGTGTAGGCATAAATTCCTGAATGGTGAGGAACCATCTGGTTAGTTTTCCAGTGAGGTTCTTGCCTTTGAAGAGGTGGAGAACGGGTTGATGGTCTGTGTGTACATGTATTTCATAGCCTAGGATGATATCTTTGAAATGTTTGAGGGCGTATATGACCGCAAGAGCTTCGATCTCAGTGACAGAGTAGTTTTGTTCATGCTTGTTTAACGCGCGGCTGGCGTATGCTATCGGTCTAAATTTTGAGTCGTGTTGTTGCATCAGTACTGCGCCGAGTCCTTTGTATGAAGCATCTGTGCATAGTGTGAAGGGTTTTGAGAAGTTTGGGAATGCCAGTACATGGACTGTTGTGAGTGTTTGTTTTAGGTTGTGAAAAGCTGTGTTGTGTTCAGGCGCCCAGTTAAAGGGAGTATCCCTTTTGAGAAGGGCTGCTAATAGGGCTGCCATTTGAGAATAGCCTTTGATAAAGCGTCTGTAGAAGCCTGATAAACCTAGAAATGACTTTACGTGTTCGGTAGAGGTAGGGGGTGGAAAATCTAGTACAGCTTTGACTTTGTCCTGAGAGGTGATGACACCTTGAGAGTTTATGACGTGTCCTAGGAAATGTATTTCCTTTTTGAGGAAGGAACACTTCTTGAGTTTGAGTTTGAGACCTGCCGCGGCTAACCTTGAGAGGACAGTTTGAAGTGTGGAAAGGTGTTCTGTGAGTGACCTTGAGGCAATGATGATGTCGTCCAAGTAAATAAAAACTGTCTTTCCTATGAGTCCTTCTAGGACTTTATACATGAGTCTGGTGAAGACTGAGGGAGCAGAGACGAGTCCCATGGCCAACCTTTTGAAGTGGTAATGGCCCGTGTTGGTACTAAAGGCTGTTCATGGTTTTGAGTCATCATCGAGAGGTATTTGGAAATACCCTGACATGAGGTCGAGGGTAGAGAAAACAGTGCTGTGTTTACATATGGGGTAGAGGGTGTCTTGCAAATGAGGTATCGGGTATCTTTCAAGAATAGTGAGTTTATTGAGCTCACGACAGTCTACAACAGGGCGGCAAGAGCCATCGTGTTTTGGAACAACGAAGAGAGGGAAATTCCAAGAGGACTGGGTTCTATAATGTCTTGGGCGAGCATGTCTGCAATGATGTTGTCAACAATGTTTCGTTTACTATGTGACAAACGGTATGCTGGTATGTACCGTGGTTGTGCATGCTGTCGAAGTGGTATGTGATGTTCTATTATGCCTGTGAGACCTAGTGGTTCACCTGCGAGTGCATTGGCGTGCCTGTACGTGTTCATGAACGTAAGGAGATCTGTTTGCGCTTCTGGGAAGTCAATGTTGTTTATGTGATCTGTTTGGATGGATTCCTGCGTGTTCTGTTCTCTGGTGTTGATAGCGCATACGTGTTGTATGTTGTCTTGCTCGATTACGTGTATTGGTGCGGGATAAATGGTAACATCACAAATGTTTGTGCCTTTGTTAAAGTGAAGAGGTGCATTTGTGTTGTTCGCCACTAAGATTGTTGTGTTCTTTGTTAGCTGTGTTTGATAAGGCGGATAAGAGAGAAACACCAGATACGCGGCAAGTGGTGTCCACGATGCAGAGGACATCGGAGTTTGAAGCCTGAAAGACACATACTGTGAGCTTTGTGTACTTGCGAGGATACAGTGTTTTGTCACTGATTACGACTGCGTGAGATTTCGTGAGAGTGATTTGCGAGACGGTTGTGTATTCTACTGAGAGCTCAAGGATGTTTGTGGAGATGTCGTGTTTCTTTTGTTTTCGAGCTGATTTAGACCTACGCTCTGACAGTCTGCGCCTGTTCCATGTGTGTGATGAGGTACCCGTTGAGTGGTGGAAGTGGGTGTGTCTGGTGCGAGTGTCACTTGTGCTTTGTCTTCGATGTTTGCTTCACCTGTTGCTGCATGCTGTTGCTCGGTCACATGAATGTTTGTGACATACGTGTTTGGTATTTGTGCATGCGTGTCGGGTGTGTTCAGAGCAGGTATGAAGTGGTTATTGTAAACAATACCGTGTTGAGCAGGGTAGATGGTTATGTGATTGTTTTGCATCCATGTCAATCCCATAAGAATGTCTGCAGGAAATACTACTTCAGCTACGTATACTGTCGAAGTAACGGGAGGGCAGTTTGCATGCAGGGAGATATCTATGTCGATCTTGCCAATGATGGGGAAGGGAACTCCGTCGACGCTATTTAACGTTATATCCGTGGGTTCTAGAATTGTTACCCTACGGTGTCTGAACCTAAACTGGTCGAAGGCAAGTTTTGACATGACATTTACGGGAGAGCCTGTGTCCAGAAGGAGTACTTAGGGGGTGCTGTTGACAGTGGCTTGAAGTGTCATAGCAGATGGGGATGGTCGAGAGGCTGTCATCGTGAGTACCGGTAAGGGGGGGGGGTTGACTAGGTCTCGTAATGTCGTGTGTGTGAGTCACCGTGAGACGATAGTCATACCTGGTTTTGTTTGTTTGTGTTGCCGCTAGTCGGGTGTTGGGGAGACGCGTATGAAGTGTGATTTTGAGAGTTTAGAACGCGACATTGATTTGTGTCATGAAAAGCTGGGCCGTGGTATTGGCAGTAGTGTGTGGGTTGTCTGTAATAACACCTGCTTGTGCTATGTCCCGCTTTGCTGCAGATAGTGCAAAAGGAATGTGATCTTGAGTGTGATCACTGTCGTGATCGTGTGCGTGACATTTGTCTACCTCTTGTGTAGTTTGTTTGTGAGATATTTGCTACTGTGGGTGTGGGAGTGGGTGTGAGTGGGTGCGTGAGGGGGATTTGTTGTTGTTGGATCTGTGTTTTTGCCGTTGACGTGTCTGAAAATTTCATAGGGAAATCTACGAGTGTTGTGTCTGGATCGAAAGGTATGTTGGCTATTTCCTGCAGTGTTTCTGGGTGAAGGTGCGCTATCAGTCTAAGGTGACCAAAGAGTGAGAGTACGTGATCTAAGCTAACTGTGTCATTTTTATCCCAAGGGGAAGATATGAGTGCGTCTCTGAATTCCTGTTTGAAATCGCTTGCTATTCTGACTGCTCGTTCCTTGGTGATGTAAGGGCCTGAGTTAAATTTCTTACCGAGTGTGTATTTAGGAGAGAGAGAGCCTAAATGTTCATATGTTGCAAATGATTTCTTGAACTGATCAACGAATTGGTCGTATATTTGTGCCTGCTTGAATGCGTCTGACTGTATAATGTCACTGGCAAGGCTGTCGTTAAAATCAATGCGTGATTTGAGAACCGCTATCTTTGTCTTGTCGTCCTTAACTTGTGAACGCTGTATTTCTGAATTGACGTCATCTAACAGAGTGTGAATGGCAATGTTGGTCCCGTCATACTTCGGTAGAGTCTGGTCATGCTTAATGAGTGTTAGCTAATTTGTAGCAGAGCGTTGTATTTGTGGTTTGTTGACTGTTGAGTTTGTATTATAGGTGAATGTGGACTCTGTGTTATTTTCGTTGGGGGTTGCCATCTTGGAGCGGGTGTTGTACGAGTATGAGATTTTGGGTTGTGAATTTGGCATGCAAACTTTCATACTTTAAAATGGAAAAATCACTTGAAAAAATTAAGGCTTGAAAAAAATATGAAAAAATTACATAAATGCCTTTACTTTGAAACTCACTCACGCTACTGACAGACGCCTAGCCCCAAAATTTGAAGCATCTACTTACAGACCGATGGGTATGATGCGATGGTGAAGTGGTCTCGAGAGGTGGTTGTTGAATAGACCGATGGAATTGGTGCGATGGTGCAGATCTGGAAATATTGAGAGAATAAGTATAGGAAAAATGGGGATAGGGGTGAGTAGTTCGTTTGTGGATTTTGCAATAGTTCAAATGTGTCGACCCGAATTTGCAGACGTGATGAAGCGATACTTCCGTTGGAGAAGTTGATCGAGGAACTAGGCGGCGTCCTAGTTGTGAGATTTTGTCCTCTTCGCTGGGTAGGGCGCACAGCGAAGTTTGATGGCTTGTGGGCTTTTGTCTGCTTTCGCTTGGTTGGTCGCACAGCAAAGTTGATGGCTTGTCTCGTTGTGTTGGTTGAGTTTCACAGCGTGGTTGCAGGATGGTCCTCCAGATGGTCTTTGCATGTGAATTGACTTGTGTCTCCAGAAATGTTGAATCCCACCGATGTTCCGCCAGATATGTTGAAGTCAGAATATATTATTTAAGTTGATGGTAGCTGGATGTGGCTTTCGAGAGGCGTGGATGGCGAAGTTGATGGAGGCAACCTTTGAAACAGCCGAAGGCTTTCTCTCCTTTATTGGTGTCGAGAATATAAGTACGGGTAAGTCACTTCTATAGACGCAGTCCATGATGATATCAATAGTCTCATTTACGAATGTTCCTGTAAATATCAATAGTCTCATTTACAGGAACATTCGTGATATCATTAGTCTCATTTACGAATGTTCCTGTAAATATCAATAGTCTCATTTGCAGGAACATTCGCAAATGAGACTATTGATATCATCTACAAATTTGCATCTGTGAGGAGTGTCCATGAGGGCGTCATTAATAAGGATGAGGAAGCATAAGGGACCCATCCTGGTACCCTGGGGGACCCTACAGGTCAGGTGGAGGAGGAGAGAAGTTGACCCCTGGTACCTGACCGCCTGCTGTCGTCTGATGAGTAAATCTGCCAGCCATGCTATTAGGTGGGGCTGGATCTCCAGTTGGATGGCTTTGGAGAGAACAACAGTGTGTGTGTGTGTGTGTGTGTGTGTGTGTGTGTGTGTGTGTGTGTGTGTGTGTGTGTGTGTGTGTGTGTGTGTGTGTGTGTGTGTGTGTGTGTGTGTGTGTGTGTGTGTGTGTGTGTGTGTGTGTGTGTGTGTTCGTATATATATATATATATACACATATATACATGTAGATATACACATGTATATATATATAAATATAAATATATATATATATATATACATATATACATATATATATACATATATGCGAATAAGAACACGGGTACGTGTGATTACTTGTGCAAAGTAGACCACTTTGAAAAAAAACTAACGAAGCAGAGCGCTTTCGTATATTACATCTAGCACTGGATGTAATATACGAAAGCGCTCTGCTTCGTTAGTTTCTTTTTTCCAAGCGGTCTACTTTGCATATATATATGTATATATATATATATATATATATATATATATATATATAAATATATATATATATATATATATATATATATATATATATATTAGTTTACATATCAGCAATTTTGAGTCCGTTGCTGAACAAAAGCCTCTCTCATACCTTCTATGACTCGTGCGACTGCATCAACCCCTGCTACACCAGTTCTGTTAACTCTTGCTCATCTTCCTACTTCTCTCTCTCTCTCTCTCTCTCTCTCTCTCTCTCTCTCTCTTTCTCTCTCTCTCCCTTGCTATATTCCCATCTCGCGACGCCCACTCATTAACACAGTTACTTCATCACCCATCATTCGTTCGCGCTAAACCTGCACAATTCCACTTCCTCTCATTTACTGCCTCCACAATATTTTTCGTTCCAGTTCTCTTACCCAACTTGCCTTCATTTTACCTTTAAGCATTATTCCCACCATTGATCACTCTTAATCTGCAAAAGATAAATAAAGTGGTATATTGTATTCAGCCGTTTTCTCGATTAGTTGAATCATGGTCTTATGTCGAATATTCACTTCTAAAGTCTGCCTGTTCTCTTTGTTGGTTTTCATCCAAAACTACTCAGTCTTTTTTTTTTTTTTTTTTTTAAGGATCTTAGAAAATAGTTTATGTATTTTTATAACAAGCTGATCGGTCGATAATTACTAAGGTCTTTCTGTTCAACTTGTTCGAACAGTCTGCCCATTACTGGCTGTGGATTTCCGCCACTACCTAATCACGAAGTTTCAGCCATGGTTGTATATTCTGTAGGGATACAATAAGATAAAGCCACGACTCTTAAGTCTCGCGGACGGTAGCGCCGGTAGGAAGGCAACGACTCAGAGCTTTGATACGACTGATCACTGTTGTTGCTGCTCCTGATTCTGCTACGTTTTCGTCTTCATCTTCGTAGGTGCTCTCGCTGTTGCTGTCGTCGACATCGGCGTCGCCATCGGCGTCGCCATCGGCGTCGCCATTGCCGTCGTCGTCGTCTTCGTCGTTGTCGTCTTATTGTCATCGTCACTTTTGTCACCGATGTCGTTACCTTCACATGTTTACCATTGTCCTCAGCGACGTTAATGTTTGCTTACCTGACCCGCTTTTCTACCTGCTTCCAGTCCCAAATCTACCTCACTCTCCCGAAGCTTTCGGCTTGGTTCGTAGTGACGAATCTTTCTTCGATCGAAGTCTGAGAGAGTATCTAACCCTGACATAGCCGGAAGGGATTCTTCCACCACATCTGAATTGAATTCAGTCTTCTTTCTTCCTTCCCTCTCTCTCCTTCCATCACTTCCTCCATTGCCATATCCTTTCTCCCTACCTATATTCTTACCTTCCATATTCAATATTATCATTTCCTCTATCAAGTGGTTTCTTTTTTCTTCTCCCCCCTTCCTCTTTTATTTTCTCGCCCTTCTTCTTTGTTTTTTTTTATCTCAACATGCGTCATACGTTATTCCTTCCTTTCTCCTCCTCTTTCCTTCCTTCATTTCCTTCCTCTCTACCTCCATTACTCCCATTCCTCTCTTTCTCTTTCCGCACTACCGATTCGCCTTACATTTCTTCCCTACCTTCAACATTTCACCCTCTCACCTTCTCTGTCTCATGCTTTCTCTCTTCTTTTCCATGTCCTTTTTCCCCTTTCCTCTTCTCTTCATCCATACTTTATTTCTCCCTATTTTCGGCCTGTCGTTTTTCTTTCACCTTCTCCTACTTTCCTCCAGGACTCTTATATTTTCTCTCCTCCCTACCTTCCTCCATCTCTCTCTCCCTTCGTATATCACACATCCTTCCTTCCAACCTCAATCCCCGTCTACCCTTTCTGCATCAATCCAATCCTCCATTTTGTCCATTGATAAACTTCTCCCACATCCACCATCTTTCCATATACCCAATCGCACCGCCAGATTCACATCGTCTTCCATCTGCTCCACATTAGCCTTCACGGTTGCTTCCAAAGAGGCTGCATGTCCATTTCTCAATCTGAAATAATAAATCTCAGCTGTCGGTCTAGAGGGAGGTCATTAGAGCTTTAAAGAGATTGCCAAAGGACACCACAATCAGAAAACAGGTAGTAGTTGATGAATTCCAGAAGATTTTGGAGGATCCCATAGGAGCCAAGTAACTTATAAGCACTATGGTAATTTTGTTTTGTTTTTTGTTTTTTTGTATTCTTGTCTCATTCAGGTTTTGCATCAATTCATTCAAATAAAACCACTACACAACCAAGCACGCGGGTAAGAAACAGAAGAATACAAATGCACTCACAAGTACAACATATATACATACACACCCATATATGATATACATATATATATATATATATATATATATATATATAATATATATATATATATATATATATATATATATATATATATATATATTGTTAGAGTCGTATAGATGAAAGTTCTCCTTCCCCGATCCTGACTGGGATCCTGCCATACCTCACAAATCTGTGTACACGACCGCTTTCCCCCAAGAAGTTGTTTTGACTTTCGTGCACAAGGGAAGGTAATTAGAGGGATAGGAGAAAAAGGTTCATTATACACATGACGAAAAATTGACAGGTTTACTGAAGAGAATGGGAAACGGAACTATGTACAAAAGTGAAGTGTTCAGGCCTTAGGATTCTGGCCACTGAACAACTTCTACGAGAAAAAAAAAATCAACAAGACAATTATATAGGCAGAGAAGTGTTCAAGCTTCATGGTTTGACCAGAATTTGAGTAGTAGTTATCTGACTACAACAGAAATCCGTATCAAGCCGATTATTGAACAGTATTCTTGACAATACTAGTTTACGATAGCAAAGCGGCTATATGCGTAGATGTGTAAGATTTTACGATAGCGAATTAACTGTCTACAAAGGGTAAGAATTGTGCATAGTTCAGGACGACCAGTATCTCAGATATCATGTTAGACATCTATAGTAGACCGTACTGTATGATAGCTGAATCAAGTCTGGCCAGTTACTTCTACAATTGTAAGGAAAACTCGGTTTCACCCGAGGTTGCATCCTGCTGATACATAATTGTTCTATATAAAAATATAGAAAAGTTACACAATATATTTTAAGGTTTATAATAATGATAAAATTTACAGTAGAAAGAAACAATATTATGAAATCATGTTGTTCGAGAGCTCTCTTTCATGCACATAAAATAATATTCATCTTTTGAAAATAGAAGTCTTAATTTGTAAGACGAAGACAGACATCAGTTCCCTAGCAAAATTTCTAGAAGGTTCTAACACAACATAGTAGACACGTAAGCCTTTACCTAATTTCTATGATAACCCAACATTATTAGTATTTCTTTTTACAGCAATATATCACATTACATATTAGAAATGCATATACAAATGTATATACGAGTATATATATATGTATATATATATATATATATATATATATATATATGTATATATAAATAAATATAATATATTGGTCATACCCAATGCACGTTAGGCAGAAGATTATCGTACCATCAACAAACAGGGGCGATAAAAGAACATCTAAAGGAATGCCACAACATTGGAATCACAAAGGAATTAATATCTAAACATACCAAAATCATAGGCCACCATAACAACTACAGAAAGCTCCAACTTTTAGAGGCCATGCACATTAGAGAAAAAGCCCCCTCCATCAATTTGCAATGTGACCTAACATCTAACATACCCCTGTACAGTCATAAGATATAATCCTTCGCCTCTTCCTCCCCCTCCCCCTCCCCCTCAGCACAACCCAACCCCATTCCCCCTTCACCTTCTCCTCTCCCTCCTCCTCCTCCTCCCCCTCCACACAACCCCTCTCCTCATCAGGTCACTGAACCATTTAAAAGGCCAGAGATCGCGGGTAATCTGCTAATCACCTCACACCTTCCTAAGCGAAGGTTATCCAGGGTCAAGCTGTAGCCGCCAGCCATTTAAACATTTCACCTATAAGGCATGTAGTAGTTATTTTTCGTTAAATTTAAAATTTAATTTTAATATATTAAACTTAATTGTAATTCTAAGCTTTGATTTCTAGATATAATCTTGTATATGTCCAGTCATTAATGTAATTCAAACTAGTAGTATCATAAATACTTATTGTATCTTTAAGACAGAAATACCAGAAGATGTCTTATTAGAGACGAAACGTCGTGTAATAAAATGGAGAATTATAAGGAATTGGTTTATGCCCATCCTATCCAAGAGAAGAATATAATAAAAAAAACAAAAAAAATTGAAAACACACGAAAGAAAATTAACAACTTCCAGAACGCTGTCGTATTCAATCAAACCTGTTTAAAAGAGAACCTGCTCCCAAAATACACACACACACACACACACACACACACACACACACACACACACACACACACACACACACACACACACACACACACACACACACACACACACACACACACACACACACACACACACACACATATATATATATATATATATATATATGTGTGTGTATAAGAATTTTCATTGTGTGTGTGTGTGTATATATACATATATATATATATATATATATATATATATATATATGTATGTATTTATTTACCTTTGTATATATATGTACTTACCTAGTTGTACTTTCTATCCGAGAGTTGACACCTTGACGTCGTGGATAGGCTTGAGAATCTTAATGACTACAAAAGCTATGTCGATAGAGAGACACTATCTGCAGGGTCACCCATATCGAACAGGTTTTGTAAGAAAGAGCAGCTCACACGCACAGTCGCAGGACCCACTGCAAACTGGCACGTCCCTGATGGCGAACAGGGAAACTCCTCATAGATATATGGGGTACCGTCATAATGACGGCGTGGACCATTGGGCACCCTATGGATATAGGGCTTCACCGAATATAATGAATAAGGTGACACCAGAGAAATATCTCACCAGAAACCAGTTGGCACGGAGGTGAGATTACTGCCAACCCCCCTTCATAGCCAATATGAACAGCACAACCAAAAAAAAACCCGGGCGTTCCTACTGGATCATCGTCTCCTAAAAGTCCAACCGCATTGCCTCGTGTGCTTACGGGCAGTGTGCCACCGAATGTGAGTAAACACTGTCCAAGCAGATCCAAGTCTTGGACATTAAAGAACATGAAGAAAATGAAGATCTATACTTACAATATAAGAAGTTTCTCAGAAAATCACAGGCTGGAGAGTTTAATGGAAGAACTAGACAACATCAAGTGGGACATTATAGGACTGAGCGAAGTCCGAAGAGCGGAAGAAAAGCTGATACAATTACAAGATGGTCACCACCTGTTCTACTATAGAGGTAAGGACAAAGAAAGATCTAGTGGAGTAGGATTCTTGATAAACCGAGAGGTTGCTGGTAACGTAGTCAAATTCAGTAGTTTGTCAGACAGGGTAGCTTGGATTGTGATTAGGCTGTGTAAAAGGTACACTCTAAAAATAGTTCAGGTTTATGCACCAACTTCACAGAGTTCAGACGATGAAATTGAGTCGTTCTATGATGATTTAAGTCAGGTAATGGATCAAGAAAAAAGTAAGTACACGTTGGTAATAGGCGACTTTAATGCTAAAGTGGGGAAGAAGATGGGCGATGAGACGTGCATTGGTAAGTTTGGAGTAGGTGAAAGAAATGACAGAGGCGAGATGTTAGTAAATTTTGCAGAGAACTACAACATGAGGATAATGAACACTTTCTTTCAAAAGCGTGTAGGTCGTAAATGGACGTGGAGAAGTCCAAATGGAGCAACAAAGAATGAAATAGACTTCATATTAGGAGATGAGAGCAAAAGCGTTAACAATGTTACGGTGATAAATAAAGTCAACATAGGTAGTGACCATAGAATGGTAGGTTGCACAGCTAAATTCAATTTCAGAGCAGAGAGAAATAAACTAATTTTAAGAAAGAAAACATGCCTTGCAAAGGTTAAGGATAATAAGAATAAATTTCAGTTAGAAACTAAAAATAGATTCGAAGCTCTAAGAACTAATGAGGAAACCGTGGAAGATATTAATTTGAATTTAGTGAATATCATTAGAGAATCGGCAGAAAAAGTAGGAAGTACAAAAAACATTAGAGAAAATAAATACTCCCAAGCTACAAATGACCTAATTAAAAGAAGAAGGACCATGCAGATTAAAAGCAGGAGAGACGAAATAGAAATAGTAGAACTAAACAAGCTTATCAACACAAGGCAGAGATTAGAGAAAAGAAAGAGAAACATGGATGAAATAGAGGAAACTATTCGGAAGGGTAAAAGTATTAAAGTGACCGAGCGCAAACATCCTTTAGGAAGACAGCAAATGATATGTTTGAAAGATAGAAATGGAGAAATAATTAAATGTAGAGACAAAATGGTAAAAAGAGTAGAAGAATTTTACCAAGAGCTTTACTCGTCAAAGACCGTAGTTGAATCAGTAAATTCATGTGTAGACGTTAGTAGTGTACCAGAGATTACAAAGGAAGAAGTAGAATTAGCTCTAAAAACTATGAAACGAGGAAAAACACCCGAGGAAGATGGTATACCGATAGATCTGTTGAAAGACGCAGGGAAATTAGTTCATACTAAATTAGCTGAGTTGTACACCCAGTGGTTATGTCAAGAAAGCGTTCCTGATGCGTGGTGCAATGCTATAGTGATTTTGCTTCATAAAAAAGGAGACCAGAAGGACCTTAGTAACTATCGACTGATAACTTGCTATCAAATGTATATAAAGTATTCTCCAAGATCCTTACAAATAGACTAAGTAAATTTTTAGATGGAAACCAACCAAGAGAACAGGCAGGCTTTAGGAGCGGATATTCGACTCTAGACCATTTACAGGCGATAAACCAACTAATCGAGAAAACGACAGAATACAATATACCTCTGTGTTTAGCTTTTGTAGATTACGAGAAGGCCTTTGACTCGGTAGAACAAATAGCAATACTAAACTCGCTACGCAAGCAGGGTACAAACGAACAGATCGTAAAAGTTTTAGAAAAGATTTATGCCAAAAGTACCGCTATAATTCGACTACATAAAGATACAAAAAAGATCAAGATCGAGAAAGGAGTACGGCAAGGCGATACCATTTCACCCAAACTATTTACAACTTGCTTGGAAGATATTTTCAGAAGACTGAGTTGGGAAAAGAAAGGTTTAAAGATTAATGGCGAATATTTGAACCACCTAAGATTTGCGGATGACATTATTCTTATTTCAGAAAGAGCAGAAGACTTGCAAGATATGTTGAGTGATCTAAACAAGGGAAGTGTCAAAGTAGGTTTAAAAATGAATAAGAGTAAAACCAAAGTAATGTTCAATACGAAAGTTCAAAGTAAAGAGATTGTAATTGATGATGAGAGTCTTGAGGAAGTTGAAGAGTATAATTATTTAGGCCAAATGGTGAAAATGACAAAAGATCATGATAATGAAATAAAAAGACGTATTACAATTGGTTGGAAAGTGTTTGGTAAGTATAATAAGATCCTGAGAGGCTCTCTACCTTTATGTTTGAAACGTAAAGTTTACAATCAATGCATTCTACCAGCAATAATCTACGGGTGTGAGACTTGGAAACTAACGAAGGCAATGGAAACAAAACTAAGGACAGCACAGAGGAGAATGGAGAGATCAATGATGGGAATAACGCTGAGAGACCGAAAGAGAGCAAGTTGGGTGAGAGAGCAGACTAGAGTGAAAGATATTGTGGAAGCAGTAAAAGAGAGGAAGTGGAATTGGGCAGGTAAGTTAGTGCGAACGACTGATGAGCGATGGAGCAAGTGTGTTACTGAGTGGACGCCGCGAGATAGGAAGCGTGGAAGAGGGAGACCAGACAGAAGGTGGAGAGACGAGATCGAGAAGTTTGCAGGAGTGACGTGGCAGAGGATGGCGCGGTCGTGTGAATCATGGAATGCTATGAAGGAGGCCTTTGTTCAGCAGTGGACTCAGGATGGCTGATTTGATTGATTGATTGACCTAGCTGTATTTACCTAGTTGTATTTTGTGGGAAGGGGTGCTACGCTCGTGGTGTCCCTCCTTTGTATCTCGCAGTGTCTACTTTGCTCTTAAACTCATGAATGGTTTTTGCGCACACTATTTCATTGTACAGTTTGTTCCCAGTGTCCACCACTCTATGTGGAAAACTGTTTTTCTTCAGATCTCTTCTGTAGCTATGTTGTTG
>NC_134778.1:52247699-52262699 GCF_046742065.1 Oratosquilla oratoria | reverse complement strand
GCATCATCTGCAAAGAAGCTCATATAGCTTTCAATTCCTTCATCCATATCATTAATATATATAGCAAACATTATTGGGGCCAGAACTGTTCCCTGCGGGACACCGCTTATTACTTCATTCCATTTTGAGTGCTGATCTCTTATCACTACTCTCATTTTTCTTTCTTGCAAAAAGTCTTCCATCCAATTTAGCAATTTACCTTGTATTCCTCCTTCATATTCTAATTTCTTAAGCAACTTCTTATGTGGTACTTTGTCAAAAGCTTTTTTTAGGTCTAGAAATGCACAATCAGCCCATCCATCTCTTTCTTGTATTATATCTATTAGCCTTGAATAGAAACATATTAAATTGGTGACGCATGATCGTCCTTGTCTGAATCCAAATTGCCTTGGATTTAGTACGTTGTTTTTTTCCAAGTATTTTACCCATCTACTTTTGATAATTCTTTCACATATTTTTGCTATTGTACTTGTTAGAGAGACTGGTCTATAGTTGATAGGTTCTTCTTTATTTCCTCCTTTATATATAGGTACTATATTTGCTTTTTTCCAATCTTCTGGAACTTTTCCTTCTTTTAAGGAACTGCTTATTATGCTATGTATTTTGTCTGCCAGTTCATTCCTGCATTCTTTCAGAATCCAGTTTGCTATTTCATCTGGCCCATGCGATTTTCTGACATCAAAATTACCCAAGTGTGTCAATATTTCATTCTTTGTTACTTCTATTTCTTCCATAGGGGGGACTTTTTCCTTCCACTCAATCTCTTCAGGTTGTATATTTTCCCTTGTAAACACTGATTTAAAATGTTTGTTCATAATTTCTGCCATTTCCATTTCCTCAGTGTATTCAACTCCTCCTTGTCTTAGTTTCTCTAAGTCTTGTTTGTTTTTCAGTTTATTGTTTACAAATCTGTAGAATAGTTTTGGTTGATCTTTACACTTTTCTATAACATCTTTTTCATATTTTCTTTTTTCCTCTCTGCACTTTTGTACATATTCATTTCTATAACCAGTATATATTTTCCATTTTTCAGGTCTTCTGTCTTTTTTCCATCTGTTCCAGGCTTTGTCTCTTTTGTCCTTTAACTCCCTACAACTTTTGTTGTACCAGCATTTTACATATTCTTTTTCTTGTTTTTGTCTTGGGACATACTTTTCCACTCCTTTTTTGTAAATTTTTGTCAAAATATTCCATTTCTCTTCCACTGTTGTTTCTTCTTTGTATATTTCTTCCCAGTTTTCTTGTTGGAAGAATTCTCTTATTTTATCAAAGTTTGTTTTTTCATACATCATTCTTCCTTTTCTATATTGTTCATTTCTTTTCATATATTTTTCTTCATTAAGTTCCAGTTCAATCAATATGTGGTCACTTTTACCTATTGGTGTTTTATATTCAATCTTGTCCACTATTCTAGGTTCAGATGTAATTATTAAGTCTAGCCTCGATGGTTCTTCTTCATTTCTATACCTAGTGTTCTCTTGTATCCATTGTGTCATTGAATGGTCAGTAATCATCTCAAGTAGAGCATTTCCCCATGAGTCATCACCACTCTTTACTGTCATTTCTTCCCAGCAGATTTCTTTGCAATTAAAGTCGCCCATCATAACTATTCTTCCTCCGTCTTCCATTATTTTAGTTAATGCTATCTTTGTGTCCTCTAACATACTTTTATGTTCACTCTCCTCCCATGAGGCTGTTTTCGGAGGCACATAATTGATCACAAATTTTCTGCTCTTCTTATCCCGGTCTTCCACTTCTATCATAATCATCTCTACTGTATTCTTTCCATATATGACACCTTTCACGTTTATATCCTTCTTAGTCAGGAACATAACTCCACCCCCTTGTTTTTTCTCTCTGTTTCTAATCCAATAATTGTATGTATCATGTCCTACACTGTTGGGTGGTAGTGGGCCTTTTAATTTTGTTTCTACAATTCCCATTATGTCCGGTTCTTTTTCTTTCAAATAATCATTCAGTTCATTCAATCCTGTTATCAATCCATCTATATTTGTGTAAGACACTCTTAGTTTTCTGCCACTTCCATTGTATTCTCTGTTTCCCTTATGTTTTTCTTTAGTATGTCGAACTGCTTTATTTTCATGTTCACTACTCTCCAATAGAATCTCTCTTTCTCTGACTCCGTTCTTTCCTCGTTTTTTGCCTTAGCTTCAATTCTTTTCTGCTTTTCTGCCTCTCTTTCCTCCTTATTCATTTCTCTTTTTATCCATACCTTTTTATATTGATCATTTGTTGCTAGTTTCCCTGTCTTGGATAGAATTTTCTCTGCTGTTGTTTGTGACCTGAATTTAATCTTAATTGGTCTGGTCTTATCTGTACTATATTTTCCGAGTCTGAATTTTTCCTCAATTTCCTTTATAATTTCTGGTTCATCTTCCTGGACTAATTTTAATAAACTGCTTACTCTTTCATTTTCCTCCTTGATTCTTGCAGTTCTATCTGGGTTATGTTTCTCTTCCATTCCTAATATAATTATACATTTCTTTTTGTCAGCTAATTCTCTTACTATATTCTCCTTCTGTCTCATCACTTTAATAACTGAGTCTTCATTATGTTCTTTCAATTGCTGTTTGACTATGTCAGTGAATGAAACCTTATTCCCTTCTTGAGTTATTCTCCAATTTTTAGCTTCTGTAGCTAGTTTCTCTCTGTTTTCATTACTATTCTTCTTCAATTTCTCATTCTCCTCCTTTACATTTCCTAACTGTCTTTTTAGGTCCTCTATTTCTTCAGTTAAGTTTCTGTTAGCCTTCTCTAGTTGTTCCAACCTTTCAATTCTTTGAAAAATGGAGTCTACGTTACCTAACTTACGCTCCAAGTCCTCGATCACCTTATCAACTCTCTCCTCTAGTCTTATCAGTCGGGGGGGGGGGGGGTTGTGTCCCCCCCACCCTCTTTAAATCCCTGGAACATATTCTCGTCACTTTCTTCTGTATTGCTCCTCTCTATACTTCTAATCTTTACATTTTTATTAGACATTTGATCCTCGCTAAGTCTTTTGTTTACCTTCCGCTTGTCTGGCTGGTCAAAGTCTACTCCCTCCTCATTTCCTTCCATTTCCCTCAGTAATCCCTCCCCTTTTCCTCTTTCCCTACGTTCCCACTACTCCACGAGCAATTTTCCCCCCACCCTGCAAAAACACTAGGCACTTCTCTTTGCGTTGGGATCCACAGACTTCACTTTTCTTCAGAACGTCTTCTAAGCCGTCCATTCGTTGAAGTGTGTGTGTGTGTGTGTGTGTGTGTGTGTGTGTGTGTGTGTGTGTGTGTGTGTGTGTGTGTGTGTGTGTGTGTGTGTGTGTGTGTGTGTGTGTGTGTGTGTGTGTGTGTGTGTGTGTGTGTGTGTGTATTCACCTTGGTCTTTGGATCACGTGTTGGACTCGTGATCGACAGCTATTTCCCTCTCGGAAGAGAGCTCAGAGCTCGTATGACCGATCTATGGGTAATGCTATGACCTTTCACACACACACACACACACCCAACTCCCCGCCCACGAGAGTCGGAGTAACGACCCGAAGCACAGCGATACCGAAATAATTTCGGCCCTGGGCAGGATTCGAACCAGGTACTGCGAGCACCACCGTACTTCCCAGTCCAGTGCTCTACCAACTGCGCCACCGAGTGTGAGTGTGTGTGTGTGTTTGTGTGTGTGTGTGTGTGTGTGTGTGTGTGTGTGTGTGTGTGTGTGTGTGTGTGTGTGTGTGTGTGTGTGTGTGTGTGTGTGTGTGTGTGTGTGTGTGTGTGTGTGTGTGTGTGATTGTGTGTATGTGTGTGTGTGTATGTGTGTGTGTGTGTGTGTGTGTGTGTGTGTGTGTGTGTGTGTGTGTGTGTGTGTGTGTGCGTGCGTGCGTGTGTGTGTGTGTGTGTGTGTGTGTGTGTGTGTGTGTGTGTGTGTGTGTGTGTGTGTGTGTGTGTGTGTGTGTGTGTGTGTGTGTGTGTGTGTGTGCGTATGCGTGTGTGTGTGTGTGTGTGTGTGTGTGTGTGTGTGTGTGTGTGTGTGTGTGTGTGTGTGTGTGTGTGTGTGTGTGTGTGTGTGTGTGTGTGTGTGTGTGTGTGTGTGTGTGTGTGTGTGTGTGTGTGTGTTCAGTAAGGAAAATCTAAGATCGGAACTTTTTTATTGTTTAAACATTTCAACCGACTCGATCTTCTTCTAAAGCTCTCTACTAACAGCGTGAATCTTAAATTTATACACACTTAGAGTCGGACAGTAATGTAAATTAATAATACTTTCAATGGAGATGCATGTACCTAATACGGTAGTTACGGTAACGGGATTCCTCAGCTCGTATATATTTAAGGTTACCATTGTTTGTAGACAACTTTATGAAAAAGACCGAATCAGTCAAATCGTTTAAGCAACAACAACAACAACAACAACAACAACAACAACAACAACAACAACAACAACAACAACAACAACAACAACAACAACAACAAATCCAATCCATCTTCCTTTTGTTCTTCCTGCAAATTCGATCATACCATATGTATATAATATATATATATATATATATATATATATATATATATATATATATATATATATATATGCATGTATATATATACACACGCACACATATACATATATATATATATACATATACATATGCATATATATACACACACACACATATACATATATATATATATATATATATATATATATATATGTCTGTATGTGTGTGTGTGTGTGTGTGTGTGTGTGTGTGTGTGTGTGTGTGTGTGTGTGTGTGTGTGTGTGTGTGTGTGTGTGTGTGTGTGTGTGTGTGTGTGTGTGTGTGTGTGTGTGTGTGTGTGTGTGTGTGTGTGTGTGTGTGTGTGTGTGTGTGTGTGTTGTGCACGCGCGCAAGTTTGTGCGTGTGATGTGAACCGCTCGTAACAGCAACATTATAGAAATAATATTTCCGGCCGTCGCCTGAGGAATCGAACCAAAACCAAGGGGTTCTTAATCTGGTGCTCATATGGTTTTAGACGGTGCTCCCCATATATCTCTAAAATAGTGCTCGCGAGCACCAAGTTTAATATTAAGATATGGGACTTTTGTGCGCAGAAATTGTTTTATAACGTAGTGCTGAAATTTTTCCAATTCATGATTTTTACTTTTATACGGTAGTTATTAGAACCGTTGCTCCTCGCCAAATCACCGAGCTTGTGAAATTCCAAGAACAAATTCACGCGAACAAGACTTGCGAGTTCCTCTGAATTTTATCACTTGGCATAACACGATGACCAATCAAAGCAATTAAGTTTTCCGTCATAACTAAATGTGGTAAACGATTGACCGCCGTTCCATAATCAGTCAGTATCAACCATGTTGCCACTTTGGATATTTTACATCTAGATCTAGAAGTTTTTCATAGCGTCTAGAATTTTAGGTAAAAATTTGGTCATTTGATATTAGATGTAAATCTGGTGGATTTTAAAATACGAGTAAATTTAGACTTTTCTAGATATGTTTTCAAATGTTTTGCCAATATTTATTATTATCGTATTAGATTAGTATCTACTGGGTTTTGAATGTACATATATCAGTTACAAATACTTCATATTAAAAATGCTAAATCAATAACACACTTTGTAACGAATTTAGCAAAATCTTTTGATCACTTTTATGAACATCGAAGCGTTTTTGTCGTTAGCAGTATAAAAGTACTGGATACTACAAAAAATAAATTCGAACGTTGATGGCCTGCCCCATCACCCCGCAGCATTGGGATTGGCACCCAGTTAAATGCAGTGACTGCGTGTGCATCCGCCAAACTTGAATTATTAAGAAAGTGCCAGTTGTGTTTATATACTTAACTACTAAAGCCCTTCCCCAAAATGGACAAGATTTTAAAACGCAAGCAGTTATCAGAGAATAAGAAAGATCAAGAAACAATACAAACAGAAAATTCAGAAGCGCCCCAGAATATATATATATATATATATATATATATATATATATATATATATATATATATATATATATATATATATATATATATTCTTTTCAAACATCTTTGGAAGCTAACTACTTTGTTGTGGAGAATGAAGTGAAATCAGGAATGTAATGCCTGTTGTGCTATGCGAGTCTTTCTGGCTACCGAAAAGCTAATTGTGAAAGGCATTATAATACCCATCATGGATCTTTCAGCGAAACTTATCCTGTGTTTTCCTCAGCTAGGAAAAATAAATTAAAAGAGATGAAAGACAATTTGAAGAAGTCAAAGAATCTGTTGTGCCGTCCTGCAAATTCCCATAAACTTTCGAATGAAGTGTCATTCGAAGTGGCTAATATATTGGCCAAAAAGTGCATGCCATACAGCAGTGGCGAGGTTGTAAAAGACTGTATTTTGGCTGCCATAAAAATTTTAGCTACAAGTGTCCCGGATCAGCATAAAAAAATGCTAGTCACTGCTGCGGAAAATATCCCTTTGAGTAACGACAGCGTTACAAATAGAGTACTACGAATTGCGGCTGTAGTTAAGAAAGATTTGTAGATTAGGATAGACTGCAAATATTTTTCTTTGGCACTAGATGAGACAACGAACATTGTTTCTGTGTCACAATTGATATGTTTCATACACTTTGTACAGAATGATGCTATGGTTAGTGAAGAATTTCTAACAGTGTTGTCACTTACAGGCAGCGCAACTGGAAAGGACGTGTGTGATGTTCTCATAAAGTTTCTCACTTCAGAAAACAAATCTGAATAAATAACAGTTTGTCGTCTGCTAATGATAATGTCTTTGGCCTATATATTATACCTGCATTCATTTTTTGTGCATTTGTTTGGGTTATTTCTACCCACAAACTATCATATGCATCCTGTTTCACTTTCTCTAAAACACAACCATGGGCATTGTTTTTAACGTACCTTTCTTGTGGTTTCTATCCTGATGAAAGTGTTTAAATCCCGCAATATTAAATTCAGCTTCAAACTCTTTACCATTTAACCATGTCTCGGTTATTCCTATCATATCGAGATTTTCGCTTTTGACATACGCCTGTATTTCTTGGAATTTTTTCCTAATACTACGAGCATTAAAGTACATAGTTTTAAGAAACTCGTGATTATTTCTTTTTGACACGTTTTGAGTTTCAATATCATGCCTTACATTATAATTTTGTTTTTATTGACACCTTGCTCTATATTGATACTTGGTTCTTCATTGGCATTCAATGCCTCATTAACATTTTTCCCATCAAAATTAACATTTCCCCCATCACGAACATCTAGTCGCTCACGGTCGTCCGATCTCTTTTGTACACTTTGTCCCCCTACGTCAGCGCGTTTCACACTGGCCTCCCGTCGTTCATTGACATTCTGTCCGGCATCCCTTTCTAAAATTATATTTTGTCCTCCAGTGACATTATATCCTACCGTGATATTTTGTCCTCCACTATCATTACATCCCATCGTGGTCTTTTGTCCTTCATTGACATTCTGTCCAGTATCCCTTCCTAAAATTATATTTTGTTCTCCACTGACATTATATCCTAAAGTGATATTTTGTCTTCCACTACCCTTACATCCCATTTAGAAACAGGCCCGGGTTGGTGGGTTTGGTGTATACAGAAGTGCTGAAATGTGTCTGGTTCTGTGACATTGATAAGTGGCACGACCAAGCTCCAGTCCGCCCCAATTCAGGTGATAACCTCAAGTAATTCTATAAATTCCACATGACTACAGAATATAAAACTGAAGAGAAAATATTCAAGCAAATCATTAAACGTCATGTCAAACCTGCCAATCCTGTCGACCTGGTGGATTTTGTCATCTACTACAAAAACAAGAAAACTTCGAATCTCCTACTCAAGAATAACAGTTCCTCCGCTCCTTCTGAGTTACGACGCAGTCATCTGGACCTTTTACCTTATCTTCTCTACTTGATTCGCCTCCTCTTCCTCTCTTAATTGACCTCCAAGATAACAGTGATAATGACAATCATGAAACCAGCAGGTGAGGAAGTAGTATTGTAGAAAAGATCCATAGAAAGAAAGGGGAAATGATTTAGAAAGACTGGGTGAATGAGGGAAAGTATATATACTGTAGAGGAGGAACAAAATAAGAAACAGAGGATGAGAGATAACCGACAGAAATAATAGAAATAAAAATTCACCAGTCAGTCAATCTGTTGCCTTTGGTCTCTCTTGGAAGAGACCCACGGCTCCCAATGGACACCGAAAGGGCCCATAGATCACGCAAGGAAGAAATAATGTGTTGTTGTCTGAGGATAGCATGGGGCAATGCAGGATGAGGTGTTTAGTGTGGCGGTTGCGTCCAGGACAGTTTAATTCTACATTCAAGTGTATTTTTTGTTGTCACTATCTTAGAGCTGGATGGTGCTGTAGCAGTTACGTAGGTTAAGGATACGAAGACAAGAGAGGTGACCAGTGAGTTATTTATGACAGAACTAGAACTAATAGCACATGCGGCCTGGGTTCTTGTATTTATACCTCAGGTAGGTGAGATACCCTCAGTGCAAATTTTGTGAGCGCTGAATTCTTACTGGCTGACAAAATACGGAATAGAAAAGGTGAGGTTGATCTAACTCCCACTGCTTCTCTCAGTTTGTCGCGTGGTTGCTTGTTGTATTGACCTAATTGTAGTATATAGGATATGAGTAACACTCGTTGGGTCCCGTCTCCCATTCTTCAGTTTTTACCATACCTAATCTCATATTCATGTACAGTTCCAACATAAAACCTTGATTTGCAATTATCATATTTAGATTTGAACTCATCTATTGTTTGGGCTTGTGCGATATTACCTTTTAAACTATCCCACACACATATGCATCTATATGAAAAACTGTATTTCCTCACATCTTTTTGACATGTCGTCTTTCTTAATTTATTCCCATGACCTCTTACCCCCCCCTGCCCCATCTTTAATCATGAGATCTCTTCTGTCATTGTAATTTATCCCCTTTAGTAACCTGAATACTTTAATCATATTACCTCATTCTCTTCAATCTTTCAAAGTTGGCAGACGCAGTACTTTTAATATTTCCTCATATGGTTCATCTGCCAGGCTGCGGGCCATTTTGGTTGCTGCCCTTTGTATTCTCTCGATCTTGCTTATATCCTTCACTCTGAGTGGGGACCATACCATTCTAGTCTTGGACAGATCAGGGTTTCGATAAGTTTTTTCATCATCTCTTCATCCACATAGTGAAACGCCACTTTAATTTTCTGCAGTAGACTGTACGTGTTTCCAACAATCCTGCGGATATGTGGGAGAGACGTACGGACTACTATAGAGGAATAAAGGGGTGTTTTACTATATGGATGAAAAGATGATGTGAAAGAAGCTGGTAGATAAAGGTAGACAAGTAGGTAGATAGGGGGGTAGGTGGCAAGAATTACATTTTTACGAGTTAGATATTTGGTAAACACAAGCAGCGAAGGAGTTGCATAATCTCACTCACCGTCTTAAATTTTATAAACAACCGCTAGGGTACAGATTTTAATGCTGATGTGACAATATGTAAACTAAGCCATTCCGCTTCAATGTTGAGATTGCTTGTGTAAGCAGTATTGCTTAAGACGTTATAAGAGTCTTTCTGATTGGAGAAGGGTGGAGGAGAAAAAAAAAATATTGGTACATGGGAGTAAAGTCACGCCCTTGGGTGAGGCACTTATTTGTAACAATAAAGATTATTGGATCAATTAAGTATTGACGTCGGAACAGAGGTGACTTAGTGAGTGGATTGGGGATCCCAAGCGGTAGTCCTCTGGTGTACTTAAGACAGTAACACCGTAGAGAATTAGTGAGGAGGAAACGAAGAAAATTCTTTCCCAGTTTAATTCACCCCATCCAGAAACATTACTAACTTGCTACAGAAGTTTTGGTGAAGGACAATGAAGGAAGAAATACAAAACAATACATGGGAACAGTAAACAGAATTAAACCAGTAATTACGGAGAGACGGGAACTGAAAGTGATGGCGGCGACATGATGAAAAAACCATCGAAGCCCTGATCCGTATCTGAGGTGATGCTCCGACTCCAACTGCTTCTCTCGGTATGTCGCGTGGTTGCTTGCTGTGTGTGTTATGCAGTAATCTGAACGCCGGTGTACTTTCGTGGTCCTTGTATCTCTTGAGAGGGATTTAAGAAATGGTAATGAAAGAAGGAAAGGCCGGGATAATGAAAATTGAAATTATAATGAAAGGATGTGGTAAAAGAGAATTTGGAATAACGTACATGCAACCCGAAAACAAGAGCACGGAATGAGTCAAAGAAGAAAGGAGTATAGCCAAATAATTAAAGTATCGAATAATGAAAATTTAACTTTAGTTGGATATTCTAATTGTAAAAAGGTGAAATGGGAGAAGTAGGAAATTAGTGATAATGAGGAATAATGGTGTTTATTATGGCAATAAATAATACTGTATAATGATAAATGAGAGAACCAAGAAGATATAGAGAAGATACACAGGCAAGATTAGACTTGATCTTGACAGTCCCTGAAGGATAAAATTGATCATGTAATCTTTGAGTTTATTCCAGATGTAGGGAAGACAGAAATCAGAGAACAATCATACAGACGAAGAAAATTCAGTTATGTAAAAGCTAGCAAGACAAAATTGAAAAAATACTTTGAAGAAGCAAGTTAGAAAAAATAAGATAAAAGAAGCAAAGAAGAAATGGGGAGTCTTCCCAAAAATTTACAACGCAGGGGTAAAAAAGTGTGTACCAAGGACAAGTGGTAGAGAGAATAGGAATGGGAAATGTACAGTGCAGAGTAGAAAACAACTGGTGGATAATAGAAGAACAGAGGATAAACGAATGCACAATAATGTGAATACAAGAGTAAGAGAACTTTAAAATGGGTCTAATTGATAAGTGTGAAGATTAATAAAGTTGTTCTACAGACTTATGAAGGGCAAGCTGAAACAGAGAAGGGGAATCAAAGTTAAAAATTTAAAATAGGTAGTACGAGTATATAAAGAATAAAAAAAAAAGCTGAAATAATGAATACAAATTCAAATCAGTAGCTAAGGAAAAAGACTGAAGAAAAGAAGGGTGAAGTTAAGAAAGATGTCATAAACATGATAGCAGTGGGTAAACGTGAAATATTAAAGCTTCCCAAAAAATTTAGAAGGCAGAAAGACCTCGGAGGTAAATGGAATCTCTTATTGGGCATTGAAAGACTGCATAAAACAATGATTGAGAAAAATACAGCAATTGATTGTATGTTCCCTAGAAGAAAAGAGGGATCCACTGGACTGGAAATTACAGTGTAATACTACTCTTCAAAGGAGGAAATTGGAAGGAGTCTCTAAGTTATAGACCAGTATCCTTGACCTAAAAGGTAGATCTGTTAACATTTGTAAGGTGGGTGTCCTATTTGGAGGAAATAGTTCACTTGATTGGCAACCAATTTGAAATTAGAAAAAAAAATAATGTGGAACCTTTCTCCTAATTTTTCACCCAAGAGAGGTTGAGATACTGTATGAAAGAGAGGGTTAGGTGGATTATGTATATCAAGACCTAGAAAAGCTTTTGACAAGTAGCCACACATAAGATTGATATGAAAGTTGGAAGAAGAAGGACTTAAAGGGAGAACACTTGAATAGATGTAGGATAACATGAATTATAGGCGAATATAGATAGTAATGAAAGATGAGGTGTCGAATAGGAGAGAGGGGGACAAGTGAGAATGCCTCAGGGACCGGTATTGGCACCAGTAATGCATTTATTGTACATCAGTGATATAATTAGAGAAAGTAACTACGCAAAATAATTTACTGGTGCCTCCCCCCCCCCCCCCCACCCTACACACACGCCCACTGCCTGGGTCAGAAATATTGTAGAAAGACAGAAGGGCTCGGCAGCCATAGCTGCTTTACCACCATTACTTCATTCTATGAGAGCATTTCCCCCGCGTCTACTCACGAGTAATTAGAGAAATCGAGGAGAAATCCCTTCAGGCCTCGTAAATACATTTTTCATTTCTCCAGGACATTTACTTGTTGTCCTCACTCTACAGCAGATGTTCCTAGTGTCTCAATATCCCCAAAGGGTATCGAAACCGGTTCTTGGGGTATCCAAAAAAAGGTATCCTGGAAAACATGACAATAGTAATTTTATGCAAGGATTATCCTTTACTAATCTATTGACTGAAAATGGAGATAAGAGTCCCAAGAATGTAGCTGTTTATTCATAGCCCTCCCTCTGCTTTCTCTTTCTTACAGTGAATCAAAAGTTAAAATTCGGAAGCAATAGGCTAATACTGGAGAGGGGATATCAGATTGACTTGGGGTTAAACTTTGGGGTATCGAGGCTGAAAAACTTTAAGAACTACTGTTCTAGAGTTTACCTCTAACCCAACTTATACATTTCCTGCTACATGTGACCTACTTACAACTCAGATGTGGAGGTTGAGTTTCATTAAAAAGAAATGCAAAATCTTGGAAATGGGCAAAAGTAAAGGAGTGACTATTAGGGAATTGTAAAACAACTCACCATCTCACTCTCACGAAGTGGGAAGTAAGAAAATCACTGGTAGGGCAAGCCATGTCAGATACGACAAACCTCTGTTTTTATTCATTTATTTACTTATTCATTTATCTATTTATTTATTTATTTATTTTTTTTTTTTTTATCTATTTATTTATTTATTTATTATTTTTTCTATCTATTTTTTTTTTTCCATCTATTTATTAATTTATTTATTCATTCGATGCTTGGGTCGTCTCCCTTTCTATTCAAGGCTGTCGGGAACTAACGCAAGAAGTAGGCAGCGGATCCCTGGAATAGAACTCACGACCACCTGCTCATAAGATCGACATAATATCCACTGAGCTACCGCGCGGCTCTAATTGTAAAATAATACACAAGATAACCAAAGGCAGAGAGGAGCAAAAATTAGGCATGTAGTCGGGGGCGATTCGTTACAGGAATATTATATGAATACTGTAAAATAGATACACGCACACGCACGTGAGCACACACACACATAGACACATACTCATGCACACACACACACACACACACACACACACACACACACACACACACACACACACACACACACACACACACACACACACACACACACACACACACACACACACACACACACACACACACACACACACCTATATCAATTCACGGTATGGTTCAACAACTACCACCTTGTCAAAAAACACGACTCGTGGCGCAGTGGTAGAATGCTTGGCTACCACTACGGCAGTCCAGGTTCGAATCCTACCCAGGGCTGAAGTAATTTCAGTATCGCTGCACTGCGGGTCGTTGCTCCAATTCTCGTGGGCGGGGAGTTGGGTGTGTGTGTCCGTGTAAGATCACAGCATTAACCATAGATCGGTCATATATGAGCTCTGAGCTCTCTTCCGGGAGGTAAATAGCTGTCGATCACGAGTCCAACACGTGATCCAAGACCATGGTGAATCACACACACGTACACACACACGGACGCACACATACACACACACACACACACACACACACACACACACACACACACACACACACACACCTATATCAATTGACGGTAATGTTCAACTACTACCACCTTGTCAAAAAGGATGATGGCACATATGCATGACGGGGCCACATTCCGTCACACCAGTAATACACATGGACACTCCCTCACCACCTCACCAGGCAACAACTAGAAACACAAACATCGATACCGTATCAAAAAAGACAGGAGATTAATGGTGGCAGAATCAATTTGTTTTTTCGTATGGATAAACCAGCCATCAATATCCAGCTACATCCAAAAGTTTCACTCCCATCAATGAGCAAACTTACCAGGAACCTACGGAAAACTAGTTGGCGCTCCGTGGGTGGGTACGTCGACATTCTCTCCTAGGGTTTCTTCGCGGGTACAAAATCCCTCCCCCCTCCACCGTCACACCCCATATGTCATTCCTGTTTCTTAGATCTTTGTGTATATTGCAACTCCTAAAAACGACCTCTGGTTAGGTCGAAGGCGTCTAGAGTAAAGCAACATATACCTTAGAGATTCTATCAATACCCTGACCTCCAACCTCCGCTCTCTCATTAGAAATACCGAGAAGGGTGATTCTTTTGGACAGGGTGGTAGTTGTCTTTCCCACGTGGGTAAATAGGGAGCAATTAGTTTGTTTGAGGAGGACGTCCAGAAGAATCACCCTTCACCTGCAACAAGGAGGACCCAAACAACACCTTTGGACCCACCACAGACAGATTTACAACCCATTATTAATATACAAACGAATGATTTCTCTCTCCTCCCCAGCATGAAACCTACACGTAGGAGACATTTGATCACAAAAATAGAGCCGCCGGATCGGAGAACACCCACACACAGACAACCCACAGAGGTTCAAAACAAGCACCCCGCAGAGGATAAAATGTCATGCCTTAGACGATCGGCTAGGCTGAGGAATCAACCAAATAGCGCCAGTCAAACAGAGGAGAGTCATTAGTGATCTCTCCAAGTTTTGTCTTTATTCATTTTTATACTGTCCATAGGCTTACTTCTCTTCATTCCAACTGAAGATGCAGAACGATCTGCGAAACGTCTTGGGTTTTTTCTACTGTGTTTTGTTTATTTTCATTTATTTTGTGTATAACGTAGACTTCTGTGTTAATATAAGTTCCCAATGTCAATTGGAAATTTGCTTCTTCCCCTCTCTTTTCCTCAGAAATCTACTTTCCGAAAGCTTGAAAGATTACGAAAGAAATTAATTTCTAATGAATTTGCTGTCGAGGGGATGGCGGTTCGAGTCCTGCCACAGGCAAAGTTGAACCAAGGGCATGGTTCATTAAATTCCACGCTACAAAGCCCTCTGTATGGAGAACCGTCCTAGCCTTCCGATGGGAGGAGTTTGTGACGTTAAACCATAGGTGGACAGTAAATAACATTTATTTAGTGATTACGTATACATGCAACTATATGTACTAACACAATTATTACATTGTGAATTAAATTTTATTGTGAACAATAATACAAAAGCTTTTAAATTCTATTAACGCA
>NC_134778.1:52230199-52237699 GCF_046742065.1 Oratosquilla oratoria | reverse complement strand
ATATATATAAACATATATTCATAAATACACATATATACATATATGTGTATATGTTTGTATACATGTGTATATACAGTGCACCGCAGGCAAGAGTTTTCTTTCCACCATATTCTTAAGATGCCGGAGGTCCGAGGCAAATTATCTATTTTAGATAGGTTGATGACATGTTCGTAGACGTTTTATGAGAAGAACAACTTGTAAATCTTAAGAATATGAGGTTCACTGTAGAGAAAGGTATAAGTCCAAAATCCCCTTTTTAATATATTGGTAGAAGCTTTCACTACAAATGTGTATAGAAAATCTAGTAACTCTTGAAGATGTTTGAATGGGTTAAGAGAATGTAATTCAAATTATAGATCCAGTGTGGTACGCCCATACACTTCAAGGGCATTCAAAATATGTTCAAATTGGCAACTTCTCCATCAAGAATTGAAGTCAGGCAAATTTTAACAAACAACGGCTTTCCAATGAGAGAAATTAAAGATAAAATGGAGAAATTCCACATTGTTCAGGGTAATAAACTTCGAAGAATAGCATTAACATTTTTTATCAAAATACAATGTCATTCGCTTATAAAAAGATGAGAAAATACTGAAAGAAATTATACATAAGAATTGCAAACCAAAGAAACAAGAGGATACCCTGAAATCAATTATCTATTATCGCAACCCCAGAACTTCATCTCTAGTTATGAAAAACAACTTAGTAGGAGTCAAAGAAAAATTAAAACATAGTAATGTCGTGTACAAATACTCGTGTAAATTTAACAAAGACGGTGCACTTTGTAATGAAGACATTGGCTACACAACCCAAACATTATTACAAAGACTCACATATTATAGGCAAAACGAGGCGATAAAAACCCCACACCACAAAAGTACATAAAAAAGCATTTCGCGGAAGGACCTGAATGAAAACGCAACAATACTGGCAAAGGACAACAGTAAAAGAAAAAGGAAATCTATGAAATTATAGAGCTTGGGGCACCACACTGCACTCCAAGGAGAAACTAAAAACCACCTTTCATATTGATTCGTGTCGTGTCATATATAATCACGGTTTGTATTTTCTGAAAATAAAATTACCATATGTGCAGGAGGTTTTCTTGTTAGTTATGTATTTGTTTTTATCTCCAAATTTACTATGGATTCGTTTGGCAATGTAGTGTTCTCCTTTTCCCTTACAGATAGAAAGATAGCAAGAAGGACTGAAAGTATCAATAAGATCATTAACACCGAGCATGCTGTTTTATTCTACAGTAGCCAAAGTCAAAGGCATAAATCCATTTCCAACCATTTCATCCTCACATACTCCACTCCCATTCACCACCCCTCCCTCACTCTTTTCTTGGCTCCCCCTGGATGACGGGTCATTGCTGGATCTCGCCAGAGCCCTGGGTCAAAAGCAATATCTCCCAATTCCACTACTTTGACATTTCTCCAGAAATCTTCTATGCACTCATTTGAATATATAAAAAAAACTCCCTTTCTTCTACAATCTTCTCACTCCCGGCCCATATACACTTACAAAACCCCACATCTCCCTTTCCATTTTCACCTTCATCCACATTAACCTTGAAGAAACATCCCTCCACTCCACCACACGTTCACCTATCTATTCACTTACTAGTATAGCTACCCCTTCTCTCCTTCGTCCGCTCTTTACTCCAGACACCCTCCTAGCTACACTCCCAAACGCAAACTCGATCTCCCTTTCAATTTAACTTCACTCTGTGCCAGCACACTCATCTTTCTTCCCATAAACATAATGTCTATCTCCTCCATTTTACTCTAATCTGTACCACATCCACGCACGTTAAAAGGCCCAAAACTTTTTTTTAGAATGTCTCCTTTGGGGCTAGAGACAGTAAGATGTCTAGTCCTATCCTCGTCCCTTCTTTTTGTCGCCCTTTACGACTCAAGTAGGAATACTTGGTGATAATATTCTTCTCCCCTACCACAGGGTTCGGCAAAAAAGGAAATGAATATTCAGAGAAAAGGTACAGGACGGTATTAAGAGTTGGGGGACAGCATAACGGAGGGGCAGCATTTCTCTATGAATAGAGATTTCCTCTATCTCAGACAAAATGATGTGTGACTCTGGTTCGTAGGGGCGCCCCATATAGACCCCAAAGTATCAACGGCATGCTACTGAGCAGCTTTTAACCCCACAATAACATGCAGGCAATATGTGTGTGTATATATATATATATATATTATATATATATATATATATATATATATGAATATATATATATATGTGTGTGTGTGTGTGTGTGTGTGTGTGTGTGTGTGTGTGTGTGTGTGTGTGTGTGTGTGTGTGTGTGTGTGTGTGTGTGTGTGTGTGTGTGTGTGTGTGTGTGTGTGTGTGTGTGTGTGTGCGTGTGTGTGTGTGTGTGTGTGTGTACATATTACATACATACATACATATACCAAGGCTTTTTTCCCCTTTACAAGGAGGGTAGCCAAAAAGAAAAAGGCATAAAATCACTCCCACCCATTCCATCCCCAACATACTCCACACCCCTCCACCCTCCCTCTCATCTTAGCACCTCCTGGATGACGGGTCATCCCTGCACCTTGTCCACTACCCTGGGTCAGAAGCAGTGTCGCAAGACACAGCACATCCACAGCAAGGTCGCTTCATTAAATCGGCGACCCCCCCTCTCCGTCCCCCCATTGCATAAAAGGAGAGGACGGGGAGAAATCCCTTCGGGCTGCGTCAAATTTTGCTCACACATACTACCTCACCCCCCATCCACCCGCCCATTCCACCTCATGCAATCACAACATCATCCATATACAACCATTCTCCATTCACCCCTGTCTTCTGTCCTTTCCCGTCCTTCCTCAACAGACATTCCCCTCTTCCCCAAAGCCCCCTTCACCCCATCCATCCACCTCATCCTAGGACGTCCCCTCATGTTCACTCCCTCCACATCTGCCTTCCACACCTCTTTTACTAGTCTTTCTTCACTCATTCTTTCCATGTGTCCAAACCATCCTAATATCCTTTCATCAACCCTATCTCCCAGCTCTTTTTTCACCCCTGTTCTCCTCCTCACCTCCTCATTTCTCATTCTATTCAGCCTAGTAACCCCCACCATACTTCTCAGACACCTCATCTCAAACACATTCAAACTCCTTCTCTCTTCTTCTCTTATGTTCCATGTTTCTGCTCCATGCAGTGCTGTTGGCACAATCACTCCTTCATACAGTCTCCTCTTAGCATCCATTCCCAAATGTCTATTCCTCATTACACTCTTTAATCCACCAAGGCATTTACTCGCTTCTCTCAATCTACATTCTACCTCCACTTTCACTCCACCTTTCCCTGCCACATTTGCACCCAAGTATCTAAAACTATCCACTTCCTCCAGTCGCTCTCCCTTAATGCTCACTTCCAGTCTACTGCCACTTTCACCCCTTGTACATCTCATCACCTTACTTTTACCCACATTTATCTTTAGCTTTCTTCTATCACATACTCTCCCAAACTCTGCCACCAACTTCCTCAATCCCTCCTCCGATCCTGCCACAAGTGCAGTGTTCTCCGCAAACAACAGCTGGCTCACCTCCCACTTTTCTCCATTTTCTTTAACCATCTCCAATCCCTTGCCCACTACCCTTGCATTTACCTCTCGCACCACCCCATCCATGTATAAGTTGAACAGCCAGGGCGACATAACGCATCCTTGACGAAGTCCCACCTTTACCTCGAACCACTCACTCTCTCCATTTCCAATCCTGACACAAGCTCTACTATTCTCATAAAAACTCTTGACAGCTCCCAGAAGCTTTCCTCCTATCCCGTATATCTACATAACCTCCCACAGTGCCTTCCTGTCTACCCTATCATAAGCCTTTTCCAGATCCATAAAAGCCCAAAAAACATCCTTCCCCTTTCCTATAGCTTTCTCACATATCTGTCTTACCACAAAGATCTGATCTACACAACCTCTACCTGTCCTAAATCCACACTGTTCCTCACCAATTACTCCTTCTGTTCCTCTCCTAATCCTCTCAACCAAGATCCTCCCATAAGCCTTCCCAACTACACTCAACAAGCTAATCCCTCTGAAACTACTACATTCACACTTGTCCCCTTTTCCCTTGTAAAGAGGAACTATACAGGCACTCCTCCAGTCCTCCGGCACTCTACCTTCTCTCCAACAAACATTAGATAACCTCACCAACCAGTCCACCATCACTGTACCTCCCTTTTTCAGACATTCCTGCTTTCATCATCTTAACAACTGCCTTCACCTCATCCTTCCTTATTTCTCCTCCATTCTCCTCATTCATCACTCTCATTTTCTTCGCACTTCCCACTGCAGCAATCTTTCCTTCCCTATCCTCCTTCACATTTAGCAACTCCCTAAAATATTCTGCCCATCTTCCCCTTACTGCCTTCTCTTCCATTATCATCTCTCCATCTGCACCTTTTACCTTTTCTTCTCTACTTGATTCGCCTCCTCTTCCTCTCTTAATTTCTTTCCAAAACATCTTTTTATTATTTTCAAAATTTTCTGTCAAACTCTTACCCCATTTCACATCTGCTCTCTTCTTTGCAACCTTTACCTTTTGCTTTACTTCTCTTTTCTTTTCTTTGTACCTCTCATATGACTCCCTCGTCCTATTTTGTAACCAATCTGTGAAAGCTCGCTTCTTCTCTTCTACAACCTTTTTTGTTTCCTCATCCCACCATTCACTACCCTTTCTTCTATTTCCCCCTGTCCTTCTTGTTCCACACACCATCCTTGCACACTTTATGACTCCCTCCTTGAACCATCCCCATTCCTCCTCCACTCCCAGCTCTACTCTACCCTTTACTCCCTCCCACTCCTCCTTCAGCTTCTTTCCGTACTCCTTCTCCTTTTCCTTCTCATTCAAAGAGTTCACTCTAAGAACCTCCCTACCTTTTGTCCCTTTCCTCTTCCTCCATCTATCCTCCACTTTCAACTTACCTTCCACCAAAAAATTATCTAATATTCCCCCACCCTCTCCCCTTAGCACATGTACATCCTTAACTCTTCCTATCATTATCCTATTTACCACTACATAGTCCATTAACGCTCTATCTACCACCCTTCCCTCTACCACCCTCTCCCATGTGTACTTATGCTTGACTTTCTTCCGAAACACTGTATTTGCTATCATCAACTCTCTTTCTAGACATTTCCACCATCAACTCTCCACTATGATTCTTTCCTGGAACTCCACATTTCCCAACCACTCCATCGATTGGTACATTTTCCTACCCTATCATTTAGGTTTCCCAGTACTATCACATTGACATTTCTTCCCAAATCCTCTATGCACTCATTTAGATCTATCCAAAAGGCCTCCCTTTCTTCTACACTCTTCTCACTGCCAGGCCCATATGCACTTACAAAGACCCACATCTCCTTCCCCAGTTTCACCTTCATCCACATTATCCTTGAGGAAACCTCCTTCCACTCCACTACCCGTTTACCCATCTCTTCACTTACTAGAATAGCCACCCCTTCCCTCCCTCGCCCTCTCTTCACTCCTGATAACCTCCCACTTACACTCCCAAACTTACACTCACCCTTCCCTTTCAACTTAGTTTCACTCAAAGCCAACACATCCATCTTTCTTCTCACAAACATACTACCTATCTCTTCCCTTTTACTCTCATCTGTACCACATCCACGCACATTAAAAGACCCAAACCTTAGGGTGCTGGTCCGAGGCTTTCCAGCCCCTCATATGCCTTTTTTTCTTTTTTTTTTTATGAATTTCCCCTGTGGGGCTACAAGGAGAAGGATGCCTAGTCCCAATCCCCGTCCCTTTCTTCTCGCCTCTTACGATCCAAGTGGGAAAACTTGGTGGCAGTATTCTTTTCCCCCACCACAGGGAATTCCCCCATCACAGAAAAGGAATACTCAGAGAAATGGTACAGGACAGCAACAAGGGGTTGGAGAACAGCATAACGGAGGGACAGTCGTAGTATAAAAGTGTCATCATTTCTCTATGAACAGAGTTTTCCTCTATCATAGACAAAATGATGTGTGACTCTGGTCCGTAGGGGCGCCCCATATAGACCCTAAAGTATCAACTGCATGCTACTTTGCCACAATAACAAGCAGCCAATACCCCAGATTATTATATTAAAAACAGGAATAACGTTTGCCTGTCTCCAAGCAATAGGCACAAAACCAGTGTCTACCGATTTATTAAATATTTCAGTTAACTGGTCGCAGATTTCAAATTTACACTCCTTAAGCATTCTCGGAAAAATTTCGTCTGGTCCCGGGGATTTTGTAGCTTTAAGTCTTTCAATCTGCTTGACTACTTCTTCTTTACTAATGCTGATATTAGATAAACTACTTTCATTATCCCCTTTGAAAATCGGATCGCAGTCAGGTACTTTATCTAACCTCTCATTAGTAAACACCGAAAGAAAATAATTGTTAAACTCCTCACTCATTTTTTCCTCCGATTCTATCATGACATTTTCATCGTTTTTAATTGGTCCTATTCTTTCTTTATTTTTTGTTCTATAGAGATGAAAGAAACCCTTTGGGTTGGATCTTGCTTGACTGGCAACCTTAATTTCATAATTACGTTTCGCTGTACGTGTATTCTTTTTAACCAGCTTTGCCATTTCGTTATATCTTGATCTAAGGTGTGTTTCCTCGTTTTTTTTTTGTTTTTGTTTTTTTACGTAAAGTCCTCTTTTCATTCCGATCTCATGTTTCAATCTGTCCTCCATCCATTTGGGAGTATTACTATTCTTACGTATTGACTTCAGGGAGATAAATGTATTTTGTGCATTAATAATTAGGTCAGTTAGATTGCTATACATTTCATCCAAATCGCTGACCTGTCTGTTGAACCCCCAAGTGACCTGACCCCAGGTCACCCTGCGTGACCCGACCCCTGGTCATGACTTGACCTTTGGTCTTGTATCGAGACCTGACCGCATCGACAATGTTCGAAACGTCCGTATAACATTTCATATTCAATTTCAAATAGGTTTATATATCGTCAAAGTTTACTCTCCTGAAGTCCGGTACTTGGACGTTATTCGTACTTATTAATTCTTCCCAAATAATATTAAATCTTATTTCTTGATGATAGCTAGAGCCTAGACTATCTCCCACTTTTACGTAACTCAATAGGTGCTCATTATTAGTTAAAATTAAGTCCAGAGTATTTTCTCCACTCGTAGGATCGGTAATCTACAGAACAACTGACAATAAATACAAAATGTGTGAGGAGAGAGGGTATAAGGATAGGTCAATTCCCGATCACGGGGGCTCGAAATCATGTGGGCTGGTCGTACTGGCGCTCTGTGTGGTAATACTTGTGATCTAATGTCCTGTCTTCTTCTATTCTGTAGCTCCATGGAGTGCTGTTATTTTTTATAATTTTATATCCCCTGTCCTATTACTTGTGCAATTATTTGTGGCTATGTAGATGGCTTCTACAATTTTCCTCTGTTTCTTACTGAGATTGTTGTGTAATATATTTT
>NC_134778.1:52217699-52225199 GCF_046742065.1 Oratosquilla oratoria | reverse complement strand
AATTAATTTCTGATATTTTGTTCTGTTATTCGTTTACAGTTATGCTTTTGTCCATCACTTGTTTTGAGTTTTTAAATATTCTATTTTTTTTCTCTCTCTTTCCTCTCCCTGTATTCCAGTTGACCTTTGCTTCTTTTTCCTGTTCTTTTCTCTGGTGACTGTATATGCGAAATAAGGCATGATTCTTAACTGAATCGATGTCCAAGCTGGTTGATATAAAGGATTACAAAGGCGGAGCATGCCGACAGGAGACCTTTTGATCCATATCTAGGTCGGATGCGAAAAAAAATCATATTAATAATAAAACAATAAATAAAAACTATAATAATGTAAATAACAAATAAAATACATAAATAAATGCATAGGTATAGTTAAATAATAAACAAACAGGTAAATAGTAAATAATAATAAATTGACATATAACTAATAATAAATGAAAATCAGACAGACAAATGATGACAAAACAAAAGCAAATAATATAAGATAAATTATAATCATTACAGCATCTTACTTAGGTATTTATCTAACTGATTCTTAAAGCTTCGAACTGAACTACATTGCACTACTTCCGAGAGTGACCAGCCTGAACTTTCAACCACTTGTCTACCTCATGTAAAAATGAAATTGAGTGCATGACATGCCTTTCCTATCAAATATACTCTTCTAAGAGGTCAAATATAGGATTAATAAACATATCAGGTGAATTTTCATAATATATCCTGTGTTTTATATTTCTACATTTACCATTTCTGAGTTTTGTTTCATTTAATTGGAAGCCGGAAGATAAGTTTTCTTTTATTCATGATTTGATTCCATACTGAGGTATTGATTGCATGTTATCATGCAGTAGCGATTGCATGGTAGCATGCAGCCAATGCTTTAGGAACTGTTTCGGGACGTCCCTATGGACTGGAGTCACACATCATTTGTCTATGTTAGAGTAAAATCTGTACTTACAGAGGAATGATGATAGTCTTGTACTATGACTATCACTCCTTTATGCTTTATCCGAGAAACTCTACCTAATCTTATCTCTTTCAGTAGGTGAGAGGGAAGAAATCTGCCATCATAATTCCCATTGTATTAGGCAACATAGAAGGACAGATTGATGGGACTAGGGGGACATGCTCTCTGTATGTTCATCCTACGAGAAGTCAAGGCATAAGAAAGTCTGGAAGGAAATCTCCATCCACAATCCTAAAATCTGGACCATTAAATGTGCGTCGTTGTGGTACAGATGAGGATAACAGACAAGCGGTTTTCAGCGTGTTTGTGAGATGGAAGTTTGTTGTGTTAGCGTTAAATAAAACTAAGTTGAAAGGTAGTGTTAATTTTGAGTGTTGCAGTGACGTGCAGCGTTAAGACTGGTGAGAATGAGTGAGAGAAGGAGTAGCTCTATTGGTATGAGTTGAGATAGGAAATCGCGTGGTGGAGTGGAGGGAAGTATCTTCAAGGTTAATACGGGTGAAGGTGAACCTGGGATGGGAGAGGGCTCTTTGCGAGTATATGGGGACCTGGTAGTGAGAAAAGTGAAGAGGAAAGAGATCATTTTTCGATAGATTTAGATACGTGTTTAGAGCTTTTTGGAAGGAATGAAAATGTAGTGGCATTAGGGAATATTAATGCTAGAGTACTGTAGAGTAGTTATGAAGTTTGGGATGCAAGGAGTCTTAGTGGAGATATGGTTGATATAACGAAGGATTTATCACAAAGGTGGAAAGTATGTGGCAGGAATATGTTGGTCTGCCTTTGTACATGTGTGCTGCAGCACTCTTTTTTTTTTCATCTCGGATATTTGAACTCGGGTCATTCGTTCAAGAAGCAAGAAAGCTACCTCTGAGCAGCCCATGGCTCCTAGCTAAGAAATAAAAATAATTATTGCGACGGGTTTCACTGATTGAAATCTACAGCCCTAAAATGGCTGGCAACAATTCTTCAGTCTGAGAAAAAACTTTTGGACTGCTGACTGATATGTAATAGTGGGTGATTATTTCTATGTGACCGACTGAAAGTAGTAAGAAAAGGTAAAGAGTCACCATTTGTCAAATCTCCTTATGTGAAAAGATAGAAGAAATACAGCTGGAGTTGAGAGAGATCTTACCCGAGGACCAGCCCTCAAGGCTGCATCTTCAAATGGAGATGAAGAGGCTAACGAGATATGAAACTGTGCAGCAGGGAGATCATTCTCTCTACCATCCATCATTCAGGACCAACACTAGAAGGTACAGTACCCGTCATTGGTGATGGGTTATGGCTTATATAATTTGACGCTTCATTTATTCTGGCTATCATCAGGCTAGTTTATCTTTCAGGCACGCTCTTGGTAGAAACGAGTCTCTCTCTCTCTCTCTCTCTCTCTCTCTCTCTCTCTCTCTCTCTCTCTCTCTCTCTCTCTCTCTCTCTCTCTCTCTCTCTCTCTCTCTCTCTCTCTCTCTCTCTCTCTCTCTCTCTCCCAAATTAGTAATTAGACTTTATGATAGTATAAAAACATCTGAGCCGAGTCATTTTGTTTATCTTTGTAAATGGTTGCTTATTATGTGATTGATCGTCATTCAGTTCCGTCGCCTTCTTTTTCTGTTTCCAGCATCGTTTGCATATCTTTCTACACTTATGTACTTTCCTTCTTCTTTGTACATTTCCATCTATTAGTCCGTATAGCCCATATTACATACATATACCAAAGGATATCCTCCCTTATAAGGGAGGTAGCCAAAAAAAGGCATAAAAACCACTCCCATTCCATCCCCAACATACTCCACTCCCCTCTACCCTCTTCCTTTCCTCTTATCTTGGCACCTCCTGGATGACGGGTCATCCCTGCATCTCGCCCACTGCCCTGGGTCAGAAGCAATCTCGTAAGACACAGTATATCCACAGTAAGGCATCTTCATTAATTCGGCGACCTCTCTCTCCGTACCCTCATGTAGAAAATGAAAAGACGGGGAGAAATTCCTTCGAGTTGCGTCAGTTTATAGCTCACAAATATTCCCTCACCCCCATCCCCCACCCACTCCACCTCATGCATCACAGCATTATCCATATACAACCGTTCTCCATTCACCCCTATATTCTGTCCTCTCCCGTCCTTCCTCCACAGATATTCCTCTCTTTCACAATGCCCTCTTTACCCCATCCATCCATCTCATCTTAGGTCGCCCTCTCATGTTCACTCCTTCCACCTCTAACTTCCACACCTCTTATACTAGTCTTTCTTCACTCATTTTTTCCATGTGTCCGAACCATCCCATTACTCTTTTATCAACCTTATCTCCCAACTACTTTTCCACCCCCGTTCTCCTCCTCACCTCTTCATTTCTCACTCTATCTAGCCTAGTAACCACTATCATACTTCTCAGGCACCTCATCTCAAACACATTCAAACTCCTTCTCTTTTCCTCTCTTATGTTCCATGTTTCTGTCCTGTACAGTGCTGTCACTCCTTCATACAACCTCCTCTTAGCATCCACTCCCAAATGTTTATTTTTCATTACACTTTTTAATCCACCAAGACATTTACTCGCTTCTCTCAATCTACATTCTGCTTCCACCTCCACTCCTCCCTTTCCTGCCACATTCGCATCCAAGTATCTAAAAATATCCACTCCTTACAGTCTCTCTCACTTAATATTCACTTCTAGTCTGCTGCCACTTTCTCCCCTTGTACATCTCATCACTTTACTTTTACCCACATTTATCTTCAACTTCTTTCTTTCACATACTTTCCCAAACACTATCACTAACTTTCTCAATCCCTCTGATCCTGCTACAAGCGCAGTGTCGTCAGCAAACAACAACTGGCTTATCTCCCACTTTTCTCCATTTTCTTTAACAATATATAATCCCTGACGCACTACCCTTGCATTTACCTCTCGCACCACCCCATCCATGTACAAATTGAACAGCCAGGGTGATATAACACATCCCTGATGAAGTTCAACCTTTACCTCAAGCCACTCACTCTCTCCATTTCTAATCCTAACAGAAGCTCCACTATTCTCGTAAAAAATTTTGACCCCTCTTAACAGCTTTCCTCCAATCCCATACATCTGCAATTCCTCCCACAGTGCCTTCCTCTCTACCTTGTCATAAGCCTTTTTCAAATCCATGAAAACCCAAAAAACACCCTTACCTTTTCCTATAGCTTTCTCACATATCTGTCTTACCACAAAAAAAAAATCTACACAATCCCTACCTGTCCTAAAAGCACCTGTTCCTCACCAATTACTCCCACTGTTCTTCTCCTGTTCCTCTTAATCAAGACCTTTCCATAAGCCTTCCCAACTACACTTAACAAGCTGATCCCTCTGAAACTACTACACTCACACTTATTCCCCTTTCCCTTGTAAAGTGGAACTATGCAGGCACTCCTCCAGTCCTCCGGCATTCTGCCCTCTCTCAAGAATACATTAAATAACCTCATCAGCCAGTCCACCATAAATGTACCTCCTTTCTTCAGACATCCTGCATAACATCCATCCAATCCAGGTGCCTTACCTGCTCTCATCATCTTAACAGCTGCTTTCACTTCATCTTTCCTTATTTCTCATCATTTTCCTCACGCATCACAGTCATTTTCTTAGCGCTTCCCACTGCAACTACCTCTCCCTCCCTATTCTTCTTCACATTTAGCAGCTCCCTAAAATACTCTACCCATCTTCCTCTTACTGCCTTCTCTTCCTTTATCATCTCCTCATCTGCTTTTTTACCTTTTCTTCTCTACTTGATTCGCCTCCGCTTCCTCTCTTAATTTCTTTCCAAAACATATTTTTATTACTTTCAAAATTTTCTGTCATACTCTTACCCCATTTCACATCTGCTCTCCTCTATGCCTCCTTTATCTTATGTTTTACCTCTCTTCTCTTTACTTTGTATCTCTCATAGGATTCCCTCGTCCAATTTTGTAACCAATCCTTGAAAGCTCGTTTCTTCTCTTCTACACCCTTCTTTGCTTCTTCGTCCCACCACTCTCTACCCTTCTTTCTATTTCCCCCCGTCTTCCTTGCTACACACTCTATATTTGCACACTTTGTGACTCCATCCTTGAACAATCCCCATTCCTCCTCTACTCCTAGTTCTACTCTATTCTTCACTTTCTCCCACTCCTCTCTCAGCTTCTTCCTGTACTCCTTCTCCTTTTCTTTCTCATTTAATCAGTTCACTCTAAGCACCTCCCTACTTTCTGTCCTTTTCCTCGTTCTCCTTCTATCCTCCACTTTCAACTTACTTTCCACCAAAAATGATCTAAAATTCCAACACTCTCTCCCCTTAGAACATGTACATCCTTAACTCTTCCTACTATACTCTTGGTTACCACTATATAGTCCATTAACGCTCTATCTACCACCCTTTCATCCACCACCCTCTTTCATGTTTACTTATGCTTGACTTTCTTCCTAAACACTATATTTGCTATCATCAACTCTCTTTCTAGACACATCTCCACCAGCAACTCCCCACTACGATTTTTTCCATGGAACTCCACACTTCCCAACCACTCCGTCTATTGTTTCATTTTCTACCCTAGCATTAAGGTCTCCCAATACCGTTACATTAACATTTCTCTCTAATCCCTCTATTCACTCATTTAAATCTATCTAAAAAGCCTCCCTTTCTTCTACACTCTTCTCTCTACCAGGCCCACATGCACTTACAAAACCCACATCTCCCTTCCCAGTTTCACCTTCATCCACATTAACCTTGAAGAAACCTCCTTCCACTCCACTACACTTTTACTTATCTCTTCACTTACTAGTATAGCCAACCCTTCTCTCTCTCGTCCTCTCTTCACTCCTGAGAAACTCCCAACTACACTCCCAAACTCACACTCGCCCCTCCTCTCAACTTAGTTTCACTCAATGCAAACACATCCATCTTTCTCCTCACAGACATACTGCCTATCTCTTCAATTTTACTTTCATCTGTACCACATCCACGCACATTAAAAGACCCAAACCTTAGGGTACTGGTTGGAAAACTCCTAGACCCTCTTATGCCTTTACTTTTTTGAGGAATGTCCCTTTTGGGGCTACGGGGAGAAAGATGCCTAGTCCTAATCCCCGTCCCGTTTTTGTCTCCTAATACGACTCAAATGGGAAGACTTGGTGGCAATATTCTTTCCCCCACCACAGGAAAATTTAAAAGCTTATCCTTATTAAACGCTTCCGTATTGGGTATACTTTCTACTTCTATCCTGGCTCCTATTACACTATTTATTCATTTATATTTCACGTCTAATCGATCCAGCCCTATTTTCACATTTCCTCCAAATTAGTCCCTTTTTTAATCTGCATTGTTGCATGTCTGCCCATCGGTTTTATCTTATTTTATTTACCTATTCATTTATTTTTTATTTGTTTGTTTATTTATTTATTCGTTTATTTATTAATTTATTTATTCATTTATTTATTTATTTATTTATTTATTTGTTTTTTATTATCTATCTAATTATTTGTTTATTTATTTATTTCAATAATATAATTTTTAAACCTTGACCCGTTTTTGATTCGTTTCCCGTTTCGGTCGCGCACACTACGAAAAGCGGGACACCCCTTTTAGACTCTTGAGATATTTTAGATCCTCTAGATCTTTTAGATTCTTGAGATCTTTTAGATCCCTGAAATCTTTTAGATGCTTGAGATCTTTTAGATCGTCTAGATATTTTAGATTCTTAAGATCTTTTAGATCCCTGAAATCTTTTAGATGCTTGAGATCTTTTGGATCCTGAGATCTTCTAAATCCTTGAGATCTTTTAGATCCTTGAGATCGATAGAGCCTAAGGTCTTTAGATCGCTGAGAGCTTCAAGATCCTCGAAATCTTTGAGAACCATTAGATCTTTATGATTCTAGAAATCATTTAGACAATTGGGTTCTTTTAGACCCTTGAGTTCTTGCGCGAAGCGCAAAAGCCCCCTGCGGAGCAGGGCCGGCGAAGCCGGTGGGCTTGTATTTATTCATTTATTTATTTATTTATCTATTGTCACTATGTCTGTCTAATTTTGTACGATTCCTTAATTCTGATATATCCTCTCCATCTCTACTTATCCATCTCCTTTTTTAATGCTTCTTTCTCTGCTTTCATTTCTTTCGTATATATTTCTTTTCGTTCCAAAGGAGTACTTTACTGAGGCATCAGCTATTCTAGAGCTATTCCTCTAACAAAAAACAGTCAGTTACGAGGCTTGACACGCCCTCAGTTGCCGATGCTGTTACAGACGATTCTGCCAGTCTAGCTGAAGTCGCTGGTAGATTTGATTCTGGCGCTTTCCTTAATTCTATCGTCACCATTTCTGGTTGTTTTATTATTGCCGCTCGCTAGCACTTTTTCTTATGCAGCTGCTGCTAAAACAGAGCATCCACCGCAATCTCCTCCATTCCTTTCGTTAGTGATAAGAGTGCCATGGAAATAGATAGATCGGGTGATAGCCAGACACAGAGGAAAATTAACACCTGGTGTAGAAGTGTTTATTGAGATGGACTATCGCTCTTTTGTCACAAAGTGGA